>NC_065451.1:3472176-4101509 GCF_917563875.1 Diabrotica virgifera virgifera | reverse complement strand
TGGCGTGTTGTACTCGATCAAACGCCTTCTCGTAATCAACCAGACATGCGTATACGTCGCAATTTACGTCTCTGCATCTCTGAAATTAGACTTGTATTGAAAACAAAGCCTATCTCGTACCAACAGCGTTTATGAACCCGAACTGGTTGGGCGAAATTTGACTTTCACATAGCTTGTAAATTCTCGTATGGATTACCTTTAGGAACAATTTTAGGAGATGACTCATCACGCTTATCGTACGGTATTCTTCGCACTTTTTGGCTCCTGGTTTTTTTGGAAGTGCAATAAACTCAGACTTCAGCCATTCTGTTGGCATTTGTCCAGAGTTGTATATGTTGTTGAATATCTTTGTGATTATTGCTATTGATTCGTTGTCCATCAGTTTGAGTACTTCTGCTTGTATTTTATCGGGAACTGCTGCTTTGCCATCCTTTGTAAATTTATTACTTTTAGGAAGCAAGCTAACCTTTTTCTGCAACGCTGTGATGTATTGAGCTTTGCCCAATAAACGTAATACATTGGATCAACTAACGAAAATAATGAATTGATGAACATCGCTTTGTTGTTCCAATAAAACCAAGAATTGGACAAATTTTAAGTATTGCTTTTGTTGCCTGAATTAACATTTTTATTAATATTACGTACCTTTTTCGTTGAGTGTAGTTTACGAGATACATCTAGAAAACCCTTTGCACCACTTTTTCAAGATGGTGGCCAAGTGATAAGGGTGGCGACTCTAACCCCCTAGACATAAAAAACTGCGTCGTCTCAAAATCGCAACCTTAAATGTAATTTTTGAATAGACTAACTAGATTGTTTCACAAACGCCTCGTATAAAGTTTGTTCGAGTTTTGTTTGAAGTCGAACAACACTGGTAGGAACATAATCTGAAATGTAAACCTACTTGACTGATCTTTCAATAGTTTACTAAGTAATCTCGGAGGAGTCTTGACGAGGGTGTGTTAATAGACGTCAGCTGTGGTTTTGCTTACAACTGTTTGAATGACAAGCCAAAAGAAGGAATGCATGTAATGTCGACATTCCGAATATTTATCCACTCCGAGCATTTGACGGAAGCAAACAGAAGTTGAAATATGTGAGGGTTCCTAGGGGAATCATCGTGCTATATACATCACATCGTTGCAGAAAAAGGTTAGCTTGCTTCCAAAACGTAAAACTAATCAATTATTAAATCATACAGAAGTAAAAAACTTCGTTTGTACCGGGTGTCCCAATAAGAATGGCTCTCGGCCATATCTCAGGAACCGTTTACAGTACCGCTTTGAGAAAAAAATATTTATAACAAAAGTTGCCTCGGGAAAAGCCTCGAAATTATTTTCATAATTGTAGGTCCACCGCTAGAGGGCGTAATTTAATATCAAAAATTAAAAAATCACAATTTTACAAAATGTACCTAATGAAAGGGCACTGGAAATCCAATCATCGTATTCTTCATAAAATTCTGCACATATTTGATTTCACAAGTTTAAGTCTGCCTTTGCAAATAAGAGGTAAGGGTGAGTGGGAACCTTCTTATGAAAAAATGGCTGTAAGTCCGGTTATGCTAAATCGAATTTTGCATACTTGGTCTTGTGGAAAACAGCTCTTTTGCGTCAATGTAAGTGTCTTATTTTCGAAATAGCCTAATAAGTAATATGCAAGCTAGGAGGCGTTATTTAATTATTTTCAGAAAGCTAGTTTTCTTTGAAAAATTTAATAATTTCATTTTTAATCCTGTATTACAAAATTAGACCAAATCAACATAATACCGAAAACCGCATGTCGATACCTTTTTTCTATCTCGAGATATCTTAAGAAATGTGTAAATTTTAAACATAACTGTTAGTGTCGCATGTAAACGTGGTTAAGGAAAAGTAGTGTGCTATAGAAAAAGCAAATAAACATTTTCCAGATGTTAACGTATATAATTAATTAAAACAACAATAAGACAAACAACACTATCAAATATAACAAAGAAATAAAAGCAACTACCTACTTAGTGACTGCCTAAATGTTCAAATTGTTGCCCATCATTTTCGATGCAAGCATTTACTCTTTCAAGAGTAGATTGAATAGCAACAGATCTAACTGTTTTAGACTTTTATTTATGGGGACGGATTAAAGACCTTGTTTTTGCCGCTAGGAACACTACTCGAGAGAACATGATCTAGAATCTAGAGAATACGGAACGCCATTCAAAGCATTGCGAAAGCAAAAATTGAGACTGCTGTTCAATTTACTCTTGAAAGAGTAAATGTTTGCATCGAAAATGATGGGCAACAATTTGAACATTTAGGTCGTCACTAAATAAGTAGTTGCTTTTATTTCTTTGTTATATTTTATAGTGTTGTTTGTTTTATTGTTGTTATAAATTATTATATACTTTTACATCTGAAAAATGTTTCTTTGTTTTTTCCATAGCACACTACTTTTCCCTAACTTCGTTTACCGGTGACATTAACAGTTGTTGAAAATTTACACGTTTCTTAAGATATCTCAAGATAGAAAAAAGGTATCGACATGCGATTTTCGGTATTATGTTGCTAATTTGGTGTAGTTTAGTAATACAGGATTATAAAATGCATACTTGTATTTATACTCTGGGCTAATTAGCAAAATTCATGGAAAAGTTATTTACCAGCAATTTTATTGCTGGAATCGAATTATAAGATCCTATGTATTAATAATATAGGTATGCAAAGTCCGCAGATAGTGTGCTACTTTTTTTATAAACAAAATGGTGCCGACAAATCGTATTTTTTTCAATTATTGCTCTATAACTCCGAAGATTTTAACTTTACAACAAAAACACTCAAATAAAAATTCACCGCAATTAAATTCTGCATAGAGATATGTTTTTCACGATTTGCTCCGACGAAAATTTTCCTCGGAAAATGTGGGTTTTCCTAACAAAAACTATAATTTTCAAATAAAGTTTTAGGTAAGTAATTATTAATCAATAATTAAATAACTTAGTGACATCAAAGATTTCTTGGTATAGATTGTAATTCCAGAAGCTGGTGAAAATTAAACGAATATTTTAGCAACAATTCAATTGTTAATTAACAAATTACGATCGCAATAATAACCAAAATAAACATGATACATTGATCAAACTTATAAAGATTATAAAGATGAGATGCTTGTTTAATATTTTATCGACAAAATATAAATTTTTCTTTTTTTTGCATAATCTTTAAATTTTGAAAAAAAAAAATAGTTATAATATACATTGGTCTAATTAGTAAAGTACAAAGAAAGGTTATTTACCAGCAATTTTATTGGTTTAATCGAATTATAAGATCCTATATATTATTAATATAGGTATGCAAAGTCCACAGATAGTGTGCTACTTTTTTTATAAACAAAATGGCGCCGTCAAATCGTATTTTTTTCAATTATTGCTCTATAACTCCGAAGATTTTAATTTTACACCAAAAATACTCAAATAAAAATTCACCCCAATTTAATTCTACATAGAGGCATGTTTTTCCCGATTTGCTCCGACGAAAATTTTCCTCGGAAAACGTGGGTTTTCCCAACAAAATCTCGAATTTTCAAATAAATTTTTTGGGCCAGTAATTATATAATTATATAGCTTGGTGAAATAGAAGCTTTCTTGGTATAGATTATAAGTTCAGAAGCCGGTTAAAATGAAACGAATATTTTAGCAACAATTCAATTGTTAATTAACAATTTACAGTCGCAATAACAACCAAAATAATTATGAGACATTGATCAAACTTAGAAAGATTATAAAGGTGTGATGCCTATTTAATATTTTGTCGACAAAATATAATTTTTTCATTTTTTTGCATAATCTTTAAATGTTTAAAAAAAATTGTTATAAACAAATTAACATTTCTTAGAAATTGTTTATTATATTCTAATTTTAAAAAATACTTAAAATGCGTATTTCATAGGTCTTGAAAATGAATGCTTTAGAAAAATTTTCCAACCATTTGCAAAGAAGTTAGGAAACAGCAAAATAAATATACGATAGCTCCATTGTTTATAATTTGTTTTAATTGTTTCAAAGGTTAAAAGTGAGTCTATGGTACAATCTAATTACTCACAAATAATCTCAAAAATTAGTGCAATGGTTATATTTTAATCAAAGATTAAAAATACTTTTTTTGTAATTTTTAGCGCGAAAGTAGGCTTGATACAGAGCCGGAGATAAAATGTTCACTCGAAGCGACTGACTCGCTTAAACTCGCGCGAGTTATGTATGTGGGCGGGTAGCTACGGTACTGTATTATTCTACTTTCGCGCGTGTAAATTACAAAAAAATATATTTATAATCTTTAATTAAAATATAACCATTAAGCTGATAATCGATATTGTTTTATAAATAATTAGCTTGTACTTTAAGCTCACTTCCACGCTTTGAAAGAATTAAAAAAATTACTAACACCGTAGTAATCGTATGTTTATTTTGCTGTTTCATAACTTTTTTGCAGATGGTTGCAAAAAAGTTTTAAAGCATTTATTTTCAAAATATTTTAAATGCACATTTTAGCTATTTTTTAAAATTATAATATAATAAAAACTTTCTGAGAAACGTTAATTTGTTTATAACTATTTTCGTTTAAACATTTAAAGATTATGCAAAAAAATAAAAAATTTATATTTTGTCGACAAAATATTAAATAGGTATTTCATCTTTATAAGATTTCAAAGTTTGATCAGTGTATCATAATTATTTTGGTTATTATTGCGACCGTAAATTATTAATTAACAATTGAATTGTTGCTAAAATATTCGTTTAATTTTCACCAGCTTCTGGAACTATAATCTAAACCAAGAAGGCTTTTAAGTCACCAAATTATTTAATTATTGGTAAATAATTACTTATCTAAAACTTTATTTGAAAATTAAAGATTTTGTTGGGAAAACCCGCATTTTCCGAGGAAAATTTTCGTCGGAGCAGATCGGGAAAAACACTTCTGTATGCAGAATTTAATCACGGTGAATTTTTATTTGAGTGTTTTTGTTGTAAAGTTAAAATCTTCGGAGTTCTAGAGCAATAATTGAAAAAACACGATTTTCGGGCGCCATTTTGTTTATAAAAAAAGTAGCACACTATCTGAGGACTTTGCGTACCTATATTATTAATATATAGAATCATAAGATTCGATTTCAGCAATAAAATTGCTGGTAAATATCTTTTCCCAAAAATGGCCTATTCTCCGATAATAAGCCCAGACTATTAATGTTCTCCAAAGAAAACTAGATTTCCGAAAATAATTAAATAACGCCTACTAGCTAGCATATTACTTATTAGGCTATTTCGACAATAAGACTTACATTGACGAAAAAGAGCTGTTTTAAACAAGACCAAGTATGCAAAATTCGATTTAGCAGAACCGGACTTACAGCCATTTTTTCATAAGAAGATTCCCACTCACTCCCACCTCTTATTTGCAAAGGTAGACTTAAACTTGTGAAATCAAATATGCGCAGAATTTTATGAAGAATATGATGATTGGATTTCCAGTGCCCTTTCATTAGGTAAATTTTGTAAAATTTTGATTTTTTAATTTTTGATAGTCAATTACGCCCTCTAGCGGTGGACCTACAATTATGAAAATAATTTCCAGGCTTTTCTCGAGGCAACTTTTGTTATAAATATTTTTTCTCAAAACTCTACTATAAACGGTTCCTGAGATATGGCCGAGAGTTATTCTTATTGGGACACCCCGTACATGAGAAGAGGAGAAGAAAAAATAGTAAGACAGATATATGAAGCGAAAGATATGGGAAGAAAGAAGAGAGTAAGACCAAGAAAGATGTGGACAGAAGAAGTGGGGGAAGCTGCCGACAAAAGAGGAATAAAATGGGAGGAAACAAAAGCATTGGCCATGGATAGAAGGAAATGGAAGGAAATGTGGAAGGAAACGACGGAGAACCCAACTCCGTAATAACTCACACCGAAAGGTAGACGAGTTCTGGATTAAGAGGAAACAGTAGCGATCAACAGGTAGCGAAAACGCGTTCCAAGATTGCGGCTGTAATTTTGAATATTTTTTCGAGATATTTGGCACACGTATTCGTAATATAATAAAGAGTGGCGGTATAGAGCCCAATTTGAAAAATATATTAATATGTGGAAACTACTCTGTAATTAAATACAATATTAAAAGACGAGCCTGTACCGCCATTAAGAAGAACAAAAAAGTACACTTTCTTCAAATAAACTTTTTTATCCGATGCCTAGATTTTGTGTCATTTTGAAACTACTAATGAAATAAAAAATTTTAGTAGTTCCAAAATGACACAAAATCTAGGCATCGGATAAAAAAGTTTATTTGAAGAAAGTGTATTTTTTTGTTCTTCTTAATGGCGGTACAGGCTCGTTTTTTAATATTGTATTTAATTACAGAGTAATTTCCACATATTAATATATTTTTCAAATTGGGCTCTGTACCGCCATTCTTTATTATATTATGAATACGTGTGCCAAATATCTCTAAAAAATATACAAAATTACAGCCACAATCTTGGAACGCGTTTTTGCTACCTGTTGATCGCTACTGTATCACCTTAAGTAAGTAAGTTAAGTAATACTTTCATATATTTTCTGGTCTTCTTCTTCTTTAAGTACCGTGCCAAAATTTTAAGCGTGGGTAGCTTCCATGGCAGTTTGTCGATATCGTTCTCGATCTTGGGCGGCATGTAACAATGCATCTGCTGATAAGCCAGTCCATTGACGAAAGTTTCGGAGCCATGAATATTTCTTCCGACCAATTCCGCTTTTTCCGTCGATCTTTTCGTTGAGTATTAACTGCAGCATCCTATATCTGCTACCTCTCATTATATGCCCGAGATATTCAAGTTTTCTCTTTTTTATCATCTTGATTAAGTCACCTTCGCCTTGACCTACTCTGTTTAAGACTATTTGAAATACGTTGAACCTGAACCCAAGATATTCTGAGCATTCTACGATATGACCACATCTCGAAGGCTTCTAATTTGTTCATCATGTTAACCTTCATGATCCATGTTATCCTTCATGATCCTTCTTTTCTGGTAGTCTTCTATTTCTGCGCATTGTTATTTTAACTATTCTTCTTTCGCTTAGTTAATTTTGTGTTGTATTATTTGTTTATCCACGTTCAGTGGCGGATCCAGAAATTTTTTAAGGGGGGCATGGATATTCAATTACTTTTTTCTGATGCAAGGTCACTTAGTCTTCACACCTCTAGATTATATGGGATTATTTTTTGCCTGGGTCTATTTTTTTTTGTTTGATGGCTGTCGGTTTTTCTTTTTTAGGGTTATTCAATTGATTTATTTTCGTCGGGGATCGTCGGACCGCCACTGTCCACGTTTTTATACATCTGATTATCTTTGTTTTTATGCTGACGACTTTCTTTCCATTAAATCTATAATTTCCTTCGTCATCCAATGTTTCTTTATGTATCTGTTTAGTGTCGACATTTTTTCGATTTCTTTTTTACCCATTATTTCTGCCAAAAAATATCAATAGACATGTTGACAGTTGATATAAGGTTGAAAAAAAAAACCGAACTAAATAAATAGTAACAATTCTTTTATTTTATTAATTAAATAAGTTTTGTTTGTCAATTAAGAAATATTTAATTTACTTTAATTATTCCTACAATAATACTGATAAGATACAAAAGCAGCACAATACTTTTTTATATAAAGTTTGTATCATTAACGGTTATATCACTTTTTAAACTGGTTAATGAGCATAAAAATGCTTTGTTTTATTATGTACTTAAACTTATCATAAATACAATAAATAAACTGCCATAAGCATATATATCTAATATCATTAACAATAAGTTAATTAAAAAATATTCGTCGTCTTATGACGATCACTTTGTGCAAAATAGTACCAGATTTGTAAGGGACTCATAAATATTCAGCTCAGAGGTGTGCTATTGATAGAGGTATGAAATTCCATAAACAAGAGCCTACATGTTTTACGAAATGATCCCTTGTTTATATAATTTCACACCTCGAGCAGTAGCATATCGTTGAGCTGAATATTATTGTCTGAGTCTCTTAGATGGCTGGTACGAGTATAGTTAATTTGTCTAAGCTCTAATGACAGCTTTTCCGGTTGTTTTCCCCGTCAACATATCGACAAAGAGGTCGAACATGTTTTCGATACCATCGACTATGGTTTCTCTATACTTGATTTTTCCTTCGTTTACCCACGTGTGCAGTTGGTTTATTCCCGTCATCCAGTCCTTTGATCGACAATAGACTCCCAGGGTTTTGGCTGACAAGTTTTTCTCTTGTATTGCTTTTTGAACTGACGAGGAGAGAGCTGCAAAAGAAAATAATATTAATGTTCATATAGTGATGGTATAAACAGTAATACCACAGATTATTATAACATTGTTCTGATAATCTGCGGTAATACATACATATAAAAAGTAGAAAATAAACAACCACACAAACAAAGCATATAGATAAAGAATAGTAAATAGAATTGATAAATGCTGATAAACAAAAATAAAGATGGGAAAAATACCTTACGGAATAATTTGGGGATGACAGACTAGAACAAAGGCCGTAATTTGGTATAGACAATGACCTTACCATTCTCCCCTCAGAGACCACAACTGCAACAACAGTACAGAACCCGGTGAAGATGCCACCGCCGGTGGCTGAGCACTTCAAAAACTTATGACTTATCGCGATCAAATATCTGACACGCTTCTTTAATTGTGTACATGAAACTGGGACACTACCTCAAGACTGAGTTACAACCAGGGGCGTAACAAAGGCCCTTGCAGCATGAATCTTTCGATGGGGGCCCCATCGATCAGGGGCCCCATCTTGTCGTCTGATATTATGTAAAAATATGTTATTGTTATATTATTTTATGTTGCGTGTTTCAATTTAAGAATGTAAATTTCTAAATAAATAGGCAAATTCGGCAAATAAATCATCTGATCTCTAGAAACTTCCCTAGATCCCTTCCGGTCTCCCGAAACTTGTATGGTGACGGCAATAAACCATAATGCTTTGTGCGTGACTTATTGAAAGATTTGAGAATTGCAATTTTGGGAATTTTAGAGTAATATTTCTTAAATCTAGAAATGGGTTTCCTCTTTACATTTACGTTTAGTATTTCGATACAATTATCGGTAGTATAGTTTCATGGTTTCATATATCCTTAATTTGTTTGGTTGTTTTCATTTTGTGTTATTTGTGTTGTTTTACGGTTATAGTTGCATCGGTTTGGTATGCATTTATTTATCAATTTATTGACGACTTTTCTTGTGTTATCATCGGACAATCTCTCAACAGATAAATGATAAGATAAGGAATTTATAACACTTACACTTTAGGGGAGTCAATGTAGATCGAAGCATTGTTTCGGAAAAAATCAAACAAGTTTATATTTTTCTAAAACATTTTTTGATAGTTTATATATTTTACGTTAAAGTAAAAAGTTTTACTCAGATTTAGCCTCTAATTTTTTATTAGTTGTTTAAACAATAAAACAGTTTTTTGTATGAATAATTTTAAATATATCGGTGAACTCATTATTTTACTTTCATCAAAAATGTTTCTATTTTCTTTTTGATTATGCTGAATCCGAATATGACATTATAATTTAAAAATTCCAAAAACTTTTTTTGGGCACTTATACAGTATGTCTGCGTGACTTCGAACCGTATGGGAAACTATTTTATTATCAATTTTACAACAAAAAGTTATTCTTCATGAAATGCTCTGAATGGTGTTAAATCTAAGACAAAGTCTTAAATCCTTTACAAGATACAACCATCAGATATCAAATTTTATCAATCTTATACGAGGTATGTCAAAAATATGAATTTAACTCAAGGCCAAAGCACCTTTATATTTTACAATAATGATTTTAATTTTAATATGCAATTACATCCTCCTAATTAATATAATAATTTTTGCAAATTTTTCTCAAATTACGGATACCCGTTATCATTTTATTACAAATTATAACTATTTTATTATTAATTTTACGAAAAAACGTTATATAAAAAGCTTTGCATTGTCTCAAAACTAAAATTAAATCATAATTCATCACACTTTATCAATTTTATACGAGGTATGTCGAAAAACAAGAATTTCGCTCAACAGTAAATTACCTTGATATGTTACAATATTTCAACTGGAATGATATAATTGCATATGTAAACATAGTTTTTAATTGCGCACAACTTTTTTTTTTTAATTTTTCAATATTGTAAAATATAAAGGTACTTTACTAATGACCAAAATTAATATTTTTTGACATTCCAATAAAGTCATATCTTGCTAGAGTACAATGTCAGAAGCACGGTTATCTTCTCTAGCGCTTATAAGTATTGAAAATGAAGTTGTCCATCAGATAGATATATTAATAAAATTGTAGATATATTCGATGATAGTAGTGCACGAAGAAATTTGTTCATTTTATAGAATTGTACCTACTATGTAATAATATAATCTTTTATTATTTTTTTTCTATTTTATTTTATAATTATACCTATACCAATAAAGATGAGAAATGTAAGTTGTTATGAACAGTGCACTATTACGCTAACACAAATAAGTTTGTTACACACGTCGCGTCGTATTTATTAATTGTTTAAAGGGGTCCCATTTCCAATTCTGCGGGGTGGCCCCGACGAACTTTGTTACGCCACTGGTTACAACTACATAATATATACCACTAGCCTAGAAATATTATACGATGGTACTTCAAAAGATGCATCAGTCACAGAACACACGGAACCCAGAGACATAATTTTACGAACAGAAGTAGAGAAGGCTATCAACCAACTAAAGAGGTTGTCAACCAACTAAAAAGGTAAAAAGAACCAGGATAAATGGCATACCAGCGGAGACCCTAAAAGTAAAGGACAAGATTGGCATAGGTGTAATACTGGATATGTGCAACATCATAATATATGCCGCGTCCGCATTGGTAAATTTTTGTGCGTACCAGCTGTTCGTCGCACATATTTGCGTGCTCGAAGTAAATTGTGCTAGTGTGGACCATGCACTGTTATCCTTAATGGCAATTACGGATCATTCTCTTTAATTCTTGACTAAACTGGAAAGGTGGCGCCACTAAAGACTTTTGCAAATGCGCATGTCATCGCATCTGCAGAAACTGCAACAGCGTTGCCACATTTAGTAGATTTCTACTTTTTTGGTAGATTTTTGATATTGTTTAAAAAATTCTAGTTATAGGCAATATTTTTTAGTAAATTTTTGGTATATTTCAACAGTTTGTTATGACTGAAATAAAATTTGCTTTTTATAGTATTTACCCCATTTCTAAATTAGTTTTTAGACATTTTGTTACAATTTCCCAATGTCATTACCGAAAATAAGATTCAGGACGTAGATGATGAATTTAAAGGGCGCGTCTCACCATCAAATAATTTGATCAAACAGTTTGAGCAAACTCCGGAGGAACGTCAAAGTGACGTCACAATTGCAGTTTTTTTGAAATTCTAAAAATCTGTGCTCTCACTATCAGTCCAGTTTGATCAAATTTTTTGAATTGAGTTGTCTAACTTGTTTGTACTTTATTTAAAATTAAAATTTTTCATTATTCTCCACAATGAACACTCAGGATATGACGTCACTAACTGTCACTTTCAGTTTGCTCAAACCAGTTTGATCAAATTATTTGATGGTGGGACGCGGCCTTTACAGAGAAATGAAACTGGATTCTGGTGCAGTTTCAACAAACTTGCAGATTTCAAGTAGCAGTGCAAGCAGTATATCAGGTGTTATTGAAGAGTTATGGCATTCGGGGAGCCTATTAGAAGCTAACGATGGAAAACTTAAATATCTAAGCATATGTAACTTTGCAAAACAAAAAATGTTGTGTTTACGTGTTTCCAATGTAAAATGCGAAAGAATTGTGTGAAGAATTTGATCCCGACATGCAGAAATCAGTGGATGACAAAATATTATATACAAATAATAAATATGAAACTGATAAAAATTAATTATAGTTTTTTCCCAATTAAAATCTAAAAAAGTTTGGTTTTTTTTACAAATATTCATATTATATTAATTTCTAGTTAGTCAGCTGTTGTTTTTATTATAAAAAGTCCTAAATTATATACAAATACGTTAATAAAGTTTTATAGTATATTTTAGTTTTTGATTTAGTAGATTTTAGCTAAACTTACAGACTTACAGTAGATTTTCTAAATAAAATGTGGCAACGCTGTGAAGAAATGTCATTTTATTTTGTCTTGTCAGTGGCATCTGATGACATCATTGTTTGTTTACATACGTGTTTGGATTTATTTTATTAAATTGTTTTTTACTTTTTACTTATAGATTAGCTATATATAACAAAGACTTTTGTTCTCTTACTATAAAGTAAAATATTCAGTTTGTGTGCAAATTTTTGAATCAATGGTGTTTAAATGCTGTGTACCAAACAGGACTGAGAAGTTAGGAATATTCTTTTGGTTTACTTTGCATCCATGTAATTTAAAAATTTTGTGTTAATTTCGGCGCTGCCTTAATGTCAGGATTGATGTGTTTATAAACTCGGCAATGTTACAAAAAGATACTGGAAATATTTTAATTTTATTATAAGCTTTAATTTTGGTACTTTCCTGTAAATTGTGCCGTTCATTTTTTAAATAAATATTTTAATTTTGAATTTTGTTTTTCTACCTTTCCTATAGTATGAACTATATTTATAATTGCAGTAAAATACTCCATAATGTAATGCAAATTACAAAAAATAATCGCTAATGTAAGAAACAATTGTCGATTATTTTTATAATTTGCATTATGTTATAGAATCTTGTTTTACTACAATAATTAGCAACAAAGCTTATTTGAACGTTTAAAATTCCCGCCATTGTCCATTTAGTTCATGACTAAACCGGACAGAGGGCGCTGTATACATTGCAATTTTACGTATTAAAGAGTTGCCTATCTCTCCCGTGAAAAGGAAAAACCTAGTAACTGAGTTTTGATAACTTTTCAGGAAACGAAAAGAAAGAAAAGTATATCGCCGTTTAATAGAATTATATTATTTTTTGTTTTTTTTTTCGTTCAGTGGATTTCAAGTGTATGTCCCTGTAACTGTAACTTAGTTTTTTCCAAATATTTGCAGTTTTTTTAATTCTATGTCACTTACTATTTTTGAAATGCAAAGAAATATTGATTTTGCTGCGGAAAAAGCTAGTATGCTTACTTAGTTCCTAATTCATACTATTTTTGCCAAGGAAAAAACTAGTAGGTACTATATTACACTTGCTAATATGATACTTTATGATTGCTTTAAAACTATGTAAAATCAAGTAGTTAGGTACATTTTGGTTTTTAAAAATAAAAAGTAGGTAAAGTTATAATTTTTACATATATTTTATTAGAAAAATTACAAAAAGTTTTTGAATTCAACATTTAATTACATAAAACAAACAAAAATAATAAAAACTAAACTCGATTATTTAGTAAATCATTTGATGTTTCAGAAACAGGTAGTTTCTCCCAAAAGAATCTTTTTTGGCTTAGCATTGCAGGAAGAAGCTCTGTAATTATTTTTTGTTTTTTTTGAACATTTACACCCCTATCTTCAGTTTTGCTCTCAGGCATTTCCAGATTAAATTTAGGTTTTAAAAAGTCAAAATTAATAAATTCGTTTTCAGTATGACTTTTCTTATAAAACATTTGTCTTGACCCTTTTCTAAATTGTACTACTTTAATCACGTTAAGTTTTGGGAAATTTTCATCTTTTTTTGTTCTTTGTTTTACACCGTCTTTAAAGCGATAAAAATCATCATGTTTCATTAGTAAGGTTTTATTTTTTCTAGAGGCTTTTAATATTAGCTCATTTAAGTCGTTCATTTCATAAATGTTGGATCTCTTTTTCCATAGCTTGCCAATGTTTCCGTGGACACTGTCGGCTCTCATAAAAGAGTGCCCAGCTTCAAAGTATTTTAAAGTAATACTGTTTGGACCCCAGTTAGAATTGACAATTACCACAAATGACGTAAATAATTTCCAGTTTTTATTTTGGGCACTGCAGTTGTCACACCAAAATTCGTAGTGCTCTACGTTAACTGAGGATCTTTGAATAAGCCCGCAATATGCTGATGCCACATCTTCCGCCGAGCGACCACTTATAGCTTCATGCCACAAAACGCAAATATTTTCTTCATCTTTTGTTAACGAAGCAAAAGTTTCATTGAACACAACTAATTTACTAACAAAGACAGATTTTTTTAAAGATAACTTTGGAAGTAGTAACACTTTTTGCATATCCGCGCAATAAACTTTAAATGAGTCTGGATAGTCGTGCTGTCTGTCATTATCATACGCTTTTCTGGCAGCAATATATGCCATATGGTGATCATTAAACGTATTACATTGATCACAAGTCTCTGGAATTGTACATATTTTTTTGTGCTCTTTTTGATGTACGCAAATGTCACACTCATCTTGATTTGGTTGATCAAATCCAATGTTAAGTGAATTAAATTCAGTTCTATATCTGTCATAAGATATTTTTTCATGAGTTTCACAAAAATGTTTCCACATATCAGTAATAGATAGCTCTTGAGATAAATATCTTCTATTGGGAGCATGTTGCAATTTATAGTGTGATATTTGCGGATTATAAGATTCAATATGGTTTCTTATTAGAATGGGATCCTTCTTGTTAGATGGAACAGACGAGCCTCGTTTATCCTTAACCAGTTCTAACCCCATAGATTGTTTATATCTGTTTTTGAAGTCCGTTATCATACCATCAGTTTTCATTCCATGTGTATGTAAATACATTTGCTTACACACATTCATTTCAATACCATCATCCTTGAGCAACGAGTATGTAAGGACGTGTTGACGTTTATTTTCACTATCTACTTTTCTTCTCTTAATACCCCCAATCTTTATACTGGCATTAAAATATTGACTTCTCTCGCCAAAACTCATTTTCCAAAATGACTGGCAAATATTTTGTCTTCTTTCTTCTGATAAAAATTCTCTACATTTTTTTTTACAATTACATGGTTCTAATAACTGATATTTTTCTAGATGCCTCTCAATTTGCTCTTTCGCTGTTCTTGCTCTTTTTTTTCTGTTTTTCTCGTATCCTTCATCGGTTTTATCACTGATTTGTGCTTCTATAAAAAACGTAGATATTAGTTAATTCATGTGAAACACAAAATACAAAGCATTTTTACCTGGCAGAGTTTCCTGGTTTATATCTTTCAATTGTTTATCTACTAAACCTTCATTTTCCATAACAGTGCCAACTACACTTTTTTCATTTTCAGTTTGAAAAAATTTTGCTATTCTCCTTTTTTTCTTTGTCTCATAACTTATTTCTTCAGATTCTTGTGGGTCATAACTAGGGTCTAAATCTGAGTCATCGTCAACTGTGTCATCTAAAAAGTATAAGTTTGGTCTAATTGTTTATAATAATTAATATTTTATTTAGTAACCTTTATTATGCTGACAAACGTCTATAACATCAACCGATTTTTCTTTGTGACATTCATTATTAACATCCGTATCATTTTGACTACCATCCTTTGTTCCATCAATTAATGGTAGCGGTTTTAATTCGGTATAAACTTTTGTGTTTTCTTCCTTCCTAATATCTCTTACTAAACATATTGGTTGAATATCATAAAAATGGTTTTCATTAGTAGAGGGGTTATCATTATCACTAAAAATAAAAAAATAAAAATCAAAAATGCTAGCGACAAACGTCCATATTATTATTATCATTGTAATAATACTCCAAACCAAAAGCTTTTGAGTTCGAAGGCTCTTCTGAATAAACTGTTATGCTTAGTTTATTTGATTTTTGTTTATAAATTACTCTAAAAATAATGATAATACACATATTTTAACTTCTGAAGTTTAGAATTAAAAATTGCTACATTTGCTATAAATACACAATGTGTTTAAGAAATACTTTTTAGTATACGAATATGAGCAAGATAATTAAAATAATTTCCACGAAACATAGTCAATAGAAAAATGTTTTGGTAATTGAATATCCACTGCACACAAATATAACGATTTTTGTTACATAAGTAATGGTAACCTAAATATTTATTAACAATCAGCTGACATGCGAATTTTCTAAATATCAACTAAATTAATTTGTTGTAACCTATCACCTTTTACAGTAATAAATAAGTCGGTTCATATTATTTTTTGTTTCAAGAAATGTTGATTTATTCAGAATATGTTAATTTTATAATCAGAAGTCCGTATAAATAAATCTAGAAACCTACTTTTGATTTTGTAAGCCGTCCATCATCAGGTTATCAACCAAATAATCGTCTTTCACAGTATCTTGTATCGATTTCAAACAATCTTGACCAAAGGACGCAAGTTCACTATACCTATAACAAAAAGAATGCATTCGTTACAGCATTTCTTTTGAATTATCTACCATTTTACTGATTGTTTGTTTTTTGAAAATCAAACAAACAAAATTGTACTTTGTTTGTAATGTAAAAACTAATACTCACCGCTTTTCAAGATCACCCACTTCCTGAACACAAACTACTTTATTTTCCTTAGCCAAAGCCATTATAATGTTTTTTCTTTTAGACATAGTTTTCAAAACTTTATATAATTAGATTAAAACAAATTCACCACCAGACGAGTATATGTAGGTATACACAGTTGAGACTGGCTCGACAGACTGAATAATTTAACGAAGTGCATTGGAAGAACATAGTAAAAGATCCTTCGTTTTCGCGCCAAAGCGGAATTAAATTGGAAATACCTAGCATACACACTTTAAAATAATTCGCCGAGTTTAAATGACCGGAAAAAATATGGATATATCTAGTAAATGACTTTGCTAGTTTTTTGTTTAGAAATATGACGTTTTTGTCTTTCGGCTTAAAAATGGTAAGGTATGTTATTAGGAACTTCCAATTTAAAAAAAATATTTATATATACACTTTTCAAAGGAAATATTTAGTAAAAGCCTTTGTTATATTTTTCCTTCTGAAATAAGTAGAAATGTATCGTTCACTGTATAAGTTGCTATGTTTATTCTAAAAAAATAACAAGATGCTAGGTTTTTCCAACCAAATTTATTGAAATTACCATTTTGCTAGGATTTTCCATCTGAAATAACTTTCTTAAAAATGCAAGTATTTACAAGTTTTAAGTACCAGTCGATAAAGAGCTTCATGGGGTTTCACACAATTGATACTAAGCATAAACCTAGTAAGTCACTTTACTAGGTTTTTCCTTTTCACGGGAGATCTATTCTACTTATATATACCTTATCTATGGTGTGGACGTGTTCGTCGCATAAATCGGACGCAAGAATTTTCGACGCACACAACGCACACGCTCCATCGGTTATCATTTTTGAGCAAAGATCAAATGATTTGAGCACCGCGTCCTCACTGGTAAAAATTTTGCAACGCATATTCTTGCGACGCAAGTTCAATACGCGAGTTCAATACGCACGAAAAATTTACCAATGCGGAGGCGCCAATATGGATTACAGAATCAAACTTTATCTCTATCCATAAAAAAGGATCACTAACTGTGTACATTATTCCTCAAAGTTCTTCACTACATAATCTCCACAAAATGCGATAAGGTTATTGGTTACTCACAATTTGGATTTAGAAAAGGTCTGAGTACCAGGGAAGCACTAGTTGCAACCCAAGTGCTAGTTCAGAACTGCTACGATCAAAGGAAAGATGTAATGATGTGCTTTATAGATTATGAAAAAACCTTAGAGTCTTAATAGCAGATAATATAGAAGACCTCCAAAACCTTCTTAATAAAATTGGAGAACATAGCGAGAACATGGGACATAGCATCAACATAAAAAAGACGAAGTTCCTTATAATCAACCGTCAATTATGTAAACATCAAAATGCAAGACTAGCATATAACAATCAAGACGTAGAGCGCGTAGGAAAGTTTAAGTACCTGGGAACCTGGCTATGTGAAGACTGGATGTCGGATAAGGAAATTAAATGTCGGATAGAAAGGGCCAGAAGTGCATTCATGAAATTCAGAAACGTCTTTACGAACTCTGACTTTGACCTGAACCTAAGAATAAGATTCACGAAATGCTATATATGGTCGGTGCTCCTATATGGCATGGAAGCATGGACTTTAAAAATAAACACAATGAATAAGCTAGAGGCATTTGAGATGTGGATTTATCGACGAATCCTTAAAGTTCACTGGACCGCACGAATAACAAATGAAGAAATCCTGAGAAGAATTGGTACAGAACGACAACTGCTATGCACAATAAATTAAACAGAGGAAAAGGGCACCTAATTAGAAACGAAAGATACCAGTTTCTGCAAACCTTAATTGAAGGAAGAAGGGAAGTGGGCAGGAAGAAAATCCCATGGCTTCGTAATGTCAAACAATGGACAGGACTAAGAAACATAGGAGACCTAATACATACTGCAAGGGATAGAGAAAATGGTCAAAAGTGATCGCGAACATCCATTAGTAGATTGCATAAGAAGAAGAAGAAGAACTGTGTAAAGCAATTATATAACCTTTGTCCTTATTCTTCATCACGCAAGCAAAATCCTGTGACATAATTATAATCAATGAACCGCTAACTAGCTTTCTATTTCCAGAGATAGCCGAAAAAATGGCGTCAAAATGGGGGTGTATAGAAGAATTTTACGCGTGTCATCGACAGAACATAGACTCACAGAGGTGGAGGAAGAATCATAAGGCAAGAAAATGTGATAATCGTAGATAAAGTTTAAAATAGAACAAGTAGTACTTACAATAATCAGGTTTTTCCTTATTGTAGTTGGAGATGCTGCCATTTATTGCTACTCTTCCATTGTTATTCATATGACTGTAGATTATTTCAGCTGTCTTTCCTCCGACCTGCAAAAACATCTTAAGGTTAGAATAGAATTCGTTAAGCTTAGTGCTTCATTTTGGCAAAAAATAAAAATATTTCAGAGATTTTTTTTGGCACAGACTTTTGCCATTCAGCCAGTCACAACTTTTTAAGGTCTTCCTAAAGCAAAGAAAAGAAAGTAATTATCACAATACCTATTTGATTATCAGTAAGGAATACACATGGTTACTCGCTTCTCGTCTAGGGACCCATCAAGACATTAAATTAATACACAAACTAGACTGGGTCACGGAAAGAAGGTTTTAACCAAATGTGGTAAAACAAAACTGTGCTCACAAGCTAAGGTTACTTTTTGAAATAAATTCTGTTAAATAGTCATATACGGTTTTATTATTTAATGACAAAAGGTAACAAATTTTATAGGGAGAAAGGATTTTGTTTGATTAAATTTTTTATTAAGTCATCAGTTTGTTGTATATATTTTGTACATTCAAAGAAAATATGGTTTAAATCTGCTTCTTTTTGACAATCTTCACATAAATTGGAACTTAAAATTCTAAGTTTTGCCAGATGGGCTGGATAACACGCGTGTCCAGATCTCATTCTGATAATAGATGCAATGTATCTACGTGGGACAGAGTCATTTTTAAACCAAAATTCTCTCGGGATTTTGGGTTGTATCAGTGCATATTGTGAGTGGGAGTGTTGGCTATATTCATAATGTTCTTGTTTCCACTGATTATTTAGATCATTCTTGATTTTGATAAATAAATCTGGAATGCACTTATAATCTGTTTTGACACCAGAATCAATGGCTTTCTTAGCTAATATGTCTACATGCTCATTATACTCGAGCCCTATGTGAGCTTTAATCCACAAAAATCTAACTGTTCTTTGCTCATAGTGTAATTCAAAAATAATTTGTTCGATTAGAAGAATGTAAATATTTGTGTTTTTGCTGGGTAAAAACATAGTCTCAATGGCTAAAAGAACCGACAAAGAATCAGACGCAATTGTTGCGGAGCTGTCATTGAAACTCTTAAAATAATTTAATGCTTCATAAATTTCTATGGCTTCAGCCGTAAAAATTGAAAAATTATGATCCAGTGTAAACATGTTTTCTATACTTTTTGAGGGGATATAAAAAGCGCATCCAGTGCCAAAAGAAGGCTTTGATGAATCTGTGTAAATAACTGTTGATTCTGGCCAGTTTTCTAATAAATTTCTTAAAATATTGAAGCTGATTGCAGTATTTACATTGTACCTTGGTTTAATTACCGTAATAGTTATTTTAATTACCGCAAAAAGCATAAAAATCTTCAAAGTTTGAGCTATTATATGTATGTGAGTTGGTGTAATCGCAATATGAGAGATTTCTAAAAGCCTCACAAAGTGGAGGAGAGTTCTTGTAGATCCAATATTTATTTATTAAATCTGCATTATTAAGTTTTCTAATATTGGAGTATAGAGAGGGGTTTCTATGACGAATATTAATCAGAAATTTTTGACTAAGATATTCTCTTCTATATCTCAATGGAAATTCAAGAGCTTCAACATAATATAACGAATTGGTTGGAGTTGACTTCATAGTACCCAGGCAAATACGTAATATTGTATTTTAAAACACGTCTATTTTTTCCAAGATATACTTAGCTGCTGAACCATACAAAACACATCCATAATCGATGATTGATCTTATGTACGATCGATAAAAAAGCAATGCCATTTTATTGCAAAGATAGAAATATTAAATTAAGAGAAAGAATCTATATGTATATAACTTATCAAATTCTCTGAATGTGTAGATTATGATTGCACAATCAACGACTTAGAAAAACATACAATAAATTACATGCATCAAAGCGTTACATAAACATTTTCTCACGAATAGTTAAAATTTTCCTTGCAGGAATAAAACAATTTATTTTACTTGTGTAAGTGTGCAGTAGACAGCAACTATGTAGCTGCATTTTATTTTTAGATTCTATTACATCAATCGATATGACCTTGTTAGTTCTCAATATGTGCGATGTTGCATATAAATATCTAATTAATTTATCCATAAGCCTGATAGATTGCAATAGAATTAGATATTGTTTTGAATCATATTTGTTTTATGATAATTTTATTAATGGGCTTTAACTTTTTCACTGTATACTTTTGTTTTCACTGTTTTTCCTAGTTGCTTTGTATTTTCCTAGACACATTATTAGACAAGGCGAAAACGGCGGGTTTGTTGAAAAAAACATTCATGAGATTTTTTTGTATAATCATATTCGTGACACATCCCAGAATAAGGTTCACGAAGTCGCCCACGTGAAAAGTGGTCCAAATTTTTTTTAACAATTTTTTTTAATCAAATTGCAAAAATCAATGTTTTCGGTCCGGACAATTTTTTTTAGGTTTTTTGGACCATTCTGGACAAAAAAAGTATCTTATAATTTTTTAAGTTGATAGTTTTCGAGTTATAAGCAACTGAAAATTGAAAAAAATGAAATATGGTGATTTTCAAGACTCTTGAACGGCAAGTGACTCTTGCCGTCTCACTTAAAACATGTAACAAGTCATACCTAGATCTCAGATGTTACCTAGGGCAAATTAGATAATATTTTAAACATCCAGGCTTAAGGTAGCATTTTAAACCAATGTTTCCTTGACGGACTACTTTTACTGGGCTTTGACCCACATATTTCTGTTAAACTATATCTTGGTGGTTAGCATGTACATTGCACGTAAGCACTGATGTGATTTTGATGTGACCCTTTTGAGGGTTTTTTAAATATACGTTTTATATAGGATTTATTGTTTTTTGTATCACATGGTATACAGCCAACTACAGGAAAACTTTTTCCTTGTGGATTTTTAATAAATATTTATTATCTACTTATTATGAAACCCTAATAATATATAAACCAGCAATACAGATGTTACAGACCCTTGACGAGAAACCATAATACCAAACATAACTTAATTTTTTAGTAAATTGTACAAAAATTTATTCGTCGCAAAATATTCTAATAAGCGGTATTATTTAATTAGTATTTAATTAGTAAACGTTTAGAGACCTCGAATTTGTATTTCATAACCCAGGCTGTTCCTATAACAGGGATTCTAATAAGCGGGTTCGACTGTATAAACCATTTTCAAAAGCAGTGATAAGAATTTCTGGGAATAGTAGTAATATTGCTAAAAACTAGGCAGTGGCCAGTGGCGTTTCATACTAATGATATTTTGAAATTCTTCATCACTGGTTTATGGCGTTAAGTTGTACACTTTTAGCTGTCATAATAACTGCAAGCTGTGTCATAATAACTGCAAGCTGTGTTATAATAACTGTAGGTACTATCAATAATTTTTAAACGACGTATAAATGAATTTACTTACACTATCGAAAAAGCAGTCTACACCTTGCGGAGCAATTTTCTTCAATTTAGCATCGATATCATCAACCTTATAGTTAATAAAATGATCGAATCCCAGTTCCTTAACCAACCATTCGCCTTTTTCATTAGATCCAGCTATTCCAATGACGTTGCAACCGTATATTTTCCCTATCTGTCCTACAATACTTCCAATTGCTCCAGCTGCTGCAGTAACCACAACCGTGTCACCTTCTTTGGGTTGGCAGAGCTCCAAGAACAAGAAGTATGCTGTGTTTCTGAAATAAAAAGATCATTGTTGTAGACAAAAGTTAAAGTTGCTTTCGTTCATTCTAGAAAAGAATGAGAGATGTGTTTTCACAACTCGAGGAGGAAACAGGTAGTCTGGATATTCGAATAAATGAAGAGAAGACGAAATACATATGCTACACTCAACGAAAAAGGAACGTAATATTAATAAAAATGTTAATTCAGACAACAAAAGCAATACTTAAAATTTGTCCAATTCTTGGTTTTATTGGAACAACAAAGCGATGTTCATCAATTCATTATTTTCGTTAGTTCATCCAATGTATTACGTTTGTTGAATGGATGAACATCAATTTATTAATATATATAATACTTTCATTATGTATACCATAATATCACTTTATTGATATTACGAACACTGTTGACTGAGTCAACGAACACAATTCATTGAAACAACAACGTCGTTAATTGACCGACGAAGACTATTCGCTGTGTCAGTAACAGTGTTAGGGCGGGTTCTCATTAGTCAATCTCATTGATCAATATCCTTGATTCTATGCTATAGAAGAAAAATAGATCTATATGAACGTCGATTCAGCGATATTGTTCTATCATATGGTATTTCAATAAAACTGAAAAGCCTTCCTACTTTTGATAGATCAATGGAAATGATTCTATCAAATAGAACACTGCTTGACAGTGAGAACTAGCATTCAGTTGCGTTGACTTGTATTTTGTGGAGTTAAATAGTAAGCATATAAGATGAGGTTAAATTCTTTGTGAAAACCATAGACATATTATAATTTCGTGAACAATGTCAAATTTTAAATGGAGAGACAACCATATCTGCAAGTTTCTAGAACTATACCAGAGAGAGGAGTGCTATGGATAATTAGGAGTGAACAATATAAAAATATAATAAAGCGGGAAAAAAGCTATGAAGCTAATCATTTTGGAATGGAAATAGAAATCCTGACTCTAGACGATATTAAAAATAAAATTAAAAGTATCCGGACAACCTACAAAGTTGAACTGAATAAAATATTAAAAGCAAATAAAATAAGTGGTACAGAAACAGATGATCTGTATAAACATAAACCATCATAAACCAAAACGTTTAAGATGTGTTTCCGTTGCAAAAGAGAGTCAGAGATGTTCTTGTTTTCCTATTTTTAAGTACGTTTTTTAAATATTCACACACAATGCGAACGCCAGCATGCACAATTTTCTTCTTTACAGCCATTATTAAAGTTAGCACTTTGTAGCCTGAATTCAATATCCTTGAAATAGTGTGAATTTGAATTCTATGTCCAGTTGCATAGAATCAACGCTATTGATCAATGAGGTTGAATAAAGAGAACCCGCCTTATTTCTACTTATTTCTCCTAATGCCTTATTTCTCCTAACGTATACTGTTTCATGCATTTAATCAATTTCGTTTATTTCTACAATTATTTCCGTTTATTCTTACAATTAATTCCGCTCATTCCCACAATAAATACGGTTATTCTTACACGAATTTCTATTCATTCATACAATCAGTTTCGTTCATTCCTACTATGAACGTATTTTATATTAATAATTACTGAATGCATTAGTTCAATGTATGATATTAATTGATTAATAATAATTTTGCAAATCCCCCTTTTTTGTCCTAAACCTAATGGACTTTACACTCTGTGATTTCTCATATGATTTCACTTACAGTGCTCTGGAATAAGGTTAAGGGGTTACCCCCCCCCTATTAACTTATTTATTTTTAACACATAAACAAAACGCTCAGACAGGTCGATTTTTAAAATATTCAAAGTATATTATAACATCAATGTTTCGAACTTTACGCGATCCCTCTTCAGGTGACAGGCACAACTTTGATTTTTTTTAATGGGAAAGTAGGTACATCATGTGACAGTTCATTTAAATGCGTTTGAAATAGTGATTTTAAAAATGTATAACACTTTAATCCTTTTTGAGAGCGCAGGTGCAAAATTTCGATCGGATTCTTTTTAAACGCATTCATTTTTTTTTGGAATCCTGAGAAAAATAATAAGTATTTTTGAAAAATGTAAACGAAGAATAAGAGATTACATTATTACCGAGGGCTGAAAGTCCCTTAGAATAAACAAAAAGTTTCTTTTGAATGGTATATTTGAAATTAAAAATCATACTAAATTTTATCTTTTTCACCCTTGTGACTTATTAAAATGATCATTATAGAAGTTCTCAGGGACTTCAGATCCTCGATAATATTGTAATATTTTATTCTGCGTTTAAATTTTTCAAAAATACTAGTTAGTTTTCTCAAGATTCGAAAAAAAATAATACGATAATAGACACATGAAAACTTCCTTCCAGTACGGACTACACTTGAAAACGAAATGAAATTATTCGGCACTTCGGCGGAGGTAACAGCATCGTTTAACAAAGAAATATTTTTTAAACAATGGTAACACAGAAAAGCTCGGGGTATCACGATAAGGAAAAGCCGTTACATTTCAAATGGTCAAGCAAAAGATTTATTGTTACAACAACTGCGTTTATTGTTACCATGAACACATTGATTGTGGATATTAAACGCAGTAGTAGATTGATTAATGCATTCGTTGTCATAACAATCAGTTTACATCTAGAGAATAATCAAATATTACTCCATATTAACAACATTTGTACCTTGTTTTAATGAAATCTGTACGTTGTCACGATAAACCAAGGTAATTGCTTATCATCTACGAAATCAAGAAAGTTTTTTGCTGCCAGAATTACAATTATTTATTAAATATACGAAACTAATTTATTAGCTGAATAAATTGAGTGTTATTGATTAATGCACTCTAGTTATTTTCACAATTATTATTCAATCATTGTGACAACAACCAAATACATTTATCAATGTCTAAAAGTTCGTTGAAACAAAAAATTAAATTGTTATTACAACGAAATACTACTCAATAATCACTGTTAATCAATATTACCAACTAATTTTTTTTCAATTATTCGCCCTGGTGTTATATATGGAAGGGAAAGATGAACTCTACATCAGAGGGAAATAAAAAAGTTGCTGGTATTTGAAAAGATGGTTCTCAGAATTATATTTGACACTCAAAGAGATGCATTGATAGGAGAATGTAGATGGTGCCGCAATGCTGAATTGGTGACTGGATGGTACTGAAAACATCGTTAGACATATGCAAGCTAACCAGATACTATGGAGAGGACATGCTAAAGTCAGTGTTTTTTTGAGGGACCAGACGGTAAAAAATCAGTAAGCCGTTCCAGAAAACGATAAAAGGATGATGTTGAAGCCGATTTATCCTGGATTGGGGTACAATAATTGGAAATGGAAGCGTAAGATCGTAGAAGATAAAGGACTATAGTAGAGGCGGCGAACACTCACCCTGAGCTGGAAGGACAGTCAAGAAGTAGAACAAAAAAAATATTGAGTTGCGTAAGGTTTTAAAGTTTACTTACCCTGTCATACCAAGTACTCCTAGAGCAACAGAAGGGGAGAGATCTCCAATGTCTGGAAGTAGATAGGGTTCTGGAAGAGTTGGTGGTTCTTTTTTACCATTGGAGATGCTGTAAGTCCTCCAACCTGCTCTTAGAACAACTAATTTTCCAACTGGAAATTCTTCATTTTTACTTTCAACAATCCTAAAATCACACAGGTTTTAATACCACAAGTATTTCAAATCTTTTGTCAATTTTCGGACATTTTTTATACTGCAGTAGACTGTATTATAGCACAATTTGGGAAAGAGTTGATAATAAGAACTTAAGTATTTATTTATGAGGCTTACCTGGCTACTTGAGTTCCCCAAATGGGTTCTCCGATTGTGAATTTTTCTGATAAACCTCGCATGAATGGATCCACGCTGAGGAAGACGGCTTTTGCAAGAAATTCTGAAAAATTTATAAGATTATTACTTGTGTGTATGTAGAGGGAGAGATGTCATTAGACAATGAATCATTTTCCCACAGAATTTTGTTATGCCTAAAGATGTTAAAATTTTAATCTTAGAATCGTTTATAAATTTGATTAAGATATTGTATATAGATTTGTCAGAATAAGATAAAAGATTGCTGGTGTTAACTGGAATGCTAATGTTGAGGTCAATTAAACCAAAATATAAGTTTCGAGTTTGTTCCCTATGAAAAAGACAATCGAAGAATGCATGGTTCGCATTTCCGATGGACTCATTATTACACGAACAGAAGGGAGTTTCGTAGATTAATAAGGAATATAAATTCATGAGGAATGTACTTTGTTATAATTATTGTAGTTAAAATGAGGAATATTTTATGTAATAATGGATGAATAGAAAAGTAATGATATCTTGATGTCTTCTGAATATCTTTATATTTGGACCACCATCTTTAACTGCCAACACTTCTGATAATAGAGAATGGGCCTTTAAAGTTGAAAATGTGTGTGATTTCTCAAATGTATTTTTTGCCATTCCATCCACTATTTCGTTTCCAACTGCTCCACTATGTCCTTTAAGCTAGAGTAAAGTCACTGTACTTTTGTAACGATTCCAAAAATCACAAATGCTAAAGATTGCAATGACTATCGGACAATTGAATTAATGAGCCACACATTGAAAACCTTCCTTAAAATCATACATAACAGAATCCACGTGAAATTAGAACAAGAAATAAGTGATTCGCAGATGGGTTTTAGAAAGGGTCTAGGAACTATTCTAGGCAATATTCGGAATCAATGTTCTGACACAACGATGTTTGGATATGAATCAGGACATATATGCTTGCTTCATAGATTTTAAAAAAGCTTTTGACAGAGTTCAACATGAAAAGCTTTTAAGTATTCTTAAGACCAAAAACATAGATAGTAGAGATCTACAAATTATATCGAATCTGTATCAAAATCAGAAAGCAAGAGTAAGAGTCGAAGGAGAACTGACAGAGGAAGTAAGTATGCTTAGAGGAGTTCGACAAGGGTGCATACTTTCGCCACTCTTATTCAACGTCTACAGTGAAGTGATATTTCAAGAAGCTTTATTGGATACTGTGGAAGGTATTTTGGTCAACGGAAATAGCATTAATAATATTAGATATGCGGATGATACGGTCATATTTGCAAGTGACATGGAAGATTTACAATACATAATACAACATGAATACAATGCATGTGAAAGGTACGGACTGCAAATGAATCTCAAGAAAACGAAATCAATGATATTCTCAAAAAAACCACAAAATGTAGATAACCTGATCATTAATAATACAAAGATCGAAAGAGTAACAACATATAAATATTTAGGAACGTGGCTATCCGAAGATAAAGAGCAAACAAAAAAAATCAGATCTAGAATAGAAATGGCAAGAAACACGTTCATAAAATTGAAGAACTTACTTTGCAACCGTAACCTTAATCTAGAGATCCGCACAAGAATGCTACGTTACGTTTTTTCTACTTTACTATAGGGCATGGAAGCGTGGACAATAAAACAGTCTGAAATCAAAAAATTAAACTCCTTTGAGATGTGGTGCTACAGGAGAATCCACAGAATATCGTGGACTGAAAAAGTAACTAATATAGAGGTGTTACAAAGAATGAAGAAAGATTCAATATCTGGGTCATATAATGAGGGGCGAGAAGTACGTATTACTTAGGTTAATTATGCAAGGGAAGATAAAAGGGAAGAGAAACCCAGGACGACGCAAAATATCCTGGCTAAGAAATTTGAGAGAGTGGTTCGGTTGCAGCTCATTAGAATTATTGTGCGGCCAATAAAATTAAAATAGCGATGATGATTTCCAACCTCCGATAGGGGAAGGAACCTGAAGAAACAAGAAAGTCACTGTTTTTTGTGGATTTTAGATTATGTAATAATTTTTTGATACCTATCAAGAATAATGGAGTTTTGGAAATTATCTAATGGATGGCTACAAATAGCTTGTAATACTGCCTTAGAATCTGAGCCTATTACAACGTTCTCGCAATAATTAGGAACACACCAAGTTAGTGCTTTCTGTTTGTCAGCAGCCTCGGCTGTAAGAATAGAACAACAATCAGGAATTCGATATTTTTCTGCATAATTGTTGTGTGAAACAAAAAATACAAAACCATTACTTTCATCCGTTTTTGATCCATCTTTATAAATTATTGTTAAATTTTTCCCTAATTTGCTTAGTATGGATTTAAATATCAGATTTGTTTAGGTTGGCAAGTCTGAATAAGATGGCCATATAATGGTTGGTTTGTCTATCAGAACTTCAAAGTCATGTTCGTATAAAGCAAATTTTGGCAGCTGTAAAATAAGATTGGTAACAATTCGTATCGATAAAAGATTCTGTAAGAGGATGAGATTATTACTTAAAAGATTACTTAAATTTATAAGATCTTAACGTTGAAGATATCACTACATTGTAAATTATTTAAAGCACAATTTTACGTAAATATTTTGCAGCTGATGTTTTAAAACAGAGGATAAAAATATACAACATTGGAAAGAAAATCATAAAATTAACGTGACTCGAGGCCATAGACCCATGACCCATGAATCAAAGCAGTGCAACGTACATTTACACAATAATAAAAGCTTAAATCTTCTATTAACAGAGATAAAACAATTGCTGAATCATGTGTGTACACGAGATATTTTGTATTTATGTATTTTGTTGTCTTGTATAGTAATTATTGCGTATTTACCATCAGTGCCGGCGCTAGGGTATAAGGTGCCCGCCTGCAAAACTAGCACAGGCGCCCCCCACCCCACACACATACACACAGATACTCATACAAATCCAGCCTCGGGAACATTATGTGTGTTCAAATAGAACAATGAGACCCACATGTCCGAAGATCAAACCGGTCACAGTGCGTAACCTGACCCCGTATCTATATGACCCCCAAGCTGTACCACCACCTCTCCCCATCGAAGTACATAACAAATAAGGAAGCTTTGTAATGAATGTTACCTTGGATGCCCTGGGTAATGGAAGATCCTCTGTATTACTTTTTGTGGTTAAACTACCTGATTTTAGGGGTAGCTAGAAGAGCTTTTCTCCCTATTAATGACTTGATTATGGCCTTGTGTCCTAAAAATATGTGTTCCGGGCAGCAAGGCACCGACTAAGTCGGTGTCCCGCTATCTGCAAATGTTCCTGGTAAATAAAGTTCGGTTACAGTTTTATTGGACCCATCATCTGACAAAACAACTTCACTTTAACTTTTTTAAGAAATTGGCTAAGAGAACTAAGATTGTTTTTTTTGTGTCATTTCTTCTTTTTCGGCTTTTAAATTAATAATAATGTTGAGTACCTACTTAACAGATATAATTTTATATTAATTGAACGCTAGATTCTTTAACTGCAGAGTACAACTGACAAACTATTCTGTATTATAATCACATGAAATACATAATAAAAGAGCTCTAAACTAAATTTTATGTAAAATGTTTATTTTAAATACCGGGTGTCCTCTTATACTTTCCTCCATTTTAACCGCTCATAACGTCTAAACGGCTCAAAATAGAAATATGCGGTTTTCATTGAAATGTTTTATTTTAGTAAAAATTTTGTCAGAATTAATTGAGCTTTTTATGTCGCTTTCAATTACGAAAAAAATATGGCGGATTTTTGCAAAAAATTTTGTTTACTTTTTTTTATTGGAACACCCAGTATATTTTTTTGTAAATTTAAAGAACGGTCATTCACCTATCCAGCGATATAAAGTTTTTTTAAATCGGTTGTCAAATGACTGAGTAATGAGTAATTAATTTTTAAAATGAGAAGTGCAATGTGGATATCACATAACTAAACAAATTGATTAGGTTTGTTGACAGAAACTGTCAGCAAACAGTTGGTCAGTTAGAAAACATAATACAGTCACCAGTGCTATCCCCTCTACTCACGCTGGTCCACTATTCGCTGATGGTTTCAAACTGTTTGAAACTGATGCTAGAACAAACCTATTATGTTATGTGAGTTCCACATTGCATCTCTCATTTTAAAAATTAAATGCTCAGTCATTCAAAACCGATTTTAAGAAACGTTATATCGCTGGATAGGTAAATGACTGTTCTTTCAATTTACAACAGAATATACTGGGTGTTTCAATAAAAAAAGTCAACAACGTTTTTTTTTCAAAAAATTGCCATTTTTTATTTAAAAGCGATATAAAAAATTTAATCCAGTCAAACAAAACTTTTACTAAAATAAAATTTCTATCTTGAGTCGTTTAGAAGTTATAGGCAGTTAAAATGGAAGAAAATATAAGTGGACACCCGGTATGTGTATGTGGGATTTTATGGGATTAATACATAACTTGATACCTATTAATAGGTACATAATACTTAAATTGGACAGGCGCAGGCGGCAAGAAAACAGTATCACAATCTTGTTTATTCTACTAGAAATCATTCATTTCCTCTCATAACTGCTGATACAAAACTAACAACTTGCAAGGAATTTGAAGAACATAAACAAAGCATTCTGATTTAAGAGCAAAGTTGTTTAGTTGAAATATGATATCTTTGATCAATAAATTATATTACTACATGGTAAGAATTCTACAGGGCATTGCATATTTTTGTATATTATGTGATATTCAAAACTAACAAACAAACACAGATTAGGGTATTATTTAAAACGAAAAACGATTATGGTATTAAAAACGATTAGGGTATTATCTATTATGACGAATTATTAAAAAAATTAATTTTTCTATTTTAGTATTTTACATAATACCAGCAGAAAAAAAGCTTATTCTGGCGCCCCCCAAACAGGGGCGCCCGCGTGCAATGCATCCCTTGCAGGCCCGTTATCGCCGGCCCTGTTTACCATGACGTACAACAGCAATAATTTAAAAGTTTTTTATTTGTATAATATTTCTATGACCCTGATCAAATTGGCCTAGACCTTGGAGCTAAATTAATATCAATTATCTATGACGCATTCATCTAAATGTAGGTTTTATCTATTTTACCATGCTTATCTATTTTATTATACGCTCTTAAAATTTTTATTAGCTTATTATATAGTGAGCTTGCAAGTTTTTTTTTTAATTTTGGAATGAATCAATAATAAATGCCAAACAACTTTATAACTAGTAAAATAGAAGTAGGTTGAATACTCGAATATATGGAATCTATAGGAATAAAAGGCAGATATCGAGAACTTAGTTTAATTGAATCTGGCCCAAGTATACTTTCGCTAACTTAACATCATCAGGGGCATTTTGTCAAATTAGGAAGATATCCCAGGAAAGTGCAACATTGGCAAGAATTTTTAGAATTTTTTTGGAACTGATAAATACATATAATATAACACACACTGGACAAAGGAAATTTTTTCATTTTGACTTGCTAAGATGTAGCATAATTTTTATTTAATTTTGATCTGTTTGTCCTTTGTCCAGTGTGTGTTATATGTATTTATCAGTTTCAAAATTTCTAAAATTTCTTGCTAATGTTGCACTTTGCTGGGATATCTTCCTAATTTGACGAAATGCCCCTAATGATGCTAAGTTAGCGAAAGTATACTTGGGCCAGATTTAATAAACTAGGTGCTCGAAACCTGCCTTTTATTCCTAATATATAGATTTCAATTTTATACCTGTTTTATATGCCCAAGAAACCCACTTTAGAAAAACTTACATACATTTAGTAGTAAATTTTGACTGTCTTACAGTAACTAGAATATACCAACAAGCTTTTTTTCATCTTTATAAAAGGGGTCTGGAATTTTAAAAAGATAACTCAGACCAGGACACCGCCTCTCTGACAGCACAGGATTCATTCTTCGTACTCCCGGCAATAGTTCCCGAGGTACCTACTTTAAAACGCCCTCTTGTCACCGAGGCTACTGTCATCAGTTAACTTAGCGAGACGCACAAGACCAAAATTGCAGAGTGGCTTAGGGAATGATCATCAGTCTCTGTGACGTTGTGCGTATTCGCTGTCGCCAAGTTAACTGGCGATTGCAGTACACCAAACAAACGCCTACCTGCTAAACCATGATACAATAACCCAAGTTATGATATGGAGCGTTCCTAATTTCGTTCAGGTCGCGCATGACGTCACGTTGTGAGTAGATCCTTTAAATTTCGAATGCATTGCCATTATGATTTGGAGATTTTAGCTTTTAATATCATTTGTGAAACTTTCTAGAAGTGCTGTTTTCTTTAGTATGATTAAATATAATTATTGAGAACATATTCTAATAATAAAAATTAATCAGAAACATGATTTTTTTTATTATTAGGCAACATACGTCTAATTATACAGTGTGGAAGGCATAGAATAAAATGATTTCTGTCCTTGTTTCGAAAAATTATAAAAAACTCTGATACTCTTCGATTTTTAAATAAATATCTGCACTTTTAAACACAAATTTAAATTTACAGGGTGATTCATAAAAGTAAAACAGAGTCCATAAGCTTTATTTTTAATAGAACACCCTGTATATTTTTATATTTTTAAAAGCTGCTTTCAACTAACTATATCATGTAGGGTGAATTATGAACAATACAGGATGAAATTTTGAAATTATTAACTATGGAATCCACTTATGGAATAAAATTGTTTGTGTCCTTATTTTAAAAGTATATAAAATGCCGGAACAGGTCAACTTTTAAATTTAAATGGGCGCTTTACAAACATAGATTTAAATTTACAGGGTGATTTACGCAAGTGCAGCATTGTCCATGATCTTTAGTTTTAATGGATCACCCTGTATATTTTTATGTGCTTAGAAGCTATTTTATAACTTCATCTCAAAAAAAATGTATTATTCGGGTCCATTATGAATAATACAAGGTGAAATTTTGAAAAGGTGAAATTTTTAAAATATTCATAAATTTCGTCAAGACATTAAAGATACAAAACCAAAAAAAAATAAATATTATTTATACATAGTTTAGAAAATATATGTCTTTATTTAGTTAAAATACCATTATTATATACATACTTTACTATTATTTAAAGTATGATAAATTATTAGATAATTTCAAAATTTTATGTAAATATATATTATTTAATATCATGTACCATATTAATTTAATATAATTTTAAAATTTCATCTTGTATTATTCATAATAGGCCCTATACACTTTTTGTGATGAAGTTATTTAGCAAATTCGAAAAGCATAGAAATATACAGGGTGTTTCATTACAATTAAAGATCATGGACTATGATCGACTTGTGTGGATCACCCCGTATATTTTAATTAATGTTTAAAGTGAGCATATCTAAATTTAAAAGTTGACGTATCCTAGCGTTTTTTATAATTTTCTAAAATAAGGACACAAACAATTTTATTCCATAAGTGGTTTCCATACATTGTAATTTCAAAATTTCACCCTGTATTATTCATAATACACCATACATGATATGGATCGTTGAAATCAGGCCGTTAAGTAGCTTTTAATAATATAAAAATATATATGGTGTTCCATTAAAAATAAAGCTTATGAACTATACCAGGCTTTCGTGAATCACCCTGTTTAAATTTAAATTTAGGTTTAAAAAGCCTACATTTATATATAAAAATGACCGGGTTTCAGCGTTTTTAAAAAATTTTTAAAACAAGGACAGAAATAATTTTATTCCATAAGTGCCTTCCACCCTATATAATATAATACATGTATTATACACCCTGTATAATACATGTACTGAGGATGAAATAAAGGTAACAATAAAATTGTAATGTGTTAAAGTTAAATGATAAAAAAAGTTAAAGCTGGGATAGTCATGAAGCCCATCAGTTATATTTTTTATTACTTAAGTTCTCTTATTCATTAATTATATTTATGATCACACCTCCTAAGGACTATTCAAATCTAACTAAGAATATAATATTTTGATAAAAGTGTAATAAATTATAAGTAAAATTCACCTTAAACACAAAAATAAGCAGTGTTTACTATACGACAACACTGAATATAATGCTGATCTACTCACAGAGTGACGTAGCTACGTTGGCCCCGCCTACCTGCTCCATGTCATATCTTCTGTTATTGTATCATGCTGCTAAACCATACCCTCCTCGGACATTCAGCACTCCAATGCCTTCTCCTTTTCCGTTTCCCCTTTTTTTGTCCGAGAAAGTGGGTTTTTTTGGAGGGCCTCATAGCTCCTAGAACGGCATCACTCCCAGCAGGACATTTCCTCCTTCCACACAGTCTCACTAACACAATCTAACTCAATGGTTCTCCTCTAATCAAAAGGTATTCCCAACAAGCCCAACAAAGCCCAACATAGCCCAATAAGTTAGTGGTGGAGTAAGCTGATTTGGAAGATAAACCAATCGCACTCAATACTAATCTTGAAGCTTTACTCTACTCACACCCAGGGCGGAAAATTTTAGAGAGCAGTCAATTGTTGTCTACCAAGTGAGGCCATTTTTATGTTTCCACAACTTTTTTCTTTATTTTCGAACCTTGTTAGGGAGAAAATCTTCCCCATTTCCCTACCTGTAAATCCGCCACATCCGTAGATCCGAACAAATACAGTGAGGACGTTTGAGTTGGAAAAAATTAATTTTCTTGTGAATGGGCGACTCTGGAGATAAATGCCGAAACAGATCGATTTTTATTTTTAAATTATAATTTTTTGGCATACATATCATACTAGTGACGTCATCCATCTGGGCGTGATGACGTAGTCTAAATATTGGAATTAATTTAATTCTAATTTTTTTTAATTCAAACCCTGTATAAATAGTTATGGTAATGTTTATATTAGTGAATACAAAATTGAATAACCTTTCGATTCAGCTATCACACGGCACCTATTCGTATTTAAAAAAATCATCGATTACGTCATCACGCCCAGATGAATGACGTCACTAGCATGATATATATTATTATATATACCAAAAAATTAGAATTTAAAAATAAAAATCGACCTGTTTCGGGATTTATCTCCAGAGACGCCTATTCTCGAGAAGATGAATTTATGCCAACTGAAACGTCTTCACTGTATTTGTTTATAAGCCAAAAAATTGTTTATAGCTTTAAAACAGTGCTGAGGCCGCTAATCCGATTTTAATTCTGTAAAGTGTATTAGATAGGTAGAGAACCTCTTTATATGTAAAAAAATTAGCAAACTACTAAATGGTCTACTTTTTCTTCAGAAAGAAAAAAAATTAGATTGAATTTTAGATTTAGATTGAAATTGAATAAAAACAGGCTTATTTTGTCCCCTTATTTTGTATTTATTGCTATTTTGCAGAAAGGGTAATAATTTAAGACATTTTTACCAATCGTTTATCATACAAAATTCAATTATCTTTATTTTATTTCTCTACGACTTTGTTCCAAAATGAATCGTTTTAAAGTTATAAGCAAAGAAAGTAGAAAAAAATCGATGTTTTTCGAAATTTTTAAATATTTAAATTTTTTTATTAATGTTCCGGGCATATTTGAGAAGGAGTACAAGTCAATTATTATTATTGTTGAAGTTTATCTTAACTTTATCTGCAAAAATCAGAATGCTACCTCTCACATCCAAAAACAGACGTTTTTTCAAAGATCCGCCCTGATCTACTTAATTCTATTTTCGTATAAAACGTATACCTTGAACTTGACAACGTATAAAGCAAAAGCCATGAACTTAAACCAAATATGTCACAACTTATGTCCAAAGTTCTCTAATGCACAACAACAACAAAATATATTTACGCTAAGTGTGATGTAAAATATATTCAAATATTGGCCTTCATTAACAAACGTAAATAATGTTTAACAGACACAACAACAAAAATTTATTTTTACCAAATCTAAAAATATCTCAAGTAATAGTCTATGTTGTGAGGCCTCTATCGTATGAAAAATGTTCTGATACGGTTAGTTAACCTTCTGATGACCAATCTTTTTTGTTACACGGATGACGAACGCTGGTCAAAAGTGACCCTTAGTCAAAAATGACAATTGACAGAAAAACAAAGTTGTTTTAACAAATAAAATAATGTAATTTTAATGTTAGTGTTGTATCTATAAATGATAAATAAACATTAGTAAAACATATTTTAATCACAACTGAACCAAAACAGGAATCATCATTCTGAACATAGAACTGAAGAAATTTTAAAATATTCACTAATTTACGTTGCCACAGGTTTAACAATAATTTTTTTTTAATATTGGAATGTTTTTTACAAACAATTCCACATAAGATGGTATTACTTAATATAAAATTGGAACATGGAAGGCCAAGGGAGTTCGTCTTTGACCCCAAATTCAGAAAAAAAATTTGTTTTTCGTAACATATAGGGAATTTTTTTTATTACAAAATATGAGGGTATCTAGTATGCTATTAAAGTCAGATAAAAAAATAATGAGTTGAAAATTGAAATATTATTTCTGAATTTATTAAATAAAAACATACATTGGGGTCGAAATTTACCCCCCCCCCCTCCTTGGTCATCCGAAGGTTAAGTTAGTTTGCGTATTGCTGTTTAAAAATGTTCCCTTTAAACAAATTAGAAGTGTACCGAACGAAATTTTTGAGCAGAAATTGTTTAAACCATTTCCGCCTTTTCTACTCCAGAAATCATTATATTTGATTTTTTGGAGCATTTTAAATAAAAAAGGTCTCTTATGATTTTTTTCAGGAAGTTAACAGTTTTTGAGTTTTAAGCGATTTAAAGAGTCATATCTAGGACACATAATGCGCCATAGAAAATTTGAGAAGCTCCAGGTAATATTAGAAGGCAAATTAGACGGTAAAAGGAGTATAGGAAGAAAGAAAAAACCCTGGCTCCGAAACATCTGAGATTGGACCCACGCAACAGGGAATGACTTAGTTCATCAAGCCCTTATTTTCACTTTCTGCTTTTTCCTGTTCATGTTCTCTATATTTTCTTTCTATTCTCTGTTTCTCTCCCTTTTATTTTCTCTTCTTTTCTCTCCCTCATACCTTCTCTGCTCTTTTCTTTTTCATCTCTTTTATTCTTGTTTCTTCTTCTTATGTTATCTTTGTCCGTGTCGTTGTGGGGCAGTCGGTGGGGAAGGACCTTTTACATCCGACCTACACAGACTGCCCCTTCTTAATATCAGAGTGAGAGACTGAATGGGTGGATGAGAAGGCGTGCATAGATGAAAGCATTAATGATTGGAGTTACTCGTAACTGTCAACTGGAATTTTTTGGTTGGTTCCATCTTGGCTTTGGTGGCGTCCTGGCTGCCCTACTACCCCGCGCACGGCGACCGGTCTGGTGCGGCGCAGAGAGCGGGGGGCGGCCAGGCGGCCGGATAATCCGTGGAATACATGCTGGGACTGCCGGAGGGGAGCTATGAGTAAGGTCGACGGATCAGATATGCTTGTTAAGAGCTATTCCGGACCCGTCGGCTGGAGAAAGAGGAGGTGGGTTTAGTCGGTAGGTGGCCCGGCAAGATAGAGATAGGACGGACTGAATCCGACACACCTGGGACACCTTCTCAGACGGTCTTAAGAAGATTCCCACCTCCAAAAAAAAAGTTTATCAAGCCCAGAACAGAGAGAAATTTGCCGTGTTGGTCGCCAACTTCAATAGAGAGGGAACTTAGGAGGAGGATAAAGCGATTTAAAATCTGAAAAATTCGAAAATACGCATTTTCGAGGCCTGAAAACTCATAAGTACATTATTATTGCGCCAAAATGCAAGTTTAAATATTTAGTTTCAAGGTTCTGAAGAATAATCGGAGCTTATTTCAATGTATACCGTTGTTTTTTTAAGACCGGTTAAAATTTGAGTGGGCGTGCATAATTTTTTTTTTATTTGATGGCATAGACATTAGTCATTTAGCCAGTTGCAATAAAGAATATACAATCCTATCCCCAATACAAAATTAAACAGAAACAATATAGTAATACATACAATAAGTAATACAATACAATAATAATACAATAAAACAATAATGGATCTCTGATAAAGTGATAATATATTAACAATTAAAAAACAACGGTCTAAATTGAAATAAGCATCGATTACTTTTCAGCATCTTGAATTTGAATGTTTAAACTTCAATTTAGGTACTTGACAACCTCAAAAATAATAATCTACATATGAGTTTTCAAGCCTCGAAAATGCGTAATTTCGCATTTTTTAGATATTTAATCGTTTATAACTCGAAAACTATCAATTAATCTCAGTCTATCTGTTTTCAATAAAAGTGAAGCAAACCATGCCAACCTTGCCAACACACTTCAGTTTTTTTCTCTCAATAAAATCAATAAAGATTATTGCTTGTTACATATACCTATACCGACGCATCCAAAACTTCAGAAAACTTAGGAGCTGCTGTTATAGATTCTGATCAATAGAGAGCGGAATATATGCAACATAACATTACCAAAATATGCACATATATTTGCATTACTTTTACTACAAATATGCAGATATTTTTTCTAAATTTGTCTAAATATGCAAATGCATATTAAAAATACTCAAAAATAAAACAATATATTAAGTCGTAAGATCTTCAGAAAAGTTCCTTCAAAAATACGTACAACTTTCCTCAAACAATCGAAGCCCTCATTTTTTTCTAAAACATTTTTTAATTTATTTATAATTGTAATCCCTGTATTTCCGGTAATTTTTTGAGAATGAGCAGAAAAAGTGTTAACAAGATTAACCGAATCACTTAATTGTAAATTCCTTTGTTCTAATGACTTTATTAGATCTGGTAAAAAACTAAAATTAACTTTTATGAACATAAGTTCTTTAGCAATTTGTACGTTACTTAAAGAACAAAGTACGTTACTTAAGCTGAAGAACAAAAGCGGAATTGTCTGCAATTTGATGGATTTTTGTATTTTGATGCTTCTCTCTATGTCCGTCTTTATAGAAGTAAAAGCGAATTTGTCGAATAAAAACACTCTTTCCAGAAAAATTTCTTTTGTAGGACATGATGCTTTTGTTTGTCAGTTCCTCATTTAAAAAATGAAATGTTAAAATGAATGTAACTTACGATTTTGGAACAGGCCTTGCAAAATACTTTGTCTCCACTTAGCTTTAACTCGGGAAAACACTTTATCCAAGCACTTTTTTGAATGGTAGACATATTTAAATTTAATATATACCAATCACTTTAAAAACACTAAATACGATACAACGTTTACTTTAAACAATTGTTGGCCGGAAACTGACAAAATAATTATTAGACCCTTAAAAACAGGTAGGTACCTACGACTTGCTACGCTAATAAAATAATATTTTTCTGGGAACACCCATAATTGTTAAATTCAGGTAGTAATGGGAAAGTCCAGATGAGCGATAGATAGATAAATAACGAGCTCGTTCATATCGAAGTTTTAAAATTCCAACTAAGAGAGGAAAATTTTAAACTTTTATATAATTTATTTTTAAAATATGCAAAATAAATCGTGTTTAGCTTAAATATGCAATGTTGTGTTTGTTGTCTGAAAATATGCAATATATGCATCTATATGCACTTTGCATATATTCCGCTCTCTACTGATCAACATCATAAATTTATATAAATAATATCATCACCATTCAATACTGTTCACACGGCCGAGTAATGCCATCTAGAACAACTATTTACAGTAGGTTGTCATTGACTTTTTAAACTCCATTCTGACAATTCAGCAGCTGTATCCAAAACATCCATTTGGTGCCCTTGTGAAAACAGAATTAAATATTTTACACCAAAAAAGCACAGATATCTTAGAGATGCAACAAACAACGAAAATTCAGCAATAGTGAGTGAAGTGGTTGCTAGTGACATTAAAACAGTGTTTAAATCCAAAATCCAAAATCCAGTGTAACTGACAAAGTAACAAAAAGTGCCAACCATTTTTGATTGCCTAAGTTTAGGGCATACACGATTAACTCGACTAAATTCACATTTATTTGACAGACAAAATCAACCGGTATGTGATAAATGTAAAACACTTATTAAACTTAAATTATGCAAAATTTATATAAGAACAATTCAACAATTATCTTTCTGACGATCTAAAGACGTTATTAGACGAAAACTAAACATAAACAATATTGTAAATTAATAAAGACTAAACTTTTTAATCTATTGTAAATTAAGTAACTAATTATTGTACCTTAATTTAACATGTCTTCCAGTGGCGTAGCTAGCCCCACAGGGGCCCCTTATCAAAGTTTGTCGCGGGGCCCTTTTCCACGACTGATATGGGTTAGTGCTAAAAAAATGTTCAACAAAAGCAGCAAAAACGCGTGTATAGAATAGAATAGAAATATACTTTATTGTCACTGAAAATTTTCCAATTTTTTGGACAAAGCCTAGGTACAAAGAGTAGGAAAAAGCAACAACAAATACAGTTTACTGAAATTACACAAATCGTCAATATTATTACAAAATAAAAGATAATAAAATAAAACAAAACAATACAAAGTGTTTCATTAATAATTGGAAATATTTCAACTGTAGATTTCTGGGCTCAAAATATTACGGTTTAACCTAAATCACCTACTCCTAAAAGGCTTTTTGAAATACCTCTAGAACACATCTATTTAGAAAAACTAAAACTGGTACGTCTATTTATCTTCCAGGGATAAATCTATTTTATAAATTGCGAGTTTCTAGTACCGGTCATATGCAGCCTCTTTGGGTAGGGCAACGGTTATTTTATCGCATAACTTTTTTGTCTTTAACTTTTAAGCATTTTTGACACTGGATTATTAAATTTTATGGTATTCTAGTATGGTATTTTAATATTTATGGTATTCTAGTATTTATGGTATTCTAGTTACTCTTACTTTAAGTCGGTAGGATATTCAATCGATTTGAATTTTTTTTTGTTTTTTGAATTTGATCAAAATTTAAATTTTTTTTCAAAAAAAACGGTGTATTTTACCGATCTAAAGCAAAAGTAACTTTAAGTACTAGAATACCTCATAATTTAATAATCTAGTGTCAAAAATGTTTCAAAATTAAAGACACAAATAATAATGCGATAAAATATCCGTTGACCTACTCAAAACGCACGCATATGACCGGTACTAGAAATTCGCAATTGATAAGATCGATTCATCTCTGGAATAAACGTACCAGTTTTCGTTTATTGTTTTCATAGTTCTTTTTTGAAATTTTTTTTTCAAATTAAAAAAACACACAATTTTCAAATCGACATTTCTAGAAAACGGTGTATCCTACCGACTTAAAGCAAGAGTACCTTTTATTATTAAAATGCCTCACAATTTAATGATCCAGTGTCAAAAAGGCTTAAAAGTTAAAGATAAAAAGGAAGATAAATAGGCGTACCAGTTTTGGTTTCTCTGAATAGAAACGTTCTGGAGGTATTTAAAAAAACTAATTACAAGATGCCTTTTTCAAAGAGCTCTAGTTTCTGTAAGAAGCATTTTCAGACTAGGTGATTTGGGTTAAATCTTAATACATATTTGGAGCCCAGGAATCTACAATTAAATTATTTCCAATTATTAATGAAACACCCTGTATATTGCAAAATTTAAATAATTTGCAAATTGCATAATACAACCTTAGGAACTAATAAGTTCAGCGTATAACACTCAAATATAGATAATAATAATAAATCTAATAAACTCTAAGAATCCAAAGTCAAAAAACAGATTTGAATTGAGACTCATTGTTTTAAAACAGATTCAGTTTTTTCAATACAAAGGGTGAGTAGACATTGAAAAGGAGCGTAAACAAAGAAGCTCTGTTCTTTAACGGCGAGCAGCCGGCAAATAGTTATACCCAAATACAATGGATACATAAAGAACAGATTACACGAAAATATACGCAAACAATACACACATGTTTCAAATTATCAAAGGTAAAGCGATTACAAATATTGCAATTTCGCATTATACATTATACAATGTCTCACACAGCCAACGGTAAATAGACAATAAGAAGTAACTTGAAAACAAAAAACGTCTGTTGTTATAGAACGGCGAGAGGCAGAAAATAGATAGGTACCTGTACAGTACATAAATATAGTTTATAATAAAGAATCCATTACACGAAAATGTCGATATCCCAACAATATAATATGTACACTGTTTCAAAGCGTTTTAGTAGTGAAATAATTGCAGAATATTTTGTTCAATTTTTTGAATGGAAATGGAATTTTGTTTCGACATGCCGCGTTGGGGCCCCTGAATGTCGGGGGCCCCGTATAATTGATACGGCTGATACGGCGGTAGCTACGCCTCTGATGTCTTCTGAGAATTTTTTTTTTGTTTAAAATCCAAAAAAATTATAAAAATATTTTCTAAACAATTTCTGAACAAACATTTCGCTTGGCACCCTTCTGATTTGTAAAGGGGATATTTTTGAACAGGAATCCGCAAAGAAACTCAATCAGAAATTTCTTCATACGGAAGCTGCCTCATAACATGTACTAATAGTATAAAGCTACTTTTATTGATTACTCCGTGACCTAATAAAAAGCTTTACTTACCCCCGTCTTCAATAGGCCGCATTTCTTCTTCCACTAGTTCGACATCGGTCTTTTTAGGCCACCCTTCGAAGTGTTTCATGTAATTCCACTTTTTTGCTTTCACCATTTTTGCAATATGAACTTGAACTGTACAACTGACTGTAGAAGTTTGTGTTTATGTCTAATATATAGTTGTCTGGTTTATAATGACACTGTGCGATTAGATAAAGTTTATCACAGTTGTATAACGCGAATCAAACTGAATGAAGCAAATCCTTTTAAACGCGTTGTTTACTTGATAAATGTCGGTAGAGTCACGATTATAATATATCAGCGAGAATCTATATTTTAAAACTACTAGTCTCTGCGTCAGAATGAGTGTGCTTAGGACTAGGAGAACGCTAGCGCTAGGAGTTTCCTTGATAAAATTGAATAAAGCAGTGTCGGGGACGAAGTTTGGTCACAAGGATTGTCCCAAAGTGAATCGGTGTAAACAAAAACATTAGATATTTTTCTATTTTTAAAATTGTGATGAAGAATAATATAATACAGCGTTTCCCAAACTTATTTTTCCGTGGGCCGGTTATTTTTGTTCTTATCCTTCGTGATCCACTATTTTTTTTTCATACCCTGGTGTGTGTGTACAAGAAAACATATTTAAATATTTATTATAGGTTTATATAGTTTAATAAAGAATCATTAGCTCAAAAAAATGCAATAAAAAATGAAAATCAAATTCTTTATTAATGAGAAGTATGCAGTTGTTTCTGGTTAACTAAAAACTTCACGTTTGGAGGAAAACATGTTAATATTATTCTCAGGTTCGGTTCGACTTCTAAACGGTTCCTATATTTATCTTTAAGGAAAACCACTGTTGAAAGCCCTGCCTCACATTTATAGGTCGTAACAAAAGGGATTAGAAACTATCGCTTTTTTTGATAAAACTGGGTACTCCTGGCGGCAAGACAGTATTTTGTCAAATATTTCTTTGAGTGCCCTATCCCAGGATAGCTTAATTAATGACTCAAGATCTAAATCCAGAAGTTCTGTCTCGGATTCCACGTCCATTGTAAATGGATTACTTTTCCACTGTTTGTTGCTGCGGATGCGGGGAAAATATTCCTTCAGATTTGCCTCAAGTCCTAGCAGGTGTTCCTTGAAAGCCACTGAAATATCATCCGGCAATGCATTCACGTTATAGGTACTATTTTTGTAGTTCTGTTAGCTTTGTAATTTCCTCCATCCGCGCGACGTGTCCACAAAGTTTTTTTGTTGCAGCTTCCACCTTCTTTTGTACTTTAAATACAGTTACATTACTACTTTGTAATCTCATATTTAAATTGTTCAAGAAGTCAAAAATATCACAAAGATAGGCTACTTTGATTAACCAATTGTCATCATGAAAACTGTCTTTAAATTGAAATATTGCATCTCTAGCTGTTGGTGGATGTTGTTCCAAGAACATTTAAATATCTTCCTTTAATTCAGTTAGTATTTTTAAAACATTCCCTTTTGATAGCCAACGCACTTCAAAATGTAAAAGAAGAAGTTCATGTTAATTTTCCAGTTTTTTGCACAAAGCACAAAATGTGACCCGGCATTTTGCTTTCGTGGCCCGGTACCGGGTCGCGACCCACCATTTCGGAAACGCTGATATAATACATATTATTTTGTACTAAAAACCTCAATACAAACATTACATCTAAAAGTGTCAAAAATATTTTTCAAATTTTTTGGTATTTATTTAAATGATTAATACATATTTATAGTATTTTTTCTAGTTTTCCGGCAAAATGGTTTTCATGACTTATAATGTTTTTGTTTACACCAAATCAGATAGGAACAAGCTGAAAATGCGAGCATTATCATAACGAAAACTTTGTTTATTTACGTATTTTAATTCATATGGTAAATTGCTATTATGAAAAGTTGTTTAGAATTAAAAAGTATGTTTTAATGTGCAATTATATCATTCTAATTTAAATGTTGTGAACTATAAAGGTACTTTACTCTTGATCGAAATTCATATTTTTTATATATCTCGTATAAAATTGATAAAATTTGATGGTTGCATCATAAATCTTAGACCATGAAGAGCTTTTTATGAAAAACAACCTTTCTTCGTCAAATTAAAAATAAAACAGTTATAAATGAAAATGTTGTTGGGTATCCATAATTTGAGAAAAATCTTCAATAATTTTTTTCATTAGAAGGATGTAATTGCACATATCATAATTTTTTATTCCAAACAACATTTCATATAGTCGGTTCGCTAAACTCAGACACAACTGCTTAGTGATTTTAGTCAGTAATTTTGCCAATATTGCAAAAAAAATAATTACTTAATAGTTAATAATTACTAATTAATTAGTAATTTTGCCAGTTTTGGCAACAAAAAAATTACCTACTAAAATCACTAGCCAGTTGTGTCTGAGATTAGCGAACCGACTATAATAACAATTTTCATTTCATAACAAATGGAACAGTCCATTTATCATTAGGTACTCCCATTAAAGGGGAAGCCGTATACTCGTATAAACGTTTTTAAAGTTGTTAATAAATTATTGCTTTCAAAATATACTCGTATTTTTGAACATTTTATTTATTTTATATAATAATTACATTCACTATCAAATGTCATTGATATTTTATTAATACTTAATTTAAAATTTAGTTTGACATTCACGAGGTGTCAAACTCAAATGTAAATAACCTATGCTTTGCTTAACAAATTCAGATTAAAAAACTAGACTACTTACTAGCAACGATTGCAGCTGACGTTTAGTGTGTCGGCAGAAAATAAAAGGATGGTGACGTCACATTTTAGACTTTAAGGTCGATTATCTCGAAAACGGTTAGAAATATCGAAATGCCGTTTTCAGATTTGAATGCTTTAAAATAAATATTCGTTGACTTCGTGTGTTAGTTTTTCTAAATTCGCACGAAATAATAAGAAATATCAGATGATTCCATATAAGCTTGGGTGTGTGTAATTAAGAAAATATCAGTTTATTTTTTATTTTTGTTATGTGTCCCAGACTAATTTATCCAGGCTATATCTCTTAAACTAATAGAGATTTTCAAATGAGACAAAAACTGATAGATTCCATTTGTAATAGACTTTAATATGGCGTAGAAAAAATCCCTTAGTTACAACCTGTAACTATAATTTTTAATAACTATACCATAATTAACAAAAATAAATAATAAACTGATATTTTTTTGATTATTTAAAAACCGAGTTTATTTTAAAAAAATCTGTTGAATAGACGATAGAAGAGCAAATCCAAAACTATAAAAAAAATGTACAGGGTGCTATTAATAAAATTAAAGGTAAGGGCTGTAACTAAGGAATGAATATTTAGGGGATGATTTCTTCTACGCCATATTAAAGTGTAATTCAAATAGAATATATCATTTTTGGTCCCATTCGAAAAGCTCTATTCGGTTAAAAGATATCTTCTTCTTCAGTACCTTATCCGGTCCGGATGTTGGCGATCATCAAGGCTATCATTGTTTTGTTGACTGCTCTGCGAAACAGCTCCGCGGAGATTATCCCAAACCATTGTCGGAGGTTTCTCAACCACGAGATACTACGACGGCGTCCCGGTCCTCTCCTGCCAAATACTTTGCCCTGCATGACGAGTTGAAGAACTCGATATTTTTCTTCGTTCCGCATCACGTGGCCAAGGTACTCAAGCTTACGTTGTTTTACTAAATTAAGCACTTCTCTTTCTTTTGTCATGCGCTGTAGGACCTCAATGTTGGTGACATGGTCCACATAAGATATTTTTAGTATCCTCCTGTAGATCCACATCTCGAAGGCTTCAATCCGCTTTTCAGTGGCTTGCGTCAGTGTCCAGGCTTTAACTCCATACAGTAGCACTGGAAGAACGTAGCACCTCACTATCCGCATCTTGGTTCCCAAACTGAGATCACTGCAGCACAGCAAGGCGTAGCGGATATTATTGATGTATTCACCGTTCACTCGGATTCCCATCTGTAGGTTTGTGAGGGCTTCAGTAAAAATTTCCTCAGATTATATATTGAAAAGAGTCGGCGAGAGCACACAGCCCTGCCTTAATCCTCGCATGATCTTCACTTGGTCGGTCAACTGGTCTTCGACCTTGACTTGAGCACGCTGGTTCCAGTATAAATAAGCATACTTTTTGTAGGGCGGTGACCATCTTCTGGTGCTGGCAACGGTCAAATACCTTGGCGTAGTCAATAAAACAAGCATAGACATCACAACTAACATTGCGGCATCTCTGAAGTAGAACTTGTAAGGTGAAAAGTGCGTCACGTGTACCCATGGAATAAAAGATAGTTAAAGATATAGCCTGGATAAATTAGTCTGGGACACCCTGTATATACAATACTATATTAATAAAACTGATGTATTTTTTGTAAATTTGGGTCATTTTCAGGGTCAGGGGGGCAAATGACCCCCCTGACCCTGTCAAATGACGCCCCTGGTAGAACTTATATTTTTTCTTAGTGGTATAGAAATGTTTATCTACATTTTACAAAACAAATATTATTGTCAATAATTATTAATAGTTCCTAAATAATAGAACTTCCTTAATAGAACTATTAATTAATAGTTCCTTTTAATGTGATTCATTGGTGACTTTCCTGTAATTTCATTATAGATAAACCAATACAAATATAAAATATTTTCCTAGCCTCCTTGGGCGACGTGCAGTTTTGCATCATAAACAATAATGACGATGACAATGACTATTCCAATTATTTTTTATATCCATTAATATATATGATTAAGTGGATCTACGTGCATTTAAAAATATATGCATGTGTTCAACTTAAATGGCTTTTAAATTTCGATACAGCATTAGATTTTAAAATTAGCTACATAAAATTAGATATAGCAATTTTATTGGTTAATAGTCGTGCTTATAAAAGTTATATAAAAAGTGGTTAAAGCAGCAATTATTAGTGCATGTTTTTTTATAACAGATGTAACAGTAATATGGAATTTATATAAAAAAATCACTGGCATAAATCGATTTTAAATACATCACCTATCATCGATTTGATACTATACCATAGAAAAATGGGTGAAAATGCATAACTTGGTTTATAGTGCATAAAACGCTTTTAAAAGTGCATAAACATGTCAAAGTCAAAATAGTAAAGGCCAGATTTTGTTAGTCGAGGGTTTTTGGGGTCGCTGAACATGATCAGAACCATCAGAGCATCTGGTGCCCAGGCTCACTGGCCACTGCTAAGGTACGTCATTTTCTGGAGGATCGCGGGTTTTCGGCACTAAATTAATGCAAATATTTTTTTTCCTAAATGCCCTTAGTCCAGGAACCGAAGCTTTTCACCTTGCAATTTTTACACAATGGATCGATTTGCTTGAAAATTTGAGAATAAGTAGTGGATAGTCCAAGGATCAAAATTTCTATATCATTCCGAAAATCGTTTCTACCATGGGGGTGGTTGCCACCCCATCTTGGGGGTGAAATTTTTTTATTTTATTTTGACCGCAAAATTTGATAAAAACATTCATTCTAAGCAAAACCTGTTCTATACATTTTTTTTAATTAATAGTTTTCGATTTATTCGCTATCGAAAGTGTTAATTTTGTATAGAAAAAATCAATGTTTTTCGATATTACGATTCACTCGATTTTTGCCGTAGAAATTTTTTTTTCAAACCATGTTCTTGGGAATTAAATAACCTACAATTTTATATGGAAACATTTTTTCGTATCTCTGACGCTAATCTTTCTATTCTGAAGAAAATTGCATTTTTTACCAAACTACAAAAATTCGTTATTCGCTTTTAACTCCATATATTATTATGCTTCCAATTGGATTTCTCCTTTTTTTTTTCAAAAAAATATATTGATTTTTTAACAGTAACTGTTTTATTTTTATCTTAGAAAGTTTGGCAAAACAACAATAATTTTGTAGGTTTTTACAAGGTCTATAAGCCTATTTATATTAAGTCTTTTTAAAATCCTCAGTCGCAAAAAGAGGTGACTTTGAAAGGGTTGGTAAAGGTGGTTTTTGCATGTTATTACAAGTTTTAATTGTCAATAGCTCACTCAATTTTAGACGTAGAAAAAATTTTTGTAAACCTGGTTCTTGGAAATTAAATAAGCTATAATTTCATATTTAAAAATTTTTGTGTATCTCTGATGTTAATTTTGCTATTCTGAAGAAGACGACATTTTTCCAAAGTACAAAAATTCGTTATTCGCATTTAACTCCATTTTTTTTAAACTAATCATACTAAGCCGGTCAAACTTCTAGAACCTATTAATAATACATAATATTAAGTAAAAAAGACCAAATAAGGTTAATGACTAATTTTAATTAGGGTGGTGATTAGAGGGTTGCTTGCAATCACTTTTTCGTTAAAAAAAAAATGGGAACTGACATTCTTTTCATTATTTCACTTAATTTTTGAGCTAGAGACTTTCTTTTTAGGTGTGGTGATAGATATTTTTAAGTGCTTTAAATTAGTGTGAACAAGTTTTTCTCGAAAAATGCATAGTTTTCTCGTCATTTGACTTTGGAACTACAATATTTAGCATTTAACAAAGAAGAGCCAACATATAATAAAGTATAGCTTGATTACTATTGGTCCTAAAGAAAATTTAAAAAATTGGTTTTGTTTATTTTTTCAAAAGGTACATTTTTGTTAAGTAAAGTTGTTTTGATAAAACGAAAACTTTTGGAGTTATTAGCAGAAAACCTATTAAAAATATTGATATTTTCGATATAAAACTAACACTTTACTTTCGATAGCGAATAAATCGAAAACTATCAATTATATCAAAAAAATGTATAAAACATTTTTTGCTTAGAATGAACGTTTTTACCAACTTTTGCGATTAAAGTAAAACAAAAAATTTCCACCCCCGAGATGGGGTGGCAACCACCCCCATGGTAAAAGCGCCTCTCAGCATGACATAGATTTTAATCCTTGGACTATCCACTACTTATTCTCAAATTTTCAAGAAAATCGATCCATTCTGTAAAAATTGCGAGGTTGTGTCCTATTTTAAGCTTCATTACTTGGACTACCTGGCCTATAAATACATACATACTCGCAAAACACTGTAAATTATCGAAAAAGGAAACATGCAGGGTGTGTTAAAAGAAGCAGGTCGGTTGAATATTTCGCAAAATTTACATCGAATCGAACAACTGAAAAATATGTGTTTAATATTTTTTTTCTACAACCGTGTAAAAAACGCAATTTTTAGCACTCCATACGAGCGTTAAAAATGCTACTTTAAGGTACTGCTTTAAAATATTTTTAAGGCACTGCAGTTTGTATTGACCATATATGCAATTTTGATGTAATGACAAAAAAATATAAAAATGGAATGTCAGTCAAGTTCAAGTAAAAGTTTTTGTAGATATTGTCCTGTAATTACATTTGTAGAAAAAATATTGTATGATATGCGTGTTAAAAAGTACATTTTTAAGGCACTCGCGTGCCTTAAACGTGTACTTTTAACACTTATATCATAAATAACTATTAAAAATCTAAAAGATAAAGGCATTTTTTGTTTATATTCGATTCAGAGTTGGACCACCATCTTCATATTATTATAGCTATTTTAGCATCCTCAGTGAAGCTATGCCATCACAACTCTGAAAGGAATATAAACAATCTGCCTATTTAAGAGAAGCCATCGCGATACAATGATTCCACCTTTTGAGACGCAATCTAGCGACATCTCTCGTATTACGAGGAAAACAACGAAAAGCCCTAGATACAAAGTTTACTACTTTTTAAACAATTAGAATAATTGAAATAAAAATATAATAAACAATATTTTAAATCTAAGACTTTTAATATTTAATCACAGAGACGACGAATATAGGAGAATGCAAATAGAGGACACTTAGGCCACGCATTTACCTTCTCTTCGTCTAGGAAAAGGACCGAAAGACAGTTTCTTATACTAAAAACAGAGTAAAAATGAAAAAGATTAAGGTAGGTTTTGTTTATATTTGATTCAGAGTTGGACTACCATCTCCATATAGCTATTTCAGCATCCTCATGCCTCCTCAGTGAAGCTATGCAGTCTTAAAAAAGACAGTATGCAGTATTAAAAATCTATTGAATGATACAAAACACGACCTACCATCTCCACCCGTTGGGATAGGGGGATGGTAATTTTAAAATTTAAACAGTGGCCCCCATTTTTTATTGCACATTTGGATTCCTTATGAAAAAGTAAATAAGTTTTACATACTTATTTATTAAAACATTTGAAAATGTTTTCACATTTTTTTATTACGTTCAAAAATGTTTTCGTTCCAACCACGAGGATAAACTCTAAATGTTAAATTGACGCAATAGTAAATTTGTTGTCTTGCTAAGCTTTTTGTGGTTATTGACCTTCTTTTTATATGCTGCCTTAAAAATGAACAATATTAGCTTATCAGCTGATTAATTTGTATTGCAATATTATTCACTGCAATGTGATTATTAGTCAAATTTATTGTTTAGTAATTTATTTCTTCTAATAGGGTACAGTAACGTAGATTGTAATAATTGCTAAATTGTAATTAAATGAATTATTTAATATTTATAAACATAATTTGTTTTTTGTGATATAGGGCAGTCAATGAGGTTATTTGGCTCCGAATTCCATCCTACTAAATCGATTTACTTGATATTTTCGCAATAAGTAGAGAATAGCTCAAGAAACAAAGTCTACCCTATGTCGATGTGCGCTTTTATCTTAGGGGAGGTTCCCACCCCTTCTCGAGGGTGTAAAATTTTTTGGTTTAAATAACCACGGAATTGGCTACATAACCTAATTCTAAGCATAAACTGTTCAATAATTTTTTTTGAAAACTCAATAATTTTTGAGTTATTCGTGGTTGAAAATTGGCCGTTTTCATTGAAAATGCCTTTCGGGCGGTTTTTTGCGAATACCTTAAAATCTATGCATCTAACGAAAAAAACTATACAAAACATTTTTGTAGCTTATAAAAAAAAGAAAGAGATTTGTTCCTTCATATATCGACGCTGCCAAGCCAAAACGGCATAAACGCCAAAATGGCCACTTTTTAGTTAGCTGCACTAAAAAATAGGATTTTAATTTCCGCACCAGACAGTCAACGCGGAATAACCGCAGAAAAAGTGAAATAGGTGTAATATAGTTTTAAAATTTTTATAAACGCCAGTCTAGTCACGCACGTGAACACCGATTGACATAATCGCCAGTGCCCGTAAGATTATCATTGTGTACATTTCGGTCCAGTAATAATAGTAAAGGTATGTATTTTTACAATTTTTATGGATAAGTTACATGGTATTATCTACCTTTGCAATATTTTCAATTTGTATTGATTTTTGAAGCGTAAACACACTGAATTTCTTTAAAAACTATGAGGCGTTTATGCCAAAACCACATATTTACATCGTGGTTGACACAAGTGCCATTCCTCAATGGTATTCTTATGCAGGTTTCTTATTTAAAAATCGCGCAAATAAAAAGTTTATTTTAAAATATTCTATTGTAACTTTGTACTAGTGTGATGAACAATTCATTTTGTATTACAGCATAGAGTTCAAATCAATTTTATATAGCTAAAAATGGCGATAGATGTTTGGCGTTTATGCCATTTTTTGTTGCACATAAATAGCAGAAGTAAAAAAATAATGGCCTTACTAAATGAAAATAAAACATATACCGAATCAGTACAAAATGATATATTGACTGACAATAATCCCCCTATATTTCCCTTAGAGGTTTATGACATTTATAATGCCAACATTGCAGAAGCTTTTAGCAATGACATTATCATCTTTGAGGAACCACCAGACGTTGCAGTAGAAGAAGAAATATTTAGTCACGATCTCACATCATGTTTCAACTTAGCAGCAGATAATGGTTTGGATGCCGGTATAAGTAGTGATTAAAATAAGGAAAATACAAGCAATGAAATCAATACGGATATTGAACCAAATATTGACAGTGATTATGAATTAGAATCCACTACTTATTATTAGATATCCACTTTTAAGTATTTCATATTTACTTTTAAGTATTTCATCCTAGCACCAAAACATGTTTAAAGAATTTAAGGTTTTGTTTTCAACTTAGAATGTATTTTTGATTAATAAAAAATAAACCCTATCAAAAATCTTCGTAATTTCATCATTTTTCTTGTTGGCATAAACGACAAGTTTTGATTTTCGTTTCTTTTTTCATTAATGGCATATATCCCTTTTGACACAAACGCCAGAGGTAAGTTTGGCATATTCACCAATGTTATATCTTGATTGGACATAAGCGCCATTTTATAGTTTTTAATTTATTTCAGACAGTATTTTCAGCAACATTAATGTTCACAATATATTAAAATTTGAAAAAAAATCACCAATTTTTTTGAATCACTGTGCAGATAAGCAGAATTGGTAAAAATAAAAATAGTCAGTTTTTTGTGTTTCCTGAAAAATCAAGTTAATGTCGTTTATGCCGTTTTGGCTTAACAGCGTCGATATCTTTTAGTTATATTACAAAAAGAGATATGGTAGGTGAGAAGAGTTTGTTTTTTTGGTGCATGCTGAAATCGGTGTATTCAACGGTCGATTTTAGTTGTACAATGCTACCAATACCTTTTATAGTGATTGAAAAGACCTTTAGAATGAGTCACATTAAATGTCGATTACATTCAAAGTAAGCGAGATATGCTGCAAAAAATTGATGACTAATGGAATTTAAAAAAAAATGTGAAGTTCATTTAACCCCTCATCCATCAAAATTTAAATGCATCGTTTTCGGTCTACAATACTTTTTACTATAGTGTTATTTCTATGTTCAAAAAGTTGGACGGGTTTAAAATTAACAGTTTTTGAAAAAAAAATAAGATCAAATTATAGAGCGCATTTTTAAATTTTCTTAAGAATCTTCATTTTTCTCCATGTAACTCGAAAATGATAAGAGATACGAAAAAAAAGTACCACACAAAAATATAGGATTTTGTTGCGTAAAAATTTTGTTTTATTATTGTATCTCTTATCACTTTTAAGTTACATGTAGAAAAGGAAGATTTTTAAGGAAATCTAAAAATGCGCTCTATAAATTGATCTTATTTTTTTTCAAAAACCGTTTATTTTAAACCCGTCCATAATACTATAATAAAAGGTATTGTAGAAGTAAAATGATGCATTAAAATTCTGGTGGATGAGAGGTTAAATATACATCTCATTTTTTCTTAAAATATGTACACTAATCATCAATTTTTTTACAGCATATCTCGCTTAGTTTAAATGCAATATACCTTTAATATTTCTCATTTTAAAGATCTTTTTAAGCACTACAAAAGGTGTTGGTAACATTATACACCTAAAATCGACCATTTGTCTTTTATTTCAAGTTAAATACAACGATTTGAGCATTCACCAAAAAAACAAACTATTTTCACCTTCCATATCTATTTATATTACATATAACTAGAAGATTTATGAAGGAACTAGTCTCTTTTTTATAAGCTTCAAAAATGTTCTATATAGTTTTTTTAGTTAGACGCATAGTTTTTAAGGTATTTGCAAAAAACCGTTCGAAAAGGTGTTATTTTTCAATGAAAATGGCCAATTTTCAACCACGAATAACTCAAAAAATATTGAGTTTTCAAAAAAAAATTATAGAACAGTTTATGCTTATAATTAAGTTCGCTAGCCACTTCCGTGGTTATTTTAACCAATAAATTTTCTACCCCTGAGAAGGTGTGGGAACCACCCCCTAGATAAACCAAAGTCTACCACCATAGGGTAGACTTTGAATTAGGAGATAAGTAGAGGCTATTCCCAAAATTCCATTAAAATCCATGCAGTAGGATAGATTTCGGAGGTAATACCTTATTTTTGCTCCCATTGACTGGCGTATTATTACAATTTGTTCAATTATCTCGTTTAGGAAATACCATAAATTATCTTCTTCTCGCACTCCTTAAGCCCCATAAGAGGATCTGAGATCTCGTCATCTTCCATCTTTGGTTCCGCTTTCCTGGAGTTTTTGCATACACCCCATTCGTAATCTACCCTTTCTTTTTTTTTCTTGTATGAAATTGTATTGAATTTGTTTAAAACATGTCTCATCAAGCTGATGGTTGGGTACTCACTATAACTTTGTGCATTTGCTTTATTTCAACAGCCAATCCGTTGTTATAGCCAATTTTATATATTTTTTTAAAAGGTGAAAGACAGATCTTTTACGGGAACTTTGGAATAACTTTATTATTTAACTCGGTATTTCATCCTGTTCCCTCACTTTTCTGGTCTTTGTTAATCTTATTACTCGTTCAATTTCGTCCATAGTTGTGTCAGGTCCTGTCACTTCTTTGATTTACTCTTATATTATTTACTTTGTCACTTCTTTAATAAACATTCTTTCCATCTGTCTATTTTAACCAAATCAGTCATAATCAGTTTGCTGTCTCTATCAACAGTGTTATTTGTATGTTCTTGTACGGACTACGGATCCGTTACTTCTTTTATATTTTTAACAATATCGACGGTTAAAAGGTATAAGGTTGCAACCCACAAATCAAATTTTTTCAGGAAGTAAAAAAACGTTCCATTGAAGTAATTTGATGAGGAATTAATCTAATAATGTTTTTCGTTAATATGTAGTTTAAAAAAATTGATTTGTGGGTTAAAACCTTTTACCTTTCAACAGTCGATATTATACATCATGTTTTCCCTGTAACTCCTCAGTATCCAGAATCCAATAAAAAACATTTTGGTTTATAAACTTTTATTTTTTTAATAAATTTTGAAAACATAAAAGTAAAAAATGACGCAAATATAAAAAAGAACTAAATAATTCCTAATGACACTCCAAATTTTGGAAAACCTGGACAACAGGTTTTCCAGAACTGTCTCCTTTTGACATAGCAATGAAAAAGTTTATAGTATTTTCAAAACCTTCGCCAATAGATTGCTTGAATTTAATTCTTCCATGTGCCATCCATGTTTGTAGTTGAAACATACCAGCCATCCATTGAATGGTTCGACTGTATACGTCCATTTCTTTTAATTTCAGGTTCTTCTTCTCGATTATTTTTTGAGCTTCTTCGTTTCCAGCTGAAAAAGAGTTAATAATTTATTAATCACGGAGAAAAAAACTGAGATACTTTTTTTCACAACACATGATCATTTGTGACGATAATTCTGTATTATTGTTAACTTGGTTAAATGTTCAAGATCACTTTTATAGAGGCTAAAGTCTAATTGATTATTCTTTTTTGGTCCATCTTTGGTCATAGGCCTTTCCAATCCTTTTTCATTCTTCTCTGTCTGTCGCTACAGTTATCCACCTAGAGCCCACATGCTTCTTGACATCATCTGCCCATCTCATTTGTGGCCTTCCTCTGCTTCTTTTATATTCCCACGGTCTCCAATTTATGAGAATTTTGTTCCATCGGTCTTCTTTTTGTCTTATAGCCTGTCCGGCAAATCTCCATTTCAGCTTTGCAACTTCTTGTCTAACATCCCTAACTTTGGTTTTCTCTCTTATCCACTCGATTCTTTTTTATCCATTAGTCTTATGTGCAACATTGGCAACATGTGCAAGGCTATAAAGACTAAAAAAATATTAGCTAATTTAAATATCCAAGCGAATCTATTTTTTCCAACGTTTGTATATTCCTTTCTTTTTCAATGTCTCTCGTACTAAGGACATAAAATAGAAGAATATGAATAATTATAAAACCAAATATATTATGTTTTATGTTAAGAAGATGATGCAAACCAAATCTTTATCTGTTCATAGTAATAAATTTAATATTATTCTTACCATTATCATTAGCGGTCGATTTGTACAACATATTTTTACTTTTTGCTATCCTGCCTTCAGTATTCATATGTTCACAGACTACTGCAGAAACTTTACCGCCAACCTAAAAGACCATATATCTATGTAAATAATTTTATACTATACAATACACGATGATAAAACTATCCCAAAATGATTACATTAAGGTAAGACAATAATTGCCTCATCTATTTGACGCAAACAGATAACTTTGGAATCCATGCTGATGAAAAGAAGAGTAAAAGCCATTACAAGACGTGTAGACAGAGAAATAAAACAACATATAAAACAATAATTGACTATACTTTGGACATAACAAACGATTTAATGTTAAAAACCAAAAGCATTGACGGTAGAGACTAAAGCATTATTAAAAACTTGAATTGGAAGCAGATAACAATCGTACGAGTAGATGATAGAATAACACGTCATCGTGATGTCTGCATGATAAAAAGCTGTAAGAAGAATTTGGAAGCCGGATTTAAAAATTATTTATGATAAGATGCAATACATGGTCATTGGAAACATCGCAGAAGACCTGTAGGTAAATAACAAATAAAGCGAACAAATGAATACAAATGCTTAAGAGTAACTTTAACAAATACAGAATCAGATGAAACATGTAATAAATAAAATAAAGGAAATAAAATAACAGGACAATTACACTCGAATATATAGAGCGACGATTGTATACAACGACAAATAAAGTACCTAATGGAAAACGGAATAAATGCAATGGAAAGGGAAAGTGAAAAATGAACGAATTAGAAAACTAATCAAAGAAGACATATGGCTCAACACTACCTAGAAAAATTAAATTGACTACTATAAAACACTAATAAGACCAGTACTGACATACGGTTCACAAACTTGGACACTTACACAGAATGACCAATAACTGCTAAAACGTTTCGGGTGAAACATCCTAAGAAGAATATATAAAGGGATAAAAGAACAAGGTTTGTGTCGCAGGCGTTACAAATTTGAGTTTTATAGAAGTTTTGGAGAACCTGACGTTGTAAAATTCATTAAGGTAGAACCTTAGATGGATAGAGCATATAATCAGGTGAGGGAAAGATGCCATAGTCAGAAAAGTTTTTGACGGAAGAGGGCCGATAAGTCAACGAGCAAGAGGAAGACCGAAACTTAGGTACCAAGACAACTTAGAGAATAATTTAAAATCTGTTAGAATTATAGCAGTGGTTCTCAATCTGGGTACATGTACCACTGGTGGTACATATCATTATTTGCGGTGGTACACAAAACACAAAAAAAATAGTACTTAGTACTTGATAATGCAATCAAAAAATATAGGTGGTACCAAAAATAATAAAAATAACTATAGGTGTTACATGACTCAAAAAGGTTGAGAACTGCTGAATTAGGGCATGGAGAAGAGTTGCCAGAGACAGGTGCGAATGGAGGATTGCTGTGAAGAAGGCTTTGGCTCATATAGGACTGTGACGTCACTGATAATAGTGATAAGAACTAATGAGTGTGAAGGAGACACTAAATGATGAAATAGAAAAAAACGAAAATTACTCTGGACTTACGGACACATGTGAACACTGGACGAGACAAGTACATTCATAAAAGTATTTTATTGTGCCTGTAAAGCCATGTAATGTTTGTTTTTATAAATAATACTTACATTATCGAAATAACAATCCACTCCTTGCTTGGCTATCCCAGTCAACTCCTTATCTACGTCCTGATTGTTGCGGTTTATAAAATGATCTATTCCTAAGTCTTTCAACCATTTTCCTTCGTCGTCAGTTTCTACTATTCCAATTACAGTACATTCTTTGATTTTAGCTATTTGGCATACAATACTGCCAACCAAACTAGCAGCTCCTGACACAACAACTGTTTCGCCTTTTTTAGGGTCGCACAATTCCAAAAATGTAAAGTAAGCGATGTTTCTAAAAAAAAAAAAAGAATTTGTTAACTACGGTACTATTGTTCTGAAGCTATTTTCTTGTGGCATTTTTGCAATTAACTCTTCTAAATGGGAAATAAGCCACAATTTAACTAAAAAAATTATTTGGTTAACGTTTCGACGTCCAAATCGGATGTCGTCGTCAAAATACAAAATATTAATAAATTATTTTTTTAGTTAAATTGTGGCTTACTTCCCATTTAGTATAGTTGATTACGGTACTATGTTCAAAATTCGCGGAAAAACAATGTTAGCAGTCTGATACAGAAAAACGATTAATAACGATGAATAGAGATCCTAGCTAGAATGTTAGAGAAGTTATAAATGTCAAAATTTAGAAAAATCAAAACACACTTTACAGCAGATAGGCTAATCATAGACTATATTTATCAGTGTTACCAATGGCTGAGCATGGAAAGATGCACCTCCATGTCAAAAATTATGCGATTTTATCCGAAATTATGCGCTCTGTCGTAAAACGTAAAAACTATTTTAACCTTTACTGCGCATGCGCAGAAATTCAAAAGTCTTGACGTGTCAAAGCATTTTTTTGACAAATGACATTAAATATTTTTGTAAATAAATATTTACGAACAACCTATCAAATTTTTACATGTAATAAGATCTTAGACCCAAATAAAAATTAAAATCATTAAAAAGGGTAAAAAGTTGAATTTAATTATTTTGTCATTTAAAAAATACCATAATCCATAATAATCGCATCTTATAATTATGAAAATGCAATTATTAGAAATACTACTTATTTAAGGAGTTGTTAAAATACTTTTGCATATTATGGATATAAAATGGGGAATTTATGGACAATGTATTATTAGGGAATAGTGGACAAGTCCTCAACTACCTAAAATGACACCATTAGAAGATTCACCAAGAATTGTGATTGAAAGAACATTTGGTATTTTGAAGAGATTTCCCATTTTAACGTGTGTAATAAGAAGCAAGTTACCATTTTTTCAAAGAATAATATGAGCTTGTTGAGTTCTACATAATATTGCATTAGTTAATAGAGGAAACATTGAAATACTGACAAATAAGTGTGCTGTTGATATTGATATAGAACATTTTCAACCAGAAGCAAATCTACACTAAAATCATAATAAAGATGCACAGAAATAAACAAACCAAGACACGTTGAATGTTACTAGGAGCACTCCCGAATCATGATTTACAATGTATAAATTTTGTAAATCATTATTTGGGATTTACAATGTATTCACATTGTAAATTATGATTTGGGAGTGCTCCTCGTAACATTCAACGTGTCTTGGTTTGTATTAGTGATGTAACAAATGTCATTTTTTTAACATTCGTGAATACGATTGTGAATATCTGCTAACAACATTCGTGAATGCGGATGCGAATGCAAATGTTGAGTTTTTTAAATTTGTTTCTATTTTTGCAGTGGTTTATTTTATAATGAAAATTAATTGATATTTAGTGAAAATCAATGTGAATCTTAAAGCTTTATTGCATAATAGCAAATAATAAAATAAAGTGAAGACTGATAATGTACCTAGAAGTAAGTACCTTCTCTGAATAAATAAAGATGAAAAGTGAATAGATTTTGAAAAATATGAGAATATTCGCGAATGCGAATACGAATATTTGTTACATCATTAGTTTGTTTATATCTGGTGCATCTTTATTGTGATTCTAGTATAGTGCAACTAAATTTTGTGTGTTTGTTTTAAAATATTATTCATAAATTCAAGACAAGCTTACTGTTGTAATTTTATTTTTACTGGACTGCAGTTTGTTAATAATTTTATAAATAAATATATTATGTAGTAGCTGATTTTAAGTATTTTATTATTATTAGCAGTTTATAAATACATAATTGATATTGGTGTTTGATTTTACGTATCATTTAAAATATATTACATCTCTTTTGAAAAAGTAATATTTTGATTAAAAACTTTACAGATTCTACTTTATAAAGGATTAAAATTTCAAAAATAAATACTTAAACATTATTTATTTTATTGTGTTACCTGTTTATATTATTAATACCACTTCATATAACTGTTGAATTGAACTCTGTAATTCTGTTGTAATACCTGTTGAAGTAATTTTAAATCCATAATTTTAACAAATCCTAAACTTTTCCACAATGCCTGAAGCATATTTGTGTAAAAATATTTATTTCTATACAAAAATGTCAAATATATTGAGTTTAACAAATAAGTTATAAAGATATTATGTCTGATCATTGTAATTATTAAGCACTTTAAAATAATTTAAAAATTCCTTTTTGCAAACTTTTTAATAACTCCAGTTTCAATAAAATGTTCTTTTTATATTTGTTTGAGTCAAAACATTAATAATATATATATCAGCAGAGAATCAACTTTAATTTACGAGTTATTTTTAATAAACAAAATTAAAACAGAACATTATAAAACTATGATCAAAGATAATCATAATCCCATCCATAATTAAAAATGTGATAATAGTACATTATATACCGCGGGACTGAAGTAGTACATTTAATCCTGAAGGTAAAGTTTATGGCCCGACCGCAGGGAGGGCCATAATTTACCTGAAGGATTAAATGTACTTCAGTCGCAAGGTATATACGATACTTTTCGTACTTCCGGTATGATTTTATTAATTATTTCAATAATTTCAATCAGCTTTTTCTCTCTTCAACTCATTTAATAAACTGTCTTTAAAATAAGTTACCATAGTAACATTGCGTTGTGACAGTTATAATTTAGAAACATTGTCATTACTAGTGTCATTGTAAAGAAACATTGTTATTGATAATTATTGGTATCATGAGTGAAGAAGGTGTATCTGATATTGATAAAAGAGCAGCCGAAGTAGGTGAAGAATTGTTACCACCGAAATCTAGAAAACTATACGAGCAGCAGTACGATGCTTTTAAAAAGTGGTGCCGCTTAAAAAATGTGAGACAACCTACTGAAAATGCGCTGTTAGTCTACTTCGATGATAAATCAAAAGCGGTTTGTGCCTCAACTCTCTGGGCACATTACTCAATGCTGAAATCGGTTATTAACATTAGAGAAGATATTGATATAAGTAAATTTCCAAAATTATTAGCTTTTTTGAAGAGAAGAAATGAGGGATTTAAGCCAAAGAAGTCAAGAATTCTCACGTCTGAGCAGGTAGATCAGTTCTTACGGGAGGCTCCGGATGATAAATATTTAATGCTTAAGGTAAATTTGGAAATTTGTTTATATTCAGAAATTTTAAGAAATCAATTTTTTTGTAGGTTGCACTTATTTTGGGCGTTGCGGGAGCTTGTCGTGGAAAAGAGTTGGTTGATTTAGAAATCGACGATGTGAGAGATTTGGGCGATTCCTTCCTAATTGCGATTAGAAACACCAAAAATAAAATTGACCGAAATTTTGTGATCAAAAATTCAGAAAACAGTGCCATCAGTTTTGTGGCGATATTTCGGAAATATGTGGCATTGCGAAAGACAGGGACAACTCATTCAAAATTTTTTGTTCAATACATCAACAAAGAATGTACTAAGCGAGTAGTAGGAAAAAACATGTTTGGTACAATTCCACGGCAAATAGCAGCTTTCTTGAAATTAGAAAATGCGACGTCTTATACGGGACATTGTTTTAGACGCACATCTGCGTCTTTGTTAGCTGATTCGGGAGCAACAATAGACGTGCTGAAGAGACATGGAGGATGGAAATCCTCCAACGTGGCCGAGGGATATATTGAATCGTCTATTAAAAATAAACAAAAAATTTCAGATAAAATATTTGGTCAAGTCGCCGATTCGTCCACTATAGTTATGCCACAGTCCTCATTCTCGCTTCCTGTTTCCGCAGGATCTTCGAAACAAACACCAGTTCAATATGAAAAGGACCTATCTGTTACTCGTCAGTTACCTGCTGCATTAACCCAGGAAAGACTGGTCAATATGACGAACTGTCACAATATTAATTTGAATATTAACGTTAATTACCATTCTAATTAATTATATTTTTCAATAAAATATCCCTTAAATTCGTTTGTTTGTGATTTAATCGTTCCGGGAGTTTCGTCAATATTTAATCCCGGAGGGATTAAATGTGACACTTTAGTACCTGTCACAAGGGAGTGAAGTTGTCACTTTAGGCCCGGAAGTACGAAAATAATATAAGTGAAGTTAGACATATTCATATTTAGACACATTTGACAAATTTGTCACATACGTTACGTCAAAATATTATCCTGTATTTTCTTTTACGTTTTACAAGAAAAAAGAAGACGAGGATTCTTCTTATAAACTGACGCTTGTCATTGGTTTTTTCGTTTTTTCTTTTGCTTTGCTGGATTGTGCGAAATTATGCGATTTTATGCAGGATGCGAGAATTATGCGCCGGTCCTTAAATTATGCGCAAATCGCATAATTATGCGCCGATTGGCAACACTGATATTTATATACTATACTTTATTTAGTTTATTTCCAAGATAAGCTAAGACAACAGTTTCAGACACGTCATCAGTGGGTGTCCCGTGTCGTCGCCGATCAGGCTTCTGATTCTGCCTTCTGAGCTTATCTTGAGAATGGACTTAGTAGAGAACAACTGCAAGAGAATAAAAAAACAAATAATAAGGAGATAGATATGATATTTTCCGAAAATCTCTCAGGAATTTTAGTATGGTATAACTAGACCCAAACCCAGACATCCAAAGTGAAAGTTATCCTGCAACACCAAATTGTTCTATATGGTCCACACACTCAATGAAAAAGGTACGTAATATCAATAAAAATGTTAATTCAGACAACAAACGCAATTGTTAAAATTTGTCCAATTCTGGGTTTTATTGGAACAACAAAGCGATGTTCATCAATTCATTATTTTCGTTTGTTGATCCAATGTATTACGTTTATTGAATGGACGAACATTCATTATGTATACCATAATATCACTTTATTGATATTACGAACTCAGTTCATTGAGTCAACGAACACTGTTTATTGAAACAACAACGTCGTTAATTGACCGACGAAGACCATTCGTTGTGCCAATAACAGTGTTATTTCTCCTAACGTGTTTCGTTTATTTCTACAATTATTTCCGTTTATTCTTACAATTAATTCCGTTCATTGGCACAATAAATACGGTTATTCTTACAATCAATTATATTCATTCTTACAATCAGTTTCGTTTATTCCTACTATGAACGTATTTTATATTAATAATTACTGAATGCATTAGCCCAATGTATCATATTAATTGATTAATAATAATTTTTTAAATCCCCTTTTTTGTCCTTAACCTTTAGGACTTTACACTGTGTGATTTCTCATAATTATTATATCGCTTATACAGTGCACTGGAATAAGTGTTACACTCCCCCCCCCCCCTTATTAACTTATTTATTTTTAGTACATAAGCAAAACGCTCAAACGGGTCGATTTTTAAAATTATCTAAGTATATTATAACATCAATGTTTTGAACTTTACACGATCCCTCTTCAGGTGACAGGCGTAACTTTGATTTTTTTTAATGGGAAAGTACATCATGTGACAGCTCATTTAAAAGTGTTTGAAATGGTGATTTCAAAAATGTATAACACCTTAATCATTTTTGAGAGCGCAGGGGCAAAATTTCGATCGAATTATTTTTAAACGCATTAATTTTTTTGGAATCCTGAGAAAACTAATAAGTATTTTTGAAAAATTTAACCGCAGAATAAAAGACTACATTATTACTGAGGGCTGAAAATCCCTTAGAATAAACAAAAATTTTCTTTTGAATAGTATATTTGAAATAAAAAGATCATACTAAATTTTCTATTTTTCACCCCTGTGACTTATTAAAATAATCATTATAGAAGTTCTCAGGGACGTCAGATCCTCGATAATACTGTAATATTTTATTCTGCGTTTAAATTTTCAAAAATACTAATTATTTTTTTTCATTCAGGATTCGAAAATTCATTTTCAGTTCATCTTATAAATAACATCACAAGACAATATTAAAAGTAAACACTTACAAACATAAGACACTGACAAGTTTATTTTTAATTAGAATGTTCTCCCGTATTTACCTTATCAGAAAAAACTTACTTTTATTCAAATATAAAAAATAAGTAATATCTTATCCTTATCTTCCTTCTACTACGGACTACACTTGGAAACAAAATGCAATTATTATTCGGCACTTTCAAGGAAAAGCCGTTACATTTCAAATGGTCAAGCAAAACATTTATTGTCTCAACAACCACGATTATTGTCACAATTAACGCATTGATTGTGGGAATTAAAGGCAGTAGTAGATTAATTAATGTATTCGTTGGCACAACAATCAGTGTACATCTATTCAATAATCATATATTACTCTATATTAACAACATTTGTACATTGTTTTAATGAAATCTGTACGTTGTCACGATAAACCAAGGTAATTGCTTGTCATCTACGAAATCAAGAACGTGAGTAGCTGCCACAATTAACAGTATTTATTAAATATACGAAACTAAGTTATTGGCTGAATAAATTGAGTGTTATTGATTAATGTACTCTAGTTATTCTCACAATTATTATTCAATCATTGTGACAATAACCAAGTACATTCGTCAATGTCTAAAAGTTCGTTGAAACAACAAATTAAATTATTGTGAGAACGAAATACTATTCAATAATCACTGTTAATCAATATTACGAACTAAATTTTTTTGAGTGCATAAAGTCACACCATTTTGAGCGTGGGGTTTGGGGGGAGAGGAGGGAGAAATCGGTAAATTCGTAGTTTTTTAGGTTTTTCGTCAATATTTCTAAAACTACGCGGTTTAGCATGAACAACCCTCTATACAAAAATGTTCTACATTAAATTTTAAATAAAAAAGGCCCCAAGCATGATCCTTCTAAAATGAACGGTTCCAAAGTTACGGAGATAGTATATTATAATTGGTCCAAAAAAAGGATTAACCCAGACATCGAAAGTAAAAGTTTTGCTCCAACACAAAATTGTTCTATATAGTCCACATATTGTTCAGTAAAAAGTTACACCAATTTGAGCGTCCGGTTTGGGGGGGAGATGGGGGAGAAGTCGGTAAATTAGTAGTTGTTTTACGTTTTTCGTCAATATTTCTAAAACTATGTGGTTTATCATAAACAACCTTCTATATAAAAATGTTCTACATTAAAGTTGAAATAAAAAAGGCCCTATGGACAATCCTTCTAAAATGAATGGTTCCAAAGTTACGGAGGTAGTATATTATAATTGGTCCGAAAAAAGGCCTAACCCAAACATCCAAAGTGAAAGTTTTACTCCAACACCAAATTGTTTTATATGGTCGACATATTGTTCAGTAAAAAGTTACACCATTTTGAGCGTCCGGTTTGGGGGTAGATGCGGGAGAAGTCGGTAAATTAGTAGTATTTTTACGTTTTTCGTCAATATTTCTAAAACTATGCATTAGCGTAAACAATGTTATATACAAAAATGTTCTACACAAAATTTAAAACAAAAAAGGTCCTATACATAATTGTTATACAATCAACGGTTCCAGAGTTACGGAGGGTGAAAAGGTTTTCGATACTTTTTATATTTTTTGAGCAGTTTATAATATTATTACTAATGAAAGAAATTTTCTTTAACAGGATTTGCAATTTCACTGGCCGATTGTATGTTAGCTATAAGTCCTTGAAGAAATGTCAACCTCACCACCCAAAATCATCATCAATTGCCCAAAAAATATAAAAAGTATCGAAAACCTCCACTTTTCACCCTCCGTAACTCTGGAACCGTTGATTTTATAACAATTATGTACCGGATCTTTTTGTTTTAAATTTTATGTAGAACATTTTTGTATGGAATATTATTTAAGTTAAAGCATATTTTAGAAATATTGACGAAAAACGTAAAAAAGCTACTAATTTACCGACTTCTCCCCATCTCCCCCCCCCCCCCAACCGGACGCTCAAAATGGTGTAACTTTTTACTGAACAATATGTGGATCATACAGAACAATTTGGTGTAAAAGGAAAACTTTTACTTTGGATGTCTGGGTTAAGCCTTTTTTTTTGACCAATTTCACTATACTTACTACGTCCGTAACTTTGGAACCGCTCATTTTAGAAGGATTATGCACAGGGCTTTTTTATTTCAAATTTAATGTAGAACATTTTTGTATAGAAGGTTGTTCATGCTAAACCGCATATTTTTAGAAATATTGACGAAAAACCTAAAATACTACGAATTTACCGATTTCCTCCCCCTCTTCCCCCCAAACCCGACGCTCCAAATGGTGTGACTTTTTTCTGAACATTATGTGGACCATATAGAACAATTTGGTGTTGAAGGATAACTTTCACTTTGGATGTCTGGGTTATGCCATCTTTTGGATCAATTGTATCATACATACTATTTAGACATTTTTGAAAGAAACGTTCGATATTTCCTTATACTTAGCCATTGCCTGGAAACGAAAAATAACTGTACGGAAATGTTATTTCCTTACTGTAAGGAAATATTGTTTTTCTATTAATGCTATACAATGTGCAATTTCTCCCACTACTTATATACATTCAAATCGAACAATTTCTCACGCAGTGAGAAAAGTCGGCCATTGCAGTGCAACTTCTCTCACTACTTATATACATTCAAATCGAACAATTTCTCACGCAGTGAGAAAAGTCGGGCATTGCAGTGAGAAATATTTTTTCTCACGGGTTCTCCATACAAATGATAGCGGGTTTCCATGGTAACATGCACAATACAAACACAATTATTTTTGTCAAACAAAATGTGTTGAAGCAAAACTTACCAGGAATTACCTTTCAAAACCGTTCGAATATAACTGTTAGTTATTATAATTTTAAATAAATAAAGTATATAAATATTAAGAATATTAAATATGTCCCTACATATGTGTATATTTTATGTATTTCATTTCAATTTAGGCACATTATATACCTAAAAGCACCTAAATTATTTAATTTTGAATTTTGACATAAACGCATCCATAGGAAAAGTACAGTGTACAACACGTGAGAAAATTACATATTTTTCCCTCGCTTGATTTGCGGCACTCGCCTCGTGCCTCGGCTCACGTGACTTCTGCGCTCGTGAGAAATATGTCTTTTTTTCTCACTTATTGTACAGTATATTGTACAATTACAATATATTCTTTACAGCAGATTCAGCACAACTGCCAAAAATAAGCAGATACGTCAAATTTGACAATTCAGTATTTTTGTTTCTATAGTTACCAAACCTTTATTTGGTGTGGCATCGCGAATATTTGAGTCAAAATAATAATATGTCTATATGAAAATTTTAACATGTTTATTTTAATATAATTTAGGTGTTGGGTTTTCGGAAAAATATTATTTATACCTTGTAGGAAAAGGCACATTCCCGGACTCTGTATTGCCTTGTTTCGGCTTGCGCCTCTACGACAATTTTTACATCGCCCGGAAATGTTAAGCTTTTCCTATTAAGTACACAATATACTATTATTGTTCTCCGGCAAGCTTACATGCTTTGACGCAAAAATAACAGGTTAAAAAAGGGTAGATTGATAAAACAAAAAAAAAACATAGTATAAAGATAAAGTTTGTACCTACCCAGGTACTCCTAGCATCCCTAAAGCAACAGAAGGGCATAACCCTCCCATATTTGGTAGCAAATATGGCTCTGGTATTGCGGGATCCACAGTACCGTCTACGATAGAATAAGTCCTCCAGCTGCTTCTTACAACGACCAATTTACCTTCTGGAAAGTCTTCATTCTTACTTTGAATAATCCTGAAAAGTATATAAAAAATTACGTGTGCGATTCTGGACCATATGTAGTTTAACAAGCTATCTAAAAACTCATTAATATTTTACTAATTGAGGTGAAAAATTATATAAACAAGGGATGATTTCATAAAATAGCTAGATCCGTTGTTTATGGAATTCCACACCTCGAACATTAGCACTCCACTCAGCTGACTATTAATGTAGATAGTTTGTTAGACTTTACTCAATAGTTATAATTGAATACAGTGCATGAAGGGTCTATGTGAGAATTTTTTCAAAATATGTTTTTTATGTTAAAAGTAAGTTGTCCGAACCTAGAAATATTTCAAACAAGGCAAACACGTTTTAAAATTAATATTTTCTAAGTAACTAATTAGAGTGTAAAGGATCTATGTACATAGTAAATTTTAAAATGTAAGTGCATAAAGGATATATGTATACCTATATAAAAAATATATAATAAATGGTTTTTTTAAGTTTTTTTTTAATATCGTTAATAAATATATTAGTTTTAGGACTACATATCCTATAAATTTAGTCTGTTTAGATATTATAGTGAAAAAGTTGTAGTATAAAAACTTTAACTTCATTTTTCTCAATAACTTGCAAATGTCACATAGACCCTTCCTGCACTTGTGTCTTCAATTGTCATGAGGCAAGATCAAGATAGACAGTGTGTATAGTGAAATTAATGAATTTATACTTGTGACAAATAAAGGACAGATCAATAAAATAGAATGTAATTTTACCTGGCGATTTGCGTTTGTCTTGTGGTGTTATTGTTTTTGTCTATATGAGGCCCTGCTGTACATGGGTCAACGCTTAAATACATGGCTTTTACAAGAAACTCTAAAAATAAAAAGAAAATTAAATCAGACTGAGATATTCTAAGTTGTGTTGTTTTCGTTATTTTTCATCATCCTCGTTTTTAAGAATAATTACAAATTATTGACAATGATAAACAACTTGGGGTTGGCTTGACTGTTTCTTACAGGTTAATATATCAATTATATAAGAATTAACTATTTTCAATGGGAAATAAGCCACAATTTTACCAAAAAAATGATTTTATTAACGTTTCGACGCCCAAGTCGGGTGTCGTTGTCAAAATACAAAATAATACTAAATTAAACAAAAATGTTGTTGCTTAGCAAAAAAATTCTTCTAATAATTTATTTAATCTGACTCATTTATATCGGCAATTCAGACATGTATTATACATTTTAAAGTAGAAGACTTTAAAATGATATTGCCAATATTGATGAGTTGCATTCCTGGGACGACTTTACTAACGGATAGTTCATTTGATTACATGAAATAAATATTGGCAATATCATTTTAAAGTCCTTCTACTTCAAAATGTATAATACATGTCTGAATTGCCGATATAAATGAGTCAGATTAAATAAATTATTAGAAGAATTTTTTACTAAGCAACAACATTTTTGTTTAATTTAGTAGGTATTATTTTGTATTTTGACAACGACACCCGACTTGGGCGTCGAAACGTCAATAAAATCATTTTTTTGGTAAAATTGTGGCTTATTTTCCATTGAAAATAGTTGATTATAAAAATGCCACAAGGAAATAGCTTCAGAACAATATACAGCGTGTCTACTTAAGTTGGAAACATATGGGAACTTTTTATTATTAATTTTACGAAAAAAGTTATTCTTCATAAAAAGTTCTGCATGCTATAAAACCTAAGATTCAATCATTAAATATCAAATTTTATCAACATTATACGAGGTATGTCAAAAAATATGAATCTCGTTCAACAAGGGTAAAGTACATTTATTTCTCTGAATATCGAAAATTGTTATTATGAAAAGTTGTTTGGAATTAAAAACTAAGATCAAATATGCAGTTATATGCTTCTAATTAAAAAAATAGCTATTTGTATAAAGTGTAACTTTTCCTCCCGAGAATGAAGTTTACTGCCCGACGCGTAGCGGAGGGCAGTAATCATTCAAGGGAGGAAAAGGCACTTTACTCCCATGTTATACATATGGGTTTTCCACCTTCCTCAAATAACAAGTCATTTTTTCATTTTTACTTAATTTATTTATGTAACTAACCAACAAAATTTATTAGAACTAAAACAACAAGTAGGTACAATATAACTGTCAACTGTCAAATATAAGTCAAATTATTAATGTAAACATTGTTAAATCAAAATAACAATTTACTGTTTTTTACCATTCTGCAAAATACAGGATGTTTTATAAATAAACGTTAAAATGTATAGATACTTCGTAATAGAAAATAGATGTTATACAGGGCGTCAATAAGTTATATTTCATGAATGAAATACCATGACGTCACTTTTACTTTTCCTCCCTAGGGAGGAAAAATATTTTCCTCCCTAGGGAGGAAAAGTACAACTTTGCTCCCTAAAATCAGGTCCGGAAAAGTATACTTTCGGTAGAGGTAGGTGGAAAAAATATTTTCCAAACTTTTCTCACATTTATGGATACTTAACTTCGTTTTTATTTATTTTCCATAAGATAACTCTTTTATTATTACTTTTACGAAAAAAAGGTATTCTTTATAAAAATCTCTGTATGTCCTAAGCCCTGAGATAAAATCATCAGATATCACATTTTATTAATTTTATACGAGGTATGTCAAAAAATATGAATTTCACTCAGGAGTAAAATACCTTTATTTGTCACAATATTGAAAATTGTTATTACAAAAAGTTGTTTAGAATTAAAAACAATGTTTCAATATGGAATTACATCCTCCTATTTGAAATATTGTGAAATATAAAGGTACATACTATACTCATGAGCGAAATTACTATATTTTTTAATTATTTATAATGGGAAATAAGCCACAATATTATTAAACGTATTTTGACAACGGCACCCGATTTGGGCGTCGAAACGTTAATAAAAATCAATTTTTATTTATATTGTGGCTTATTTCCCATTATAAATAGTTAAAATTGTAAAAATGCCACAAGAAAATAGCTTCAGAACAACATTCATATTTTTTGACATACCTCGTATAAAATTAAAAAATGTTGATATATCATGGTTGTATCTTAGTTTTTAGACCATGCAGAGCTTTTTATGAAGAATAACTTTTTTTCATAAAATGAATAATAAAAGAGTTAAATATCATATTTGTAATAAATTAAAACGATGTTGGGTATTCATAAATTTGAGAAAAATTTGTAAAATATTTTTTTTCAATTAGAAGCATGTAATTGCATATTTGATCTTAGTTTTTAATTCCAAACAACTTTCCATAAAAAGAATTTTCGATATTCAGATAAATAAAGGTACTTTACCCTTGAACGAAATTCATATTTTTGACATACCTCGTATAATATTGATAAAATTTGATATCTAATTATTGAATCTCAGGTTTTAGAGCATGCAGAACTTTTTATGAAGAATAAGTTTTTTTCGTAAAATTAATAATAAAAAAGTTTCCCATATGTTTCCAACTTAAGTAGACACGCTGTATATAAGAATTTCCTCGAATAATAGTCGAATTTATAATTCTACAATTACATCTCTAATTTTAAAAAACCTTTTACTGAAAAAAATAGAGAATGAAATATTAAAAAACGATAACTTGAGGGAAGCTAAGAAAAACTCCAAAATTACATAATTAACACAGCAACAAAGTAACGAACACTAGCATATTTTATCAAAAACGAAAACCCCATGGTTTACAGAGGAGATGAAAACAAAATTTGAAGAAAAGAGCAAAGCCTTTTCTTTACATAACACAACAGTCATACAGCCACTATAAACGAATCAGAAATGAAACTAATACTTAAGTAAAAATGGCGAGAGACGGTTCCCCAATAAGAAAACGATCAGTAGGTCGATTGAATGACAACTTACTGGAGCTGCATTGAAAAAGAGACAGAGACATGTCCACACAAAAAGAATAAGAAGAACTTTTATAAAAACCTTAGGCAACTTTGAAAACAGATAAAGGATAGATTTGCCAATTCCTGCACTGTTGATAGTTCTGCATGTACAGATATTTTATTTATGATTATAACAAACGTTTTCAATAGCTTGGATATAAGAAATCGATACAAGTTGAGGTATTTAAAGAAGAAGAAGACATTTTACTTAGCGAATTGTCCTTCTGATAAAGTTGCACTAAATCTAAAGTTATTTACAATAACGTCGTAACATGTAGGGTGATCCATTTAAGAAAGTTGAGAAATTTTTAAATACTCCTATTGAATCACCTTGTATATTTAACAATATGTTAAGAAGAGCATTCAACCTATAAATGTATTTTGCATTTATAGATTTTGAAACAGCCTACGATCGGATAGATATACACATTCCATGCTAAATTATGAAAAAAATAGGATAACAAAAACACCTGTCTAAATAGATAGACAACTCTAAGGTTCAAGTTAACAGAACGACATTTCTCAGAAGGTTGAAAGGCATTACAATATTTGATAGACAGCGAATAGAAATAAGAAGTTCTCTCCAGCTAGTACATTCTAATGAGCACTGGTTTTTGATTAAAAACGAAACCAAAATATGCGAAAAAGTTTATGCAAAAAGCAAGAAATAACAAAATAACAATAATTAGTATACTCAAGATATACTTAACTTTGATATGATTGTATATAAACGTTCAACTTACCCCCATCTTCGATAGGACGCAGATTTTCCTCAACCAGCTCAAAATCAGACCTTTCTGGCAAACCATCGAAAGGTCTGATTTGTTTCCAAACTTTAGCTTTCACCATATCTGTCGTAGAACCTTAAAGTTGAACTGACCGAAACCTTTCTAATTCCAGACACAAAATTCACTATTTATATGTTTGTTATCTTTTCTAGATTATTCGATGGTGTGTTGAGGTAGAGCTAGATAGCATTGACCATGAGTAAATGTATTCCCACAAAAAAATCGAAAACTGAAATGCCACAAATAAACAATTCAAAAGATAGGTAGATAAGAAGTGGTAAGATTGATAGGCCGATGTAATTTTGTTTCTTGAATTATTATTACCTACATTTTCAGAATTTTAATTTTTAAGAGCAGGAAATTACTGAATAAGAAATTTGAGGAAGGGATTGTAATAGAGTAACAAGCATATTATTTTGTCATAAAATAAATTTAAGATTTCTATCAAATTCCTCGTATTTGATACTACTCTTTTGTATAAATTGTTGGTTACCTATGAATTCTTCCTATATTCTCAACTCTGTTTATTAATAATCCCAACTTCTTCTTTCTTTTCTTGTAGCACATGGTCCTGTTTTTTCTATCATCTTGTGGTATTTTTATATTGGTTTATGTGTTCAAATTTTGCGGTTCATCGTTTGTCCATTCTGTCGACATTATCACTATTTCGATGGTGCAGAATGGAAACCTTCGATGTCAAAAAATATCACATTCGGGTTTTTGTTGAATATCTCTACAAAATATCGCTGTGCGTGCTTAACAAACCTCCTATGGCAATACAAAAACAAATAACAGCTGTAAAGTGAAAAATATAAAGACCTCCTATGTCAATTGCTAAAATTCTGCTGTGGAAACCTTCTATGTTCAAAAGCAATAAAAAATATGGAAACCTCCCAAGTCAGTTACTGAATTTTTGCTGCGGAATCCTTCTATGTTCACAAATGATGAAAATGTGAAAACCTTCTATGTCAAATTTAACAATATTCTGCTGCTACAACCTTCTATAGTCAACAGCTGGTATACGAATTGTATCGTGTTCTTTTGCTTTCCATTATTCGCTTATCGTTAGTCGAGCAGTGATTTAATGTGAGGTTATATTTCAGCATTTTACCAAGTTACAGAAAATAATGTTTACCTCAAGAACGAAGAAAATTATGAGAATGGCTGCCCCAAACATTGAAAATACAGGTAACAATTCACATCATTATTAGGCTACCGGTGTTCAAAACAATATTTTTTCTGCAAATTATTTTTTACACTCAATTTACAAAGTAATTTGGTACCATGCGTGTTCTATTACAAATTACTACAACAAACTATTTCCTTTTTTCAGGTGACGTCCACATTCCAGATGTTGATCACTTACGAAGTACATCTAACTCATTCAATTTATTGAGTATTATATTTACACTTAGTTACTCAAATTTTAAGGGTACTTGTGCATTAACAGGCGTTTAGGATGATAGGCCCTATTCTTATTAAAGAATATCATTAAAGCTTTTCAATGTATTGCCATATTTGGCAAGATTTCTGCTTGAATCAAAATGCAAACGTGATTTGGAACGCCTCCTTCTTGAAAACCCTCTGTACTCTCTCACAGACTTCTTCCAATTACCAATGGAAAATTGTTTCAATTATAAGAGCGTTATTAATTAGCCGCCAGAAAAATTCTAATAGCATTGTACAGTTTTTTGAATTAGATAGCATATAAATAGCACAACATTTTGATTTGTTTTATTATTTAACAACCGAAATGTATTTTAGAGAAATAAAATTGTGATATTAGGTAAATGAGAATTATTGTTCTGAATGTTTTTATTTTTGACACAGTAAACAATGTTAACCTACTTATTTATATTGTGTGTATTCATCTGTATTGCCGTTTCCAATTGTATAATTCTGTATACTTGAAGGAATAAAATCATTTCTATTTCTATTAATTTTTTGTAATTGTGTTCCAGGTGAATGTCCTACATCCGTAACGTGTGCAATGGAAATTGACACTGACCCAACTGTAAGTCAACCCACCGTTTATTCTACACTGGTAGCACTGAGTGTTACTACTGATGTAAGTGATAAGTACACTAACGAATGTGACAATGCAAATGACCCAGATAATATGCAACTGTCTCAAGATTCTTGTGCAAATGATACACAATGTAACACTACAAAAGAGAACATGACAACAGAAGTTGATAATGGCACCACTGCAAATCAGTTCGAGTTTGCTGAGGAATTATGTTCTACTATCTCTACCGATATTCAGATACCCCACGGTGATGCTGAAGAATGTGATGTAGATGATCCAGATTATGTGTTAGAAAATAATGAAAATTCTGATGACGAAACAAAAGATGGCAGAACTACAGAGAATGAAAATAGTGTTGATCCAATTACTAAAAAACGAAAAGGGGTATGTAATAGAAACGAATGGAAACGTAATAAAATGCAAGCACTTCGAGAGAAAGGCAAAAGTTACATAGGCCGTGTCAGAAGAAAAAACAAGAAAGATGGAGAAGTAGAAAAGAAAGAACGAAAAATGGGACCCAGGTGCAAATCATCATCTTGTAAAACCTGTAAGAAGAGATTCTGTCCTGAAATAAGTGATGAAACACGTAAGGAAATTTTTATTCACTTTTGGTCTGTACTAAATTGGGATCAAAGGAGAGCTTGTGTTGCATCTTTAGTTGATTGTGTTCCACCAAAGCAAAAGCGTCGAATTGAGTCTGGAGATCGTAGAGGTGCCACATTCCATTACTTTTTGAAAGTTGGGACTGAAAGGAAAGAAGTTTGTCGGGAAATGTTCTGCAACACTTTTGCTTTAGGTGTTTGGAGTGTTAAAAGCTGGTCAAAAAATGTTGTTCATGGTATGAACCAAAAGCTTCCATGTAACAACCCTAGCAGGCAAGTACATATTGGAAATAATGGTACTAAAAGAGACTTTGCTGTTTCTTTTGTCAATTCACTTCCAAAAATCCCTTCACACTACTGTCGGAAAGACACAGGAAAATTGTACTTAGAAAATACTTTCCACTCAGAAATGGAGTTGTACAGACTGTACAAGGGCAAATGTGATAATTCTGGCAATGAACCATTAAGCAGGTTTACATTTAATAAAATTCTGTGTGAGGTGAATGTTGCATTGTTTCAGCCACGAAAAGATCAATGCGATAAGTGTTGCCAACACAAAGTCGGTAATTTGTCAGAAGAGCTATATGCAAAGCACGTTGAAGCCAAGGATCGAGCACGTCAAGAAAAAGAAAATGACAAACGCAAAGCTGCTGGAAATGAATTTGTTGCGTTGTGTGTCGATGTGCAAGCAGTCAAGTTATACCCATTTTTAAAAGCTTCTGCGATTTATTTCAAAACCAAACTATGTAACCATAATTATACTGTGTACAATTTGAATAATGCTGAAGTAGACTGTTACTGGTGGAGCGAGGTTGAAGGGGAACTGAAATCATCAAACTTCGCAAGTTTGTTGATTTCACATTTGAAGAAGTTGATAAGGAACTGGAAGCCAACAATTCCTAAAATTATAAAAATATGGAGTGACGGTTGTGGCTACCAGAATAAGAATAAAGTTTTATCCAACGCCCTTTTAAATTTAGCAGTTGAGACAAATTTCACTATTCACCAGAAATATCTGCATGTCGGTCACACACAAATGGAAGTGGACTCTGTACATGCAACTATAGAAAGACGTCTAGCTAACAGAGAAATATACTTGCCATCAGACTATGTGTCAGTAACAAGAGAAGCTAGGCTGAAACCGTCTCCATACAGAGCTCATTCCATAACATTCGATCTTTTCAAGGACTACACCACCAATGAATTGTACTCCTCCATCAGACCTGGAAAAAAGGTATCCGACCCCACCGTGAATGATGTGTGCCATTATTTATATCTACCGACTGGAGAAATAAAATACAAATTGAATTTTGATGAAGAATTCCAGGTACTACCACGTCCACGTCGCCAGAAATCTCTGTTGGGTAATTTTGTCTATCCTGATTTATACAGGACAAGAATAAAAATTGCTGACTCAAAATGGGAGCATCTACAGCAATTGAAGGCAGTCATACCGAAGGATGTCCATTCATTTTATGACTTACTTCCTCATTAACAGCCTGTTAAGACATTTTGAACGTTAATGATCTATTTTTAATTTTTTATATCCAATAATAATTATTTCAGTTTGAATAAAATTGCTTTTCATAACAAATTTCTCCACATTTCATTTAATTCATTACTACCCAAATGAATGATAGGAAACCTCCTATGTCAGTATTTTCAGCAATATTTTTGATGCCAAACCGTCTATGTCAAATTACTCTAAAGTTAATGAAAAGTTTTTTACAAAGTTACTTTTATTTGTAATATGCATTTCTAATTGTATTAAGAAATCAATTGCTGTGAAGGAATTGGCTCAGAAGCTACTTTAGAGAGTTATTTCTTCCTCCTGAAAAACTAAGATTTTTGACATCGAAGGTTTCCATTCTGCACCATCGATTTGCTGTGGAGTGTTCGTGTGCAACTAAACAAATTCCTAGACTCCAGTTTCTCTTAAGTATCCTCCTTATATTACCTCTGAAAGAAATTCCTCTTATGGTTTTTATTACTTTCATTTCTGTAGTTCATTTTCAATTGTTTTGCAAGCGACGTTTTAAACTCCACTTGGGGTAGTGGTGTGGCTGACTGACCATAAACATATTCGACATTGACTTTTGCGTCAGTTATAGGCCACTCGAAGATAAGGTAAGATACATCGTACCAACAAAATAGTCTTTCAATTTCTTCAAATCTGCAATGTTCTTTACATTTATAGGTACCTAAAATAAAATTATAAGTATCCTTAGACATATTTTTGTACGGTTACTTACTTTACCTACAAGATAAGCCATTTCAACTGGTAAAGCTGGAGATTAGTTCTTTTCTCAGAATTCCCTTTGTTGAAGATAAACTGTTTAAAACTTGATATCTTACAAGTCAATTTATCTCTTTTGTGTACATTCCTGTCGGAGGTTTCATCAGATGTAATGACCTTTTCGTAATATCTAACAATAAATCACTGAAAACGTTTGTTTTCTATATTTCCACAAAATTTATTACAACTAAGTGACTACAGCTGTTTCGGCAGAGTGCCTTTCTCAAGTGATATAGTTTACAATGTGTTTGCCTTTTTAAGTCTTTAACTGAAGAGGTTGAGGAGTGGGGAGCTGTATGTCTCGAGTTGGTCATTCAGAATTATATCTGTATTTTTCAATTTATTAATTTCCATAGATTCTAAAGAAGATAGCTTAAGGCCTTTATTTTGAATATGCAAAATTTGAAACTCTTCATTGAAAGAATGATTATGATCTAGAAGTGTCTATTTTTCTATTGTTGAAAGCTCTTTTGTGTTCTGCTATCCGTTTGTCAAAGGTTCTGCCAGTTTGACCGATGTAAGTTTTCGGACAGTCGCCAAAAGTTAGTTTGTACACACCACTCTGTAGTTGCTTTCTCTTTCGGCTTTTATTGCTCTTAATATATTTGCTTAAGTTGTTGTTAGTTCTGAAAACGGGTGTTATTCCTTTCTTTTTTATGTATCTGGCTATTTTTGTTGTTATCTTGCCAGTCCTATATGTGAAAGAGCAGAAGGTACTGGGTTCTTTCTGTGGTGAACTATAAACTGTGGTAAACTATATCACTTGAGAAAGGCACTCTGCCGAAACAGCTGTAGTCACTTAGTTGTAATAAATTTTGTGGAAGTATAGAAAACAAACGTTTTCAATGTTTTATTGTTAGATAAAATGAACTTCCATCAAGTAACGGTCGAATCCATCAATTATTTTCGTAATATTTTGGCCACCATTGTCTAAAGTTGAAGATGATATATTTGGTGTTACCTTCTGAACGGTAAAGCGGTTGTTTGTGCTTGGTTTAGTATCGAATCCGCCAATTATTCTGGAGATTGTCCTCGGACTGGAATAATGTAGACTGTAGACAATGGAGTCTTGTGTTACATAAATTCATCAAAAATAATGGTCTATCATTGAACAAAACTAGTTTTCTCACTATGGTAGGAATTTATTTATTGATATCTTCTCTTTCTGGTAGTGCCTATCCGTTTCGGATATTGGCTACCATCATGACAATCTGTACTTTGAAAACTGTTACTCTGAAAATATATGTGACCGTTGTGTTGAACCACGCAAATAGATTTTTCAGCTAAGAAATCATTCGCCTTCCTGGTCGTCGCTTTCGTCCTAATTTTCCCTATAAAATTACTTGCAGCAATCCATATCTTTCCCTGTTTCTTATGATGTTATCGAGGCATTAGATTTAGGGCTGTTTTTATTGTGGTGGCTGTGGACAGAATTTAAAGATAAATCTTACAGGTACAGGACAGGTACCATCTGTGAGAGACCGCGACCCAAATATGGTTCACTAAGACAGCGTACTAAGAAGAAGAATGATCAGCCGATAATCTATAACTCTAAAAGTTAGCTAAAAAGTGGCATTTTTTATATACTTAAATATAAAAATATATAATATATAACGGCTCAACTAGAACATTATATTTTTACACCACCATCAACTTATACAATTTAAAACCTTACCGTAATATCGGATCGTACAAAAATAAATTACACTACCGAAGCACGTAATCAAAAATTGCACTTAACGTAAGTCCCCTAATATCATTTAATTTACTTCCGAGTGAGCTGGAAGCTGGAAGAAAAAGGAAATCAATCACCGATAGTCCGTTCGCGAGATCTCGTTATATATTTGAATCGTGGGGCCTTTTCTATCACAAAAACAAATACAGCACTAATGATCCGGAAAACCAAATGATTGGCAGGTAATTATTCCAATGTGAAACTTAAATTGCTTTTTCACATCACTTTTCGATGCATAATTATTCATTCAAATCATGAAAAGTCGATATTGCGAAAATTATCCACCGTCGCGAAAATCAGAGAAGGAACATAGGGAATATATACGAGGTACATTCGTAAAAAGATTCCGTACGCCGCTGGGAAAGAATGCGACGTGTTGGGAGAAATTTGGCAACACTGCCTTATACTTCAACTCTCCCTCTCTCTTACCCACCACTTTAGCCTCGATGCATTGCTCAGTGTCGGCCCAACAGCCTTCGAAGATGGAGGTCCCAGTCGATGTTACCGACAGTGTGAAATTCATGCTGTTGTTTTATTGTATCATACTTAGGCAACATTATGTCTGACAAAGATTCATCTGAGTATGTTGTCTGACGCAGAGTTTATGCTCTAAGGCTGCAACCTCTTCTTATTTTTTTAATTTGTTCTTGTTTAATAATTGGTTATGTTTTGATATGAGCGTTCGATGTTTTCTTCAGGATCTTGGTTATGGATTTAAAGATCCAAAGCTAATGATCTGGAAAACCAAATGATTGGCAGGTTAAATTAAATTGATTTTTATTTATTAAAACCAACTTAAATTGATTTTTCACATTACTTTTGGAATGCATAATTATTCATTCAATTCACGAAAAGTCGATATTGCGAAATTTATCCACCGTCGCGAAAATCAGAGAAGGAACTTAGGGAATTCTATATATGTAGTACGCATTCTGATAAACCAGTCAACGGTTTGTTTTCATCCATTTGACAACATTCAAAAAATCGTGAAAACCTTTAATTACCCATGTCTGTTTGTCCTTCCGTTTGTCTATCCACAGATACAAAAATTATTAAGACAGATTGAATGACGAATGAGGTCTCTAATGAGAGCTTATAGCCCAAAGATGGTAGTAAAGGTGAGAAATTTGTCCTCGAACTTCCGGTTTCAGAGTTGCAACCGGAAGTACAGTTTTAACGTAGCCGAAATAATTCAAGCGTTATATTATTCGACGCGCCTTAGCAAAACGAGAACAAATATTACTTTTGGTTTTTCCAAAAAATATGTACCTATAACCTATAACAGTCATATAATAATAGTATAAAAAATATATAACAATAATTGTCATTCTGTCAGCTATTCTTAAACTTTACGCTATTTTTTGTAATTACTTGTGGTTACATTGTAAAAATAATATGTTGATGGAAGGACAGCACAGCTTTAACTTAATATTTCGTGCTTCTCCCATGTCGTTGTTTAGCTCAAATTTAACTCAGGTTATTGATATTTAAGTATTAAATGTTTATCTTGTATTAAAATTATTTATCTTATAAGATTTTTGTGTTTAATAATTAAGGGTGAATTACCTTACTACACCACTCTCTGTTGAGTAACTTTACATTCCCAATATTGTTATGTTGTTACTATAATATTTGTCTCAATTTTTTCCAATTTTTAAAATTTTTCTTTTTGTTCCAGGTATGATTTACAATATGTATGTAAGTAGAAATATAATTTGAACTAAACTTTAAACTATTGGTATATCTGTGTTTGGTTCTGCGAGTATCGTTTTTGGCTTAATAATAATTTACAGAAACCCTAAAATAATGAAAATGATTTTGCTTCTTAAGAAAACAAAGAAAGAAAATTAAGGAACTGGTAGAGATTGATCTCATTGATCAAATTCTAGGTGTTCTGCTTATAGAAATCTTACGTAAATCGTAGTTCATTATAGGCAATATACAAGTTTATCAATTTTTCTCCGTTTACATTTTTTTGCTCTTCGTTGAATCTCTGCATAATTCCCCGTATGGCGATATTTCCAATTTTTAAAATGAAATCGCTCATTACGAATACATTTTCCCAATGTTCATGCTGTCTAGTATGTCCTGTAGATCATAAAATAATTGTTCTCTTTCTTCCATTACTTTGGCCATATTGGGTCCATAAAATAGATCTTTCCATCGGCAAAATTTATTGTAACGTTCAGTATGTGATGGTTTACATATATTAACTCATTCGCTCTTGTTTTCAAAGTTCTTTCATAGCGTATGATTCTCGTATTTCATGTTGCCTTTACCTTTCTTAGTCGATGGTCTCCAATACACCCTGTACGCGGCCTACTGCGTCTATTGGATACCACCGGCTAAGTAATTTCACCCCGTAATTTTAAATTGTTTTAGAATTACTATTTTTAACTATTTTCGGTTGTAAGATAGTTTATGTCCTTCAAAGTTTATTAAAAGTAACGAAAATGAAAAACTTTCCTACAGCGTGACGTTGTACGCAGCCTACAGCGTCTATTGAAAACCACAGCCTTCGATTATACAATCGACATCTCATCATCATCATTCTCTTTGCCTTATCCCCATGCGGGGTCAGCTTCCCTAATTGCATTTCTCCACATAATTCTATCTTGGGTCATATCAATGTTAATCCCCTTTATCAACATGTCCTGCCTTATCGTCTCCCCCCACGTCTTCTTTGGTCTTCCTCTCCTACTCTTTCCAGGAATCTGCACTTCAGCTACTCTTCGTACTGGATGATTAACGTCTCGACGTTGAACATGACCAAACCATCTAAACCTATGCTCTCTCATTTTGGCATCAATTGGTGCCACACCTAGACTTCCCCTAATATACTCATTTTTAATTTTTTCCTTTCTTGTCACTCCACTCATCCATCTAAGCATTCTCATTTCCGCCACATGAATTCGCTGTTCCTCTTTCTTTTTCACTGCCCAACATTCAGTTCCGTACATCATATTTTCCTTATGGCTGTTTTATAGAATTTTCCTTTCAGCTTCATTGGAACTTTTCTGTCACACAACACACCTCTCGCTTCCTTCCACGTCATCCATCCAGCCCTAATTCTGCTGCATGCATCTCCATCTATTTCTCCATTACTCTGTAATACCGATCCCAGGTACTTAAAACTATTGCTTTTTACAATCAGTTCACCATCCAAAGATACCATTTTATTTGTAGTAACTCCATCTTTAAATGAACATTCCAAATACTCTGTCTTTGTCCTACTAAGTTTTAAACCTTTTTCCTCCAGAACTTGTCTCTACTGTTCCAGTTTTTGTTCTAAGTCTCTTATACTATTTCCTACTAACACGACATCATCAGCATACATTAAGCACCATGGAATGTTACCCTGTAGTTTCGCTGTTATCTGGTCCACAACTAATGAGAATAAATACGGACTAAGCACCGAGCCTTGGTGCAATCCTACTTTCACATGAAATTTATCAGTCTCTCCCACACCTGTCCTAACACTAGTCGTTACTTTCTCATACATATCCCTCACAATCTTTACATATGCACCAGGGACTCCTTTCTTATTGAGTGCCCACCACAGAATCTCTCGAGGAACTCTATCATATGCTTTCTCAAGATCAATGAATACCATATGAGCGTTTGTTTCTTTACTCCTGTATTTTTCCATCAACTGCCTTATAATGAAAATTGCGTCTGTTGTTGATCTGCCCTGCATAAAGCCAAAATGATTCTCGGATATGTCGGTCTCTTTACGTATCCGTCTATCAATTACTCTTTCCCATATTTTCATGGTGTGGCTAAGCATTTTTATAGCCCTGTAGTTTGTACACTGCTGTATATCTCCCTTGTTTTTGTGGACAGGTACTAGTATACTGCTTCTCCATTCGTCTGGTATTTGTCCATACTTCCCCAGGAATATCAACTGGTCCTACCGCTTTTCCTTTCTTTATTTTTTGAAGCGCTTGAGCCACTTCCTCGTTTGTTATTTTGGTGACCATTGCTGCTACTGTCTCCGTTGGCTCCACAGGCTGTCTGTCAAATTATTCATTTAATAAGCTGTCAAAGTACTTTCTCCATCTCTTTTTGATATCCTTTTCGTGAACTAGTATTTTATTATTTTCATTCCGGAGACATCTAATCTGATTAAAATCTTTTGCTTTCTTTGCTCTCTGTTTGGCTGTTTTATATATCTTCGTTTCGTCTCCCCTGGTATCAAGTTGATCGTATAGGTTTGAATACGCTTCTGCTTTAGCTTTTTCTACTGCTACTTTCGCTTCCTTTTTCGCGACCATACAGTTTTGAAGTACTGTGTTGGATCTGGATTCTTGCCACTTTTTATATAATTTTCCCTTCTCTTTTATTTTTCCTTGAACTTCGTTTGACCACCACAAAGTCTCTTTATCCTCAAATTTTTTTCCTGACGTTTTCCCCAGTATTTCAATAGCAGTCTCTCTAATACTACTGGCCATTTTTCTCTAAATTGTAGTAGGGCTTCCTTTCATGTTCCAACATATTTTCTCTACTATTCTTTCCCTGAATAGACCTTCTTTCTCATCTTTTAGCATCCACCACTTGATTTTTTGTGGTCCTCTTCGATATTTTGGTTTAGTTTCACTTTTTACTTCGATGTCCAGAACAAGCAGCTTATGTTGTTGGCTAACTGTCTCACTAACTATTACCTTGCAGTCCTTGCATTCACGTATATCTTCTTTCCTTATCATGAAATAGTCTATTTGGGATTGATGTCCACTTTTGTACGTAGTAAGTTGAGTTTCTCTCTTTTTAAAGAATGTGTTAACAATCGCCATATCTAGTGCTGTTGCTAATTCAAGCATATTATCTCCAGCATCATTTGTAGTTCCAAAGCCTAATCCCCCATGTATTGCTTCGTATCCTGCCTTGGCTTGGCCCACATGTGCATTGAAATCACCTCCTATTATAACTCTCTCCTCTGAAGGAATATCACTCAGGACGTCTGCTAATTGGTCATAGAAAGCTCTTCTTTCATTCTCACCCAGACCTGATTGAGGAGCATACACACACAACATTCAATACCTCTTTATCAATTACATATTTCACTGATATCATTCTATCACTCGATTATACAATCGACATCTATACTGGATTAATTGGATGCCAGATAGCAGATCCCTGAAAATAGAACAAAGACCACTCGCCAATATCCTAGACCAGGGTGCCCAACCTTCTAGCAACTGCGTACTACCTGAAATATTTTAGAGATTTTGGCGTACCACCAAGACGGGTAGAGTTGCACAAGTTTGACTTGAATGTTTGAACTTGACTTGAGTTTGACTTAATTTCAAGTCAAACTCAAGTCAATCCTTCCGACAAATAATTCAATTCAAGTCAATCTGGTCAATCGTACAGGTTTGAAAATTCAAACTTTTTGTCAAACTAGTTTGAAAAAGCTCGAAAAATAATTTATTTCGTTGAGATATAATTTTTTGTTGAGATAGACATAACATGTTAGTTGCCAATTAAGATAAGAAATTTAATAATACAATGAGTTCCATATAAAATAACTTGATATAGGAAGTGATTATGGTCAAAACAGGGTAATAAATTTCTTAAAAATGATTGCTGTATGCTTAGAATTGCTTGCAATTTTCGATATCACTGTTTTATATTTTTATTTGAGTGTTATTACTAGATTAAAACAAAGAATTCGTTAAATGGTTATTTTATCATAACAAGTGTAATTTAGTCTACTTTAACAAAATATGAAGGAACAACAAGATATAATATTTTTAATAGAGTAGGTTTAATGCATTTATTGCGACTTTTCAATTTCGTTTTAAAGAATTAGTTCACTAGTTTGTCATTTTATAAAGCTGTTCTTTATTTTTACATATTATGCACTTTGCAATTTTCATTGTTTTGAAATCACCTGCCGCAACATCGAATAAATCAGTATATTTATTTTTCTTAATTATTAATTCTGCTTCGACTACATATTTTTTCTCTTGATTTTTGCAGTGGGAATACCTTCAAAATCAGACTCAATTTGTTCTGGTACTTATTCTGAGCCGAAAAATATCCAGGTACAGATATTATCTCACAAAGCACACACTTCAAAACGAACGTAATTAGCAAGCCAAACATAGACGTCTAAATATGAACTACAAAGTAATTTGCGGAGTAGGCGGATATTTGACAAATTTCAATAAACATAGAAATGTATTAGCTGATATGATATTTAAACCACAGACATACAAATAAAACCCAATAAACCCGCTATTTAGGATAATTAAGAAAGCTTAATGCATCTACATTAATTTATTGAAAATTTAAACCCAAACATATCATTATTTTTGTAGCATGTACCGAAAAAATATAAAACCAATATCCCTATGGTCAGTTTTGAATTTTAGAAATATGTACTTTTGTATTGTCGTGTTTTCCAGGGGACTGCAGGTTGGTACCAGATGTTGTTTTCTATAAGATAAGTGCTTAATTTCAAGATATTTTAATTAAAAACAAGTTTTTGATCCAATTTTTGACGGCACAAAAAATTATAATAAAATAAATTATAGGAAATCATATTTTCAACCATTTCAGTCCTTACTCTTTTTGTCGAAAAGGTAAAAATGGCGGAGATATTGAGCAAAAACGCTTCTCCTTTAAAATCAAGATGGCGTCTAACGTAACGGCGGAATTCATTCGCGATTTTAAATTTACACTACTATTGACCCCCTAAAGATTAGAAAAATAGAATCTTGCTTGGGTAGCTCGGCATGCAAGATCAAATGCTAACCCGACTGAACTGATATTATTGCATGTAACTTTTCTTGTATTGTAAAACTATATAAATTCTTTGAACCACTTAAAGTTCCTGTGTTTTGGCTATGTGTGGGCAAATTTTCAGCCAAATCGAAGAACTTATATTTTGGGAATGGAGGAACATGTAAAACACAGTATTTTAACGTTTTCTACACTAAAATTTGATCAAAAACTTGTTTTAAATAAAAAAACTTGTTATAATACCCAATATTCATATTTTTGAGTACCTTCTATTAAAACATTGTTTTTTCCATTGATGTTACAATAAAAAAATGCAAATTTGTTTAAATAAACACCAAATCACTGAAAAATCGCTTAAAATGATAGTTTGAGAAATAATAAGAAGAAAAGGTGACCATCAATGTCTTATTTTTACCCCCTCCCCCCCCCCCAAAGCCAAATTTCTAGATACGCCACAGGCGGAGTAGCAGAGAGAATTGGAAATAAACACGTTGCCCAATATGATATTCAAACTTCAAACTGTTTGAAGAAGTTTGATTTCAAGTCAAACCTAAAGATATCGAAATAAAGTAAAGTCAAACTTTTTTACAAAAATAGTTTGGTTTTCAAGTCAAGTCAAGTTTGCTGAATAAAATCAAACTAGTTTGACTTGATGCATCTCTAAAGACGGGTGGCATGTAATGGAAAGAAGCCCCCCCCCCCTCCCCACGATCCTTTTTTTTTTAGAAACATTTACATCAGAAACATGTCGATTCGTTTGTTTTATTTTAATAAATTAACTAATATAACTTTTTATTTTATCAATACAACAATAAATAGAATTATTTGTCAATTATGCTTTCTAATTTTTATTTAAAAATATATACAGATATATTGTGTCTATTAATAATATATGTCAATTAATAAAATTTTTAAAAATAGAGTAAAAATAAAACAATTATTCAGTTTATTACGCATAGCTACACAGAAATATTGTGCAATATTATACAATTTGTACAAACTATCAGCCAAAAAAGATACGAATCAACAAAAATCAACATTAGCTATTGAGATTAATGCGAAGCTTGTTGCAGTTTGCCTGTGATTAAAATGTCAATTGTAGAAGTAATTTAACTTTTATTCTTGAGTCGTCTTCAACACTTGTTAGTTTGTTTCTATATCAATTGACATTGTCTGGCCATCTTTTACTCGGTCGTCCCAATGATCTTCTTCCATTTGGCGATTTGTCTCTTGCTATCCGTACTATTCTATTTTTTGTCATTCTTTCTATGTGTTGATTCCATTCTATTTTTCTTCTTTTGGTCCACATGTTTATTTCTTGTATACCACATCTCGCTCGTATTTCCTCACTTCTTACTCTGTCTTTTAGAGTTTGGTTTGTTATTTTTCGTACGACTTTCATTTCTGCTGTTTCCAGTAGTCTCTGTGTCTTCGCCGTATCTGCCCTTGTTTCCGCTGCGTACGTCATTATCGGTCTCATTGCTGATTTATATATCCTGGTTTTCGTTTCTGTTGTGAGGTATCTGTTTCTCCAGATTGTGTTGTTGAGACATCTTGCTGCTCTGTTCGCCATGTTTACTTGTTTTTGTACTTCTTCTTCCACTTTTCCTTAGCTGGACAGTTTTATTCCCAATTATTCTGTTTCCATCACTTGTTCTATTATTTTGTTATTTACGACCAGTTTATATCGTCTCGGTTCCGCTGATACCACTATCGATTTAGTTTTCTCTGTTGAGATCACCATGTTGTATATGAGCGCCGTGTCTTCGAATTCTTTAATTAATCTTTGTAGGTCATCTTCACTTTCGGCTGTTATGATGGCGTCGTCGACTTAGCAGATTATCTTTGTTTCCTTTTCTCCCATTCTATATCCTCTTCTTTTTTAACTTTCTTTATGATTTCATTCATTATCAGATTAAATATTAATGGGCTCAGCGAATCTCCTTGTCTAATGCCAGTTTCATACTTGATAGGTGATTTACACTCGATCTAGAAGTTAATTAAGGATTTCTCTGTAAAACTGTATTTCATTGAACTCTCTTCTGTTAGATCGATGAACGTTTCCTGTAATTCCAACTCATTTGGTGAGTTTCCTGCAAAACGATTTCTGACCCAGTCAAGCTTGCAATAAGGAATATTTATTAAAGCTTTCTTGAAGAGATTTCAAGTGAAGAAATTAATCAGCAACCACATCTGATGTTGCAGATATTCCGTTTTATTCAGAAAATGATGACAGCGTAGGAAATGCAAAGACATTATCCCCTGTATTTGAGAACCGCAGACATATGCCTAAAGTAATTGATTGTTTCATCCATGCGATGCGTAACACCTGAAATCTTTCCGAGTATGTAATACCACCAGTAGTACGCGTACCACCGGTTGGGAACCCCTGTCCTAGACAAAGTGCTCTATATGACATCTAAATCGGCGTTGAGACGGCCAAAACAAGAAGAAGACGAAAATTTAACCCTTAAGTACTAACACACCGTCTCTCAGACGGCATCGTTTGTTGAAAGTGGGATATTTCCCTTCCTAGAAAAATTTGAAGGTCATCCGTTTATGACTTTTCAAGTTGGGTTGTTATTTACTAGTATTGAATTTGGCAATTTGCTGCAGGTTGTTATTCGAAAGATATTTAGACTCAAAGTGTGATTTCCGTCTAACAGACGGGGTGTTAGTGTTTGTGCCCAGTTCGTCATTAAACATAATGTGCCCCAGTTCGTCAAAAGGTTGAAATAAGGGGATAAAGAATATAAGGAAACTCTTTTGAAATGACTTGATGAGGTAGAAGACGACGTAAGCGAAGTGGGATCAATTTGTGATGAAAATGTTGCCACTGACTACCATTGCTACACTGTACAAATTTTAGTGCCTGTCAGTTTTTTTTTGTTTTAATATTTTTTAAATTTTTTTTATTTTCATCTTTATTACTCTTTGTTTAACTCGATTATAAGTTTTTATCAAGATTCTTTAATTTGTTTAATTTTTATTACACTTTTTTTCAGGAATAAAAAGTCACACAAACAATCCTTCTATTCTTGTTACAAAGTTTTGTATTTTAATAAATACAAAAAAAACTAGATCAATTACTGTACTTTTTAGATAATCAGTACTTTCAGTAAGTTATCGAGATATTTTGTTGCATTAAAATATTTAACAAAAACAAAAATTACGACCAAAATGTTAAACCCGTCTGTCAGGCGGTTAGTTAGTGTTTACGTCATTGATTTTAGATGTTAGTACTTAAGGGTTAAATGCAAATATCAAAGCAAGTCTAAAAACCCTAAGGCTAAGGCCACACGGGCTATAATTTACGGCGCCGTAAGAGCAGTAAACCTGACGAGGCATTGGTGACTAACTCCTATTTCATCTACAATTGGTGGAGGAGTTAGTCAACCAATGAGTTCACTGCTCTTACGGCGCTGAAAATTATCGCCCGTGCGGCTTTTCGCTAATAAAACTTTTTAATGAAACATTCTTATGAAATTATGATATTAGATACTCGTATAATATCTTGTGGATTATTTGTAAAGAAAATACACAATAACTGTTCTACACTGCGGTGCAAACAAATCGATCCACTAAAAATTGGGTCATTTTTGATGTTTCGAATTTCCTAAACCTGTTGTCCGATTTAAGCGATTTTTTACCACGTCATAGCTTTATTCATTGAGAATATCGCTGTAATAATATCGTTGCTAGACAGTCAAACTTTCATTGTATACCGGGTGTACGAATCAGACTGTGCTGTTTTCTCAAAGTTCGCATCACCCTGTGGATTTTTCTATCATTTATAGAATACTGAATTTAAAACCCAACTATAGCCCCAGGTTTTCTTAACATTTTGTCTTTCAATTCATTCGCTTATGTTGGATAATAAAAAAGTTAGGTACTTTAACAACTGGCCATGTTCGTCATCAGTACAGGGTATTTTCTAAATAAGTGCGACAAACTTTAAGGGGTAATTTTACATGAGAAAATAATGACAATTTGCTATGTCCGTAAATACTTCGTTTCCGAGATACGGGATGTTCAATTTTTCTTTACAAACTGACGATTTAGGGGGGAGTTGGACAAAACGGGATACCATTCTTGTTTATTTTTATTACGGAAAAAATGTTAAAGAAATTATCATATTATTACTTTTTATAGGTATAACATTTATTGAAGCACACAAAAAACATACTTTTAACTATTTTTAATGACTGGAAAATAGTAAAAAAAATATTTATTAAAGTCTTACATATCCCGTTTTAGCATACCACGGTTGGATAAAACGGGATAGGTTCACAATATTTAATTTTTTGCATAACATTATCTAAAAAGTATAATTAAGTAGACTTAAGACTGCAAAGCAAAATTTACTTCTGAAAAAACAATATCTTCAGTAGTCACCAACTTAAAAATAGGCATTTTTTATGTTTTATTGCAAAATGGGAAATAAGACCTTTTATTTAGGACTAGGTACGTATATCAGAACAAAAGTCACATAAAAATATGTTGTTCTTTTCTGCAGTATGAGAACACGCTTTATCGCTATTTAAAAAATTAATAGGACAACAAATAAATAGGTGGATAAAACGGGACATAAGAAATTGTATCCCATTTTATCCAACTTATAAGTGTCCCGTTTTGTCCAACTCAGACATTTTTCAAAACAAAAATGGCTCCTGCCTAAACGTGAAAATAAAATTAGATATACTACACATGAAAATATTCGTTAGTGAGTGCTTAATTAAGGGTAATAGTCACCGGAATTATATGTTTATATATGTAGGCAATATAATGTAGAAAACAACGCACTTAAAAGTACAAAGTACCAAAAAAAAATGGAGTCAAACAATTCTAAACATAACAACTTTTCTTCAAATAGTGGCATCGAGGTAATACGAACTGAGAATGTTAAAATGACGACTGAGAACAAGTTTTCGTCGTTGTCCGATTGATAGCAGCACTAGTTGGGTCTCTAGGCTAGGTATCCCGTTTTATCCGACTATACCGTTTTATCCAACATAATACCCGTTTGCGCGACAATGGCCAATATTAAATTCTTAATTGTATGTCAAAAAATGTGCAATACCTGCGTCTTAAAACCCACCAAATTTGATTTGCATGTCTCAACTGGTTTTAAAGCAATAAATAAATCGTCAGTTTGTAAAAAAATTGAACATCCTGTATTTCGGAAACGAAGCGTTTGTAAAGCAAATTGTCATTATTTTCTCATGTAAAATTAACCCTTAAAGTTTGTCGCACTTATTTAGAAATATTCTGTACTGATGACGAACATGGCCAGTTGTTAAAGTACCTACAAGTGGGCTACAAGCGATGCCTAAGGGAGATGGCGAACCCGAGGGGAAAACAGCCTTGGCGGGGCAAGGGCGCACTGCCCCACTGGACAGATCAACACGACCCAACTCGTGGGAAGGAAGATGGGACAAAAAAAGAAAAACAAAAAAGGCGGAAGAGAGAGCAGCGGGGGCGAAAAAGAAAACAGAAGAGGCGGGGAAAAAGAAAGGGACGAGAATCAAGGGGAGAAAAGATGGAGAAGAGAAGTGGAAGAAAAGGAAGACCCCGGATCTAGAACCAGCGCAAACAGAAGCAAGGGAAAAGAAAGAGAAGGTAAGAGGGAAACAAGGGAAGTAAGAGAGGAACTGCAAACCAAGAGAGAAGAAGAAAGAAAGAGAATAGGAAGAGAAAAAGAGGGAGAAGAGAACAGACAGAAGGACGAAAAAAATAAAGCGAAGAGTCAAAGGAAAGAAAACGCAAGGGAAGAAGGGGAATCGAGCAGCTCTGACAGCAGTTCCGATGATGAATCGGAGGAAGAGGAGCAAACACCCAACTGTAATGCAAGAACAAAGTTGGAACGCCTCCAGGATAGTGTAGCGGCCCTTGAAAAACTCATGGTTGAGGTGCCAAATACAAGGGTTGCCATAAAGCAGGAGGTCGACATCCTGAGAAACCGGTTGTTCGATTATACCGAGGAACTAGAGGAAAGCAAGAAGAAAGAAGAGGTTCCAAGGAAGTCTGTTTGCACGACATCCAGAGGTGTGCAGACGAACATGGAGCCCTTGAAAGTCAAGAAAATGGCAACAATGGGTCTTCAAGTGGACCTAGAGAACCCAGAAGCCATTAAAAGGAGGGTGGACGCCATCACGGAAAAAATGGCAATATGCGAGTACGAGGAAATAACAGAGTTCTTAAATGAGGACTGGCCGGAGGAAGTCTTCCAAAGAACTGAAGTGAAAGAGGGGGACATCTCTGATATAGCAGCTGACGTGGCAGTATTTGTTACCAACAACGACGAGGACAAAAAAGCCATGGAAACGGTGAAAGGTATGTTTCCTGACCTACCAGGTGTTCCAGCGGAGGTAGATGAGGATGGAGGCCTGGGAACTGTGAGAGTCACGATGTCTGCTCATGTAGATGGAACGTGGATTGACAAGGAGAAATATGGATTCAAACTTCTCCCAAACAAGAAGGAAGAACTCGAGTCGGTGAAGTTCCTCAAGACATGCAGGAAACTGGTACAGAAGATGGAGGAGCTAGGAAGAGAAAGAGTAGGAATCCACACGCCAACATCACTAGGAGTCGAGACATCGAGGAGAATCCTGGAGTGGGCAGCAAGAGGAAGGGGTGTGACGATCACGCTCCTAGGCAAAAAATCCAGAAGAGGGTGGGCAAACATTAACACCAAGCCCAGAGAACAATGTGGAGTAGTACTTATCAGCAAAAACAAGGAAAAATCATTTGCGGACCTTATGACAGAAGTGAAAAGTAACCTCACAGGAAGAAAATCCATCGACATAAAAAGGATCAGACAGACCAGAAATCAAGGAATATCACTGGAACTGGGAGGAGGAAGGGAAATGGCGGAGGAAGTGAAGAAACTCCTCTCTGGTAGCACATGTGTGTCGAGAGCAGTGGCAAAAGGGGGCGTCGTAAAGAGAAGAATCTTGATGCAAGAAATCCCACCCAACACAACGGAGGATGTGATCCAAAAGGCCACAGAGGAAGCAGCAGGTAAAGAGCGGGCATGTGACATAGTAAAAACCTGGACCGAGACACGGGGTGGAGAAAGAGGGATGATGAGTGCAGTGATGGATGTCGACGAAGACGCGGCCGAAAAGATCCTAAGAATGAGAAGAATTAGGGTAGAGTATACCTCCTGTCGGGTCATAGAAGCAAGGACAGAAATACCAAGATGCTTGAGATGCCTAGCCTTTGGACACAAGCAATGGAACTGTAAAGGGCAGAACAGAAGAGGATGTTGCTTCCGATGCGGCAAAGAGGGTCACATAGCGTCGGAATGCAAGACAGAAACAATCAGATGTCTCAACTGCGATGTGACCGGGCATGTGGCGAATTCAAGAAGATGTCCAAAGTTCAACCGACTGGTTGAAAGTAGGGACCACTAAGGACTAGTCCCAGGAAGAGCGCGCGAGTGGAAACAGTATGAAAGAGAGCGTGAAAGAAGTCCGAGTCTAAGAAATGGCGAACACAGGAAATAAGATCCGAGAGCTGAGAGTACTACAAACGAACGTGGGAACGGCGAGATTAGCACATGATCTCGCCGAGGCTGCCGCCGTAGAAAAGAATATCGACGTGCTGGTGACGGCGGAGCCAAACCCAACAGCGGCTAAGAAAAGAGGATGGTTTGTGGATACGACTGGAAGGGCCGCTGTACGAATCTACAACAGAAAGCTGCGAGTGTATGAAATTAAACCGAAGGAAGGATACGTGATCGTCCGGATGGAGAAGATGCAGCTGGTCTGCTGTTATGTTTCTCCGAACATAACAGTGGGTGAGTATGAGAGGAAGATGGACGAGATCATGCAGGAAGTGGGGAACACAGGAGGAGAATGCGTAGTGCTGGGAGACTTTAATGCAAAAGCAGCGGAGTGGGGATCTCCTATCACCGACACTCGCGGCAGGATACTGACCGACTGGGTGGGTACCCTGGATCTAGTAGTACTGAACACAGGTCTGGCGCCTACGTTTGTTAGGAGAGGTACAGGTACGTACATCGACGTGACTATGGCGACACAAGGAATAGCGGCGAAAGCAAGAGGCTGGAAGGTTTTACCAGACTACACCGGAACGGAGCATCAGTACATCGGATTCTCGATAGTCGGGACGGGAACTACTAACGCAGTCCGCGCGTCTGGTACGTCGGGAGGCGGATGCGGCGATGGAAATGACTGGAAAGTATACGAGGAGCTGATCAAATGGAGAGTTAGCATGATGCAGGGTCAATTACCGACAGTCGAAAACCTGGAGAGGGTAATTAAAGAAGCGATGGAGGGAAGCAGGAGGGGTCGCCGAGATATAAACAAGATGCCCTACTGGTGGAACGCGGACATCGAGACACAAAGAAATGAATGTATAGTCATGAGAAGAAGGCTAACGAGAGCAAGGGGCAGAGCAGGAGTCGATCCTGATGTCATCGAGGAGATCGAGGAGGAGTACCGCCTACGGAAGAGGGACCTCTACAGGGAAATTCGTGCAGAAAAGAGAAGGCACTGGAGAGAACTGTGTGAAAAACTGGATGAGGACGTCTGGGGTCAAGGATACAGGATCGCCATGAAAAAGTTCCATGCGTACCCCTCGTATGAAATGCCTATGGATAAGAAGCTCGAGGTAACACGAGAGCTCTTTCCCGCGGGCAGGTGGCATGGTGTACGGAGAGACGAGGAAGCTGAGCGGGCTGTACCCTTTACCATGGATGAACTTGTCGAGGCATTGGGCGCACTTAAGACGCGCAGGTCCCCCGGTTTGGATCAGATATCACCTGAGGCGGTGAGGTGTCTAGGACGGGCGGAGCCCGCGTGGCTTCTGGAGCACATGAATGCACTGCTGGAAGCACAGACCTTTCCTGAGCCTTGGAAGACATCGAAGTTGGTACTGCTTCCCAAAGCTGGGGAAAAGTATCGACCCATCTGCCTTCTTCCGTGCGTCGGTAAGCTGTATGAAAGAATGCTGCGGGGACGTATCGATGGCATGATTGAGAGATCGGGAGGCTTGTCCCCGAGGCAGTTTGGTTTCTGTAAAGGGAGAAGCACGATTGATGCAATCGTGAGTGTATTCGACGCATTGCGCAATAGAGGGGATGAACACCGTTGGGCGGCCCTGTTGTTGTTCGATGTTAGGAATGCATTCAATACGCTGCAGTGGAACGAGGTAATGAAGGCAATGGAGAAGAGAGAGTGTCCTGGATACCTGATGAACGTGGTAGCGGAATATCTGTCTGAGAGAAGAATTATGGTGGAGAAAGGCACGATCGTGGATGTGACGGCAGGTGTTCCCCAGGGATCTGTCTTGGGCCCGACGCTATGGAATCTAGCATATGACGGGATTCTGAACTGTGAATATGGAGAGGGTACGTCTCCCTTCGCATTTGCAGACGATCTCGCTGTGCTGGTAGTGGCGCGGGACGAGCCAGATCTTAAATACCGGGTACGGAAAGCAGGCGGCGTCGTGAAGAAATGGATGACACAGCATGGACTGAAACTCGCGGCAGAGAAGACCGAGGCCATCATTCTGAAGGGGAAAAGGAACAGGCAAAGTGTGGAGCTACAATGTGCAGGAGCGTGTCTAACACCCAAGAAACACGTAAAGTACCTAGGAGTGACGATGCACCAGAATGGAAAATGGGGGGAGCACGTGCAGGTGGTGACCCGGAAGGCTGCAAACAGTGCGGCTGCGTTGGGGAGGGTGATGCCCAACATTGGAGGACCCAAATCCGAAAGGAGGAGGGCCTTGCACGGTGTTGTTCAGTCGATCGTCCTCTATGCAGCCCCAGTCTGGAGTGAGGCGGTAGGGATACGGGCCTACAGGGGGCTCATTACACGAGTGGACAGAACAAGTCTGCTGCGAGTGGCATGCGCCTACAGGACTGTGTCTGCCGCAGCCTTGTGGGCCATCACTGGATGTGTTCCGCTGCATGTGTTGGTAGTAGAAAGAAAAGAACTGTATGAGAGAAGAGACCTTGAGCTTACTATGGCCGAGAGAAGACAGGAAAGAGAAAGGTCAATTGAAGGATGGCAGCAAGAATGGAACAACATGGAGCATGTGGCACAGTGGACAAAGATGCTGCTTCCTAACTTAAAGGATTGGATGGACTGTGGTCACAGGCGACTGGACTATTTCCTGACGCAGGTGCTCACAGGACACGGGTGTTTTAGAGCCTACCTCTCTAGGTTTGGAAAGGCTGACACTGACGAATGTCTATACTGCAGACACCCGGACACTGTTACACATACCATGCTAGAGTGCAACAGATGGATAGTAGAAAGAAATAGAATGGAAAGAGAGACAGGTGTGAATTTTTTGACAGTGCGAGAAATGATTGAGAGAATGATTGAAAATAAAACTGGTTGGACTAGCATACACAACTATATCCGTGTAGTGATCAAGAAGAAAGAAGAGGAGGAAAAACAGCTGTACCAACGATAGGGGTGAAATATATGGCGAGTAGAAGGCAGAGGGAATAAGTTTTGACGAGAGGCGAATAAGTGAGATATATTGTATGAGACAGACTGTGGGAAAGAAGCTCAAAAAAAAAACCCAATCTTGGGACCAAAAAAAGGGGGAACGGGGAAAATGAAGGGCCTCCTTGCTTACAGTCTGTGGATAAATGAAGGTAAAGTGCTTCGGAAGCGATGTCGACCTTGCAGCGGCCATTCCGTTTTCGGAGCGCTGGATGACAGAGGAGGGTCTGGTTTAGCAGGTAGGCATTCGGCGTAGCCTCGGCGACGAGAGAGCGTTTTAAAGCACCTCGGGAACTATCGCTGGTACTACGAAGAATGAATCCTGCACTAAGGTCAGTCAGGCGGCGTTCTGGACTGAGGTGTCTTTTGAAGATTCCAGACCCCCCCTCTTTAAAGACGAAAAAAAAAAAAAAAAAAAAAAAAAAAAAAAAGTTGTTAAAGTACCTAACTTTTTTATTATTAAATATAAGCAAATGAATCGAAAGACAAAATGTTAAGAAAAGCTGAGGCTATAGTTGGGTTTTAATTTCAGTATTTTATATATGCTAGAATAATCTACAGGGTGATGCGAACTTTGAGAAAAAACACAGTTTGATTCGTACACCCGGTATACAATGACAGTTTGACTGTCAGCAACAATATTGTTACAGCGATATTATCAATGAATAAGGCTATAACGTGGTAAAAAAGACACTTAAATCGGACAACACGTTTAGGAAATTCTAAACATCAAAAATGACCAAATTTTTAGTGGATCGATTTTTTTGCACAGCAGTTCAACCAAACAACTTTTTCAGTGGAGTTTTCCTTAAACATATACCTACTTAATAATAATATACGTACAAGTGCGAGATCATTATCAGCATTTTTATCTAAATCTGAATTGTTTCTGGGCAATATTTTTGAAGTTCAGGCGTTTTTTCCTGAAAAAATTACAAGAGATCCACCCCTGGCATCGACCAGATCGTGAATCTGAGTCTATAATCTTAAAAATGATTACTGAATATCGGAAACGATTTATAATAATTTCTGCTTCTGAGAGGTCTATTAGCCACCCATATAAATTATTGATCAAATGTAAGGAGAGTATTTTATATCGAGGGGAAAGAAAAAGTTATTTCTTATTTATGTTTTTAACGATACTTCGTAACGAACAATCAAAAAGTCTCTAATACGAAATAAGCCAAAACAAATAAGTTTGCGCAAAGTAGCTTATGAAAGAGAATTTTTGTAAAGACGAAATTTCGTTGAGGGTTTTATAAAAAGTCTTTAACATTTTTATTGAAATCATTTAATTCTATTTTTAGTATATTTGTAAAAATGGAAATTAATTACAATTTCACACAAAATTCAGTATTTAAAATATTCAGGCCTTATTTGTATTCGTTTATTACATTATTCCCATTTAGCGTATGTCTTTTCAACACATTTATAAAATTACGATAAACAATAAGAAAGTTAAATTAAAATTGACTCTATATTTTTTGTAAAACCTGTGCTGTGTTTGTATTATTCTATCTGGTCACAAATGACCAATTATCAATTCTTTCCTGACTTAAATTAGTAAACAAATACTTACATCTAAGGGCTTACCCTATGGTTTACTCTTATTTTATCTATCAACTGTTGCACTACAACTAACATGCAATAACATCACAGCATTATGTGTTACACATATACACTAATTCAAATGGTTTTGTCCTTATGAGTCTTATGTTTAGTTCAGTGTTGTCAAGGAACTGGATTGCCTTGATATTCAAATGACTATGCACCCTTTGCTCATGACTTACTGCTGTTCTCTTGATTACTTGGGCCACAGTTTCCATATCCAAGTCCTGGTGGAAGTTGCTGTTACGCATATACCAAGGAGCATCAACAATATTTATCAGTATTTTGTTTTGAAATCTCTGGATAATGTGTAGATTTCTAGTTTTAGTACAGCCCCAGAGTTGGCACCCATATACCCATACTGGCCTCAGTCCTTGCTTGTAAATAGATCTTGTATTCTCAATGGATAATATTGAATTTCTTCCAATCAGTCAATACAATTTCTTATATCTAATATCAAGTTCCCCTCTTTTCTTTTGACCTGGACTTTCCAGCTTAGCCTGGCGTCTTGGGTGATGCCCAAGTATTTTGCAGAAGTTCCATAAGGAAGTCGGGTATCATTTTTTCTAATTGGGAAATCTTGTATTTTTTTATTTGTAAAGTTAATGTGTGCAGATTTAGTCTTATTTAATTTTATTCGCGATTTTCTGGTCCATGAATGCATTGTATTACTGATTATTATGTATTATTATGTAATATGGTCCATGTATGTATTATTATTACTGATAGTTGCAGCTTATCAGTCGCTTCTTCACTAGGGTCTCCTATTGATAGTATGACTGTATCATCCGTGAAGGTAACAGTAGTGTTTTGTTTTAGCTCTGGCGTGTCACACGTAGGCAATAGGTACAGGACCGGGTTTAATACGCTCCCTTGGGGCACGTGGCACGCCAGCTTTGATCTCCCTTAAATCGATGTACACTTCTTCTTTCTTTACTCTGAAATATCTATTCGTAATGTATGATTCTAGGATTTCCGAATACTGTTCAATCATGAACGTTCTTAGTTTATAATTTCAATGCTCATGCCAGACTTTATCAAACGCCTGTGCTACGTCCAAGAAGATTGTAAAGCAGACTTTCTTTTCTTCTGTTTTTTCTATTATACTCGTTATTCTGTGAATTTGATCTACGGTGATGAGACTTTTGATCAAACTTTTACACATAAACTATATACCTTCAACTTTACAATAGCGCTAGTTAGGTTGCTTAATTGTTATAAATAGAGACTGGAAAATATGCACTAAAAAATGTCTAAAATATGCATGCAATATGCATTTTAAAACAAGCTGAATATGCACAATTAACATGCAAATATGCATTTATATATGCACTTATTTTTATATGAATAATTTTATGGTTTACGTTAAATACATAAATAAATAAAAAATAATAAAAATAAATAAATAGGTTTGAATTTAAACCAAATTGTATTATTATTTCTTAATATATTTTTTTAACTTCAGGTTTTGTGACAAATAAAACGGCAAAATATTTTATTTTGACCACAAGATAAATAAGAGTACAATAAAATAAATGTACATATTTTTATTGTTACAATATTGATTCATATTTTCTAAACTAATATTATAAAAAGAGTACAATAAAACAAATTTACATATTTTTATTGTTACAATAAATAATCATATATTGATTCATATTTTCTAAACTAATATTATGTCTTCTATCTGTTAATATTTGTTTATAGGCAGAAAAAGATCTCTCAACGTCACAAGATGTAATTGGGGCATATTTAAACTTTGCTATTAGAGACGGATCCATATTAATATTTTCATCGAAGTTTCCAAAATTGATTATATTATTTATTGAACGCAATAAAGTGAAACCCTCATTTTTGTTTAAAACGTCATCAAGTTTATCTTTAATTTTTACTCCAATTTCCCCATTCAGATTTGTTATTTTCTGTTTAACCGAATCAACAATAGACATACTATTGTGAAGACATAAATTTTGAGCCTCTAATTTTGTAATTGAACTTTCAATGATATCGAAATTCGATTTTATATACAACAATTGATTTTTAATAGACTTTTCTTTAAAAATATTTTGACAGTTATCAATAGCGGTACAAGTCGGATCAAAACTTGAAATAACGCTTTTGATGTCGTCGTAGTGTTCAGATAAAAATATAGCACTTTTAAGCCAAGTTCCCCATCTGGTTAATACTGGTTCTGGTGGTAAAGGAATATCGGGAAGCATCTCCCTATATACCTGTACACGTAGTGGTGCTTTCAGAAATACTTTTTTTACATTATTTATTAAGGTGTTTACATTGGGAAATTCAATTCTAACTTTCTCTGCAACTCTGTTTAGGCCGTGCGCCAAACATGTACAGTGAATTAAATTAGGGAAAAAGATTTTAAGATTGGATGCAGCTTTCATCATATATGAGGCGGCATCACTAAGCATTAATAATATTTTTTCAAATGGTACTTGATCAGGTAAAAAAAAATTTGTTAGGGATTCGTTAACAAATCTAGCTATTGTAGCATAGTTTGTTTTTTCCAAACATTTTACACTAATTAAGTATGAGTTTTTAAAATCGCCAGAGTCGTTAAGAACTCCAACAATTAGATTCGCAATTTGTCGACCCTTTGTATCCGTTGTTTCGTCGACGGAAATCCAAAGATAATCGGCTTTTAACTGATTTTTAATACTCGTCATCACATCTTTGTAACATGCACTGACATATTTTTTCCGAAGAGTTGAAGAACTTGGTATTTGAGCTGGTTTATCTTTAATCTTGCAATAAGTTTTTAAAAAGTTTTGACACGATTTATGTTCTAACTTGTGCAGAGGGATATTGCAGTTCAAAAAAAAATGGCATAAATCCTTTGCAAAGGTTTCTTGCCCAACTGACGTATTCTGAATCTGCAAACTGTTCTGTAGAATCTGCTGGCGAGGTTTATTATCATTTTTTGATAGCTTAGTTTGGTGAAGTGAAGTTTTTATGTGTTGAACTACTTGGAATTTCTTTTGACATGGAATCTGGAATATAATGATAATGATGTTTTAGATGTTTTCGTAAATAGATACCTACATTAAAATGATCAAACTTTTTAAACCTCCCCCAATTTTTTTTTATTTCTTAAAGTGAAATTGAAATCGTCAAACAATAAAGTACAGTCAGTGTACCGTAGTATACAGGGTGGGCCACTCTCAACACCTCGCTCTGTATAAGCCAAACCGTTGCGAACTTTAAAAAACAGTTTTTGAAGAAATGGGACGGTTTGTCATTTTAGAATAGACAGACACATAGATGTGCAAAGAAGTTTGATAAGTTTAAAAATCTATTGAAGTGGAGAACTTACCTTTTTATCACAAATGGTGCAAAACATACTTTCACTGTCGATAACTTTTAGATGATTGTTACTTCCAATCCAACTTCTGAGAAGACTTGATTTTTCCCTTGCTACTTTAGGCATTTTCACAATAATAATAAAATGATTTTTTTACACAGTATAGTCAATAACTTGCAATCACAAAAGTTGAATAATCGGCGATTGATTTAAGACTAACCATTCATAAAATAAAATAATCTATCCTACCCTTAAAACAGTGTTGCCAACTCGACCAATATAGTATTTGCCAAACCTCACAAGAATGATGGAATGATCAGTTCAACAGTAGGTATTCCATTATCAACTAATAAAAAATCCCTATAGCAAGCATAACCCAGTACAGATAAATTATTTGTTTTAAAAAATGCTGAAACATGATCCTGTAGTTAATAGTAATCTCATGGTCCACAGACATAAGTACTAATATAAACATTATTGAAGGCGAAGGGATTTGCTGATGTAGGTGTGTATGTGTGAATGGTTAAACATTTTTTGTTAGGAATCAGATTTGACTCACTGATATCAGTTTCAAGTTCCTGTGAGAGAGTTCCTAAGTTGTTTTAGTAATTGTAAGGCCAACATAAAAATTTGTTCTGAATTAGAAGATTTTCGATTTTTACTAAATAATTTTTATATTATTTAATATGCTAGAAAATATGCTATATGCTAAACAAGAAATAAATAAGCTAAACAACACAAAAATATGCCAAATCTAGCATAAAATAAGCTAAATTGGCAACGCTGCCTTAAAATTTCGTTTTGGTTGGTTTTCCCAGAATAATTCATAGTTGGCCGACACCAGCAGAAAGTACAGGTAATATTTGTAATGTTATTCAAAATATAATCGGTATTTACTTAGGTAATTTGTAAATTCTGAGAAGTCTATAAATCTTAAATATCCGGATAATGATACCTGCAGCTATAAATAACGCCCATTATGTTTATGGGTACAACAACAAAGGAGCTTAACAGCAAAATATTTACTTTCACATTTTATTTTAATGGATGTTGATGTTACTAATATATACCTTATTTTTAAATGGGGTAGAGTAAATTCCCATCAAAATATGCATTTATATGCTCTTAAATCTCCAAATATGCAAGGCATATGCATTTATGAAAAACATGAGAAATATGCAGCATATATATGCATATGCATTTTGCATATAATCCAGTCTTTATTTATAAACAAAGTAGCCGTCACTTAAGTAAAAAAGTGGCTAACTTTGACCGTAATTAACCTAGGTCAAAAGTTTTTCCTTGAAAATTCTTGTAAAAATACCAGCTTTTCAAATACCATTGTAGTTTTAGCCTACAGTCGATATTAACAAAGTTATTCAAATTGTTTATAAGTCAATAATGACTCTAATTTAGTAAAATGTTTTCGGAGTGATTAAAATGACTTTTTAATAAGTTTTTTAAATACTTTAAAAATATGACTATTCTTCTTTCACGTGGTTTCCACAGAATTGCGAAATAACATTGCGAAAAAAGCTGTGTAAGATAAACTAATTGAATAAAATTTAAAATAATTGACGAATCGTCTTAAAAATTTGTGTGCATCATATGGACTGTTTGACTCAACTTCTTATGCAATCTGAAAGTCTTATAGTCATTTTCGCAAAAGTTATAGCAAATTCTTTATTTTCAAAATTTTGGTCTTACTTTGCAATTTCCGAAGCAACAAATGATCGGACCAAAATTAAAAAACTGTTGTTTTAAACATTGCCTCATCTACTGAAAGAAAAATACTATAAATAGGATCTTTAATTACGCTGTTTTTACCTGTACCGATTTAAATGAAAAAACTGCCATTTTTTACACTTGTTTGTTAATAACTACAGTCGGAAAAATGAAAGAATACCCATGAACGATCACATCAATCACTTATTTTGTATTTGCTGCCTTTTTCTATAACAAACGTTTGATATTTATAGAAAAAGACAGCAAATACAAAATAAGTGATTGATGTGATCGTTCATGGGCATTCTTTCATTTTTCCGACTGTAGAATTCTCGTCCAAACTGTGAAGGGCATTTTTGTATTTATAATGTATTAGGTATATACACTCGCGATCATTAAAAGCGGGTCACTCGATGAGTTATTCAAGTTAGATGTCTCGAATTATCTAAACCTGTTGTCCGATTTAAGTGATTTTTTTAGTATGTTATAGCTTTATTCTTTAACAATATCGCCATAATAATATTATTGCTAGACAGGTAAATTGTCATTGTATACCGGGTGTAACAATCATACTGTGTTTATTCCTCAAAGTTCGAAACACCCCGTGGAATGTTTTAGCATAGGTAAAATATTGAAATTAAAACTCAATTGTAGCCTTAGGCTCTCTTAACATTTTCTTTTTTGATTTATTTGTTTATGTTGGATAATAAAAAAGTTAAGCACGTTAATAACTAGCCATGTTCTTCATCAATACAGGGTGTTTCTAAATAAGTGCGACAAAATTTAAGGGGCAATTTTGCATGAAAAAATAATGACCGCTTGCTTTATAAACGTATGACCGCAAATTCTTCGCTTTCGAGATACGGGATGTTGAATTTTTTCTTACAGACTGACGATTTATTTATTGCTCTAAAACCGGTTGAGATATGCAAATGAAATTTGGTAGGTGTTAAGAGGTAGTTATGGCGCATTTTTTGACATACAATTAAGAATTTTATATTCACCGTTGGCGTGCATACGAGATTATCTAAAATGTTTGTACCCGTATGCACGCCAATGGTGAATATAGAATTATTAAAATGAATTTCAAAACGAAACCGTAGATTTTCTTATATAGAATTATTACTTTGTATGTCAAAAAATCCACAATAACTGCCTCTTAAAACCTACCAAATTTCATTTGCATATCTCTATTGGTATTAGAGCAATAAATAAATCGTCAGTTTGTAAGAAAAATTTCAACATCCCGTATCTCTGAAACGAAGCATTTGCGGACATATGTTTATAAAGCAAACTGTCATTATTTTTTCATACAGAATTACCCCTTAAAGTTTGTCGCACTTATTTAGAAACACCCTGTATTGATGAAGAACATGGCTAGTTATTAACGTGCTTAACTTTTTTATTATCCAACATAAACAAATAAATCAAAAAAGAAAATGTTAAGAGAGCCTAAGGCTACAATTGAGTTTTAATTTCAATATTTTACCTATGCTAAAACATTCCACAGGGTGTTCCGAACTTTTAGGAATAAACACATTATGATTGTTACACCCGGTATACAATGACAATTTACCGGTCTAGCAACAATATTATTATAGCGATATTGCTAAAAAATAAGGCTATAACATACTAAAAAAATCACTTAAATCGGACAACAAGTTTATAAAATTCGAGACACCTAACTTGAATAACTCATCGAGTGACCCGCTTTTTATGATCGCGAGTGTAGTACCCAAAAACCCATTTGCAACTTGGCTGGTCAAGTGTCTCGAACATGGTATATTGTTGCCTTATTTCCCTGGCGTATAACTTATAGCCAGGGAGGTAGTGTCAAATTTGACCGGAGCATTTTAACATGGCTGCTTTCTTTTTATTTAGTTAGGTATTCCAAAGCTTATTACCAAAAGATGTGTCAGCTGGCCCAAAACCGGGGATTTTAGACAAAAAAAGGTAAAATATGAAACTTGATGGAAAAACGCTATAACTTATGTCAAATATTTATCTACGTGACTTACAACTCTTTCCGGGTGACTTACAACCGGGTTCAAATCCTGGCGTTGAAATTTTTTTTTGTTTTTGAAATTGACATTTTATTTTGAAAAATAATTATTTTTATAATACCACGTTTGTATTATTTATACGAGGCAATATAAAAAAATCCGTATGTCTTTTATATAATTATTCATAGAACTTATGAAATAGAACTATGCATTTGATCATAAATATTATGATTGACCTTAATAAGCAAAGTTGTTGTAAATGAACCCCTGAAGCTTCCTGAGTTAGTACGACCAATCTAAGTGAAAAATGGGGTTGCCCTCCCCACCCCCTCCCGACATTTCTTTATTTTTTGGACAAACTGTTTTTTCTTAATATGTAATATGATTTGGAACCAAAAGATACATACAACCCTAATTTTTCACTTTTCTATCACCAACCCCCATTTTTTAATACCAATCTAAATATTTCCCTGTTCTCTATAATAGGTATATAAAAATGGATGTTTGTCTGTATGAGGAGCGAGTTAAATTAATACTAAATAACTTTGTCATGAAATATATCCAGTGGTTACAGCCAATTCTTTCCAAATGGAATATATCCAATAGAAAATAGCTATCGAAAGTGTGCAAATCAATCAAAACACAATAAACCCAGTATTCCGCTGAATAACGCCCATATTATAAAAATAATTATTTTTCAAAATAAAATGTCAATTTTAAAAACAAAAAAAAAATTCATCGCCAGGATTTGAACCCTGATTGCCTGAGTGAAAGCTAGGAGAGAAGTCAACAAGGCTATTAAGAATTGTAAGTCACGTAGATAAATATTTGACATAAGTTGTAGCGTTTTTCCATCAAGTTTCATATTTTACCTTTTCTAGTCTAAATTCCCCGGTTTTGGGCCAGCTGACACATCATTTGTTAATAAGCTTTGGAATACCTAACTAAATAAAAAAAAGCAGCCATGCTAAAATGCTCCGGTCAAATTTGACACTACCTCCCTGGCTATTACGACATTAACGAATAAAGTAAGGTTTTTTATTAGATCTATTTCCATAGCCAGTTTTTCCGTGAATAAAACGTAAAATATTCATTCATAGTTTAATATACGGAAAAAATAGGGAAATGCATATATTTAAATAAATCAACTCCCAAGCATTTTAGGGCTCCATACTTTCGTCCTGGCTGGTCGCTGCATTTCTATTCGACGATGCGACCCAGATACACAAAAACCACACCACCGAAAATATATATACGGACGAGGTGACATTTTCGACACGAATGCTAAATCTAAACAAATGTCAGGGAAACGACAGCGAGTGAGAGAGAACGAGAGAGTTCGTATTGCCATAACTCTTGCTAACTTTATATATGAATTTATGGGAAAGAAGAAGGCCGATAGTGGATTTTAAAATGTCATATAGTGCACCGAACGACAAGGGAGTATCATTTTTCTTTTGTGTCATAATAAGATCGATACGTGTGGTATCAATATTGTACAAAACAATGTGAAACAGTTAAAGAAAAGGCAAAATGTTTATTGGCTTTTTGTTTAGCAACTGTTGTAGGTGCAAATACTGTTGAAACATCACTCAAAGGGTGTATATTATTGGCTAAATTATCTTCTTGTTTTTCTTCTTCTTTACCTTATTAGGAAGTTTACCTGATTCTGTTTCCTTGGATTGTGGCTTCAGGTTATATTTTCACTCCATTTCTCCGTGGTCTGTCTACACTTCTTCAACCCGATGAATACTTGTCCCTTACTGTCTTTACTGTCTGTCATTCTGTCTATATGATCGTTATATTCTCTCTTCCCGTTCATTACTTTCTTGCCTATCTTTGCCTATCAATATTGCACAACAATTTGAAATACCTAAAATCTTTAAAAAATCAGATATAATCAAGTAATAATGGAGGAACAAAATATTTATTTCTAGGAAAATTGAGGGGTCTACTATTTTTAGGAAAAAATTGTCAAACAAAACTTATGCAATTAACTTAATTTCTAAAGAAATTAGAAATAACAATATTTGTAGATAATACATGAAAATGTAGTGTTCCTAACCTTATAAAGAAACTAAATAAATTCAAAAAATCATTAACAATGTTACAAAATTATTTTTCTTGGAATAAATACCATTCGCGTTATTGTAGTTCAGAAATTTCATAGTATTTCAATAAAGACTATGAAGATAATTTAGGTAGACTATAATAAAATTGGTAATTTCTTTCTTCGTTTCAACCATGACCTCGTGTTTATTTTTTGGCCATGTCTGAAAACACATGATGACAATAATTATTTTGTTTTTATGCAAATAGCGATATTAAATTTTAATGATAACAATAAAACGAATTTCACTATAAATCACATGTATATCTTAATTTAGAAAATCAAATAATATTACATTATTACTCTTAAATCATTACGCCACCACATAATGATCATGAATATATTTTTTTATTTGTATAAAAACCCGTTGGTTGGTAGTTAAAAAATACTATACATAGTTCATCGTAATTAATAACAAAACGCGTGATATAGTTAAATGAATCAGCATAAATATTATCACTTCTATAATTAATAAATTAATAAAGACGCAATCGTGACAATTTAATAAAAATCTTATCTTTGTTGCAAAAATTATAGTCATAGATTAAATTGATTCACTGAGGTCTTAAAATAATTATTAGGTCTGTTCTAGCAAACAGTCAAACTAGTCAGAAATCGTCAGCAACAGTGTTGCCAGATGAAAATTTTTCCTAACAGTAGAATAGGACATAAAAAAACAGGAGAAAACAGGAGATTTTAATAATTTTAAATAAAACAATAAAATGTAGTTAAATTGAACAAAATAACTATCTTATATTGATAATACTATCTTAAATTGAACAAAATAACTAAGGCCATTAATTAAGTAATTAATTATTTAATTAATTAAGCAGTAATTAATAGAAGTGAAGCAAGACAGTCCATGACTAGTTTCTGACTGAAGCGCTTGAAAACGGAACTGCGCATGGGAATCAGTCAGAAACTAGTCATGGACTGTCTTACTTCACTTCTATTAATTACCGCTTAATTAATTAAATAATTAATTATTTAATTAATGGCCTTGAATGTGATGGACTGTCTCCATGAACAAAGTTTAAATTCAGGTTTCACAAATGTTTAAACTTATTGTCTGATAACGCTAGATAATCTCTCAAAGGGCCTAGCCGGGTAAGATGGTGAAAAGTGCCCCCAACCCAATTTAAATTCCATATAGGCCACTTTTTAGCACATATAAAGGAACTCACTTTCTGAAATTTTTAGCCCCCTAGGTGGTCACGTGACCCCCCTAGAGCCTAATTAGGCTTTTTATGTTTTTATTTTTTCTCTCAGCCGCATCAAGAGCTAGCCAAAAACTTTATTTAAAAAAGTTGTAAGTTTCAAAAAGATCTAGATGAAAATTTTTTTTTTTTTATTTTTTTGGCGGGAAATTCGAATTTTTAGAACAATTTTAAACTTTTAAATACCTCTGAAAAAAAACTAAGACACTCGTTTTTACGAAAATTAATTATAATGTGTATTTTTGAACAATCTTTCACCCTTAATTTTTTCAGATTTTTAAAATTGGTGAAACGTACCTTTAAAAATAAAAAACCACATTTTTTCGGTTTTTTTTTTCGTTTTTTGATACAATTTTATACATATTTTTCAAAAAATTTAACACCGTCACTAGAATAGGTAAAAAACTGAAAAATAATTGGGGTTTGCTTAATAAAAATTTTTTGTAACGATATCCATTTTCAAGATACAGGGCGTTGAAGAAAACAAAATTTTACATATTTTTTACGATTTTGCCGAAAATACTGGCAACATTGTAATAAAACTTGGCGGGTTTTAAGAGGTAGTTATTGTGCATGTTTTGACATACAACTAAGGATTTGATATTCATCATTGGCGCGCATAGGGGTAATGGTCTGAACTTAAAAAAAAAGATAGTACGCCACTGATATATTTCAAATTAACAATCATTTTTGAATTCCTCGTTCAATTTTCAATAAAAAATCTATCTTCTCATTTTTTCATACGACGCGCCGGTGGCTGCAAAAAATAAAATATCTTAACGCTTCCAAAGTATTCGAATTAATTTTGATAATAATGGATGTACGAGTTTATTATGTAGATGTAGAAAGTACTAGAAGTTCGAATACTTTGTAAGGGTTAAGATCTTTTATTTTTTTAATAAAAATGGCGCGTCGGATGAAAAAATAAGAAGACACATTTTTTGTCACAAATTGAACGAGAAATTCAAAAACCATTGTTAATTTGAAATATGTCAGTGGCGTACTACCTTTATTCTTTAAAAAGTTCAGACCATTACCCCTATGCGCGCCAATGATGAATATCAAATCCTTAATTGTATGTCAAAACATGCACAATAACTACCTCTTAAATCCCGCCAAGTTTTATTACAGTGTTGCCAGTAGTTTCAGCAAAATCGTAAAAAATGTGTAAAATTTTGTTTTCTTCAACGCCCTGTATCTTGAAAATCGATGGCGTAACAAAAAATTTTTATTAAGTAAACCCCAATTATTTTTCAGTTTTTACCTATTCTAGTGACAGTGTTACCTTTTTTGAAAAATATGTATAAAATTGTATCAAAAAACGAAAAAAAAAACCGAAAAAAACGCGGTTTTTTATTTTTGAAGGTACGTTTCACCAATTTTAAAAATCTGAAAAAATTCAGCGTGAAATATTGTGCAAAAATACACATTATAATTGATTTTCGTAAAAACGAGTGTCTTAGTTTTTTTTTCAGAGTTATTTAAAAGTTTAAAATTGTTCTAAAAATTCAAATTTCCCGCCAAAAAATAAAAAAAAAAAAATTTTCATATAGATCTTTTTGAAACTTACAACTTTTTTAAATAAAGTTTTTGGCTAGCTCTTGATGCGGCTGAGATAAAAAATAAAGACATAAAATGCCTAATTAGGCTCTAGGGGGGTCACGTGACCACCTAGGGGGCTAAAAATTTCAGAAAGTGAGTTCCTCTATATGTGCTAAAAAGTGGCCTATATGGAATTTAAATCGAGCTGGGGGCACTTTTCACCATCTTACCCGGCTAGGCCCTTTAATACCAACATACCATATTCTAGTGGAAAATATAACAGAAGATTTGAGATTAAAAACAGAAGAACAGGAGAAGAACTATGAAAACAGTAGATCTCCTGCTAAAACAGGACATCTGGTAACACTGGTCAGCAAACAGTTGGCCAGTGCGAGAACATAATGCAGTCATAAGTGCTATCCCCTCTACTCGTATTGGTCGACTATTCGCTGATAGTTTCTGACTGGTTTGACCGCTAGTTGGAACAAGCCTATTTTATAGGGAGCAAAAAAATCCTTTTAGGGTAATCAATTTAGACGATAGTCATTTATTTATCTATTCTAATCTATTAGTAGACGGGACTGTATCGTCGCCCCCGTTAGCGAAATTATTCCGATTCGATTTTTTTACACCAACTTACTCAAAAAGAGGTCTTTATAACAAATCCACAGGGTGCCAGGCGGTGCCGTGGTCAAAAAATTGTTTAAACAATATTTTTAAACAAATTCACAAAAATATTTTTTCATTTCGAACAAATTTTTTTTAGATAACTTGGGTCATTCTGAGCAAAAAAGGTCCCTTGTCATTTTTCTCTAGAATTGATTGTTGTCGAGTAATACGCGATTTAAAATTTAAAAAATGCGAAAATAGCTATCTTCAAGGCTTAATAACTCGATTAAAAATTATAAATGAAAGACGAAACATACTTAAAACTTAAAAAAAAAACTAAAATAAAAAGTTAATAAAAATATATAATAGTTATCATAAGATACAAACACATTTACATAAATAAAAATATAACATGACTTACCATAGTGTTCTCAGTTTAATATCATTTAGGACCAAGAGAAAAGTATCAGATAATAATATTATCAATCAATAGTACATTGTTTACCGGGTAGGAAAAGCTTAACATTCCTGGACGACTGTGAAGATTGCTAAGTCGAGGCGCAAGCCGAGACTTAGCAACACAGAGTCCAGGAATGTGGCTTTTCCTACGAGGTAAACATACTATTTTTCCGCAAATCGTTTAAAATTCGACAGATATTGATTGATTTAAAAAAAACGCGATAATTTTATTCCCAAATAAATGGTGCTTTGAAATTCCTAATAAAATTACTTGGGTTACTATGGAAACGTATTGAGGTTGAATTGTCAAACTTGACGCTTATAAATTTAATTGCTGGTGTTCTCGAAAGTAAAATGATAAGTGATGATGAAATTTCCATTCCTGGGACTCCTCCAGAGCTGGTTGAGGCAGTGAATACTGCTTCATTAGAATTATTGCCAAAGAAATCAAGAGAAAAGTACGAAAATGCATACAGACGTTTTATGGATTATCGCATGAGTAAAAATTCTATCATTTATGTAGAACACTAACAACTGTACGGAAATATCATTTCCTTACAGTAAGGAAGTCCTGACTTTTTCTTCAAGAAATTTTGACAGGAATGTCAAAATTTCCTGACGATTTGCGGAAAAAAACATTATTGCAAAATGAAATAAATTTTATTAAAATTAAAAATAAAAAAAAAGGAAAGGTTGGATCTCTTGTAGACAATATAAGATGTTCTGTTTACAAAAACGATAAAAAGGTTTACAAACAAGTTGGAGTCACAAGTTTGCGGTATAGGGCTTTTCATCGATTGTCAGTTGTTTCGAGTTTCTGTCATATGTTGTATAATCTGTGTATAATATTAATATACACGGATTATACGATATATGACAGAAGCTCGAAACAAATGACTGTGAATGAAAAGCCCTATGTCTAGGCAAGTGATACCCAACAGATAGTGTGAGGCATATGTCTTATAAGTTTACCGGTAAAGACCTAAGAGAATGTATTAAGCCTGGGTTTCCTCGAAAGCGGTACCGACAAATAGCGACCGTAGCACTGCGATGAATTACGCCAGATTACGGTGAAAAATTCAAGGTTCTTCACTGGGGCAATGAAATGTGCAAGCTCAGCAAGCGGTGGCTTCCAACGCATCCTTGGAAGCCAACGCTATTATTTTGCATGGTACAGTTTTTATGATGTCATTCATCGCAGTGTTACGATCGCAGGTTGTCGGCACTGCTTTCGAGGAAACCAGCGCTTTAGTGCGCGAAGATTTACTATCGTAAAGGACATCGCACACATCTTATGGAAAATATAATGTCACTCAAATTCAATAAAATTTATACGAATAGATTCGTTTTAAATTAACGATCAAATCTTATCATTGCGCCAACTCTTAATTATGATTAATTACGGCGCAAATTGCAATTAAAGTTTATCAAAATCATATTTTGGGAGTTCATAAAAATGTCAGATACAATCACTATTACTCAGGGTGCTATTCCAAGCAGCTTAAACCCAGCGGGTCCTAAAAGCGGATTAGTGAAACTATTTATACTTTCCTACTTCTCACCAAATATTTAATTATTACATAGGCGTTCGTTAAAAATTATCAATGGTGAGTGGTTCGCCTGTTTAAATGTTGTGGAATACTAATCAATTTTTTATTATTTATGTATGGTAAGTATACATAAAATCTGTAACTAATTTCGATTAAATAATGCATTCATTAGTGACTGGTTCGTCTGTGTAAATGTTGTGCAATACTAATCATTTTTTTATTATTTATGTATGGTAAGTATACATAAAATCTGTAACTAATTTCGATTAAATAATGCATTTCATTTCCCCACCACCATTGAGGTAAAATCCAAGGCGCGTTTTTTTTTGCATGGTTTCCCCATTAGGCCTAATCCATGTTGTCATTAATTATTAAAAATATATATAAAAAAATTGAAAACCAAGTTGTGGTATTCAAAAAGTCAACAATTACTGATTCAAATGCACGTATCTATTAGGAGCGTCTAAGACAGAATGTAATAACTGTGTTGATGGATACCTTACATTTGCGTCATGCCTTGCATACCCTAGATACCATAATACACTTGCAACATGAGCACAGCATCCAACAGTTCGTGCACCAGTTTTGCAAGTGCAGTAGTAGCCGTCGATTGGTATATTGTCACCGTCATTTTCTAGATGGAGTGGTTGAAAAGCTATCCATAATTGATGTTTAGTCGCCTGACGAAATCTAGAGTAAACACGAGCTCTAAGAAGACCCTGTTCTTCTGAAAGTGCTTGAAATGTAAAATGTTCAATGTTTTCTCTCTGTAATTTATCTTGAATGTAACTGGGTGCAAGTTTTACTTGGTAGATTCCAATAGTCAAATCTCTAATCTGTTGTAACGACAAAATAGGAAATTCTGGTAAAATAAATTCATCTAAATTCACCCATGCATCGTCTTGAATACGTTGTAAGTCCAAACGGTCAACTTCAACACGAGCTTTTACGACATTTTCATATGCAGCCAATTCCTGCATTGTTTCTGCCAATTCTGCAGTTGCACCTTGCATTTGAATAGGTGGAAAATATTTATTAATTAAACTGCACCCAATTTTTAAAAACATTCTAATATTAGGCACATGATGGACCGGTATTAATCCACAAAACAATTTAAAAATACTTTTTAAATGTCCATTCCGAGCTTCAACTATCCATCTTGTTTTAGTAATTAATCGCGCTTTATTAGCATCTTAAGTAGACAACTGTCTTTGTCCTCTTGGTAGAAGTGGTGGCATATGACATTCTAGGCCTAAATAATTTAATAAATGAATAGAATCACGATAGCCTCTATCTACAATTACAATATCATTTGGTTGCAGCCAGTTACGCAAGTTATTTACTTCGTCTTGTTCCTCATCTTCAAGGTGATGTTGTAAAATTGCAGCATCGTTATTTCTTGAATCAGAAAAATAGGGGCCTTGTACGTTCAAAATATATCCGTCAGGTGCGACTATTAAAACAGGTTTGATTAAATGATAACCCTTATGTAGACAGTAAGTTTGGCGAAGACTTCGAAAATTAGACGATTTGGGAATTTTGATATAGGTTCCATCTATGTAAATAATGGCTTGAGGATTGTCAGGATTCGGATTGTACAAAGAGTTAGCAAAATCTGTAACATGGGTTCTAATAAATTCTTGGCGACCAATTGCTTCTACACCCAGATTTTCTCTAACAAATCGTTGACAAAGACTTTTACGTACTGCAGTTATTGTCAGACTAACGTTGGATCTGCTAGAATATGAGCACAACATTTTTAATAAATCGTCACTTAAATTGTATTTTAATTTCATAAGAAATGTAATTAAATCCTTTTTAGTAATAACTCTAGTTCTATCATAAACTACGACCTCATCGCAATAAGTATAAAGATCTTGAAAATTATTTTTGCTTAAGTTTGTCAATGCTTTGAAGTCGTCCTCTTGAATACCCGTGTCTGTCTCGAAACGATTAGTCATCATCATCATTTGGCTCTACAACTCTATGTGAGTCTTGGCCGCGTTTACTATTTCCCTCCATTGTTGTCGGTCCTGAGCAGCTATTTCCCATTGCTGTACTCCCATTTTGCGTAGATCGCTGGCTACTGCGTCCTTCCATCTCTTTCTTGGGCGACCAACTGACCTTTTTCCATCGGGCCTTTCCCAGAATGTGGCGTTTAGAAGTCTTTCGTCACTTGATCTTAGTACGTGACCCGCCCATCGTATTCTGTTTGATTTAATGTAGCGTACTATGTTTTCATCTCCGTATATTGTCTGGAGTTCATCATTGTGTCTTCTTCTCCATTCTCCTGTTGTCTCTTCTCTGCAAGGCCCATATATAGTCCGCAGTATCTTTCTTTCAAGTACCAGTAATTTTGTTGTTTCCCGCTGATTCAGAGTCCATGTTTCGCTTCCATACGTTATTGTGGGACGAATTATTGTCTTATATACTCTTATTTTTGCTGGTCTTGAGAGTATTTTTGATTTAAGTAGGGTCCTTAATGAGTAGTATGCCCTGTTTCCTGCAATAATCCTGGCTGCCACGTCCTTTTCATTAGTAGTATTTTCGCTAGTAGTAGTAGTTTATTAGTAGTAGTAGTAGTAGTTTATTAGTAGTATTTCATTTTCGCTGCCACGATTAGTAGTATTTTCAATTGCTGTCAGACGTAACGCTTGAAACCACTCTGAAACTTATTTCGGACTTAAGTTAACATTACGCATATTACCACGCAAATTCTCTATTATATTATGATCTAGCATACTGTCATCATTTATGTGATCACTACAACATAAAGCACCCTTTCCTACAAAAATCTCTCGTTTCATGTAGATATCTACTCTAGCTTCTAATGACAAACGTTCAAGATTTCTAGCTCTATCACACACAAAACATAAATTATTTCTTTGTAATACACACTTGAATCTACAAGCATTCACATTATCATCATTACCTTGTTTAATTTCTTCAATGATGTATCTGTAACAGTTTATGTGAATCACAATCCCAATATCAAAATTGGCTTCCGGTAGATTGTTGTTCATGCGGCGACCCAATGCAATCTCCTGAAATCTTGGTGGAAGATTATCTAAGTTCTCAACTCGACGAAAACCTCTAACACGAACTCGAACATCACAAACATAACACTGCATTTTCACTAATTAAAATAGTTAATAGTAGAACAACAGTTCGACAAAAACTAACCATTTGGCGGAACGTAACGACCCTTTATAATAATTACTAGTTTACAATAATTACCAGATAAAGTTCACTAGTGACAAAAACTTTTGATTCTTTCTAAAGCAAACGATTTACCTAATTTTCTTTTAATTGATCGGTAATGTTAAAACACAGTAGAATGCAATTTAAGTCGTAATTCAATAGTGTTAATTAAATAAAATTCTGTTAAATTCTCATTAGTGCGTTAAATACCCTTGTTTTACGGTGCGTCACTGGAAGTGCGTTGTCATTTATGATTTACAAGGTAAGAGGCTTAATAATCTTAGAAGATTTATGAACTCCCGATAATTTGGATATCTTAAAATATTTTTTCTCTCTCTAACTTATGTACCTACCCATTTGATTTCAGATTAATTTATATCAATCCTGCTCTTATTACTGATAATTAAGAGTTGGCGCAATGATAATAAGTGACCGTTACATTGAAACGAATCTATACATGTAAGTTTTATTGAATTTGAGTGACATTATATTTTCCATAAGATGTGTGCGATGTCCTTTGAATTGGAGAAAACTGAATTAAAAATAACAAGTGAGTTCTTATTCCTCAAATTTCGAAACAATCGCAATTCCAACTACTCTTCCAAGTTTTTGAACAACCGTCAAATCTAGTGAAACAGTTTTGTGGAGTGTCGAGGTTGGAAATTCACTTCTCTCATATCTAAAAGTCTCCCAACACAGGAATGCGATCTCTCCATCTCGTCTATTCTCCCCGATCGACAGCACCGTCTCCCCATTTATTGCATTTATATTCCATTTGAGGGTTTCTATGCACTTTCAGGTGTTTTCTCCGCCTACTTGGAATTCAAATCTGGCTATTATATGCTGGGGGATGAAAGCGATATCCTGCCGGATCTTCCCCGAATCCACATTGTTGGAGAATCAACTGAGGGTGAGAGAATGTTAAGTGATTATTTTTTGCGGTAAAGCCGGAGATTGCTTCCATCCAGGAAATTCTTATAACGTTTTTACCGGCGGTTTAATTTTTTCGATATGAAAACCTGTGATACTGGAGTCAATACAATACATACATACAGGGTGACAGTTCGGAAAATCCACAAGGAAATGAATTCCCTGTAGTCGGTCATAAATAGACTTAGGCAAATACGCAAATAAAAAAGTATGCAATATGCCCATAAATATGCAGTATTTTACCCAAAAGTATGCACGTTTATCTAGAAAATATGCATGTAATTAAAAAAAATATTTACAGTATTTTTTATTTACAAATATATTTACAATATCTCCACTTAGTGTATTAATTAACATGTATATATTTTACTAACTAAGCTAATTAATTAAATATTTAAGTATTTAAGTATTTTAACAAATAAATAATTGATACTATTTCGAATTGTAATAACAATAAATAATTATCAAATGCTGTTCAAAATTTTCTAACAAAAACTTATGGCTTCTATCTGATTACATAGAAAAACTTCTTTCGATATTAACTGATGTAATTGGGGCATTGTTCAAATTTACGATAATAGTTGGTTCTAAATTAAGTGCTACGAAAAATGTCCCAGCTAGTACTTGAACCACTTGAGAAAGAATCTGGTAATAATCACTGTTTTTTTTTTTCATGGTTGCTTTAAATTTTTGAAAATTTTTCTATCCAATATGTATTACTTTTAACGTTTTGAAACAATGATTCAAATTCTTTTATTTAAAATGTACTGTCTAACAATGATAATTATTTGGAGGATTCTAATTGAGTAATAGTTTTCTGAACAAACCTATAGTTTGATTTTATGAATGACACCACGACACTGAACTGTCTATTTGCGGCATTCTCAAAGCACAATAATTATTCACAATTACGGAGACACGTGTTCACAGCTTATTTTACAGCAAAAGCGAAATGGGCCGTCAAAACAAAAATTTTTACCTAGAGATATAAACTGGCTGATTTTGGAACCTTTGTAATCAAAACGTGACAAAACTGTGTACATATAATAAGCCGCTCTTTTATTAGTTACTACATTCAGGTACCCAACATTTGAATATATTATGTACCAAGAGATTATAAAACAAAATTAAATATTGAGGTTTCCAAGCTACTTGTTACAGTAACAGTACTATAAAAATATATGTATATGTACAACCAAAATTTAAAATTATATGCACTTTATGCATACCTATATAAAAATATGCAAAATTGGAAATTTTTGCATTTTTATGCATTGTATGCAAAATATGCAATTTGCATATTTGCCTAAGTCTAGTCATAAATCACAAAAAATTATTAAAAAGAGAATGTGTGTGTACTTTGTACGCACGTAAGAAGTTATACTTCTATTACATATTACGTGATTTTAACGAAATTGATATAATGTACTTTAAACAATTTATTTATATTTTATTTAAATATTAAACTAATTTTAATACTTACTACTTTCCAAACATTTTTATTAAGACAACACCAAAAATTATAAAAAATAAAAGAATAAAACGCACACAAACACATTGAAAAATGCCACAAAGAAAAAATGATTTCTGAACAATAATAATTGTTGGCAAAAATTTTAAATACGCATTTTCTGAAAAAAAAATTATATAACAAATATACTTAATAATCATAAAATGCATAAAAAAATAAAAAAATAAAAACTTGCATCGGGATTCGAACCCGCGAATTTGGGGTCGCTTTGATTCGTAATCGAAGCTCACTCATCCAATTACACATTATTTGTTATGTGGAAAAATAGGGTAACTGAACGTTTTACTATTTGACAGTTGTTCTAAATTTAATCAAATTATAATGTAGTTTAATTTTTGAGGAAGAAAATATTAAAATATAACAAAACAGTAAGAAAACAATATATTAGATGAAGATTGGTTGAACTTTTGTTGGTAATCAAATTAAGTATGTAAATCAAAGCATTACATACCTAAATCAAAACATCACAATTTAAAAATAAAAATCGGACCTAATTTCGGGTTTCTCTCTAAAATCCCCATTCTTGAGAAAATAAATATATTCCAACCTAATCCAAATGTATAATTACAATATGATTATAATAAAAACTACTTACCAAATTAGAATGAGTTTTCCTTGTCCAAAATAGTTCAAAAGTCCAAAAATATATACTTATGAAAACTATTTAAAAAGGCAGTATAACTATTAACTAACTTTTGTTTGTTTTTTCTTTTCCCACAAATTTCAAAACGCAACAACCATAAATAATCAAACCACAGCTGTACCACAGCCGCCATATTGAATAATTTTTGACATGTCATTTGAACATCCAATCAGAACAAAGTTATAATGCGACTGCGCCCAGATTGAAGGTTTTAATCATATTAAAATTCACCCTCATATCGCGCCTAAAGAAGTATAACTTCAAAAATATTTTCATAAAAGGTATATTTATTTATTTTTGGAATACATTGCGGAAGTTTTCGGAATGACAATTCCATCTTCAGTGCTGTTTATAAGGTATACTTTGTTTACAAGGCTTTAACCATGTATACCTTATAAGCAGCACTGAAAATGGAATGGTCATTCTGAAAACGATCTGTAATCTAGGTTAATCTGTAACGAAAGGGTTCTTTTTTAATAAATACACCTTTTATAAAGATGGTGCTACCGACGTATCTTGAGGGTTCCATGTTTGCACCACACAACTAACATAACAATTCTCCAGAGGCTAATAAAAGACAAAGAAATAATTAACACCGTAAAGAACAGAAAATTGGCTTACTTCGGCCACATTATGCGTAATGAAAAATACCGACTGCTACAGTTGATTCTGCAAGGCAAGATTGAGGGCAGGAGAGAACCTGGATGTAGACGTATATTCTGGCTGGCCAATCTTAGGAAGTGGACTGGTCCAACTTCAACTAATTGATTTCAAGCTGCTATGAATAGAGTAAAATGGGTCCATGTAGTCGCCAACATCTCTAGAAGATATGCATCTTTAGAAGTGCAAAAGATTTTTTAATATTTGCTTTTTAATTTGAAAACCCGGTTCTACAGTAATTATCGTACCTAATTTCCCTAAATAATATGTAATATGAAAAATGGGAAAGATGTCAGTTTAGATCACCCTCTGGCAATGGTGAATACTATCCTCAAAATTTAAATGAAACGTTAGTTCATTTAAAAAAACAAATACCTAGATAGAGAACTTTCTAGGGGGTCAAAAAATAGGGTAGAAGTGATTACTAAATCACAACAAGAAAGACTAATGATCCAAGAAAAACAAAAAAATCAAATCCAAAAATATAAATGTTTAGTATCAATAATTAACGAAAACAACTTTTTCTTATTCTTCTCAGCCCTCTATATATTATTTTCTTTTCTTCTATCTATTTTTCTTATCTTATCTATATATTTCTTATCTTCTATAAATTTTCCTCTATGATTATCCTTCCATCTATGATTATCCTAAGCAACATGCTCTTGGTCTTCTACCTTTGTAGGTCTTCAATGTTGTATTGTTGCATTCCAATGTTGGTCTTTTTGTCTAGCAGTGTAACCTGAGAAACTCCATTTGAGTTTTGTTTTGTTTGCTTTTGATTTTATTCGTTCGTTCCGTCTTCTATCTGACAGTCGTATACCTAACAAGGCCATTTCTTTTATTGCTAGTTTATTCATATTTGTGTTGGTTAAAGTCCAGGTTTGACATCCATGTGTATATACTTGCTCCTCATGTATATACATAGTTCTTAAGTATCCAACTGAATTTTCAAAATCCTACCCATGCCAGTCTTGCTTTTCTAATGGTTTCGCACTTTGGTTGTCTTGTAGTTTTAGAATTTGACCTAGGTAGATACATATATTCTTGGATATCATTTATGTAATTATTTTTGTTTTCTCATATTCTTTTTTAGGCCGAGATATCTGCGAGTTTTTGCATCATATTTAGTAGTTTCTCGAGTATGCTCGCTATAATCACGATGTCGTCAGTAATATTTTGTGGTAATTTGATTTAGCAAGGTTCTCAAACTGTTTTCTTGTTGATAACATTTTCTTGAAAATGTTGCTATGGGATTTAGCCACAATTATTGGTGTTGAAGTTACTGTCGTTAAAAAATTTGTTTGAAATGATGTTGCTGCCGTAGCTGTATCAAATTCTGACTGCTTTTGTATATTATTTTTGTGTTAATTTGTTTTTGTAGCAATCATAGATGTCAATTTTGAAAAATGTTAAACTTAAATTAAATTAAACTGGAGTTTAACTTGTCTGGCGATATTACGTCGCATTGTCTAACTCCTGAATACCCATTTTTGGACTCAGACATCTTAAACCTCTGTACAAGAACGACTATACTGAAGAAATCAAGTCAATAATTGGACAAGCAGGATACCCATTCACCAAAATGAAAAATATTTTGTCTAACTTAAATTTGTCGATCCGATTAAGAGTTATACTTTGTGTTACGTGTTCTCTGTGCTGCTGTATGGAGTAGAGACATGTACGCTAAAGAAACATCGCCGATAGATTGTACGCTTCCAATCTGTAGGCTTACAGAAGAATACTTATAGTAAATTGGGCGGACAAAGTCACAAACGACACATTATAAGAAAATAGGGAGTTTTTGTTGCTACGTAACGTACGCATCTCCGTATACGTAAAGCAACTAACGTGTCGTAGAGGATGTATGAATGTTAAAATAGGTAGTTTTTGTAACTGCCTTAACGTAACGTAAAGCAAATCGTAAAGTCATTTTTAAATTCCGTTGACATTTAAAAAAATAAAACAATGTTCACACAATATACAATTAATATACAAATGTAAAAAAAAATAAATGAATGATGAAATTGTATGGTTTTAATTGCTTCTATTTAAATATAAAAATATTATTTTTCCTTAGGTTAAAATTGTTTTATTTTTGTTTATACCTACTTTTTAGTTGTAAATTATTGTATACCTACATCAGAATTTCAGTAGGTATAATGTAAATAGTGTGGTAATATTTATTTGAAAATTTTACTGAAACTAGGTCATTTGTTTATCTAGTTATTAATTGTGGTGATCACTGTATTTCTTAAATTAATACAAGATTTGTTTGTTTTGCTTTATTAATAGACAACTTAAAAACAATAAAATTTTAAATCTATTATGAAGCTCCAATTTCCAATTACAAACACAGAATAATTTTACTCAAATAGACTAAACCAATAACCAATATAACCTTAAAATGTTTATAAACAGGTAGTACGCTGATGAAATGTTCATTTGGTAGGTAATCGGGCAAGATCCTCGTGTGCATTCGGTGACTTTCGGCTCGATAGGGATGCGTATGAACCTAACGTATCAGCCCGTAACCTTAGGTAATACGTATCGCGATACGGGAGTTCAACCATTAATGCGCAAGCGTGTATGTCAAAAAGATGCGTTACGTTTACGTATTTGTGTGCACAAAAACTCCCTAATAAAAAGATATCCTAAACAGTATCAAAATTAGAAAGTTAGAATTATCCTGACTGAACAGTCGACGAAAGATGCTCAACTGCAGTTCTACAGGCCATATCGAAGATTTGAATCGCTGAAATGGTTGCCAAACTTCTGAGAGAGGACGACACGAAAAGAAGAAGACAGACATTTAGTTAACACCTGAGGAATATTTTGTAACCTGTTTATCTTGCTAAAATTTTCTTCCAGAACGTTATTCATTTATCTATATATGTTTCATTAGCAGTTTCCTTCCTCAGTTTTAAAATATATTATTTCTTTATCTATATCTACTCTACCGAATTATGTCTTTTTCTCGGTAAGGTGAGATTTTGTCTCGTGTCTTTCCCAAACGGAGTCTAATTCGTGCAAAATTTGCCCTAATGTTATATATCTCTTCTTATGTTTAATAACGTTTCTTTACTATTAATATCTGCCAAATGCGAATGTCAATATCTGTCTTGGCTAAATGGGCACAGCTTCCAAAAGCCATAAAAGAAAAGAAATGTCTGCCAAAAGTTAGTTTAAAGTATATAAAAATAGCGTTTTTTAATAAAAAATGTTCAACAAGCCTTTTTAAAAGAAAATACTTATTTATAATAATTAATTTAACTTAACTTGCAAACTCTATGCGGAATGATTATCAAAAGCAAAGGGATTTTAAAATTGCCGGCCTTTTTCGTTGTTTGGTGTATATCAGCTGATTCGGCCATTCCCGTTTCGACAATCCCAGTAATTATCATTCACTATGAAAAGCCCGCTAGATAACTGGGATAATCTGTGAAAATGGTGGAAAATCCGCTTGATGTCCATCAGAGTTTAGCAACATCCATTACCACCTATTTTAAAGGAAATTCATTTGAAGTTTCCGCTATTGTTTGGTTCAGCTTTAAATAAATCCCCGAATAAACCTATTTACTCTATTTGCTCAACGAGTAATTGATTTACACTGAATTTCGATGGTTTTTGCTGATTTCTAATGCGAATTTTGCGAGTTTTCAACGTTATATTTGACGTTGTTCTGAAGCTATTTTCTTGTGGCATTTTTACAATTTTAACTATTTATAATGGGAAATAAGCCAAAATATTATTAAAAAATGATTTTTATTAACGTTTCGACGCCCAAATCGGGTGCCGTTGTCAAAATACAAAATACTATTAACATAAACAAAAATTTTGTTGCTTAGTAAAAAAATTCTTCTAATAATTTATTTAATTTGACTCATTTATATCTTTTTTAACTATTTAGAATGGGAAATAAGCCACAATATTATTAAAAAATGATTTTTATTAACGTTTCGACGCCCAAATCGGGTGCCGTTGTCAAAATACAAAATACTATTAATATAAACAAAAATGTTGTTGCTTAGTAAAAAAATTCTTCTAATAATTTATTTAATTTGACTCATTTATATCGGCAATTCAGATACATATGATACATTTTAAAGTAGATGACTTTAAAATGATATTGCCAATATTTATGAGTTGCGTTCCTGGGACGACTTTACTGAAAGAGAGTTCATTCGATTACATGAAATCAACCCCAACTCAAGAATATCCGTCACAAAAAAATCATAGCATGTGATCTATCTTTAAAAAGACAACCACATGCAACGGTGACATTAAAATTCTCGCGTTAGAGATCTCATAGTAAATCACGAGGGAAAACCAGGAAAAACCTCGTGATACTATCCCGACATCGTAAGTATTTGGTCTTACATTTAATTTACTCTCAAAATTAATACCAAATTCTGACTTTACTATAATTTTGTTTAAATTATAAATAATATCAATAATACATGGGTATATAAGTAATACTAAAATATAAAATATGTACTAACTCGACTATTGACTTACTAATTGTGGTATTTTCTTTCTATTGACTTCCTCTTTCAGTATGGGTATCCACATCCTACTGCATTCCACCGAGGAATTTGCGACACAATTGGTTGCGTTTAGCATAATTAGAGCCGCTTCTTTGATTTTTCTCTTTTTACTATCTGTTTCTTTCAGGACTATACTTGAATCTCTCCACTGAACTCTATGTTCATTATCCCATGCGTGTTGACATGTTTGAGATCTATCAAATTCTCTATTTTCGATATAAGATTGATGTTCACTTATTCTAACGTTTAATGGTCTTGATGTTTCACATCATTCACAAGGTATTTTATAAATACAATTCTTTGTCCTTCCTTGTTCATTGTTAGGTTTAGTTTTAGATAGAATAGATCTCAATGTGTTGGTTGTTTTGAATGTTGTTGAAATGTTGAATTTATTTCCTATTGTTTTAAGTTTCTCGGATAGTCCTTTTATGTATGGTATTGATATTTTCCTCGTATTATTTCTTGTGAATGTTGTAGGATCCCGTTCTATGTTGTTCTGTTCCATTCGATCCAATCTTGACAATTCCTTATTTATAAACGATAAAGGATAATCATTTTTTAATAAAACAGATGTTAAGAATTGTTTTTCTTCTAAAAAGGAATTTTCGTTAGAACAAGTAATTTTGGCTCTATCATATAAGGATTTTATGATTTCCTTTTTAACGTTGATGTTGTGATTTGATTTGTAATTGAGATATCTGTTGGTATGTGTTGGTTTTCTATACACTTGAGTCTCATATCCAGTATCCTTCTTTAAGACTAAAACATCGAGGAAAGGCAGGGTGTTATTATATTCCTTTTCCATTGTAAATTTTATTGTCTCTTCTTGATCGTTTATAATATTCAGGAATGTATCCAACAATTCTGATCTATGAGGCCATATTGAAAACACATCATCTACATATCTCCACCATACAGTGGGTTTTAAATTTTGTTTAGAAATGATATTAGTTTCGAAGTCCTCCATAAATATATTAGCCAATAATGGAGATAAAGAGGAGCCCATTGCTAGACCAAAATTTTGTTTATAAAATTCATTATTTAGTTGAAAATAGGTATTATTAGTACATAATGTCAATAACTCCATTATAGCTGATACATTTAGTTTTGTCCTAGTTGTCAATGTATCATCATTCTCTAATTTCGTTTTGATTATGTTTAAAGTTTTATCTAATGGCACATTTGTAAATAAACTGTTTATGTCAAAACTTACTAAAATATTATTTGGATTAAACTCAATAGTTGATAATTTGTTTACAAAATGTTTTGTATTTTTTATAAATGTGTCATCATTATTAGCAAATGGTTTTATAATGTTTAATAAAAATTTTGATAGTTCACTACATGGAGAACTGATGGTACTACAAATGGGTCTAAGTGGTATGTTCGCTTTATGAATTTTCGGTACTCCATAAAAATGTGGTGACTTACTGTAATGAGGTGTAATTAATTTTCTTTGATAGTATGTTAGATCATTTTTAAATTTGAATAAAGTTCTATAGATTTTGTTTTCCAGTGTTTTCGTTGGATCCTTCGTTAATTTGGTATAAGGTCCATTTGTAATTAGATCTGTAATTTTGTCCTCGTATTGTATTTTATCCATTATTACAGTTGCATTTCCTTTATCCGCTGGTAGGATCGTTATGGAGTCATCATTTTTTAAAGTTTTTAAAGCTTTAATTTCCTCTTTACTGATGTTCTGTTCAATTTGATTTGTCTTTTCCAATTCAAGTTTACATAGTACCCTATACTGTTCTTTTTCATGAGTTGGTAAACACTGTGATATTTTTTCCACTGAACTAATTATGTCTAATTTTGGAATAGATGGATGAGTAACAGCAAAGTTTAAACCCTTTGACAATACCAAATTCTCCGTTGCATTTAACTGTCTATTTGATAGATTGACAACTGTCGCTAATATGTCATTATTTCTATTTAGGTTATCAAAAGTATGTATACTATTTTGTTCTAAAATAATATTAAATTTATTTAAATGTATATTTCTTTGTTTCTGATATGAATTTTGATAAATTATGTGTAAACTAAAAATAATTCGATCAAAATCAGAATTTGATATCATTCCGAAAAGCAAATCTTTAATACTATACTTACGATGTCTTGTTCAATAAAAAATAAATTTGACCTGTGAAATTGTAACCTTTCCCGGATCATTGACAAACTGGCTCTATGTAGAATATTTTGGAGTCTTCTGCTTGAGTATGCTGGCCGTAACCTCAAGCCCTTCGGTATTAAGTTGTTATCTCTACATCGTTTTAAGAATTTGATAGAATTTTGACAGTGTGCCAGTTTCTCGTAGAAGGTTTCCAATTTCCTAAAATTTTGACACACGCTAGGCCCATACCGGTTTCTTAATGTTGTTCTGAAGCTATTTTATTGTGGCATTTTTACAATTTTAACTATTTAGAATGGGAAATAAGCCACAATATTATTAAAAAAATGATTTTTATTAACGTTTCTATCTTTATTCTATCTAAAACTAAACCTAACAATGAACAAGAAAGGACAAAGAATTGTATTTATAAAATACCTTGTGAATGCGAACAGTTTTATATAGGTGAAACATCAAGACCATTAAACGTTAGAATAAGTGAACATCAATCTTATATTAAAAATAGAGAATTTGATAGATCTCAAATATGTCAACACGCATGGGATAATGAACATAGAGTTCAGTGGAGAGATTCAAGTATAGTCCTGAAAGAAACAGATAGTAAAAAGAGAAAAATCAAAGAAGCGGCTCTAATTATGCTAAACGAAACCAATTGTGTCGCAAATTCCTCGGTGGAATGCAGTAGGATGTGGATACCCATCAGCGTTGCCAGATTTTTTTTTGCCAAGTCGGGATTTAGGAACTTTTTGAGTGAAAAAAGCGGGATTGTTTCGTCGAAAGCGGGACATAGTGAAAAAAGGTATATAATCAAAAATATTTGAATATTTATCTTTTTATTTTAGTTCAAATTACGTTTACGAGACATTAAGATAGTCACCTAGTGAAAATATCAATAGAAAATAAATTTTAATAAAAATATGGTATTTTAAATCACATTTACCTTATCATTAAAATATTGAGTCTTATTCGTCTTCTGAATAAAAAAATAAAAAACAAATCAGATATCAGAATCAAAAACGTTTTATTCGTTAGAAAAATGTGGCGTTTCAAACAAAAGTCATAGAAGTTAGAGTTACAAATTATAAGAGAATAATTTTTTATATTTATAAGAATAAAAGTTATAAAAGATATAAGAATAACAAAATAAGAACAATAAGAGAATATTTTAATTATTTATAAGAATTACTTATTCATATTTTTGTGAGGATTTAACTTCTTTCAAAATATCCCTTTTCTCTTTAGTAAATTTAAAGAACTCTTCACAGGATAGCTGTAGATTAAACTGGACGAGTAATTCTGCTTTAATTAACTTTACAGAACATTTATTTCTCGCATCTGACCATTTCAAATTCATCTGCGAAAAAACTCGTTCCGGAAAGCAGTTTGACGTTGGAGTACTTAATATAAAAGATACAAGTTTAAACATATTCCTGGTATCTTTTTTTGGAAACTGTTGAAAGAGCTGTTGCCATTTCTGTGCGGTGGTGGCAGTGGTGTCTTTGGAATTTCCCACTAATACGTCCAAAGATGATTTCAACAAGTTAAATTCTTCATATAGGTGATCTACCGAAATATTGTCTGTCAATTTCAATAAAGCGATAGCATTTTCAATCATGTCGAAACTAATTTCAGTTTCCAGATTTAGGAATTTAAGTCTAGCAAAAATATTCTCATCTGAAAAATTATAACGTTTTTCTATATATTTTTGGCAATTTGTGTAAAATAGTTTACAGTCTTCGAAGACTTTGATCTCTTCAGATTCAACTAATTTATTTAAAATAAGTTTCGTCTGGTAGCCGAAAAACCCATCCTTCTGTCTTTGAATCAGTCTTGAACGGAAGAGGCATAATGACTCATGCATTTCGGTTATGGCAATGTCATTTCCCTGAGACTCTTTTATTAATGTACCAAAAGCACTCATCACATTATAAACAAAATTCAAGTAGGCTAGAGTTTTTGTTTCCTCTGCTTCAGAACCAAAAATTTTTTCAATGGCTTTCGCACATGATTCTTTTTTATCAAAGTAGCTTTTCAAAGCAGGCCAAACCTTGATTATTCTCTCAACAGCAGGACAGAGCGACAAAAATCTTGTATTTACGTGACGTAATAACTCGACCCACTCCATTTCCGTAGTTTCAAATATCTCCATCAATTCCGCACGACGTTTAGCTGAATGTGAGAAATGGCCATATATTTTTAAGATGATAGCTTCTACATCGATGTCTAATCTATCACATGCAAATTTGCTCATGTTATGCAAGATGTGAACTGAACAGTTAGCTTTTAATATTTTTTCCGTTTTTGGAATGAAGATTAGTGAAAACAGAATGATTTGAACCAAAGTTTACATTTGCATTGTCTGCACCATATGATGTTACTTGCGATAATTTTAAGTTATGTTTATCCAGTGTTTCACAAAGTACCTTTGTTATTTGGTCGGCAGTTTCGTCATTACTCTCCACAAAATCTATTAATTTGTTTTGTATTCCTTTGTCAAAACTGAAATATCGCACACATATTGGAAACATTTTCCGGTTTCCTTTATTGCTGGCATCCGTAGAAATCGAAAAAAATAAATCTTCTTTTAAATTTTGAACTACGTCCTTCAAAGCTTCTTTTGCCAATACTTCACAAACTATTGCTTCGCTCTTTGTCCTACCACATTTAACATTCTTAGCTATCTTAGAATCGGCGTACATGAGAGGTAATAACTTTTGAAAACAATCCAGACTATTGTAGCTTAACGAATGTTTAACGGTGTGATATACAGAAGTAATTTCTGCAGCTGACGTTTTGTATATAATATCATCGCGATCACGATCAGATGTTGAAGTACCCGGTGCCTGGAAATAGCTAGTTAAGTTTCTTGCAGCACGAGAACTAGTGATCTTCAAGTGACTATTTGTTTTGGAATGCTTCACTACGTCGTTTAATCCGCCATGTGAAATAGTAAACTCTTTTTTACACAGTGTACAGTAAGCTTTATACTTACCCGACGCCACAGAACGCAACCAATTGTGATCATTCTGCCAATTTGAACTGTATTTGGTGAGGCGATGTTTTCCTAGTTTGATTTTCTTCTTGGGTGTAATGTCTTCCGGTTTCGAGCAATCCGAAACATCACTATCGGTTTCATAAGTTTCATTCATCTTTCGTAAAAAAACTGGAACTTTTGTTTTCTTATTGCAATTGCACTAAATTTCGCACCTAACGCAACTCACTACCTCACTGATTTCAAGCTCGAAAACAAATGGTATTCGTTTTTCTTTCGTAAGTAATCACAGCTACTCGCTTACGATTCAAATAAGAACAAGAAAAGAGCAGAAGAGAAAGAGAAGATGTTAGCAGTCGCACGCACCGATTGCGTGAGGCACAGAGGCACCCTCTCTCTCGCCCGCGCTTATATTCATTATGCGCTGGACAGGCGGCCGGTCCACACTTGTTTGTGCCAACCGCTGCGCTTTCTCAGTACGCTGCACGCAGGGTCGAATTATTCCCAAAAAGCGGGATTGAGCCTGTCCCGCGCGGGACATTTAATTTTGAGTTAAAAATCGGGACGTCCCGCGAAAAGCGGGACGTCTGGCAACGCTGATACCCATACTGAAAGAGGAAGTCAATAGAAAGAAAATACCACAATTAGTTAGTCAATAGTCGAGTTAGTACATATTTTATATTTTAGTATTACTTATATACCCATGTATTATTGATATTATTTATAATTTAAACAAAATTATAGTAAAGTCAGAATTTGGTATTAATTTTGAGAGTAAATTAAATGTAAGACCAAATACTTACGATGTCGGGATAGTATCACGAGGTTTTTCCTGGTTTTCCCTCGTGATTTACTATGAGATCTCTAACGCGAGAATTTTAATGTCACCGTTGCATGTGGTTGTCTTTTTAAAGACAGATCACATGCTATGATTTTTTTGTGACGGATATTCTTGAGTTGGGGTTGATTTCATGTAATCGAATGAACTATCTTTCAGTAAAGTCGTCCCAGGAACGCAACTCATAAATATTGGCAATATCATTTTAAAGTCATCTACTTTAAAATGTATCATATGTATCTGAATTGCCGATATAAATGAGTCAAATTAAATAAATTATTAGAAGAATTTTTTTACTAAGCAACAACATTTTTGTTTATATTAATAGTATTTTGTATTTTGACAACGGCACCCGATTTGGGCGTCGAAACGTTAATAAAAATCATTTTTTAATAATATTGTGGCTTATTTCCCATTCTAAATAGTTAAAATTGTAAAAATGCCACAAGAAAATAGCTTCAGAACATCATTTATATCGGCAATTCAGATACATAATATGATACATTTTAAAGTAGAAGACTTTAAAATGATATTTCCAATATTTATGTGTTGCGTTCCTGGGACGACTTTACTGAAAGATAGTTCATTCGATTACATGAAATCAACCCCAACTCAAGAATATCCGTCACAAAAAAATCATAGCATGTGATCTGTCTTTAAAAAGACAACCACATGCAACGGTGACATTAAAATAATAAAAATAATTTTTTAATAATATTGTGGCTTATTTCCCATTATAAATAGTTAAAATAAAGTTATATTTGACATTCTATCGAATGCATGTAAAAGATACAATAATAATTGTACTAATCAAATTAATACATTAATCTATCTAAGATAACGAATAACGATAGAAATGGACAGGGTTAAATTTTGAACAACTAAAGACCTCCATTTTGAACCTACATTGAGGAGAGGGCACTTTAAGAAGAAGAATGTAGAAGTGGACCACCATAGAAAATCAAGACCCCAAAAATATAATCGCTATAGAGAAGCTAATGACGGCATAAATTAAATTCTGAATCAAATTGAGCCCCAAAATTACTGTGAACAATAGTCTGTCTAACGCAAGGCTTCTGCATAGCTCCTTCTTGTAGTGCCTATTTGTTTCGGATATTGGCGGCCGTTATCATCAAAGAGTTCTTGTATGTATTTGGTTCATATTTTGATGTTTATCTGTGATGACGTTTCCCTGTGGATCTCGCAGTTTGCTAGCTGTGTCAGATTTCTGAAGACCAGCTGCTTGTTTAACCTCTTTAAGCCGGCCACTCATGTTACAGCGTTGTAGTTCGACAAAATCGTCGATGATATCAATTCTGCGGTACAGCAGACATGCCAGTCTCTCTGTGGAAAAATTGTAACGATTTTGTTGGTTACACACGATCACAATTTTTGTCAATTAGTCGAATTTGACAAGATTGAACGACGCCGCAGTGTCGTCAGTAGCCAGCTTTATGCATATTTATTATTATATGAGAATACTTACTATCGTATTTACGAAAATACCTGGTGAGATTTTATTATTTTTTATACCACTACATATATATCATTGTGAACGAAAGAAAATGCGAAATACTCATTTCAAAAAGATATCGCATTACTTGACATTATAACACCTAATTGTGACAATGATAACTCGTCTACAATTGCAATAGCCTAAAGCTGAGCAGTTTCGTTGATATTAAAACTAGGAAGAAAGTGAAGTGGAGATAATGGCGACAGTGAGCGATGGTGATTACTAGTCAAGAGGTACGAAAACGGAAACTTAAGTTCAGCCCGGATTTTGCCGGAACGGAGAATGCACCGGATCGAAATAATGCAACTAACTTATAAGATGAATAGTAAATTTAACATTATTTTTATAACAAAAAACATTTTGTTTGAGTTGCACATTACTTTTTTTATTCACACATTATTATTCCTGTTTAACCTATTGGGACCCTTAATATTTCTTCTATATGTCAATGATTTGATAAATTTTTTAACTGCAGATCATACAGTTCTCTATGCAGATGATTCATCAATTATATGAAGTCGAACTTATATCCAAAATGAACTTGGTAGCAGAGGAATTTACGACCTGGTGTAAAAGGAACTCTTTAGTGGTAAATGCAACGAAAACTAAGTAAGTTATCAATCGAAGTAGCACAGAAAACTACAATAAATATCGCTCCCACACCACCAGATTGACAACAGGTGGAATACTTTCTTTGGTTACAACCTCCCGAGATTTTCAAAATTTATAAATCATACAGGATGCCGAGGAAATTAAGATGAGAGAATTTTAAATAATTCACAACTCATCTGCTCAGCGTGGTAAAAGCTCCAACAAGAAAGATTCCTTATTACTCAAACAAAAGAGTAAATGAATTAAAATGTATAAACATTTTCAATATCTTTGCAACACGAAAATGCAGCAGCTGCATAATACTCTGGTTAAATCGGAGAGTGCAGGAAGAGTCTATACCGGTTTCGGGGGTTTTTTCCTCCTCATCAGTAGTCCCATATCCTCTTCTCTCCGATTTCCCCAGGTATCATATTTTGGGCCTTTCCAAATTGCAAAGAACGAAATTCCGCGGATGAACTAGAGCCATCTACCAAAAAACAAAGTAACTACTTTGTTCGTTGCAATTCGGAAAAACCCAAAATATGATACCTGGGGAAATCGGAGAGAAGAGGATATGGGACTACTGATGAGGAGGAAAAAAACCTCCGAAACCGTTATAGACCCTTCCTGCACTCTCCTATTTCTATCTATCTATCAGCGAGGTTCCTACAGCCTCTGCCGCTTCTCGCATTTCGACCGCCATCGTTTTCTGTCCATCCATTCGTCTTCTTTGATGGCTCTATCTTTCATGATGTGCCGTACATTTTCTTCCCAGGCAACTGAAGGTCTTCCCCTTCTTCTTCTTTGGTGTGGTATGTAATTTAAAGCTTTCTTTGACCATCTATCTTCATTCATTCGTTTCACGTGACCATACCACACTAGTTGTCTAGTTTCAATTTTATCTACACTGGAATATACAGTATGCGTCCTCCTTCTAATATCTTCATTCCTGATGTGATCTTTTTTAGATATACCACACGCTCTCCTTAGATAATCCATTTCTACTACTTCTATTCGTTTCCTATCTTTTTTTGTCATCTGCCAAACTTCTGCCCCATAAGTCATAGTAGGCTCTACCAAGGTACGATAGATTGTCAATTTCGTTTCTTGCCTTATATCTTTAGACCACAGTAGAGAGCTCAGAATGTTTACCGCTTTTTTGCCCTGCTGCGTTCTCTTTTCGATGTCTCTTTTGGTAGTGCCTTCTTTAGATATTATAGATCCGAGATATTTATATTCATTACATCTTTTCGTGGTTCTAATTTCTAACTCTGGATCTTCTTCATCATCCCGTATTTTAAGATACTCTGTCTTTGACATATTCATATTGAGGCCCCATTTTTCATATTCTTTCTTTAGTTTTTTAAACATGTAGTCCATGTCTTCCTCATCATTCGCTACGACTACCTGATCATCTGCAAAAAACAAAGTTGTTAGACATTTACCACTGCCTATGTCTATTCCCATTCCGGATACTTGTTTCCTCCACTGCTCTAGCGATGATTGAATATATATTTTAAATAAAGTCGGAGACAGACAACATCCTTGTTTAAGCCCCTTTTATATAGGGAATGATTCAGATATAAAGTTTCCTTCTTTAACGACACTTCTTGCATTTTTGTATATATTTGCGATAGCATCCACATACTCTCTACTCAGACCTACCTTCGTCAATGTTTGAAACAGTTTTTTCAAAGGTACCGTATCGTATGCCTTCTCCAAATCTACAAACAATAGGTGGGTAGATAGATTCCTTGCCTTCCGTTTTTCTATTACCTGCTGCAGAACGAATATATTATCAGTGCACGATCTTCCTGCACGAAATCCACTTTGTTCTTCCATGTCTTCGTATTCTGATTCTATTCTTTTCTTTATTATTCGACCGTACAACCTCCCTACTGAGCTGGTAACAGTTATTCCTCTATAATTAGAGCATATGCGTTTATCCCCTTTCTTGAATACTGAGCTGATGTATCCAACATTCCAATCATCAGGGATATTTTGTCCTTTTAAGCATTTATTAAATAGTTGAACCAACATCTCATGTAATATGTTGGTCCTATTTAACCAGAGTAATATGCAGCTGCTGCATTTTTGTGTTGCAAAGAAATTGAAAATGTTTCGACATTTTTTGCAAAGAAAGCTATTTGTCTAGCAGTTCTACTCGCGCAGTAAGCCATCCTATGATTATAAGATCAGTTAGTTCTGAGGAAATATGATACAACATTATTTCTTGGTAGCATTTTAGAAAGTAATATGACATGGGATGAAAATGTTACTAAAGTCTGCAAAAAAAAATGAACCGTATTTACCCTATATTTGAAGAGCTATAAACCTGAGCACAGTATAATGTCAACTTTTTGATGAAATAATTTGCGCAAACCCGCAAAAGATATGTTTTATTTTATTGGTTAAGAAGAACGAACAGAAAACTTACAAAAGTTTATGGTTTTCAACTAATTGTCAATATTTAACCAAACGAGAAAAAATGTAGAAGCCGGCATTTGATACGTCAGGAAAAAAATTAAAATTAAAACTGTTACAACTTTAGTTCTGTAGAAAAGGCTAAAAGTGCGAATTTTGTCATGAAATTTGGTATGTGGGGGTTATAATAATATTTGGAACAACTTTTTTAAATAACTTTTTCCGATACATCTGACGCGAAAAAAAATATCTAAAATTCACCCTGTTTGTTGAGTCGCAGTGGGCTGCGTTTAAAATTTAAATGTCAGTCGACCATCTTAAAAAATGTGAACCTTCATCATCCTGTATGACTGCAAAATTTCAAATATTATGTATATATTTTGATAGCTGAAACATAGAGGTGTCTTCATCTTAAATGCAACACAGTGTGTATGTTATAGTCAAAGCCCGAATTTCAGGCACTCCTAGATTTGACTAGGCAATCCTCAGGTCTGACTGACGGTCTTAGTCAAAGCCCGAAATAAATTACAGTTTCGGCCTTTGACTAGTCAAACCTAGGAGAGACTAACTTGGTCAGGCAAAGGTCGAAATTTAATTTTATGATCAGCTATTATGAACAGCTATTAAAATGTCGTAATTTGTTAGATTAGGTTTAATAGAACATCGTTTTTTAATTGTAATGTTTATAATTTTTATATTGTCGTAATTAAAATAAAAAATTAGTATTTATTCTCGCATGTTGAGGCATTGTGACATTTAGAGTTGCACAATACGTTAGACCTTTTACACTTACATTGTTTTGAAGAGCACTTCCTATTGCAGTGGTATTTTATAAATCCTTGTCCTCCAAATTTAGAATCTTTTGTACTAATTTCTCTTAGAGACAGCTTAAAGTCTGGAACATCTTCGAAATTAGGAAAATTATCTTTGCATTCTCTTATTTGATTTCTTGAAAAAAGTGTGTTTATTGTTCCGTATTTCATACCAACTCTATATAAACCGTCAATTATTGTTTTATCTTGTATGATACCCAAAATATTTCGAGCATCTCCTTGGCACGCGTTCGAGCATGTGTTGTGGACAGACAGAAAAGATTAAAAAAGAATGTGTGTGTACTTTGTACGCACGAAAGAAGTTATACTTCTATTATATAATTTGAACGAAATAAATATACTTAACAGTTACAATACAAAAAATTAACAATAATTACCAAAAATTAACCAAAACTTAAAAATGCCAAATATTAAAAAAAAAAGAATAAAGTATGAATCGTCCCGGATTTGAACCCGCAATCTCGCGATTTCTCAATCTCTGGTCCAATGCTCTACCAACCAGGCCATCAAGGTGCATGTTACTGACGTTTCAGATATACATAATTACATATCACGCTTTATCACGTTTTATTATTTTACGCCCAAGAAAGACAAATCCAAAGACACAAAATTATAATAAATAATACATTTACTAAAAAACACTAATATATTATTTTAATGGCTTATTTGCGCTGATACATAATTTGAAAGATTAGCAACTAAACGTCATACTGTCTGTGTGCGCATGCGCGCAGATTTATGAAAAATTTTACTCTCAATCGCGCCTAAAGAAGTATAACTTCAAAAATAAACAAAGAAAAGGCGATTGAAGGTCTTCATGCCCAGGCTAATGCTATGAAACAAATAACGTGAATTAGATCGAAAAAACTGTACCAATACCTATCCCCAGCTTTGATAGAGTCAAAGAGGATGCTCGAAATATTTTGAGTAGCATACAAGATAAAACAATTGACGGTTTATACATACGGAACAATAAACACATTTTTTTTTCAAGAAGAAGAGAGAAATAATAGAATGCAAAGAGAAATTTCCTAATTTCGAAGATGTTCCAGACGTTAAGCTTAGGGATGGCGGTTTTTGACAAAACACCGGTTTTCGGTTATACCGGTTTTTTTTGCTAACGGTTTAACCTGGCGGTTATAACTGGCCACAAAAAACCGGTTTTTGGAAAAACCGGTTTTCGGTTTTTTTAATCCAATGGGTTACAAAGTTACATTTACAATACACTTTAGTTTGCGTTACTCCATTCGACTCGATATCAATATGGTCAAAATTAGTATTATACTATCGAAAGAACATGTATTGCTTTTAACACGTTTGTATATTTGTAGAATAGGTACATTTTAACTCATTTAATACTTCCTGTATGAGTGTATCGTTTTGAAAACGTAGCGAAATTCTTGGAGATTCGTATTCGTAATCAGTAATTCGATATTCATAGTCAGAGCATTATTTTTGGTAATCAGAAAAAGCCATTCACCCACTTTCAACGTCAAGAGTTAAGTGTGAAAAATAGATGATGTTTGCGTCTAATTCAACCAGATCACTTCTTATGTAAATATTATGATTACAAATACCTTTTCAAGGAAATATTATAATAAAACTTAATGTTTCTGGCTGATGTGAGAGTGCACTTTCAGTTTGCTTCTGTATTTTATAAAATAAAATAAAATTTGAATTATGGTTTTGTTTGGAATAATTACTTGAGAATAATAATTATGATTGGGATCCAAAATAATCCCTAACCTAGTCCTAATCACCGTAAAAACCTAATAACCGGTTCTTAATTTAAAAAGAAAAAACCGATTATAACCGGGACAAAAAACAACCGGTAAAACCGGTTATTGCGAAGTAAAAAAACCGGTTTTAGGTTTAAACCGGTAGGTTTTTCCCATCCCTTAAGCTGTCTCTGTCTCTAAGAGAAATTAGTACAATAGATTCTAAATTTGTAGGACAAGGATTTATAAAATGCTACTGCAATAAGGAATGTTCTTTCAAATTGCATAAGTGTAAAAGGTCTAACGTATTGTGCAACTCTAAATGCCATAATGCCTCAACAAGTGAGAATAAACATTAATTTTTTTATTTTAATTACGACAATATGAAAATAATAAACATTAAAAAAAATGACGCTTTATTAAACCTAATCTAACAAACTACGACATTTTAATAGCTGATCGGGGTTTGATTAGTCAAACCCCGATTTCATAAAATTAAATTTCGACGTTTGCCTGACCAACTTAGTCTCTCCTAGGTTTGACTAGTCAAAGGCCGAAACTGTATGATAATTATATAATAATTATGAGATAATTAAAACTTTAAATCAACACCGTATTGGCAAAGTATCCTCTCGCACATACGAGCTCACGAAACTGTTCGCAAACAATTTCATCATACCGTTCGCAGCATTTGGTCTTATTTCGTCTGGCCATTTATTACCGGCAACACCGGCCGGTTTCCATAGCGACTCACCTGGGCAAAAATGCCGAACATCAGAATCAGGAACAGACTCCGATAACCTGGTAATTGCATTAACTCTTGTAAACAATGTTGCAGACGCCGGCGGGCATGACGGCCGACGGGCCGTACATTGCTGCCAACCTGCCGGTTCTATTATCTATCCGCACACCATATTCTGTGTGTATGGTATTGAGTGGACAAGAACTATCGGCGATGACAGGTCGTGTGTGGACACTACAAATTGCTGAAAACATTTGTTTTCTATACTTCCACAAAATTTATTATAACTAAGTGACTAAAGCTGTTTCGGCGGAGTGCCTTTCTCAAGTGATATAGTTTACAATGTGTTTGCCTTTTTAAGTCTTCAACTGAAGAGGTTGAGGAGTGGGGAGCTGTTTGTCTCGAGTTGGTCATTCAGAATTATATCTGTATTTTTTAGTTTATTAATTTCCATAGATTCTAAAAAAGATAGCTTAAGGCCTTTATTTTGAATATGTAGAATTTGAAACTCTTCATTGAAAGAATGATTATGATCTAGAAGGTGAAGTGCGTATGTAGAAGTGTCTGTTTTTCTATTGTTGAATGCCCTTTTGTGTTCTGCTATCCGTTTGTCAAAAGTTCTGCCAGTTTGACCGATGTACGTTTTCGGACAGTCACCACAAGTTAGTTTGTACGTACACACCACTCTGTAGTTGCTTTCTCTTTCGGTGGTGACTAACTTGTGGTGACTGTCCGAAAACGTACATCGGTCAAACTGGCAGAACTTTTGACAAACGGATAGCAGAACACAAAAGGGCATTCAACAATAGAAAAACAGACACTTCTACATACGCACTTCACCTTCTAGATCATAATCATTCTTTCAATGAAGAGTTTCAAATTCTGAATAATATATATTCTGAATGACCAACTCGAGACAAACAGCTCCCCACTCCTCAACCTCTTCAGTTGAAGACTTAAAAAGGCAAACACATTGTAAACTATATCACTTGAGAAAGGCACTCCGCCGAAACAGCTGTAGTCACTTAGTTATAATAAATTTTGTGGAAGTATAGAAAACAAACGTTTTCAGTATTTTATTGTTAGATAAAATGAACTTCCCTCAAGTAACGGTCGAATCCATCAATTAACTACAAATTGCTTTTTCTATTAACACCGCTGGAAAATATAAACGATTAATTTTAAATGCGCTCTTACAGAAAATTTACTTATTTATGACGGCAGTAGATGTGCGCTAGGTTTATTAGTAATAAATTGCACAAAAACATTATCTCCTATCGAAACAAATCTCCCTGCTAAAATTCTTGTAATCAACTCGAAACTTGTATAAGTAAAACTAGTAGGTATGTAGTACAAGAAAATATAACTATTCTTCTATTCTAAGGTCTTCTTCTTCATAACACGTAAAATGTCTGATTAATCTTCAGTCTTCTTCATAATTGTCTAATACTAATATTACACTACCATGAAAGTTTCTTTCGACCAATCCATCTCTTTTCCTACACTTTTCCTTGTATTATAAGGCGAAGAGGATGGTATTTAGGTCCTCTAATTTATATGGCCGAAGTATTCTGTTTTTCTCCTCTTTATGATGTTTATCGGCACTCGTTCTAAATTCAAATATACGCTACTTGATTGTAAAGTATTTTAGCAGTCTAACATCGTAGCGATCAAGCCCTGCCGCTCGCAGGCAATCGAAAAGAGTGTTGTGTTGTACTCGGTCGAATGTCTTCTCAAAGTCGATGAAACAAATACACGTTCTTTCGGAACTTACAACTTTTTGAAGTTATACTTCTTTAGGCGCGATTGAGAGTAAAATTTCATAATACTGCGCGCATGCGCACACAGACAGTATGGCGTTTAGTTGCTAAAATCTTTCTAGTTATGTATAAATATATCAGTGCAAGAAAAGGTGTGAAAAGTATATATTAGTGTTTTTAGTAAATATATATATTATAATTTTTGTGTCTTTGGATTTGTCTTCCTCAGGAGTAAGATCTTCTTCTTGTAGTGCCTATCCGTTTCGGATGTTGGCGACCATCATGGCAATCTGCACTTTGCACACTGCTGCTCTGAAAAGATTTGTAGTGGTTGTGTTGAACCACGTTCGTAGATTTTTCAGCCAGGAAATCCTTCGCCTTCCTGGTCCTCGCTTTCCCTCTACTTTTCCCTGCAAGACCAGTTGCAGCAGTCCTTATCTCTCACTGTTCAGGAGTAAGATGAGTATTATTAAAACATTTTATTGTATATTTATTATACTTCACCTTGTCTGTTTGTTACCGTGAATTGTCATTAGGTACGTCCGAACCGATACAGACACAGTCCTCGTATCGTATTTGGTATAGAATTCGGCTAGAGATCGAGAGGTCTTGAGTTCGAATCCGGAGCAATCCTATACTTTTTTTTATTTTTTTTTTGAAAGCGGTAAGCACAAAATTACTTTGGTTGTTTAAAAAAAATTAAAACCAAACTGTTTAAAGTATATTTATTTTTAAGAAATGATATAACAGGAATATAACTTCTTACGTGCTTACAAAGTACACACACATTCTTTTTTTGTAAAAGTGTAGCGTTTAAAAAACCAGTGAAAATATGATCTTTAGATTTGTATAGATTTTACAATCCCTCTCTAAGAAGTCCAAATTTTTTTATTCAGTTTTTTACTTAAATTCAGATTGCAAGGAATTTTCTAAAACCGCACCTGTATACATCTACAAAGTATTGCGCACATTTCAATGTGTTACAAGATTCCTGTTTATTTGAGACGCAAAAACAGAATTTGTAAGAAGTTTTGACAAAAGTACAGTTCTAATGCGTAGATGAACTTTCTAGAAGAAATGTTGAAAATCAATTTGATTGGTTTGTTTGAATTTGGTACAAAGATCGAAGCTCGTAATTGGCTCTGAAGAACGGAAGCCGGAAATTGCGTAGTGACAGGATCAAGGAATTTTGGCAGGAGACGGAGAAGAAAGCAGGCATTCTTACAATGGTAGTGAATCAGTAAACATCGATAGTCAGTAACCGGCTTTTTTGTGACGCAAAAAGAATTTCCAAGTAAATGGGATCTATCAAAGTTCTTCTGTGTTGTTGTTAAGTAGGTGTACCATCAGTTTGATGGTGTAGCAGTTCCTTTTTTGATGGTAAAAGTGTAATATACGCTTTGTAAAAATACTGCGTATGTATTTATGAAAGCCGGCATAGTACTAATATCGTAGTGATGAATTAAACCCAAGCCTCCCGTCTCCTGGATTAGAAAACCTATTTCCCGAGGTAAATAAGCAAATTTCTTTTGTTTTATGGTATTTTCATGGTATAATGGTATATGGTGCAATCAGTAATTTTCCATTGACATTTTCCCCTTCGAGTGACGTATGAACTACGTACGTGCTGTCAAGTGTCATGTCAAGTTTCACAATGGTGAAGTTTTGAATTTTAAGGTATAGTGACTTTTAATAATTATAAAATTCTCAAACTAATAACGTTAATTTCTTTCAACATAAAAAAATAAATCTTTTTGGAACTTAAAATACAAAAATGAAAAAGTAAATTGTTGAACAGAACAAAGAATAATTTTGCTTCCATCATTAAAATATTATTGTAAAGACATAATTGTAAGTTAATGTTAAAATCCTTTTTGAAACCTTTTGAAATAGTTAAAAATAAAAGATTTACGGAATGATATTTGACAGGTGACATAGTTGTTGTTATTTTCAATAATTAAGTACTACGAGTAGTCAGTAATTCTTTAATGTAAACATTGTTCCCTGAATGAATATAAATTTTTGTTTTAATGCAAATGCTATAATATATCGTCGCCTTAGTACTATAACTTGATAACTCCAAAATTGACGTTTTTGAGATAACTAGTTCACAAGAAGTATTTCATTTGCCTCCATATTGTGTAAAAACTTGATAGCTCACTTCAAACGGGTTAAGTATTTATTTATGATTGACGAAAGTTGATAAAACTCAAATGCCACTAATATTCAGTGCTAAAACTTGACAAGATAAGTTATCAAGCTATTATTTAATCGAAATAATCGTGAATACGACATGCACTGAATGCTATAACTAGATAACTCGAGTTATCTAGTTTTAGCACGAGTTTCTCTGAAACCATTGAACTTACCACATAATTGCTATCTGTTTATTCGGTTCATTTTAATGCAAGAATTCGAGAATTGTTAGCAGATCTGGCAACCCCCATGGCAGAGGGCTAATTTTCAACAAAATAATGTTTAAAATATTAGTTGTGTTAAAAAGTTCACTTATATGCGACTTAGCACAACATGCGACATTACCAAATGTTAACATTATGGTAGTGCTAAAAGTTGATAACTTAAATTTTTCATGTTTTTTTCCATATTGGAAAACAAATTTACACCATATTCCTAAATAGATCAGTTGCCAAAAAGTTAAGGAACAGTATTTTAGAGCCGCAGAGTGAATTCCGTATTTACCAACATCATGGTAGCAGCACAAATATCTTTAAAATCTTTAAACTCGTTTATCTCAAAACTACTAATTTCGAGTTATCAAGTTATAGTATTAAGGCGACGATATGTCATAATTAGGTCAGTCAGTCAGTTATACAAGTCATAATTAAGTCAGATATCAAATCCTCAATGCAATAATATTATTGTTTATCTTTTGGTGCACCATAACCTATGTTCAGAAAAGTAGATGTATTTTTTTACAGGTAATTTTTTATGTAATCTGAAAGTTTTGTTATCTCAAGGAATAATTTTTCAATAAATGCCATAACTGTGTATTTTGTCCTGTTTATTTACCGCTAACCTATTGGCAAAATTTTAACCACAAACTTTAAAAGCTTTTTAGAGTCAAATTTTAAGATGTTGGATGATCATAGAAAGTAAAACTCCTGGTAAGGCGCCCTAACAAAATATAGCCAGGATTTATATTTAACACCCCAGGATATCTGTAAATACCCTTGTTTAAATTTTTGATAGTAGTAAATATTCCCTAATCCCTAACTTCTTCTTAACGAACTCACAACCTTAGCTCTCCAACCAAAACACGAGCCGCCGTAGCAAAGTAGTTTTTAGAAATATCCCCTAGTTTTCTCGACCCTTTTGTATTTAAGCAGTATCTAAATTTTCCAAGCTTTTATCTTCCCCCTTATTTCTAAGTGCTACAAAAGAACGCGAATACAAAATAGTTCCTAGATTATTTCTTAATCCAAATTGCTTATTACCCATTCTACTTTCACATAGAAGGAATACTCGGTTTTGTATAATTCGTAAAAGTATCTTAAATGTGTGGTTCATCAAACTGATTAGTCTAAAATCGCTGCATTGGGCGAGACTGCATTTTTTTGGTAATTTATAAACAGTGACTCTAAACAATCATCTGGCAGTTTTCCTTGGTTGTAGATTTTGTTAAACAAAGTGGTCAAGCAGGTAATGTTTCCCTCGTTCAAAAGTTTAAGTAGATCAGCAGGGATTATTTGATCTGCTCCAGATGCTTTATTATTTTTAGCTTGTTGTATTGCTTTTCTGACTTTTGATTTCAGTATACTGGGATCTCTGTCTAACTGGGTGTCAGATATAGCATATTTAGGTATTGGATTTTCTCGAGAAGCATCCTCAAAAAAGTCACGATAAATCTCTTTCATTCTTTGCACTATGGCTTGTGATCACAAATTCTTCCACCTGCGTTTTTAAGTAGGTACCTACGTGAGCATTTTTCACTTTATAATTCCGGAAGTATATTTAAGTTTCTTAATGGAGGTTGAAACTGTCCTATTTTTTTTTGAGGTAAGCATTCTAGTTCTTTACATGAGTTATTAATCCAAGATTCTTTTGCTTAATTTTTTTTACGAGTTTGCTGATTTCATGGTGTTTTAAAAGAGTGTTGTTGATGGTTCTGTTTTCGTTTGGTATCCTTTATATTCTGTGTAATTTTTCTATTTATCTAGGCTTAGTTGGTTTTGTTAATTTCTTATTTAATTTGTATTCTGGGGCAGATGCAAGTTTTTACATCTTTAATATTGTTTCGAAATCGGTGGTTTGTTAAGATGGAATCTATTCTATTTTATGATCGATATGTGAGGAGATTTCCATGTATACAAACGCTTTTCTGGAAAATGAAACCAGTTATTTGCAATGACGCAGTCATTTTCTTTGCAGAATTCGACTAGACGTTCACCTCTTTGATTTTTCTCTCGCAACCAAAAGTTTTCCCTGACGTTTTGCGTTATCTTTTGCCAACTTTAGCGTTAAATTCTCCTACAATTATTATTGCTTCTTATTTCTTTGTTATTTTTTAGCACATCTTCTATTTTAGTAATTCGATATTTTCGATTTGTATAATTTAGTAACACATCTTCGATTTATATAATTTGCTTATATATTGTTTATTTTTACCTTTCTGGAATGCTTATAACCCATCCGTTGTTAGTAATATTTGCTACCTAATTTCATATTGAGTTTGTTCAATGTTTTATCTTACACCGGCGATGTTTAGCCTGACTTATATAAAAAACGACATGAATAAAGAACTCGCAAAATATATAGATATTTAGTAAGTGACACTACACAAAACTGTCCTGGTAGCATCATCTCCAACAAAGTATCCCTAAATATAAATCATTAACCCTATATTCAGTGTTTCTTATGTTTCCGTTTCAAGAGTTGTCTCCATTGGAAAAGATCTCTCCCTCTTACCTCTCCGAAGCCATTCTTCTTGATCTACCAAGTCACCGGTGGCGGGTCCGTGATAAATTAGACAGAGTTCAACGAGTTCCTTACCTGGGGCTGGGGCAGAGTACGCAAACGCTCTAAATTCGTTCCTCTGATCGTCAAACTCCCGACTCCAGCCACTAACTCTCCGTGGGATACAGGGTGGCCACAAACAAAAAGAAATGTTTACTTAAAATTATTTTCACGTAGCATTCAAACTATTTCAAAAACAACGTAGAAACGCAAAAAGCAGTTTTTGTATGCAGTTTTTCTTCTTTGTTCTTGACTGGCTTACAACACGGGGTGAATCTTCGCCTCATCCACTATAGCCCTCCATCTTCTACGATCTTGCCCTTCAATTTCCCATTATTTTACCCCAATTCTAGATAAATCGGCTGCAACATAATTCTTCCATCTTTTTCTGGGACGACCTACCTATCTTCTACCGTCTGGTTTCTTAAAAACTACTGTCTTCAACACTATATCTTTCTCCGATATTACCATATGACCTGCTCATCTTACCCAGTTAGCTTTTATGTGTCTGTCGATGTTTTCAACACCATACAGACTAACCAATTCAGCATTGCAGCGCCTTCGCTACTTCCTGTTAATTCGTCTCTTTGATGGCCAAATATCATTCTTATAACCTTTCTTTCAAATACCAGCACCTTATTTATTCTAGTTGATGTAGAGTCCATGTTTCACTTCCAGATGTAACAACTGGGGAATATTTGACATGTACACTCTTAATTTAGATTGTTTTTTTAACAGCTTAGATTTGAATAATGATGGAAGGGAGTATAATGCTCTATTTCCCGCAGCTCTCCTTGCTGAGACCTCTTTTTATATGTGGTCTATTTCGACGTTGTGATCATTAATAGTAATCTCCTGCATTACTCCTGGTCTTAGACTTTTGGTTGCTAGCATGTATTTCGCCTTCTCTTTAATTATTTGAAGACCCAAACTATCTGTCGATACATAAAAAGGGAGATAGGAACAAATGTGAAAACAGTGTTGACTTCTTGGGCTTGCCTAGATCTATTCCACATACGACAGCATATCCTCCTGCTGAAAAACACAAGGCCTCAGCTGTTTTCTTTAAAACCTCTAGATTTGCACTCCACTGGCTTTCTACAATGGCCCGGAGAAGGTTGTTTCTCGTAGAAATTTTTTGTCTTGTACTCTCACTGTGGTATTTATATTTTGGTGAGCGGTTTAATATGATTCCAAGATATTTGTATCTTTCTCGTTCATTGTGTACTCTATCTGTGTGAATGTATTCCCTTTTGCAGTGATAACAAGATTGTTAGCGTAAACAAAGCTCTCAGTTAATGTAGCGGTAAAATAGGGACGGGGCCAAAAGGCTTCCTTGGGGTAGGTCAGTTTTCCAAGTTCACCACCTGCTCTTATTTCCATTTAACACAACGTAGAAACATGTGCAACAATTACTTAACAATTTGTTCTAGATAATAATTAATCACAGTGTTATAAATCTCAGTTAGCAGGGTTCTGTCGTTTAGTGCATCATATATGGCGCCGTGAAGTCTACCACGGCTACCCCCATTATCTTTCTCTGTGCAAGTCCTTCCTCTATGTACTTTATTAGGTTCGTTCCTTGACCTGTTGAGGATTTGCCTAGTCTGAAGACCGCTTTCGAAGTGAAAAACTTCAAACACGCGTTGGACGTGGACTTAAATCAATAATGTATTCACATTTACGTGATGATAGCCAGTGACAAGGCAATTAAAGCGATGCAGCTTTAGCAGTAAAGATATGAAGAAATGATCCGATCACTGAAAGGAAATAAGTAGGCAGGGACCAGTAATGCTACCCATGCTATAATATGTCAATGGCAAATCCATCAAATCCATCAAAAAGTATTAATTTTTCTCTATATTTAATTTTATTTCTAAATTTTCATTGCCGGTCAAAATAACATCGCACATGGATCACTTGTTCCTGAGCTATGAATAAGAATACATACGATCTGATCCTTATGACCCTCATGATCACGTTTTCAGCGTTTGGAACCACAGTGGATTAGAATTAGTCCAGAAAGCCACTGCGGATCCGCTAGAAAAAATATTCTAATTCGGATTTTTTGCACAATCTTACTCAAAAAGGACTCCTTTTAACAAATTTGCATGTTGCCAGGACCAAAAGGTGGTCAAAAATTTTTTAAACGTTTTTTTTTGTTTTTTTCCTAAAATTATTTTTTTTGCATGGAAAAAGTTTTTTTTAGGTTTTTTGGATCATTCCAAACAGAAAAGGTCTTAAGTGACTTTTCTCTAAAGTTGATAGTTTTTGACATATAAGCGATTAAAAATTGAAAATTTGCGAAATCGGCCATTTTTAACCCTCAAAAACTATATGAAAAACTGAAAATTTGAATGTTGCCAAGGTAGGTAGACATTCTTTAAACATCGATTGATGAAACTCCGAAGAGTTTTTTGCAATACAATATTCCAAACTCCTTTGTTTTTTAATTGCTAATCAAGCGTGCGCGACACTATTTTCCACCGACAGTATGGTGCAAATGAAAGGAATAAATTGGTTATTTCCTAAACCGGCGACTTTAAGGAAAAATCCCGAAACAGGTCTATTTTTATTTTTAAGTTATGATATTGTGGCATATATGGTATACTAGTGACGTCATCCATCTGGACGTGATGACGCAATCGATGATTTTTTTAAATGAGAATAGGGGTCACGTGCTAGCTCATTTGAAAGGTTCTTTAATTCTATATTCAGTAATCTAAACATTTACATAATTATTTATACAGGGTGTCCAAAAAATTTTTATTAAATTAAATTATTTGACAAAAAAAGAAGTAGAAGGACACGCTGTATAAATAATTGTGTAAATGTTTACATTACTGAATAGAGAATTGAAGAACCTTTCAAATGAGCTACCACACGACCCCTATTCTCATTTAAAAAAATCATCGATTACGTCATCACGCCCAGACGGATGACGTCACTAGTATACCATATATGCCACAATATCATAACTTAAAAATAAAAATCGACCTGTTTCGGGATTGTTCCTTAAAGTTGCCGCTTTACGAAATAACGAATTTATTCCTTTCATTTGCACCATACTGTCGGTGGAAAATAGTGTCGCGCACGCTTGATAAGCAATTAAAAAACAAAGGAGTTTGGAATATTGTATTGCAAAAAACTCTTCGGGGTTTCATCAATTGATGTTTAAAGAATGTCCTTGGCAACATTCAAATTTTCAGTTTTTTATATAGTTTTTGAGGGTTAAAAATGGCCGATTTCGCAATTTTTCAATTTTTAATCGCTTATATGTCAAAAACTATCAACTTTAGAGAAAAGTCACTAAAGACCTTTTCTATTTGAAATGATCCAAAAACCTAAAAAAACTTTTTTCCATGCAAAAAAAATAATTTTAGGAAAAAAAACAAAAAAAAAAACGTTTAAAAAAGTTTTGACCACCTTTTGGTCCTGGCAACATGCAAATTTGTCAAAAGGAGTCCTTTTTGAGTAAGATTGTGCAAAAAATCCGAATTAGAATATTTTTCCTAGCGGATGCGCAGTGGCTTTCTGGACTAAATAGGAAACTTTAACTTTTGTAACGTGAAGAGAATACCACTCTCCTAAAGTTCCACAAGTCTAACATACCGAACACTTTTGTCGAAAGGTTGATGATAGTCTACAGAAATTGAGATGGGTCACTCTGTAGGGTTTCTGCTTCGAACTGCGACTTCTGCTCTAGGGACCGTTCGCTCGAGTCTACGGTTTTCAGATTACGGGAATAATAGATAAAAACAGCAACTCTCATGAACCCCAAACGGCGAACTCCGTCTAATGATGAAAAATTTTCAATTTGTATATGGCAGATAAAGAAATACGGTGATTATTTTCCGTTGCGCCAAATTGAGCAATAATCGAAGAATAGAGAAAATATAGTTATCACGTTTTATAGCCAATAAAGTTTTCTTTTGTGTTTACTATATTATACGAGTGAGTGACGAATCTTCAGGGGACAGGGGAAATTCCCTCCCACCTAAAAGATCCAAAATTTAAAAAAAGGACGAAACATAAAAATATATTAGCTGACATGAAATTTAAACCATAAGACAAACAAGTTCAATCCAATAAACAGGCTAGTTAGGAAAATTAAGGAAACTGATTGCATACAAATTATTATTTATGTCTTTGATGTAGTTTGGGTTGGTTTATACAGATATAAGAAAAATAAAATACTTAAAAACAAGAGTGTTTGACCAGTGCAAACTCCCAATTCTCACATACGCATGCCAAACATGGACCTTGACCAAAGCAAACATGGATAAAGTAATGAAGACACAAAGAGCCATGGAGAGAGCAATGTTAGGAGAGAGTCAAATTAAAAACCAAAAAGCAAAACCCTGGATAAGAAATAAAACAAGAGTCAAAGACGCACGACAACATCTAGCCAGGATAAAAAGTACTTTTGCAGGTCATAACTAAAGACAAACAAATAATAGGCGGAATACCACGATACAACAGTGAAGACCATGGACAGGAAAGAGAGCAAGAGGACCACCCCGGATGAGATGGACAAAAGACATTAGAAAGATAGGAGGGACACACTGGAAACAGAAAGCATACAACAGAAGCGAATGGAGAAAACTGGGGAAAGCTTATGTTCAAAATTGGAAAAAAATTAAAGGGCAAAAGAAGGAAGAAGGGTTGATTTATATTTTTTTCTTCTCGTAATCTAAAAAATCTAAAAATATTTTTTAATGTTGTATTCTTATATAAAATGGCATCAGGTATGGAAAATATTCAAAATTTAAAATTAATAGTTATTTATGTACCAAGTCAGTAAAGTGACTATTTATCGAACGAGTCTGATATTACGAGCAGAGCGAGCGTTAGCAAGCGAGGCGAATAACAGACGAGTTCGATAAAGAGTCTTTACTGACGTGGTGCATACAAAATTTTATCGCCAATCATAAAAAATATTAACACTTACTTAATTACATCCTAATGAAAAAAGAGTGTGTGTACTTGGTACGCATGTAAGACGTTATACTTCTATTATTATGATTTCAACGAAATAAATATATTTTAAACAGTTAATCGTATTTTTATTTAAATATTAAACCAATTTTAACACTTAAAATAAAATACCAAAAATTTAAAATACCGTTAATAGTTACGGTATGTTTATGAAGTGTAGCCTTCCGTAGCGCAGTTGCTTTTCCCTTGATGAATAGTAATAAATCTAAATAAATATATTTGCTAACAAATTATCATTAATATCTGTCACCGTCCTATATACATACATATAATCGAATTAACAAAAACACCATTTCATAATATACAATTTGTATTTGCATTAATACAAAACTTAAACGTTTTAAGAATTTTATTAATTTTAGACCAAGTAAAAATTTCGTCTGACAGTAATGACGATAACGGTGACAGAAAGCTTTTGCATGATGGCCGATTTCGATGTTTAATCGATAGTTGTTATCTACCTAATTACTAAATCTGTATAGTTTTGATTTATGTTTTATGAATATAATTGCAAAATACTACAGAAGTTCACTTTCTGACATAAATTTAATTAATAATAACGTAAATGGTGTACAATATTTTTAATAATTAAAGTAAATATTAAGTTCACTCAAATAAATAATCGATTACTGCCATCGACCACTTACATTCAATCTTGGTTAATTTGATTAATGATCGCGGCAGGTAAAGTAAAATTCTTCTTTCAGTACATGAGTACAATAATGTCTTTCAGCGTCAAATGAGTACAATAATGAATAACTTTAGTGACGGTTGGCGATAAAAATATTTTCAGGAGACGAAATTAATTAGGTATTATGTAATGTATGAATGAGATATTTCCTGTAATTAATTATATTATTTTGTAACCTATGTATGTTCGAAAAAAAATTGTATATTAAAAAAAGAGATTAAAAAAATAATCATAAAAAAAATATATTATAAAAAAAATTAAAAAATAAAAAATAAATAAATAAAAAAATAAAAAAAAATAAATAAATCACTAAGAGGTTCTAAATCTCCGCGAGGATGAATCGGATTTAGTTCTTACCGTAGTGAAAAAAAAAAAAACAAAAAAAAGAAAACAAAAAAAAAACAAAAAAAAAACAAAAAAAAAAAACAAAAAAAAACAAAAAAAAAAGAATGTGTGTGTACTTTGTACGCACGTAAGAAGTTATACTTCTATTATATGATTTAAACGAAATTAATATACTTTTTATTTATATTTTGTTTAAATATTAAACTAATTTATACTTACTACTTCTCAAACATTTTTATTAGAACAGTGGCAAAAGTTAAAATAATAAAAGAATAAAACACACACAAACACATTAAACAAGCCACAAATGATGTCTGAACATTAATTGTCGAAAATTTTTTTAACTAAATACGTATTTTCTGAAAATACAATTATTTAATAAATATACTTACAATCATAAAATGTATTAAAAAAAACAAAAAAGAAAGTTTCTATTGGGACTCGAACCAGCGCTGATAAGAGCGGTTGGTATTGGAATTCATTCGCCTTCTCCGCTTAGCCACGGACACTATGTGTCATTATTTACGAAGATCGACTAACTAAACGGATTAAACTTGTGATATTTTGATATTTTGAAAATTGATCAAATTATTTTAATTTTGAATTGAAATGATTTAGAATTGAAAAAATACAACAAAACATAGAGTAAAAAAACAATATATTAGGTGAATATTGATAGAAATTTTGATGGTAATCAAATTATATAAATAAAAGTATTACATACTATGTATTTTGGCAGATCAAATAGGTAGGTTTATACCCATGATACATTAACAATTATTACGTACCTATTGCTTTTAAAAACTATTTAAAAGTCACTACAATATTATAAACTTTTTTGTTTCTGTCCTCACAACAATAAAACTAATATATTATACATTTGTTTACCTTTACCTTTACCTCCAAACCACAGCTGCCATATCGGATAATTTTTGACATGTCATTTGAACATCCAATCAGAACAAAGTTATAATGCGCATGCGCCGGGCTGATAGGTTTTAACATATAAAAAAATCACCCTCTATCGCCGGTAAAGAAGTATAACTTCAAAAAACAAAAATTAATATAGTTGTATTTATTAACATAGTAAGTAGGCATATTAAGTAGGCATTGTTATTTGTAAGCTTTATTTTTTAGTATTCTTTATTTTTAAGTGTATACTGGGCAATTTTATACTTATGAACGAATAATAATTTTATATGTAGTTACGTGGCTAAAGGTTCTGAACCAAGGCCAGAATAAAAAAAAAAATTAATAAGGTTTTAGTGAATGTCCTAGATGACGAATAGTTCATAAATTTTTTTTACTACAAAACTACCCTTACGTTATTCAAGATTTTTGAGGTCAGAGTATTGCCAAAACATTAGAATATCAAATCTACAAGGAGAAGAAAAAATTTTTCCTGTAACTAAGCTGGCTGTATACCATCAACCACAAAATTTTTATTGAAATATCCTTTGTAAAAGGCATACATTTTTGTAGTAAAATCCCTTTAAGGGCTGCATCACAGAAAGTTTTCGATTTTTTACAAAATCATAATCAGTGTTAAAAAAATAACAGGTTAAATGCTAGCTGAGTCACCAAAGAAATAACAGGGTGAGAACCCTTTAAAAAATGTATAATAATGTTATAAATGCATATTTCCTTGAAATTCCGTAAGATGGGATAATATTTATAAGGAACAATGGCCTTCGGTAAAGTATGACATTCCAATCACGTGGGATGTAAAGTGAGTTGTTGTGTATGACGTCACTTAGAAGGCCAACTAACGAATCGAAAGACCTCAGAAATCTTGAATGACGTAAGCGTATTTTTGTAGTAAAAAACTATTATGTAAGGAAACATTCAAAATGCCTACCTTTTAGTTCACATATTAGTGTAAGATAAGACATACGCTCGCAACAAAGTCCCTCCATTAGAGATATCTAGTGTGGCAGTTATTTTCAGAGAGAAAGAAAAACCCAAGGTGTGAGACGAATGGTCATCTAATTGGCGTCATTTGTTTCACTATCTCGACATCTGAAATGGCATCATTTCTCCGCCAACGGGAGGTTTCCTCTGTTTTTTTGACCCCCTCGTTTTGTGTTTTCTGAGCGGTCACTGGAACGGAGGGAAAAAATGGAAAAGTGCTAGAGCACTCTAAAAAATTGTTTACGGGTGGATGGCGATAAATAATACTAAGACAAGAAAACTATGAAACTATTAGAAACTGTCTTGTCAGTGAAGAAAACATTGTGGAATAAAGTATTTTTTTCTATAATGGGCAACTTTAACGACACATCCCGAGAAAAGTCGATTTTTATTTTTAAGTTATAGTCCTGTCGCCAGTGGGGGTACAACGACCTCTTTAATTCAGATTAACTTACCCAACTTTTTTTTATGTGTTTTGACCCGTAGAACACGAATTTTTTGGGTAACATTTGATGCGGATGTCGATAAGATTGTTATAAACAAAGAACTTGAGGAATCACATAACAGCGATTTTTCGCAAAACAAAACTTGTATTTTTTGGGTCATTCTAAGCAAAAAATGTTTTTACAAGTTTTTTCGTAGGATGCATAGTTTTCGACATAAACGCGGTTGAACTTTCAAAAAATCGAAAAATTGCAATTTTTGAACCCGAATAACTTTTGATTGAAACAAAATAGCAATTCCGCATTCGCATTTGAAAGTTCAAGTCAACTTCTATCGATTTTGATTACCATCATTGCTAAATATTAATTTTTTTATTGTTAAAGCTATAAACACATAGTGATTGAATGATGTTTTCAATGCATTTCTCATTTGAAATCGAATGAGTAGGCGCACATACAGACAATTTCTACGTACATTACGTACATTAAAACGCATGCATTGGGCACGGAAAACACTATGTGTTTATGGCTTTGTTTAACAAATAAAAACTTAATTTTCAGCAATGCAAATAATCAAAACCGATAGAATTTGACTTGAACTTTCAAATGCAGTAAGCAGAATTGCTATTTTATTTTTTAGTCAAAAGTTATTCGGGTTCAAAAATTGCACTTTTTCGATTTTTTGAAAGTTCAACCGCGTTTATCTCGGAAACTATGCATCCTACAAAAAAACTTGTAAGACCATTTTTTGCTGAGCCATATATATTAAAAATCGCTGTTATCAAAAAAATTCGTGTTCTACAGGTCAAAATACACAAAAAACTTGGGTAAGTCCATCTGAATTAAGGAGGCCGTTGTACCCCCCTGGCGACAGGACTATTATGAGTTTTGACATATGCAAATTGTATTTTTAGTGTGATATTCATCCAAGAAGAGTGACCTCAAAAAGTAAACTTATGGGCATGGATAGTCGAGGCTAGAATTATTATAGCTCCTTTTTTCCTCGATATATGAAAGATATGCCATCGAAATATATTTCCTCTTAGGAAAATTGAGACGAAAATATCTCATTTTTTTGCAAAATTAACTTATATCCGGACTTACAGAGAGTATTCCAAGCTCGTTTTACCCTACTCGATGTTTTCCTGTGGGATACTTAAAATCAAAAGTTTCAGAAATGATCCATAACGTTTAAGATTGTCGTTGTCAGTTCTATTATTGTTACTTTACTTGTTTAAATCTGGATCCTACTACAGTTTTTCTGCCTAGTATTCGTCTACTTCTATATCCTTTGTGTTTGCTAGCCACAAATCATCGAATGTGAACAAAATCGAAAATCTACGATCTTTTGGTGATGCGAATTCAGCTGCCTAGTACAGTAAGAATAGAGGGGTAGATTTCATACAACCGGTAGTTTTTCTACATCTTTCATTTAATGCAGTAGTGACTTGTTGAGCGCGTCTAGATCCGGTCTAGGACGTTTCATCGTCGCCAGTTCATTGTCGGCCGATTCATCGCCGGCCGATCTATCGCCAGTCAGTTAATCGCTAACTGATTTATTTCCGAATTTCCGACCAATTTTCGACAATTACATTTATAACCTAACTCAACCTAACACTACATAAATTTGAACATAATATATATTATTTCTACAAAGGATATTTAACACTACAAATTTAGTACTATTTAGTATAAAATTTAGAGGAAGTAGAAATAGAACAGTAAGTATAATAATATTTTTTATCTGTTTAATTGACATAAGTTTTGAATTTAATTTAACGTCGGTCGTGTCGAGTTACCTCATATAATACAAAATCAACTGACTAACTGGCGATGAAACGGACGGCGATGAAACGGACGGCGATGAATCGGACGGCGATGAAATGGACTGGCGATGAATCGGCAGCGTCGAAACGGCAGCGATGAACCGGCGGCGATGAAACGTCTCATTCCGTCTAGTTCTACCCCACACGGAACAGGCAGATCTATATGCTAGACATTCCCCTACTGAGAAACACAAGGTGTCAGCTGTTGACTTTAAGACCTGTGGGTTTGCACCCCATTTGCTCCCTACAAGTTTCCGAGGAAGGTTGTTTTTCGTTATAACCTTTTGTCTTTTACTTTGACAGTGGAATTTATAATACTAATAACCGGTCTAGTATGATTTCAAGATATTTGAGCCTGTCAGTATGTTCCAAGTTTGTCCCTCCCAAGATATCTTCAATTTTACATGAGCAAATGGTTGTTGGGATGGAATGCACCTACTTGGGTTTTAGTAGGTAAGTTGATAGTAAGTTGCTATCATTTTAATGCCTCTTACATCGTCGACTCTATTTGTATTGTGTGAGAATTTTCCCTTTTACAGCGAAATACTGACGGAGATATCAAGGTCGTCAGTGTAAACAAACCTCTTTGGAGTTTAGAGGTGCATTGGCTGGCCGTTGGTGAAGATGTTAAATAGGGGTGGCGCCAGAACGCTTCCTTTAGGTATATGCTGTTTACCAGGTCCTAGTTAAGCACAGTGTTATAGGTCTTAGTTAGTAAGGTTCTGTAGTATATTGTATGGTCTATCGCCGTGAGGTTTATCAAGGCTACCTCCACCATCTCTTTCTGCTTAAATCCCGCATGTATGTACTCCGTTAAGTTCAGTAGGTACTTGGCCTGTGCACGATTTTCCTGGCCTAAAGCCTGCTTGTTGAAATCTGGTAGGTCGACCAACAGATTTTAAATAGATAAGTACTCATTGTCTCGCTTTTGGTCCAAGTGCTTTATCTCCTTTGTTAGGATTTCACCTGAAATGGCAAATCAACCCAGGTGATTTTCCATTTCACTCTGCACATTGCACTTACTGTTCATGATTTTTTAAACAGATTCTTTCCTAGGCGGTGGAGTGATAGAAGAGGAACAATAGAGTGCCTCCCTAATCTTCAGATTTTACACTACTTGATTTTTTCCATGGGTTACTTAAAATCTAAAGTTTATATCAATCTACCACAAACTTTACAAGATTTAAAAAAATGTGATTGGTTCGAAAATTTGAAATACTTAAGTATAATTCCAAAAAAAACCCACAATATTGAAGAAGAATATCTGCTTATTTTAAAAACTAACACCATCTAAAAGCCAACACACGTAACAATATGACTGCATCCCGTAATCACTTGGTCGATTTCTGAACATCTTTCAAGGAGGGAGAAAAAGAGGAATTTCCTCTGAATTCCAACAAAACTATTAGTTCTGGTCGTTTGAGCTGCACGTTTTCTGCAGGACAAGAATCAAATAGATCGGGGCAAGATTCAAGTCAGTGTCTTTTGTTTCTACGACATGAAGTGGATTTTCATAAAATTTGGTTCCAGCAAGACCTTCCTATTTTGCATTTATTGTTAGTGATTTTTAAACAGTTGCTTTCGTAGGAGATGGATGGTAGACGAGGAATAATAAAGTAGTCTTCAAGACCTCCAGATTTTACACCACTTGATTTTTTCCATGGGTTACTTAAAATCAAAAGTTTACATCAATCGACCACAAACTTTACAAGATATAAATTTTTTTTATATAATATAATTATATAAATATAATTAGATTAGAGATTTGAAATATAACTCCAAAAACAATCCATAATATTCAAGAAGAATATCTTCTTATTTTTAAAACTAACATTCATCTAAAATCCAACACACGTAACAATCTAACTGCCCTCCGTAATCACTTGGTCGATTTCTGAACACCTTTCAAGGAGAGAGAAAAAGAGGAATGTCCTCTACACTCCAAAAAAACTATTAGTTCTGGTTGTTTGCGCTGCACATTTTCTGCAGGACAAGATTCAAATTGGTCGGGGCAAGATTCAAGTCGGTTTCTTTTGTCTTTACGACGAGGTGGATTTTTATAACATTTGGTTTCAGCAAGACGGTGCACTTTCTTACTTTGCACTTCCTATATTCGTGATTTTTTTAACATATGTTTTCGTTGGAGATGGTTGGTAGACGAGGAACAATAAAGTGGCCCACAAGATCTCCAGATTTTACACCACTTGATTTTTCCATGGGTTACTTAAAATTAACAGTTTACATCAATCGACAACAACTATATAAGATTTAAACAATAGTAGATTGGAAATATGAAATATAAGTCCAAAAACAATCCACAAAATATTCAAGAAGAATATCTACTTACTTTAAAAACTAACATCATCTAAAATCCAACACACGTAACAATCTAACTGCCCCCCGTAATCACTTGGTCGATTTCTGAACACCTTTCAAGGAGGGAGAAAAAGAGGAATTTCCTCTGCACTCCAAAAAAACTATTAGTTCTGGTCGTTTGCGCTGCACGTTTTCTGCAGGACAAGAATCAAATTGGTCGGGGCAAGATTCGAGTCGGTTTCTTTTGTCTCTACGACACGAGGTAGATTTTTATAACATCTGTGGATTAATCAATTACGCGAGGAGGGTTTTTATGGCATAAACAATGTTAGTTACGAAGGGTTGACAATTATAAATGTCGGAAACAAAGGTAATAACTTCAGGAAGAAAATTAACAGAATTGATGTCGTAAAAATGCGTACGAAATAAAGCTTGGGCAAAGGGAGGCCGTTAATAATAGTTAGTGATCCTGAAATTTTCTTAATAATGATTAACAGAAGTTACTTCTAAAGTTAAAGTAAATATTTTATTTATTTACAAAGCTCAACATGCCTTTAGGCCCAGAAAACTGTAAAGAACTCATGGAGAGGCCTTTGTCATTTGTCTAGGAGTGGATGCAAATAAGCTGAAAGCAAGTAAGGCACATATATATTAGCTTGTTATTTTATCCATATGGGCTCCTTATGAGAATAAATTACTAACAGACTGGAGCCTAAGCTAGATGTTCACCGACCACTAGAGAAAACCAGATTTTAGAATCTAGAATAAGCTTCCCTTTATTGAATATAGCACTTTTTATCGTTTTCTTTTAAGCATATACTAAATCTATCATCGGCCATCCTTAAATCAATAAAAAAAAATTAAATACCATATCAATGGTGAAAGTTCCCAACCTCATGTCAATTTTTGGTTACTTTGTTTTTTACCTTAAATTAAAGAGAAATATGTATTTTTACTGTTTACAAGCTCCTATGTCGTTATTTCATATATGATCATCTATAAGCCAATTAATGAAATAACGACATAGGAGCTGTAAATACTAAAAATACATATTTTTTTAAATTTAGGGTAACAAAACAAAATAACCAAAAATTTGGGAACTTTCACCATCGATATTTTATATTAACCTAGAACACAAAAGTGGTTAGCTATGCTAAAGCGACAACCTAAGAAAATACCCTCGGACTAGAAAACTGTAATCCTTATGTAAAATCGCTTTTATGTAACATATAAAACACTTTGTGGCTGTGATAAAATGATCCCTAACGCAAAAAACTTCTCGATTTATTACGTAAGACTTCAGTGTAGTAAGGACGCAAGGATAGTGTCACATTAAAGAATTCTTTGTATATTTTAAATTTTATCGAAAATTACTTAATAAAGTAGTACATAATGAAAATAGCTGGTAAAATAGTAAAAACGGCGTAATAAACTATAACAATAGTCTCCCGTGTTATACCGCTACGCAGCTTTGCGAATTATAGCAGGGTATTCCGCTAAGATTAGGGCCTACGGTATACAAGCAAGGTAACAGGGCCAGTGGTGCACTTCAAACGCCTATTATTACCCAAGGTATTCATGGTTTTACCCAAGGTATTCATTTTATTCAGGCTGAGTCGACCTGGAGCCTATAGACATTTTTAAGAATGTCTCCAGCTGTTTTCGCCGGCGCTGAGATTTGAACCCCGGTCTAAGTGTATGGAAGTCAGACAATCTACCACCTGAGCTACTCCGGCCCTGTATTAAAATAAAATATGGTAAATATAAATGAACAATTTGGCATATTTCAAAAATTATCATCTGTTACAAAGAAACGCACTTACTCTTTTTGGCCTATTGTATTCGATGCTATTCTCTGCCTGTCAAAGTCAATTGGCAGGTAGAAGATCGATGTCGGCGGCTCGCGTCGTTTGGCATCACGACGCCAAGGTATGACTCTTCCGCACTTGAAAACTAGAAACTAGAAACATGCTTGCCACGACGAATCGTGAAGCTCTGCTCTTTTATAAGAAGAAACTCCTTTTACGAACTCTCTTACTTGTGGTCCAGGGATCGTGTCTGATATAATTCGCAGAATGGACATACAGTAATAAACTCTAGCTATTGCATTGCTTATGGACAGCTCTTTTGAACTACAATAATTTAAATAGGATTTTCAATGAATATGCCAATTCGTGAGAATTTACTATGAAATTAGCTTTTTCAAATAAGGTCATAATTATGTTAAATTGTAAGAATAATAAAACAAAATAACTAAGCAAGTAAAATAGGTTCAACTAATTACTTTTCCAAACAAATACAACTCATTAACTTTGTTTGCTCGACTTGCAGTATTCCTGTTATCATATCTGTTATTTGATAACGAAACACTTCAGCTAAACCCATCCTCGTAAAAAGTAAAAAAGACGATCACATGCATGTCCACTTTGTCCGGTTTCCATTCCAACTGATAATGATCTTCAGGAACACTGTATAATAAATTCCAAACTAGTTTTTGTCATAATTGCCATCTCGAAAGTGGGATTGTTAATATGTGACTTTTATGGACAATTCCACATGAAAAAATGAACAAGCTTTAAATGAGTAATTTAAAGTTAAAAGATATAAGAAGAATGTTTTACGATTGTGGACCCTACTTGAGGACAGCATTGCATCTTAAATAGCCATTAAAGAGTTTTTATTTTGATGCAAGCAGCGACAGATTGGGAGATTGTTTTTATTTGGATGGGGGTTCAGGAATTTTATCGGTCTTGTTGATTTCAAATTAGTGTGTCGACTGGGGAATCGTAAAAAATTGGTTAACAAGGTGTTAGGCAAGTGTCTAATGAGATAATGAGAAAAAAGTGTCGACGGAAACGTAGTAAGTATAACATTAAAACGAATAGTCAAATTGTTTTATAGAGCCATTGGAAAAAATTGTAGAGTTGACTATGAAAAAACTTATTTATGAGGCTTTTTGATAATTTAATATAGTCGAGGAAATGAAGCTGAAAGAATGGCAAAACCTCGCAATTTTTTCGTCCAGCATCGATTTGTACAAAAATTTGGGATTAGGCTCATTACACCCTCTAGTTCATTTTATATATTGAGCCGTTGTACGCTTTTGGTTTTTTAAGGGTGAAAACTACCCCTAATTGTAAAAAATTATAAAATAACATTTTAAACTTTAATATTGTCAACATTTGGTTCTTATTAGTTACATTATGATTGTTTTGTGCGTTAAGATATACTATCATAATATTTCAACCCTTAAAACCAACCTTGTTGGAGCTATATATAAAAAATTTACTTATCCTAAAAGAATAATTTCGGCTTGCATCGATTTACATAAAAATTTGGGATTAGGATTATCTCACCCTGTACTTCATATTCTATATCATGCTTAAGGGCGTTGATTATTTTTAGGGGTGTAAACTACCCCTTATTTTCAAAAATTATACAAAAACATTGTAAACTTTAATATGGGTAAAATTTGGTTTTGATTGGTTAAATAATGATTGTTTTATACTTTAGGGTATAATATCATAATATTTCAACCCTTAAAAACCACCCTTAACATTACAGTTTTTATAAGTAGATATTTTAATAGATCTATACAGAAAAAAAAGTAGAATTAAAGAAATACAAAAACATTTATTTACACAAAAATACGAATTTACAAATATGTACAAATACAAATACAAATAGTTTTTTAGTCATTTTCCAGTATACGAACCGGTTCTGTGGTATTATACATACATTGAAAATTATCCATAAGCGGACTATCCGAATTTTTCGAAAAAAAAATTGGTTTTATAAACATAGCTCCTTCACTTTTGGCGATAAAAAGTTTTTTCGAAAATGACTTTGTAAGATTTGTGAAGAGTTATAAGAGTGTCGAAACTAAATTCCGAACGATCCCTTAGTTTTTAATTAGGATGGGTTTAAAGGCTCGAATACGGGGGTGTTTGCTCGTAAATAGAGGTTTTAAACAGCCATATCGCGCTAAATTTTCACTAGTAATACCACTAGAGGTCAAATTATTTCCGGAAATTTTTTTGAGATCATGAATATTTTGAAAATTTCCCGAGTCGCAGACGAGGGAAATTTTCTAAAAATATTCATGATCAAAAAAAAATTTCTGGATATTAATTTGACTTCGCGTGGTATTCGGTAAGAAAATTCCACACCAAATTTGCATTTGAAAATCCAAAGCTGCATGAACAGATTAATAGCGCGCCATAGCTTTGTCAGCAATTATTTAGGCTTTCAAATTCGTAATTTCTACTCATTGTAGTTGCATGGGAATACCATTTCAAGATAGAAAATAGTATATTCTTCAATTTTACATAAGTTTTGAGTAACTACAAGTGATAGAAAATGAATCAAAACTAAATTATGTAAACAAATAAAAACCAGTCTGTCAAAAATGTTCTGTTATTGTAAACGTTAAAAAATTTCCACTATAATTCGCTGTTGGGTACCCCACGAGCAAAAAATTTCCGATAAAATACCTCCGTTGCCATGGTGATCTGTCAAAATAACGTATTTTGATTGGTTCAAAATTACAGGTGTGGAATTTTCACTGTAATGAAAATCTATGCACAAGGAAATTTTAGCTAGTAAAAAAACTACAATTTAGTAGTTTATCATTTTTTTCATATCTCCAGTATTTTCGGAGATATTTTCAAGTAAAAGGTGAAAAATGGAAAATTCCAAAAAATTTATTTTTATTTAAACTCTAATTTTTCTAAACTTAGGCCCTTTAAATAGGTCAAACTTCTTGGGTGTATTGATAATACAAATTTAAAAGGAATTACAGAAAGGTGAAGACCAATTTTTAATTAGGAGGGTAGTTAGGGGGTTGTTTTCACTGATTTTTTCATAGAGAAAAGCAGGTACCGACATTTTTGATCATAAGTTACTTAATTTTCAGGCTAGGAACTTTTTGATATTATTTATTGAAAGGCCCAACTATATACTTAAAAAAATATTTTTTAAGTTTTCCCCGAAAAATGCAAAGTTTTTCCGTTATTTTACTTTGAATATTTCAAATTATGCATTTGACGAAAGAAGCTAATTTTTAACATGCCGTATCTCGGTTTGTATTCGTCTTAAAGATATTACAGAAAAAAAATTTAGTTTGTGTTACCAAAAGATACAATTTTGATATCTACAGTTTTTTTGATTAAATGCATATTTTTCGAGGTATTCTCAAAAAACCTTCTAAAAAAGTCGATATTTTTTCATCAAAAAACTGTTATTTTCAAGCGCGAATAACTCGAAAAATATTAGTTTTACGAAGAAAATGTTAAACACGTTTTTTTCTTAGAATTACTTTTTACATCGATTTACATGGTTAAAATGTAATAAAAAATCCCCGCCCCCGAGATGGGGTGGCAACCACCCCAAGGTTTTAGCGTACAGCGGCATGATATAGAAAATGATCCTTGGACCATTCCCTACCTTCTGTGAAAATTTCAAGTAAATCCATGCCGGACGAAAAAATTGCGAGCCAAAATGCTTCATTTCCTCGACTAATAATACCACGAATAATATAAATCATTAGGTAGTAGCTTCTGAAGCTATTAAGTTTCTAAGATAATTTTGAATTTCATTGTTTTTATTATAGTCCAAGATACGATATAAGGTCGATTTGCACCGATCTGTTTAATAGATAAAAATTATTGGATATGTAATTTAGCATGTCAACAATTACATAAAACAAGGGTTGCCCGATCTAGTCTTGTTCTAACTATAATAGTCGAGGAAATGAAGCATTTTGGCTCGCAATTTTTTCGTCCAGCATGGATTTACTTGAAATTTTCACAGAAGGTAGGAAATAGTCCAAGGATCGTTTTCTATATCATGCTGCTGTACGCTAAAACCTTGGGGGTAGTTGCCACCCCATCTCGGGGGTGGGAATTTTTTATTACATTTTAACCATGTAAATCAATGTAAAAAGTAATTTTAAGAAAAAAATGTTTTTTACATTTTCTTCGTAAAACTAATATTTTTCGAGTTATTCGTGGTTGAAAGTACCAGTTTTTCGACGGAAAAATCGACTTTTCAGAGGGTTTTTTGAGAATAGCTAGAAAAATATGCATTTAATCAAAAAAATTGTAGATATCAAAATTGTATCTTTTAGTAACACAAACGAAACTGTTTTTCTATAATATTTTTACGACCAATACAAACCGAGATACGGCATGTTAAAGGTTTTTCGTCAAATGCATAATTTGAAATAATCAAAGCAAAATAACGGGGAAACTTTGCATTTTTTCCAAGAAAGCTTACATGATTTTTTTCAAGCATACAATAAGATCTTTAAAAAAGTAATAAAAAGTTTCTAGCATAAAAATTTAGCAACTTATGATAAAAAAAGTCGGTACCTGTTTTTCTCTACGAAAAAAACAGTGAAAACAACCGCCTAACTACCCATGTAACTAAAAATTGATCTTCGCCTTCCTGCAATTCCTTTTATATGTATACTATCAATACACCCAAAAAGTTTGACCTATTTAAAAGACCTAATTTTAGAAAAATTGGAGTTTAAAGAAAAATTAATTTTTTGCAACTTTGCATTTTTTATCATTTTCTTCAAAATATCTCCGAAAATACTGGAGATACGAAAAAAATTATAGACTACTAAATTCTAGATTTTTTAATTGCTAAAATTTCTTTTTGCATATATTTTCCTTACAGTGAACAGTTAACGAGATATAGCTATTTTAAACATCTATTTACGAGCAAACATCCCCTTATTCGAGCCCTTTAAACCCACCTCAATTAAAAATTAAGGGATCTTACGGAATTTAATTTACACAGTCTTATTACTCTTCAGAAATCCTACAAAACTTTTATTGAAAAAACTTTTTATTGCCAAAAATGAAGGAGCTATGTTTATAAAACTATGTTTTTTTTGAAAAATTCGAATAGTCCCCTTATAGAGCATTTTCAATGTACCTATATAATACCGCAGAGCCGGTTCGTATACTGGATGACTAAAAAACTATTTTTATGTGTATTTTTTTATATTTGTAAATTCGTATTTTTGTGTAAATAATGCCCGGTTGCACCAACAGATCTTAAGCTTAAGTCGAGAATATCATAAGAATTAATATAATATAGTTATAATATATTACAATAAGAATACCATAATATAATAATAGATATAATTGATAATAAGGTAAGAATCTAAAATTATGGTGCAACTCAAGTGATACTCAAGGAGGCCCTATTTATAAGTAGAGCTTAGCTAATCTGCAACTTAAGATCTGTTGGTGCAACCAGGCATTAATGTTTTTGTAATTCTTTAATTCTACTTTTTTTTCGTATAGATCTATTAAATTGTCTACTTATAAAAATTGCAATGTTATTAAGGGGGCTTTTTAAGGGTTGAAATATTATATTATATCCTTAAGCATAAAACAATCATTATTTAACCAGTCAAAACCAAATTTTACCTATATTAAAGTTTACAATGTTTTTATATAATTTTTGAAAATAAGGGTAGTTTACACCCCTAAAAATAATCAACGTCCTTGAGCATGATATAGAATATGAAGTACAGAGTAAGATGATCCTAACCCCAAATTTTTATGTAAATTGATGCAAGCCGAAATTATTCTTTTAGGATAAGTAAAATTTTCATATATAGCTCCAACAAGGGTGGTTTTAAGGGTTTCAATATTGTGATATTATATCTTAAAGCACAAAACAATCATTATGTAACTAATAAGAAGCAAATGTTGACAATATTAAAGTTTAAAATGTTATTTTATAATTTTTTACAATTAGGGGTGGTTTTCACCCTTAAAAAAACAAAAGCGTACAACGGCTCAATATAGAAAATGAACTAGAGGGTGAAATGAGCCTAATCCAAAATTTTTGTATAAATCGATGCTGGACGAAAAAATTACGAGGTTTTGCCATTTTTCCAGCTTTATTTCCTCGACTATAATTAATTAATAATAATTAAAAAATGGCATTTTTTTTTATAAATTAAAAAAAAATTCGACCCGGGTAGATATTAGTTTAGATTATTTAGGTCATTCTAAACAAAAAAAGTCTTTTGTAATTTTTCTCTAAAGTTTATAGTTTTCTAGTTATAAACAATTTAAAACTGAAAAAAGAACGAAAGATGACGATATTCAAGGCTCAAAAACATAAGTATAAAACATCATTTTTAAAACTACGAGTCCCTAGATTCACGTTCAAACCTTATTCTATCAGTTTTGGATAAGTGTATTTGACTTATTTCATTCCGAAACATTGTTTTTTAGTTGTTAATGCCCGTCTTTCCATAAGAAACCTTCCTCATTAACAATTAAAAATATATGTTTTAGAATAAAACATGGCTAAAATTCTTATCTAAACCTGATAGAAAAAGGTTTGAACTTGAATTTATGTAGGTACTTGATGATTACAAAAATGATTTTCTTACTTGTGTTTTTGAGCCTTCAAAATTGTCATCTTTCGTTCTTTTTTCGGTTTTAAATTGTTTATAACTCGAAAACGATCAACTTTAGAGAAAAATTACAAAGGACCTTTTTTGTTTAGAAAGATCCAAAAAATCTGAAATAATCTTTACGGTTCGATTTTTTTTTAAATTCATGAAAAAAATGTTATTTTTTAATTATTAATTAATTATAGTTAGAACAAGATTAGATCGAACAACCCTTGTTTTTTGTAATAGTTAACATGATAAATTACATATCCATTAATTTTTATCCATTAAACAGATCGGTGCAAATCGACCTTATATCGGATCATCTACTATTAGTATTTAGTAAGGTCTCAGATTCTAGGGTCTTCTTTTTCTTAAATTGCCATCTCCGCGACGAACGTTGGCAATCTTCATGGTTATTCTGACCTTCGAGGCAGCTGCTTTAAACAATTTTCTTGAGCTGCAACCAATCCATCCGTTCAGGTTCTTCAACCAGCTAGAGCTTCTCCTACCCTTTATTTTTCCTTGAATTATGAGTCTCAAGATGCTGTATCCTTCACCTTTCATCACATGTCCGAGATATTGCAATTTCTTTTCTTTTATTGTGCTTTTCATTTCTGTCTCTCTATTCTAAATGTCCACATTTCAAACGCGTTAAGTGGATTTATTGCATTTCTGTTTAATGTCCATGATTCAGCTTCATAGTAAAGCACGCTGTGTATATAACATTTAATTAACCTTATTCTGAGGGCCAATACCAGATCTTTGCTGCATAAAATCTTTTTCATTTGCTGCATAAAGATTTTGCTGCAAATCTACGATTATACTGTAGAAATCAGAGTAAGAATTGAAAAAGAACGTGCCAACTTCATTAAATTAATCGTTATTTTCTGTGATTATCGTTCCTGTATATTTTTCCCGTTTCCCGTAAGTATATTTTTTTTGCTTTCTCAATCTGCTGGCCGCCTACCGTTATTCATTTGTATTGTTGTTTTAGCTGATTTTCATAAATTTGGTTTTTTCGATGTTAAGATAGAGTCCGTAGTCTCCACTATATCTTAATGTTTTGTTTAGTTGTGAATTTGAAAACGTCGGTGTACTTTGCTATGTAACGGGCGCGGTATATTTTTGAATTTGTAATTAGATAAAATATTAGATTCGGTGAAATAAATAAATTAGATATCATAGTTTGTAAAATAAAGGATATAAATTCAGTGTTTTTCATTTGTTTAGAAGTAAGTTATTAAATAAATAAGGTCAACTAGTACTAAACATTAGTGCCTAAAAGATCATATAAAAGTCAGTTTTGTAACAGTACTTTTACACTATTTAAAAGTTCAAATTCGCCGACGCTTAAAATTTGATATTTTTGGAGCATTGTACCATTTTTTCTTTCAAACATTCTCAAATTTCAAAATATAATTACACCGTTTTTATAACATTTGTTTCCATCGTTTTGTTTTTCGTTCGGGGATAGCTTTAGGAGGTACCATAAATTTTTATCGACAATTCCTCCTGTACCTTTATTACATTTTGTGCGGTCGGCACTCAGAAAAACCATATTTCACATTTGGGCTACAATAAAATTGCCGAAATGTCGATTTATTGGAGTAATTTTAAAAAATACATGTTACATTAACAAAGACAGACCGAATGTATCTTTTTATACAGGGTGAACACCGCTAATATGTTTGGGCATGTCTAAATAAAATACAGTGGTGAGGTGATAACCGGCAAAATAAACGAAAAGACGGAAAACATAATACATTGTGAAATAAAGAGAACAAACTAGTAGAGGTGAGAAAATATCAATAGAATCCTATAAATTTACATTATATTGTTTCCCACTTTAGACGTGTAGGAGTCAAACTGTCACAGGAGAATTTTATAATTCTCCTGTCACATTGGCAGTTGCTAAGCTCCTCCGATACGTCTAAAGGTAGGAAACTATCAATAAAATGTTTTTATTGATTATTTCATTCATAAAAGATTGTGATCAGTAGAAAGCTACAGAAATCTAAATAGATAAGCAGAAATCAGTAAGAATAAATAAGAAAATAATGCTTCATTTTTACTCAAATTTGGTTGTCATTTGGCAATAGCCACTCGATCCCTGCGGGCTCTCGTGTCTATTGCCAGACAACAAATTTTCGAAAAACTGTCGCATTATTTTCAATTTATTCTCACTCTCTTGTGATATTATACCCGATAATTTTTGATAATTTCCCGTCGTCAAGTATATTACGTCAGATGCCCTTCGTTGCTACGAAAAAATACATTCAGTGACATTAATGACAATTAACATTTTAAAAATTATAAAAGTGATGACTTTCAACCGTCAAATTAATATTCATAACAACTGTGTGTTTAATTATTGTACTAATTTGTACTTACATAAATAAATTACAATAAAATTTTGGTGTTGAACAGTTTTATTCATGAAATAATCGCAACAAATTGCACTCGATCTCTAAAATTAATATAAAGTTTTTGCCCTCGTGACACTTTGACATAATTTCAATCGCCTTCGGCTCGTGAAATTTAAACTGTCAAAGTGACACTCGGGAAAAATTCAATAATTTTAGAGCTCTTGTGCAATTACTACTGATTATTTCATTCATAGGAGATTCTGACCAATAGAAAGCTACATAAATCTAAATTAAATCGATAATTTTTGATAATTTCCCGTCGTCAAGTATATTACGTCAGATGCCCTTCGTTGCTACGAAAAAATACATTCAGTGACATTAATGACAATTAATGTTTAAAAATTATAAAAGTGATGACTTTCAACCGTCAAATTAATATTCATAACAACTGTGTGTTTAATTGTACTGATTTGTACTTACATAAATAAATAACAATAAAATTTTGGTGTTGAACAGTTTTAATCATGAAATAATCGCAACAAATTGCACTCGATCTCTAAAATTAATATAGAATTTTAGAGCTCTTGTGCAATTACTACTGATAATTTCACACCTCTACTAGTTTCATATCTTTTTATCTCTCAATTTATTATGTTTTGAGTCTTTTGCGTTATTATGCCGGTTATTAGCGCACATATTTTATATTAAAACCAAACTGTCAACACTAAAGTAGACGACAAGTTGACAGAGGCATTCTCTATAGATAGAATGAGACAAAGATATCTACAGTCTGTCCCCATTATTATTTAATATGTACTCTGAACATATATTCGAGAAGAATATTCGGAAGGACTACAGAAAGGAGTATTAATTTTTTATACGACGCAGTAGTTTTTACAAACAGCTTTCAAGATGGTTTACAAAGAATAATGTCGCGCATTTCAGATGTACGTAGAGAACATGAACTTCAGAATACATTAGTACAATCATTAAGCGTGAAATACTAAATACACGTCTTTTGGTTAACCACCAACCAATTGACAGGGTGGACACGTACACCTACCTTGGTACCAACATACACAGCTAAAGGGACCACTTTACCGAAATAAAACAATACATAGGAAAAGCAGATCAGCGTTCGTAATGATGAAGTCTCGATTTACCACTTGGTACCAAAATCTCTATCACCAGATGATATGTATTTTCTACGTTACTATAAAAAGTAGAAACTTCATCAAGCTTCTTTAAGCGAACTCGAGGCATTCAAGATGTGAAATTACAGACGCATTTTAAGAATTTAATGAGTGGATCGTGTGGCTAGTGTTGAGGTCTTACGTAGAATGGGAAAAGAATGCGAGATTATTAACACAATCAAAGAGCGCAAACTAGGATATCTTGGCCATGTTATGAAGAATGAACAATGAATACAGGAATATGGCTTGTTGTAACTCATTCTTCAAAGCAAGGTATTTGGAAAGAGAGATACAGGGAGAAGAAAAATATATTGGCAAAAACCTAAGAAGAAGACATTGATATGTAGAAATACGTTAGAATTTACAGAAAAATAATTTTGGAACTTTCAGCTTTTTTTTAGCTAACTTTTAAAAGATACCCTTTAACATAGATCAGTTGCTTCATTTCTTATAAAGAAAACAGTAAAATGGTTGTATCTTCGAAACATTTTCAAATTGCCAACATGTGAATAGTATAATCATGGACATCTTTTTTACAAGAACAATTTTGATAAATTTTTATGAAATTTATTCGAATTAAATCACCAACCTGTGTAAAAGAGCATCGCCCTGTAATGCAAATATGTCCGGAACTCCAAAACAAGTATTACCCGCCATAATAAATCTCATTAGTCGGTCATAACATGGTGGCCCCAAATATGAAATTTATGTAATAATTTTGACCGAGCCGTAAATAACTTGGATGTTGCCCTTTGGCGTTTTTTAAAACGTTCCTATTTGGGAAAGGGTTCCATTATCGCCAAAATATAGTGAATGTCAATATATCACCATGTCGATGTTATTGCCTTACGTACATGTCTTGTTCTTGGACGAAAAACGAAAATTAAAAGAGCGTTTTTTAAGAAAATTCTTAAACGATATTTTTTTATTAAAGAAAAGTTACCTCATCCACCAACAGGTTATTAGCGGCATTACTAGATAAACAAATAAAAGGTTAACAATGATTTTTAACAAATAGCAAATAGCTAGATTTGGTACAAACATATTAATTTAGATTAAAATAGAGAGTCTTTTACTGGACAGTTTTCTCCTGATAAAGCTGGTAGGGTGTTTGGTAGATTGTTTATTGAACGTTCACTTTGATATTTTGAACCCTCAAATGACCAATCACTTTTTGTAGAAAAAAAACGTTTTGAGATCATTACATACACACTCGCGCACTAATTCAGATTCCGCACTTGATTGCTAGACCAGGATCCATCTGTAAAAATATTAGTACATTTGGACGTTGAGAGGTGACTCAAATTTTTTTTGCAGAAATTGGTTGAAAATAAATCAAATAATAATATTTGAGTTATCCTTCCTCTCAAAAAGGTCCGGAACATTGTTTAAATAATCAAAATGTCAAAAAATTAAGGAAAAATTCGATTTTTTTCTTGGTTTTTTGATTATAACTTTAAAAGTGTTCATTTCCGAGAAAAGTTGTACTAACATAAAAGTTGCGTAACTAAATTTCCTACAATATAGAATTGGTTAAAAATTTAAAAAATAGTCACCCTTGTTGTAAAATAGCAATAATTGTGAAAAAAACATACAAAAACAAGTATTGGTATTTTACGTTTTTCGACCATTTATGCTACACTTAGGACCTTCATATTTTATCCTGAAAAACTTTATGATACAATAAAACAATACTGTAAATTTCATTAAGATGAGTTTAACAGATTTTGCAAAATAAATTTTGCAATCCTGCTTTCGTAAAAAAAATTCATTTTTTCAAAATGTTACAGGACTGAAAATAAAGCAGATAGCAACTCAAAAATTTTTTTGCATATAGAAGTGTACTGTACCTTTCATTTGCAATTTTGAAAAATTAAAATCGATTAACACCACGGTGTCAGGAATTTTTTAAATAAACATTAATTATTGGTGCCACGCGCAGGACAGCGGATAGTTTGCTCTGATTGGGCATTCCAATGACCTTTGATAATGATTGATACATTTTAATTTTTATCACATTTCGATATAAATAAATAAATTTGTTTATTGCAAAATAAAAACACCTACTCTATCCTTTGAAATAACACTTTTATTAGCAAAAACTTTCTTTGTTCATATATTTTAACTTAAATAATAAAAGTTTATTATTTTTAAACATATGCAATTGTTTAAACAATATTTTACAAACAATAATAAAATTAGTTTGATTTTTGTGGAATTAAAATATTAAAATACAACAAAATATAGAGTAAGAAAATAATATATTATATAAAGATTGGAAGAAATCTTGGTGGAAATCAACTTGTGTGAATCGAACACCGCTGTCCTGCGCGTAGCACCAAAAATTATTTTTTATTTCAAAAATTTTCTGACGCCGTGATAATTAATCGATTTTAATTTTGAAAATTGCAAATGAAAGGTACAGTAAACTTCTATAATCAAAAAAAAATTCAACTTGCTATCTGCTTTATTTTCAGTCCGGTAACATTTTGAAAAAATGAATTTTTTTTTGCGAAAGCTGGATTGCAAAATTTATTTTGCAAAATTTATTAAACGGATCTTAAAGAAATGTACACTGTTGTTTTACTGTATCATAAAGTTTTTCTGGGTAAAATATGAAGGTCCTAAGTGTAGCATAAATGGTTGAAAAACGTAAAATGTGAATACTTGTTTTTGTATAGTTTTTTCGCAAATATTGCTATTTTGCAACTAGGGTGACTATTTTTTAAATTTTTAACCAATTCTATATTGTAGGAAATTTAATTACGCAACTTTTATGCTAGTTCAACTTTTCTCGAAATGAATACTTTTAAAGTTATAATCAAAAAACGAAGAAAAAAATCGAATTTTTCCTTCAATTTTTGACATTTTGATTATTTAAACAATGTTTCGGACCTTTTTGAGAGGAAGGATAACTCAAATATTATTATTTGATTTATTTTCAAGCAATTTCTGCAAAAAAATTTGAGTCACCTCTCAACTTCCATCTCAAAACAGATGCGCCCTGGACTATGCTGCTTTACGAGTACTTCTGTCTGCCTCTTCATTGCCGATAATTCCTATATGTGATGGGATCCATATAAATTTCGGAGTCGTGTTGTTTTCTTGTGCAATTTGTAGTCCAGTTTTTATTAGTTTCTCTAAAGGACTTTTAGGATACAGATGTTGTATTGCAAGGAGAGAGTTGGGCGAGTCGGTGAGAAACGGAAATATTTAAGGGGTTTGCTTGTTTTAGGGCGCGATATACAGAGCAAATAGTTCGTTGAAAGTATAAAGGAGAATATAACAATAGATAGAAACCAGCTGCTAATCTATGATGACTGTTTTTGTTTTTATTGATCTTTCTTTTAAGTAGGGACGGATTTTCTTTAACATGTCACTGAGACCTCTCAAATCAGAAGTGAAGTCATTGATTTTGATTATGGGGTTCGATAAGCCAGCTATGCTTTCTAGGAGGAGGAATAATTGATCACAGTTCAGCGGAAATGGTGGTTCGTGATTATTGATGAAGGTTTTGGCTGGATCTAACATGCTAAAAATGGATAAATTCAAATGCGTTTTTTCTTCAAGTTTAGATATCTCTGGTTTCTTTCGAGTTGCTGTAGGTTTTGGTACTACAAATGGGTTTTCTTGAAGTGCAATATCGGTTTCTGGAGAGGCGACTTCACTTATAGAGCGTTTTAAATGAGTTTCTTTGTTTTCGGTCACTTCTGTATTTACATTTGGAAATTCTGACTCAGTATGTTGTGAAAAGGTGCTTTGGTGTAATGATGTGGTTGGAGCTTGATTAGATTCCGACGTTTCAGGTTGGTTAGTCGTACTGGTAAGGGCTTGTGTAGGAATTGATGCTGTTACTGTTTCTGCAGTCGAATCAGCTACAGTTGTAGTATTTGAAGTTATAGAACTTAGTGGAGTTTGTTGTGTCGCAGATATATTTTTAGGTTCGGTGCAGGCTGCTGCCACGTCTCCTGGTTTTTTGCATTTGAAGCAGACGTTTCCATCTTGAGAAATGAATATTGTGTAGTTTGTGTTTTCGAATGCTATTGTTATAGCGCTTGGGATGGTTAAATTGTGAGGATTAACATATACTTGCCGTCGAAAGCTTAGGATATGGCTATAATCGGGAAGATTTGCGCCGATTTTTAGATATTTATGAGAGACAAGATGTAGACCGATTTTTTGGAGTTCTTTTTCAAGAACATGGTGTGGAATGAACGGGCATACTTGTGACATAACAATTCTTTCGGCAGGTGTTATAAGTCGTCTAGCCTTTAAAAGTTCTCCTCGGATAGTGATTTGGCCATGGTTATCTAAAAACTCATTTAGAATATTTTTGTTCGCAAGGTACATGCAAACTCAGTTGTTGGAAAGGCGGGAGGCGAAAATGATATTTTTAGGTTAAATATTGTTACCAAGAGGGATTAGGTAGTCATGAAGTGGAGTATTTTCGATTGCACTAAAGACTAGTGCTAGCTGTCTAGACGGTTTAAATTGATTTGTCACTGATGAGTAGCTTTTCGGTGAAATTTGGTTTTGTTGAGATTGTTGATCCATGCTTCTTTCGGTGGATATCATTTTAGAAGAACAGGTATTACCCGCAAGAGTGAGTGCGGCCCTGTCCCCCTATTGGGAAAACCGACTCCTGTTTTGTCAGTATAAATCGCAATAAAATCGAAAATGTTATTAAAATGTTATTGGTATATACAATGATTGTATATTATAATACAATAAAATAATTATTATTTCAAAAATTTACATGCAAAGTAGATAATATGCCGTATATCACTTACTGCTTTTTTGTTATGTACCACTTTCACAAAAACTTAACTTATATATAAATAAACTTTTATTTATATTTACTTGTTGAAACGATAAATTTTCTGCTAATTGCTTTTTCATAACTACCTAGCTCGTCTTCGATACGATGTTAACGGTACGAAGGTTCAAACTCTTCTCCCTTAAACGATATTCTTATTACTACAATCTGATCAGATAAATCTTTTACTTGGTGTTAAAAGTTAGTGATTTGTAGTTGCATTTATTTAGGATTCTCTAGGTATATTCCATACTTACAATATGTATAGTGCAAGTAAGTATAGTACAGTATATTATTGGCGTATATTTGGTGTCTAAACAATAGTTTCTGGCGTATTCACTAATTTGTACTAATTTTGCTTTCGACTCACTATTTTTTAGTACAGCAACTCGAAGAGTTCTCTTCCCTAGAGGTTTTTTTCGATCCGTATTTTCCAATAGTAACATTAATAATAACTTTATGTTGTCCTGACATCAGAAAGATTCGCTTTCAAACTCTCACCTATTGGTCATCTTTTAACTCTTTTAACATAATGACCTAATTAATTGTTACCTAGTGACCCACTTGCCACGTGTGGGAGTCATATGTTGTCCTAAGTCCATATCCATAGGATGTATATCCATCCTTTGGATTTTACGATGTTTACAGATATATAAGACTTAGTCTATTTTTAAAAGGTTTTTACCTTTATATTTTTGGGTGGCTCACCATGGTCTTGTAAGTATAACCAACTTTGGTTTTACCTTGGTCATCATTTAACTTTAACATTTTGTCTTAATTAATATGGTTGTACTTATTTTAGGTAACACTGATGATGCTCTTGTTACAGAGCGAAAACGTTTTGTTTTTATATTTGTAGCCCTACAGAGGTTTTTTTAAACTAATATACCTTTTACCAAGACCATTTTTTTATTAAATTTACTTATTTTAGATATGTTTGCTAGTACAATAATTCACAAGATTCTTTCCAGAGATCCAGGATAGGGATCAGGCCTACTTTAAATATCTGATGGCACATGTAGGTACCGAATCTAAAAAGGAACCATTAGAACTTTTAATACACAACCCTTTTCGATCATCCTTACATCATTCCTATAGAAAGCAATCAAATAATCTTGATATACATGATTAACTATTTAGATGGGAAATTAGCCACAATTAAATTGAAAAAATAATTTTATTAACGTTTCGACGCCCAAATCGGGTGTCGTTGTCACGTAAAAGAATTCACGTAAGTAAAAAAATTCTTCTAATAATTGATTTATTCTGACTCATTTATATTGGCAATTGAGACGTATATTATACACTTTAAAGTAGAAGACTTTAAAATGATACCGCCAATATTTATATAATATTTATGAGTTGCGTTCCTGGGACGACTTTACTAAAAGATAGGTCATTCGATTACATGAAATCAATCCCAACTCAAGAATATCAGTCACAAAAAAATCATAGCATGTGATCTGTCTTTAAAAAGACAACCAAATGTAACGATGACAGTAAAATTCTCGCGTTAGAGATTCCATAGTAAATCACGAGGGAAAACCAGGAAAAAACCTCGTGATACTATCCCGACATCGTAAGTATTTGGTCTTACATTTAATTTACTTTCAAAAACTAATACCAAATTTTGACTTTAATTAAAATTTAATTAAATTTTAATTATAATTTAAACATATCATATTTAAATTATAAATAATATTAATAATACATAGATATACAATAAGTAATAATAAAATATAAAATATGTACTAACTCGATATGTTATTGACTTGCTAATCGTGGTATTTTCTTTCTATTGACTTCCTCTTTCAGTATGGGTAACCACATCCTACTGCATTCTACCGAGGAATTTCCGACACAATTGGTTTCATTTAGCATAATTAGGGCCGCTTCTTTGATATTTCTCTTTTTACTATCTGATTCTTTCAGGACTATACTTAAGTCTCTTCACTGAACTCTATGTTCATTATCTCATGCGTGTTGACATATTTGAGATCTATCAAATTCTCTATTGTTAATATAAGACTGATGTTCACTTTTTCTAACGTTTAATGGTCTTGACGTTTTATCTAAATAAAATGTTCGCATTCACAAGGTATTTATAAATGCAATTCTTTGTTCTTTCTTGTTCATTGTTAGGTTTAGTTTTAGATAGAATAGATCTCAATGTGTTTGTTGTTTTGAATGTTGTTGAAATGTTGAATTTATTTCCTATTTTTTTAAGTTTCTCGGATAGTCCCTTTATATAATATGGTATTGATATTTTCCTCGTATTATTTCTTGTGAATGTTGTAGGATGCCGTTCTAAGTTGTTCTTTTCCATTCGATCCAATCTTGACAATTCCTTATTTATAAACGGTAAAGGATAATCATTTTTTAATAAAACACATGTTAATAAATTATTGTTTTTTTTTTTCTAAAAATGAATTTTCGTTAGAACAAGTAATTTTAACTCTATCATATTATAAGGATTTATTGATTCCCTTTTAACGTTGATGTTGTGATTTGATTTGTAATTGAGATATCTGTTGGTGTGTGTTGGTTTTTTATACACTTGAGTCTCATATCCAGTATCCTTCTTTGAGACTAAAACATCGAGGAAAGAATTTTAAAAGCGAGAATTTTACTGTCATCGTTGCATTTGGTTGTCTTTTTAAAGACAGATCCCATGCTATGATTTTTTTGTGACGGATATTCTTGGTTGGGATTGATTTCATGTAATCGAATGAACTATCTTTTAGTAAAGTCGTCCCAGGAACGCAACTCATAAATATTGGCGATATCATTTTAAAGTCTTCTACTTTAAAATGTATAATATACGTCTGAATTGCCAATATAAATGAGTCAGATTAAATAAATTATTAGAAGAATTTTTTGTATTTTGACAACGACACCCGATTTGGGCGTCGAAACGTTAATAAAATTATTTTTTCAATTTAATTGTGGCTTATTTCCTATCTAAATAGTTAATCATAAAAATGCCACAAGGAAATAGCTTGAGAACAACTTGATATACATGTTAAGGAGGAGCTATTAAGGGATCATCTTCTCAATCGCAACTAGCTAACCTGTCAAGACGGAAACTCAAGAGAAACAACACTGGACGAGGTACTGTAGAGAATCAGTAAATCCAATAATAATGTAGAGACTACGTTAACCGCCTTTCCATATATAGGCGCATTATTTAATAATGCTAATTCTCTTAATGTATCTCTCTTTTGTATGAAGTGTTTCCACTACCTACCGTATGCAACTGTATCAATGCTATGCTGAAAAATAGGCTAATTCTAACAGATTTGCAAAGAGAGAAGGTTGCTGTCAAAACAGTTAAAGGGTGTCAACGGAGAGTAGTGCTTTCCCCCCTCCTTTGACCTCTCCTGCTGGATGACCTGAGCTCGCTTCTTGGAGCACAATGGGTAGAAGTGCAGGCCTATGAGGATGACCTAGTAACTGTAGTAAGAGGAAAGTTCGAGTGACAAAATATTGCAGGTCTGTAGAACAACAAATTTAGGACAGTAAGATTGTTATTGTCATATCAAAAAACGTATATGGCAATCCTCGTATTAAGTATAAGTCGAACGCATATGTTCGGATACAATAAGCGTTTTTTGTAAAGACGATGAAGACGACTTTACTAAGTAACAAGACATTTACTCAACACACACACTACACATTACACTATAATCTAATTGCGACTGGCTGAATGATTAACATCTATGCCATTAAAAAAAGTATAAGCCAAGTTATGTAGTTACTCCCGTTTAATTTAGTCGATTTTTCGAAACAATTAGAAAGAAATTAACCGGAAGTAAACTGAAATCGTATCTTTCGACGACACTTCAAATTCGATTTAGAAAAAACAGTTTCGAGGGAGAAGCGCCAAACTGCAATTTATCGGTAATTTGAAGTAATTTGGGCGAGAGAGCGAGAAAAAGCGATCTCGCTTCGGTTCTGGTAAACAAATTTCCGTGGAGAGAAAGAGAAAGAGAACCGGCAATCGAGCGGTCTTCCCGAAGTTTAAGTATTAAAACTTTAAACTCCAATACAACTTGATGGCGATATTGTTCTTACGTAAAGGATTAAATCGAAAAAATCTCGAGAACTGCTCGAGAATTGAAGAAACTTTTTATTGGGGTGTGGTTCCGTACGAATTTATTAAATTGCTAATTAGACCAGTAAGGATCTGTTTTTAGGTAGATGTGAGAGCTGGCATTCAGATTTTTGCGGATAAAGTTAGGTAATAACTTCGTTAATAATAATTGAATTATGCTCCTTCTCAAATATGCCCGGAACATTAATAAAAAAAAATAAAATATTTAAAAATTTCAAAAAATGTCTGTTTTTTTTCTAATTTTTTTGCTTATAACTTAAAAACTATTCATTTTAGAACAAAGTCCTATAGGAATAAAACAAAGATAATTAAATTTTCTATCAGATGCGATTGATAAAAAATGTCTTAATTAATCACCCTTGCTTCAAAATAGCAATAAATATAAAATACGGGTGCAAAACAAGCTTGTCCTTATTCAATGATTTTCCATCACTTAGGTTACACTTGGAACATTCCTAATTCGCTTATAAAATTTTTGTAGTGGGCTAAAACCGCCACCAAATTTCATTAAAATTGACTTACTAGATTTTGCATAATAGTTTTGCAATCTAAACTTTTTTTAAAAAATTAAAATTTTTTAAAATCTTGCACAACAAAAACTAGAACATACAAAGATTTGTCAATTTTTTACATATAAAGAAGAACTCCACCTGTCTAATGCACTTTACAGAATTCAAATCAGATTATTTAAGCAGCCTCAGCAATGTTTTAAAGTTATAAACAATTTTTTGGCTTATAAACAAATTAGTGCTGTGGCCAGGAGGGGGTGCTACGGGCTCCTTTATTTAGATGGACTTACCCAAGTTTTTTTTATGTATTTTGACCCATAGAACACGAATTTTTTGGGTAACAGTTGATCCGGATGTCGATAAGATTGTTATAAACAAAGAACTTGAGGAATTACATAACATCGATTTTTCGCAAAATAAAACATTTTTTGTATTTCTTGGGTAATTCTAAGCAAAAAATGTTCTTACAGGTTTTTCCGTAGGATGCATAGTTTTCGAGATAAACGCGGTGGAACTTTTAAAAAATCGAGAAATTGCAATTTTTGAACGCGAATAACGTTTGATTAAAAAATAAAACAGCAATTCTGCTGACAGCATTTGAAAGTTTAAGTCAAATTATACCGGTTTTAATTATTTACATTGCTAAAAATTAATTTTTTTATTATTAAACAAAGCTATTTGTTTATAAGCCAAAAAATTGTTAATAAACTTAAAACATTGCTGGGGCCCCTTAAATAATCCGATTTTAATTCTGTAAAGTGTATTAGATAGGTAGAGCACCTCTTTATATGTAAAAAAATTAGCCAACTTCTAAATGGTCGCAATTATTGCAAAATTCGTATTTATTATGCAAAATTTATTAAGTCGATTTTAATGAAATTTGGTATACGATTTAAGTATGTTACAAAGAATTTCCTAAGCGAATTACTAAGGTTCTAAGTGCCACCAAAGTGGTTAAAAAATATTGAATAACAACAGACTTATGTTGCCCCCTTATTTTGTATTTATTGCTATATTGCAGAAAAGGTAATACCTTAAGACATTTTTTACCAGTTGTATATCATACAAAATTCAATTATATTTATTTTATTTCTCTACGACTTTGTTCCAAAACGAATCATTTTAAAGTTATAAGCAAAGAAAGCAGAAAAAAAAATCGATATTTTTCGAAATTTTTAAATATTTTAATTTTTTATTAATGTTCCGGGCATATTTGAGAAGGAGCATAAGTCAATTATTATTACTGAAAGTGTCACCTAACTTTGTCTGCAAAAATCCGATTGCCACCTCTCACATCCAAAAATACACCTTTTTACTGATTAGTCCTGGTCTACAATTATTAAGTAGATATGTAAAACTATAATTTATTATATTATAAAAAAATGTGTAGTCATTCTACACATTAGCTTGATTGCACCTTTCTTTTTAACATATTGTAAATCTCTAACTATTGTAATTAACTTAATCAAATATTTATTTGTATAATATCTTATCTACGTGTGACACTGGTGTAATCATAGATACAAAAACTAAAGTCATTCTATGATTCCATACAACTCAAATTATATCATAGATCAATATTGTAAAAACATAAATTACCACAATAGTTGGCGATACGACATAGGTTTCAAAAAGATAGTTCTTATCAATGTTTACTGTTTTTCTAATAGCAACAACCGCACGTATCAGTTTTGTGTCTACTTCAATTGCTTATTAAAATGTAGAAACGTTCAAAACCATTTTAGATAAGATATTTTTGTATCAGGCGCGTTTAAACTTTGGAAGAATACAAGTTTTGTTTTGCGAAAATATTTGTTGGTGTGATTTTCCCAATAAGAACCTCATTTATGTTTATGAGGAAATCGTTTCTTTCCATCAATCAATCAATCAATCGTTTTGAAATATTCATAAACAAAGTATTTTTGAACTATGAAGTTTGAACGGTCATTTGTGCCAGCTTGATAGCGGCAATCTCCTAAAATAATGATGGATGGAATGCATAAAACGTAGTAGATGCTGTTGCTTCAGCAAATAGTTTCTACTTGTAGCATTTTCGTTTACATAAAAGTATGTGCTTTTGTTGAGAAGAACATACTACAGAACAGAAGTACCTACTACTGACCTGAAGTATCTACTACTAAGCGCAGCGCCAGCCGTGTTCGCATGATACCAATTAGACCATGGCGCATCTGTAAAAATATTAGTAAAAACAAATTGCTTGAAAATAACTTATATAATAATATTTGAGTTATCCTCCCACTCAAAAATGTCCGGAACATTGTTTAAATAATCATAATTTCAAAAAATGAAGGAAAAATTCGATTTTTTTCTTCGTTTTTTGATTATAAATTTAAAATACTGACATAAAAGTTACGTCATTAAATTTCCTACAATATAAGATTAGCTAAAAATTTTAAAAGTTGTCACCCTTGTTGCAAAATAGCAATAATTGCGAAAAAAACATAAAAAACAAGTATTCGCATTTTACGTTTTTCAACCACTACACTTAGGACCTTCATATTTCACCCAGAAAAACTTTATGATATAGAAACACAAAACATTAAATTTCATTAAGGTCGGCCTAACAGATTTTGCAAAATAAATTTTGCAATTCAGCTTTCGCAAAAAAACATATTTTGGTTGCAGGACTATTAAGGTTGCAGGACTGAAAATGAAGCAGTCAGCAATTTGAAATTTTTTTTTCCATATGGAAGAATACTGTACCTTTCATTTGCAATTTGCACCAATTAAAATCGGTTAACTAACACGGCGTCAGGATTTCTTTTTAAATCAATATTAATTTTTGGTGTTACGCGCAGGACAGCGGATACGTTTGCTCTGATTAGGCATTCCAATGACCTTTGATAATGATTGATAAATTTTAATTTTTAGTACATTTCGATATAAATAAATAAATTTGTTTATTGCAAAATAAAAACACATACTCTGTCTTTTAAAATAACACTTTTTTTAACAAAAACTTTCTCTGTTCATATATTTTAACTTAGAGAATAAAAGCTTATTATTTTTAAACATAATATGCAATTGTTTAAAGTTTAAACAATACTTCACAAACAATAATCAAATTAGTTTGATTTTTGTGGAATTAAAATATTAAAATACAGCAAAATATAGAGTAAGAAAATAATATATTAGATAAAGATTGGAAGACATTTTGGTGGAAATCAACTTGTGTGAATCGAACACCGCTGTCCTGCTCGTAGCACCAAAAATTATTGTTTATTTAAAAAAAATCCTGACGCCGTGGTAGTTAACCGATTTTAATTTTGCAAATTGCAGATGAAAGGTACAGTATTCTTCTATATGTAAAAGAAATCAACTATCTGGTTTATTTTCAGTCAGGCAACATTTTGAAAAACTAAATTTTTTTGCGAAAGCTGGATTGCAAAATTTATTTTGCAAATTCTATTGAACCGATCTTAATGAAATTTACAGTGTTGTTTTATTATATCATAAAGTTTTTCTGGATAAAATATGAAGGTCCTAAGTGCAGCATATATGGTTGAAAAACGTAAAACGCGAATACTTGTTTTTATGTTTTTTCGCAATTATTGCTATTTTACAAAAAGGGTGATAATTTTTAAAAATTTTAACCAATCCTATATTGTAGGAAATTTAATTACGCAACTTTTCTCGAAAGTGAATATTTTTAAAGTTATAATAAAAAAACGAAGAAAAAATATCGAATTTTTTCTTCATTTTTTTACATTTTGATTATTTAAACAATGTTCCGGATCTTTTTAAGTGGGAAGATAACTCAGTTATTATTATATGAGTTAATTCCAATCAATTTCTACAAAAAATATGAGTCACCTCTCAACGTCCATCTTAAAACAGATGCGCCCTGGACAAAATCGTGATGGAGCTAGTTTGCCATGTGCTTGTGATTTATGCATTCACATTTTTACACACCTAATTATTAGAATAATTGCAATACATTTGCTAGTACCTTGAACCGGATTTTTTCAAAGCTCAATTATTTTTAAGTTTTTTAATTTCAAGGAAAACTTTTTCGACTAACTTGTAGTTTGCACACCATAGTATATATTATACTATGTTAAAAGATCATTTTATTAAAACAAAACATATTTTTTTTAGTTTTATTTATTAGAGCTAATTTGGTCCAAGGTACAAACCTGTACTGTACCTTGAACCACCCGTAAACCTTTAAAAATATATACAAAAAATTGTGTTATTCAACATTGAACATCTCAAATTCTACCAAAAAGGTAACAAAAGTTTAACACTCCAAATCACCGATTATTCTAGTCGGAATCTCACATAAATACAAATATTTTGACAAAGCAGCCATAAAACAAGAAACAAACTACCTAATCGGGATCGTAAATTTTCAATTTAATGTTAATCCATTAACTGTATAAATGCTGCACTTGAAGGTGCAATTAAACGCCAAATTAATTGCTGCTTTGAGTTATATTTCTCCTTAATTAAATAAACCATGTAGGGACATATATCGCACGTTTCTGTATGAAATAGCTACTTTGGTAACTTAGTCATGTTAACTAGAGTTTGATATCATAAAAATTATATTTCCAGAAACGAGCCGGTAGAGATTGTTCCATTTGGATCCGTTCCAAAACAACGAATCAGTTTGGGATGGTCGATTGGATCCGTTCCGAAATAGCGAATCAGTTTAGGAATCGTTTGCAATACCAGGCATTTGAATGTACAATTAAATGCTAAATTACCATGTAGGGACTTATATCGCACGTTACTGCATGGAATAGCTACTTTGGTAATTTAGTACATAATGTTAACTAGAATTTGATATAATAAAAATAATTTTTCGTGAAATGAGTCGGAAGAGATGATCGATTGGATCCGTTCCAAAATAGTGAATCAGTTTGGGAACCATTGGCAAGCCCAGTTTTGTATTTGGTATGATAATTGCTCTGTGTTGATTTGATTTTACTGAAGATTATGTAGATTACTTATTACTCTGATTATATGAGAACTACTGCTCTTTACTGTTGATTTTGTTCTAGCAATTAGTGTACTAATTCGTTTTATGCCACTTTTATTTTTTGCTCTTCAAATGCATGGGATTCTTCAGCCTTAGTGTCATTAATATTATATTCCTGTTTCTTTTGTTGATAACAAGACTTTGTTACATCTCATACTTTATTTTTGTAAATTTCATAAGGGTCGTTTATACTCATACCTTACACATATTTTAGTTCAAATGATCTAGGCTTCTGAAAAGCCTATTGTCTAATGCTTTATTATTTTTATGGACATCTTCTAGGATGCACTCTTTGGGATACTGTAAAATGGTTCTTGCTTGATAAAGAAAAAAGTAACAGCAATCTCCACCAACAACTCGATATTACCAGAGAACGATAGTTCTCGTCAGTGGCGCACAACCCCAACAACAATACCCCTACAAGCAACACTATATATACACGAAATTTTCGATTTTCTAAATCTGACTGAATTGAAAATTGGGCCAACTCCCATATTAAAGTTCAGGAAAAGACTCACCCATTCATATGTCAACCATCCATTTTGGTCCAAGGGTGTGGATTTTACGGCCCTTCCTATTTAGGGTCTGTTTTTTGTTCTCGTCCCCAAATCTCCCAAAAACTTCGAAAATTTAACTCCGACCTTTGCGGCTTCTAATAGAAGCGATCATTACCTTTCCAACGCATGTCTAATTTTAAAAATCGGTTGTACCGTTCAAAAGTTGCCGAGCTCAGAAATATGAGTCAATTTTTATTTAAAAAAGGGAAAATGTTTGTGGATATGTATGTATGTATGTATGTGTGTGGAAAAGTTAAACCAATCGGAATTTTTTTGTGTTTGAAGAGGGGGTGAGGGCCGATTCAGAACCGGTGTAGTTTGTGAGTTTTGACTACCCATAAGCCAGCTATAGGACTTGGTAGGTACAAAACGGCATATTTTTTGGAGCTATATATATTCGGTTCAAGAAGAGACAGGAGAATAGTAAATACACCAAATCAATAGCGTTGAGTTAAGCTTTCAAATGGTGTTTAAGCTTTCAGGATCAGACACACACGGCTTAGTATAGCCGAAAAACTAAAAAACTAAATTTTTGAAAATTTTGGTTTTTCGACAATTAATAAAAATTTCAACCTACGAATTACGCCAATAACTGAGCGTTTGCAGAAGGAGTCCACACGAATCTAACGGTGTATACCTTACATCCGGGAAAATTCGAATTTTTAAGTTATAGGCTTCATAAATATGATCAAATTTATTTCTTATGGGAAAAACGGTTTTTCAAGCTCAATAGTTCCTATAATAGCTTCAGTTATCATACTTGACCTTAGATGCATAAGATACTACTTTTCAATACGTTTAAAACTCATGTTTAGTGTACAAAATCGGTTAAGCCATTTAGAAGTTATTAAGCTACAAAAGTATAATCCAATTAACGATTATTCCCTAAATGGTTTATGTAGTTGTACTGGTTACGAGGCTAATTTTATCTGGCAACGGGCAATCCGAGTTCATTTACCAGCCATCCCAATATTTTTTTCAATCTATTTTGAATAGAAAAAAAATCTAGTGCACATTCGATGGACACTAGATTATTTGGGAGATAGTGCGACAAAGCCGACCATTTATAAAGCTTAACGTGTAATCGAGAAACACTACATTCAACTTTATACATTTAATTTATAAATAACTTTGAAAAACTCCTGATACAAGATTAAAAAACCGCTAAACGCCGTAAAAATGAGTGGCGCATACAATATTCCAGCTACAAAAGATCTGATATGTATATTAATTACGTGGCGCGAAAATGTATTTTCATTTTGATCCAAAACAAAATTCTAGTTTTATTTTAAAAGATTTTTTCATAATATTTGCTAAATTTGAAGTAAACGCGCCACAAAAGAGTTTCAAAATTCAAACTGTATCAAAGTTACTCTTTTGTGGCGCGTTTTACTTCAAATTAGGCAAATATTATGGAAAATATTTTAAAATAAAACTAGAATTTTGTTTTGCATCAAAATGAAAATACATTTTCGCGCCACGTAATATTCATATCAGATCTTTTGTAGCTGGAATATTGTATGCGCCACTCATTTTTATGGCGTTTAGCGGTTTTTTAATCTTGTCCTGATATACATAACAAAGTTATTTGAATATTATGTTTATATGGCTCTGGTGTAGAGGATAGCCTACAAGAAGATGGCTGGATGATGTAAAAGAAGATATATGTAGAAGTAATGAATACTAAAGACTGGAAAGCTCAGTGCAAGGACAGGAAGAAATGGAAAAGAGTCATGACAGTAGCAAAGACACGCAACTAGCATATTTGATGACATACAGCACGACATAGATGACATATTTTGAACAGCATGGCGTTAGTTATTATCCCTTGGAATTGTCATGATTCATAATGATGGTGATGATGTGTACATATAATAAGCAACTGGTGTTGTAGGTTATATTTGATTTTAAACTCGAAACAAGGTATACATATACTTTAAACTGTCCAACTACATATCAAACACGGACTCCCACCATAACTCTGGCTTATCGTATCCCAAGCTCTCGGGAAAATCGCACCCCAACTCCGCGACAGTCGGTCCTACTTCCTGAAGAATATACGGCCAAATAGTATCTACGTTATTACCACACTTGTTCCTCACCATCTCCAAAAATCTCACAGAAAGCGCATAGTCGTTCAAACGTCTGCAAGCGTGAAGTCCTGCGATGATGATCCTAGGCTCGGGAACAGAGTCATAGGCTGTTAGATCGTTCATAGCTTGACGCACGTCCCAGCCATCGGAGTCTTCTCTGCCGAAGATGCATTCGTATCTGGCTATCATGTCTTTGACTGATTCGTGTTGGACTGCTAGGTAGCTTATGGGGCGCATATTGTTCTTGAAAAGTATCGGTTGAATTCTACCACAGCTCTTTACCACTTTTGCTATTCTTCCGAGTACAGACATATTGATCTGAACAAATTATTGAGGTTCTTAATAAGTATTTAATAATATTGACAATGCTTTATTAAGACGTTTTGACATGAATGTCACTTTGACAATACTACTTTGACACAGTGGCGGCTCGTACCACTTTAAGAGGGTAGTGCCAGAATTCGGACAGCCGCCTAAATTTTTAGTGAAGGGTTCACGATATTGTCAAAAAAGTTATAAAACAAAATTTAAAAAAATAGGCGCTGATACAGATACTTTTACCTTATGTATCTTATGTATATTTAATTAAGTATTTTCTATGGGAAATAAGCCACAATTTTACTAAAAAATGAATTTATTAACGTTTCGAAGCCCAAATCGGGTTTCGTTGTCAAAATACAAAATACTGTATTTTGTATTTTGACAACGAAACCCGATTTGGGCTTCGAAACGTTAATAAATTCATTTTTTAGTAAAATTGTGGCTTATTTCCCATAGAAAATACTTAATTATAAAAATGCCAGAAGGAAATAGCTTCAGAACAACATTATGTACAGCTGGTTCAAAAAAAAAAACTGATACGACTCTTATAGCGTATTTTGTAGAAAATTGAGCAGTGTACTTTCTTCTTCTTTTTTTTTGTTTTTGGTCTCGCTGCAAGGCAATTACCAGCACGATTTATAGGCGATCTTGATGTAGTCTGGCTCTAAGCCATATCAAAATCGCTGACTATGTTCTTGTAAAAAGCTTTTGATGAGGTGTGATATAATGAATATGAGTTTAATTATATTTAATTTATTATATTTTGAAGGATAAGTACTTATTATTTAGTTACTGTCACTGCCACTGCCAAATCTTAAAACTTGTCAGATAACTTCAACCTCAAAAAATGGCTATTTGTTTATTTTATTATTTGTCTGTCATAATAAATATAATATAATGTCAGACCAATCATACACTGCTCAAAATAATCAAATCTTACTAAGAGTCGTATCAGTTTTTTTAGGAACCAGCTGTATATTTATCTGAGGTGCCAAGAAATTGTTCAAAATTTATCAAAACAGTTCCGTAAATTCATTAACAATAAAAACTCTCAACTTACAACCATTATTTACTGCTAATATTACTTAGCTTGTATTACGATTTAGTCTCTATTTACAAAATTATAAAAATAATACTATTTTATTATTTACACACAGGCACAAAGTTGTGTTAATACCACTTTTAAAGTTTACGATACATCCTTCTTGTTTTCTTTTTGGTTGCAAAGTTTTCAATGACTTTATTATTAAAATTATCAATACCATTTACAAAATGCTTTTCTGCAGATAACATACCTTTCATTGTATTTTTAAATAATATTTTAATTCGTTTTAGCATCGAAAAACAGCGTTCTGCGTCTTAAGATATTGATATAGAAATGGTAATTAAAATGCTTAAAAGTTTAATAGTTTCTTCGAATGTGCTTTTTAAACCTGCCTCATTTAATAAAACTCATAGCGGAACAGCACCAGAGCTAGTACTTAATTCATCTCACTAATACAGTACTTCTAATTCAGTTTTAAACCGAGTTTTGTTTAAAAATTAAAATTGTCTCCATGTTTCATTAAAAAATGATTCGGTGAACCGACGCTTGTAAGCAGAAAACTTCTTCGACATAAATAAATTAGAAGCAACTACATGTCAGGAGACGGTAGACCTTTGAAAGATCTGGAACTTTAAATATTATGAACCTTTAAGTCGTTGTCTAATTCGGCGCTAAAATTGACCAGTTCCTTAAATATGCCTCTATTTTATGAATTTTTTTTCGTCGTGACCTCTTTAAGCTAACTCGAAAGCTCCACAAAACCTTATACAATTTGTAAAGAAAAACCACCAAAAGAGTTTTTTAAGATACTAATCTGATTCATTGTCAATTAATAAATTAAACTTAAGAAAATAATCAAAATATTATTTATACTACACCCACGATTATGATGCACTAAAAGTTTAATAATAATAGGTACTGGGTGTCAAATTATATTTTCCCCCATTTTATCTGCCTATAACTTCTAAACGGCTCAAGATAGAAATATGCGGTTTTCGCTGAAATGTTTTATTTTAGCAAACGTTTTGTCTGAATGGATTGAATTTTTTATATCGCTTTCAAATACGAAAAGAAACCTGGCGGATTTTTGAAAAAAAACCTTGTTGACTCTTTTTTAATGGAACACCCAGTATATTTTTTTGCAAATTGAAAGAAAGGTCATTAACCTATCCAAAGATATAAAGTTTTTCAAAATTGGTTGTCAAATCAGTGAGTAATTAATTTTTAAAATGAGAGGTGCAACGTGGATATTACATACCTAAATAACATAACTAAGCAAATTGATATTATGTTATGTGATTTCCACATTGCATCTCTCATTTTAAAAATTAATTGCTTAGTCATTTGACAACCGATTTTAAAATTTTTTTATATAGTTGGATAGGTAAATGAATTTTTTTTGAGGTTTTTAGGTAAATGACCATTTTTTATATGGCTTTTAAATAAAAAATGGCGGATTTTTTTAAAACAAACGTTGTTGACTTTTTCTATTAAAACACCCAGTATATATTTTTGCAGCTTGAAAAAACGGTCATTCACCTATCCAACGATGTAAAAATTTTTAAAATCGGTTGTCAAATGACTGAGAAAATAATTTTTAAAATGAGAGATGCAATGTGGAAATCACATAACATAATATCATTTTGCTTAGTTATGTTATTTAGGTATGTGATATCCACGTTGCACCGATCAATTTAAAAATTAATTACTCAGTGATTTGACAACCAATTTTGAAAAACTTTATATCGCTGGATAGGTGAATGACCTTTCTTTCAATTTACAAAAAATATACTGGGTGTTTCATTAAAAAAAGTCAACAACGTTTTTTTCCAAAAATCGGCCATTTTTTTGTCGTCTTTGAAAGTGATATAAAAAATTCAATACATTCAGGCAAAACTTGTACTGAAATAAAACATTTCAGCGAAAACCGCATTTTTCTATCTTAAGCCGTTTAGAAGTTATAGGCAGTTAAAATGGGGGAAAATATAAGTGGACACCCGGTATTATAAATAAAAAACTTTAACAGAAAATAGACATAAGAAAAGCGACAAGCCAGCACTTAAAGAAACTCAAATACATAATAGATACCTTCTCATTTAAGGTATAATTTGCCTAATTGCGTAAAATACAAATGCATAATTTGAAATATTCAAAACCAAATAACGGAAAAACTTTGCATTTTTCGAGGAAAATTTAAATAACCTTTTTTCAAGTATACAGTTAGACTTTTCAAAAAATAATTCTGAAAATTAAGCGACTTATGACCAAAAAAAAGTCGGTACCTGCTTTTCTCACAGAAAAAATCAGTGAAAACAACCCTCTAACTACCCTCCCAATTAAAAATTGGTCTTCACCTTTCTACAATTCTTTTTATATTTGTATTATCAATACACCCAAGAAGTTTGGCCTATTTAAAAAGCCTAATTTTAGAAAAATTGGAGTTTAAAGAAAAAATAATTTTTTGCAATTTCCCATTTTTCACCTTTTACTTCAAAATATCTCCGAAAATACTGGAGATACGAAAAAAATGAAAGATTACTAAATTGTAGCTTTTTTAATAGCTAAAATTCCCTTGTACATAGATTTTCATTATAGGGATCAGTTAGCGAGATATAGCTGTTTAAAACCTCTATTTACGAGCAAACACTCCCTTATTCGAGCCCTTTAAATCCACCCTAATTAAAGACTAAGGGATCTTACGAAATTTAGTTTACACAGTCTTATAATTCTTAAAAAATCCTACAGTCATTTTTGAAAAAACTTTTTATCGACAAAAATGAAGGACCTATGTTATAAAACGAATTTTTTTTTTCGAAAAATTTGAATAGTCCGCTTATGGATAATTTTCAATGTACGTATAATACCACAGAACCGGTTCGTATACTGGAAGATGACTAAAAAACTATTTGTATTTGTATTTGTATATATTTGTAAATTCGTATTTTTGTGTAAATAAATGTTTTTGTAATTCTTTATTTCTACTTTTTTTCTGTATAGATCTATTAAAATATCTACTTATAAAAACTGTAATATTATTAAGAGTTGTTTTTTAGCGTTGAAATATTATGATATTATATCCTAAAGTATAAAACAATCATTATTTAACCAATTAAAATTTTACCCATATTAAAGTTTACAATGTTTTTATATAATTTTTGAAAATAAGGGGTATTTTACACCCCTAAAAATAATCAACGCCCATAAGCATGATATAGAATATGAAGTACAGGGTGAGATGATCCTAATCCCAAATTTTTATGTAAATCGATGCAAGCCGAAATTATTCTTTTAGGATAAGTAAATTTTTTATATATAGCTCCATCAAGGGTGGTTTTAAGGGTTGAAATATTATGATAGTATATCTTAAAGCATAAAACAATCATTATGTAGAAACTACTGTCACCAAAACTGTCAATGTCAACTTTTATTGGGTTGCTGAAAACATAATTGATTATAATTATGAGATTAGTTAATCAATTAACATAACAATTATTAACATAATTGATTAAGTAATTTCACAATTGTAATCAATTATGTTTTCAGCAACCCAAACAAAGTTGACATTGACAGTTCGTGACAGTAATTAAATATTTGATAATGATCATTGTTGATTAGCGTTCGAACAACCGGCCCTAAATAATTTAGCGGACATAATATCAAAGAAACAATTAGAATTATATAATATTAGACGAAGAAGAAATCAAGTAAATAATATCCAACCTCTATGAATTTGAATAAGAAATTATACAAAAAAAAATTAATATTGAAATAATTAAATAAATATTTATATAATACAAAATTAAAAATTAATATCAAATATAAAATAAACTAAAATAAATCAAAAAATTATTAATCAAACAAAAAAAAATTAAACTAAAAACCTGAAATTTTAATACTCAATGGTCTAAGGCTCACCGAAATTAGAACTGCACTTAAAATTATTCGTTACTATTTTTAGATGAATAGTGCTGGCATTTCTCATCTGAGAATGAGAAATGGGAGCAAAATTTATATGTTCAAAAAAAATTAATAATTTATCTTTTGTTTATTAGTTTTTGTTTAGTTGTTACTATTTGTTCATTAGAATTGTTTACAATTTGTAGTTTTCATAATTAGTAGTAGATTAAGGCTATTGTTAATTAGTCAAATATAGAAAGTTCTTAAAGTAATAATAATGTAAAGATAAACTACTGTAATCCCATCAGGAAACGACCTGGATTAGTCACAAGAGGCCAGGTCATTTGTATAGTACTATAAATAAATAAATAAATAAATAAATAAATAAATAAATAAATAAATAAATAAATAAATAAATAAATAAATAAATAAATAAATAAATAAAAGTATTTCTCCATCCAGACATAATTTTATGAAATACTCCTGTCACATACGTCTTTTCCCAACTGTATTTTTTTTTTCACACAGTTATGTGTTTTAATAGCTGACACAAAGTTTTGTGGCATACGTTTTTGTTGTAGAATTTTTAATATAGTCACACAATACCTCTCTGTGTGCGATATTAAAAAATCGTTTGATTGCTCATTTTTATAGCTAGTAAAATTTTTCATAATCTGCGGTTTTCCAATTAAATCAGCGTTTGTTCACTGGTTAACTAGACTTAAAACAACACGAATGGAGGCCAGATAAACCACTGAACCGTTCGTGCAATAGAATTATGATATCTTTCATTAATAAAGCCGAAATGCATCAATTATATTGAGTAACCGATTGACCGACCAATTCACTGGCTGATATATATGCGTTGTTTGCGTTTCTGCCACTGACAGGGCCGTCTTCAATAAAGGGTATTGATATTTCAATGCCCTTTGATGTGGTGTATACAAGATCAGGTTGCGATAGCAACATTATCACCTATGGAATGGAGGTTTGTTATTTATGTATTAGGGATGAATTAATACTGCGCATAACTGAATATAATTCTTCTTCTTCTTCTTTCTGCTTCCTTAATAGGCTTGCGCTTGTTCCATCTTCGGATGCCTCATGCCTCTTCATCAGATATCCACGTTGTCACTCCATCTCTTCCTTGGCCTTCCTATACTCTTTCGTCCGTTTGAGATCTGTCTCTTGCTATCTTTATCAGTATTCCTTCTCCCATTCTGCTTATATGGCTATACCTTTCTTTTTTCTTTTCAGTGTCCAGTCATTTCTTCTTCTTCTACGGCACTACAGCGCAAATTGAGCCTTGGCCTCCTTTATTTTTTGTCTTGAGCAGCCACCCTTGCTTGTCTGTGCCTGCTCTTCTCCATACATGGACTCCTAAAAGGGCTTGTGCGTAGCTGTTGTTTACTGTGTCTTCCCAGTGCTTTCTTGGCTTTCCAACTGGTCACTTTCCCTGCATTCTAGCATTCAGTGCTCTTTTTGGTAGCCCATCCTCTCCCATTCTTATCACATGTCCGGCCCATTACAATCATTGTATTCTAATGAAGTCTGACAGGGGTGCTTCCTTATAAAGTTGATAAAGTTCGTTGTTGTATCGACTTCTAAAGATTCCGTTTTCCCTCGCAGGTCCTAGTATTCTTGTCAGAACTTTCCTTTCGAATGTGTCGAGTTTGTTTTTGGATGTTTCTTTCAGGACCCAGGCTTCACTGCCATAGCATGTTATTGGTCCAATTAAGTTTCATAAATTCTCATCTTTGCATTTCGGTAGACACTTTTAGACCGAAATATATGGGAGAGGGTAAAATAAGCTGTTTGCCTGCGTTATGCTCTTCCGTATTTCTCCATCGTCTGATCCGTCGGCATATATTTCTACTCCCTGGTATGTAAATTTTTTTCGAACCGTTTCAGTGTCATCTTCATGTATAATATTTTGTGGGACTATATTTCTTCTCGTCTGAGTCATTATTTTTGTTTTTCTGTGTTAATTACCAGACCTTGCATTTTTGTTTGTGTTTTTAACTCTGCGTATGTTTCCTGTGCTCCTGTTATTGTTCTACTCATAATATTAATATCATCGGCATAAGCGGCCAGTTGAACCGTTCGGTTGGTCAGTAGGTTTCCTCGTCCAGTTTGCATTTGCCTAACCGCATACTCCAGTGCCAGGTTAAACAATGTTGGAGCCAGCCCATCTCCCTGCTTTAGTCCCTGCGAAATTTTGAAAAAGTGTCCGGTGGTTTTGTATTCGTACATATGCCTGAGTTTCATCAATTGTGGCTTTAATGAGTCTTATTAGCTTGTGAGGTATTGCCAATGCAGCCAATATATAGCATAGTTTGTTCCTTTTGACTTAATCGTATGCCTGTTTGAAGTCTACGAACACGTTGTGAACATCAATATCGTGTTCCCATGATTTGCTCAAGATCTGTTTGTAAATATTTGATCCAGTGTCGATCTTCCCCGTCGCAAGCCCGTCTGATATTCTCCAATAATATTTTCTGCTAGTGGTTGGAGCCGCTGGTTTATAATATACGTGAGGACTTTATATGCTGTACATAGTAGAGAGATTCCACGGTAGTTTTTGCACTGGAATTTGTCTCCTTTTTTATAGATCGGGCATACTATACTTTTCTTCCAGTCGTCGGGTATTTTCTCTTCTTGCCATATGTCTTTGATGAGCGCGTGGATGTAACTTGCTAAGTGGTCGCCACCTATCTTATACCGATCTGCTGGTATTTCGTCAACTTCCGGAGCTGTATTGTTTTTCTGGGCCCTAATGGCTTCGAGAACTTCCTCTATGGTTGGAGCTTCTACTCCATTCTCTTCTACGTAGATCATACCCATTTCATCTTCCATGTCTACTTGTGTTCCAAGTAGGGTCTGAAAATAATGCTTCCAGGTTTCTGTGACTTTCTGTTGGTCACTGATTATTTGCCCACTTTCATCTTTACATAGACTTGTTTGAGGTTTATACCCACTTTTTATCTTATTTAGGTATTCGCAAGCCCCTATAATTTTGTTGTTTTGAAATTTTTGAAATTTTCTGAAATTTTTTTCCATTTTTTTTTTGTCCATCCTAATTATCCAGTCGTTGTGATATCTCTAAGTCAGTTTCAACTACCTTAGATTTTCATCCCAAATTTCTGTAGTCAACAGCTCTTTCATAAACCATCGACCAATTAGCAAAGAAAAACATTGAAGATGAAGATAGATTTATTGGTTCGATTTTATATCCATAGTCTAGTTACCATTTTTGTTCTCTTTCTGGTATTATTTTTTCTAAAATTGTTCTTTAATATAATTAATTAATTTTGTAAATTCTAAGACAAAATTTTCTTTTCAATTCTTGACTACTAAAGACATCCTTTTTGTTTCAGGATACGTCAGGAGAAAAACGGCGGTGCTTGGTGTCCCAAAGCGCAGATAAGTAGCGACGTTAAGGAATACTTGGAGGTGGATCTCCAGAAAAACCACCTGATGACTTGGACAGAAACTCAAGGCCGTTTCGGAAACGGCCAAGGCCAGGAATTCGCTGAGGCCTTCTTGGTGGAGTATTGGAGACCGTCTTTGAATCAGTGGATTACGTATAAGGATTCTAGAGGAGAAAAGGTAAGTTTATGTTAAACATTAAAATTAATAGTAAAATTGTTTGGTTTTTCTAGCGTCTTTTATATTTAAATTTTTACACTTAATACCTTAAATACAGCTTATTTTGCAAACATTAATAGACTAGATATTCTTCTTCTTCTTTTTTTTCTCCTTCCTTCTTGTATGTAGGCTTTAAAGCCTGTTTCTTCTTCAATATTAGCCTCCTAAATTGTTTAAATTATCGCACCGTCTTTTTCTTGGTCTGTCAATACTTCTCCGTCCATTTGGTGACTTATTTCATGCTATTCGTACTATCCTATCCTCTGCCATTCTAGCAATGACAATGTGTTCATTCCACTCCTGTTTCCGATTTGTCACCAGACTTTTCCCTGAAGTATTTTCATCTCTGTTGTTTCTATACTCTGGGCTAATTAGCAAAATGCATGGAAAAGTTATTTACCAGCAATTTAATTGCTGGAATCGAATTATAAGATCCTATATATTAATAATATAGATAAGCAAAGTCCGCAGATAGTGTGCTACTTTTTTTATAAACAAAATGGCGTCGACAAATCGTGTTTTTTTCAATTATTGCTCTATAACTCAGAAGATTTTAACTTTATAACAAAAACACCCATATAAAAATTCACCGCAATTAAATTCTGCATAGAGGAATGTTCTTCCCGATTTGCTCCGACGAAAATTTTCCTCGGAAAATGCAGGTTTTCCCAACAAAATCTCTAATTTCCAAATAAAGCTTTAGGTAAGTAATTATTCATCAATAATTAAATACCTTAGTGACATAAAAGCTTTCTTGGTGTAGATTGTAATTTCAGAAGCCGATGAAAATTAAACGAATATTTTAGCAACAATTCAATTGTTAACTAACAATTTACGATCGTAATAATAACCAAAATATTCATGAAACATTGATCAAACTTATAACGATTATAAAGATGAGATGCTTATTTAATATTTTATTGACAAAATATAAATTTTTCGTCTTTTTGCATAATCTATAAATTTTGAAAAAAAAAATAGTTATAATACTCTGGTCTAATTAGCAAAGTACAAGGAAAAGTTATTTACCAGCAATTTTATTGCTGGAATCGAATACTATGATCCTATATAATAATAATATAGGCATGCCAAGTCCGCTGATAGTGCGCTACATTTTTTATTAACAAAATGGCGCCCCCAAATCGTGTTTTTTTTTTTAATTATTGCTCTATAACTCCGAAGATTTTAACTTTACTCCAAAAACACTCAAATAAAAATTCACCGCAATTTTATTCTACATAGAGGCATGTTTTTCCCGATTTACTCAGACGAAAATTTTCCTGGGAAAAAGTGGGTTTTCCCAAAAAAATCTCGAATTTTTAAATTAATTTTTTGGGCAAGTAATTATTTATCAATAATTAAATAACTTGGGGAAATAAAAGCTTTTTTAATAAAGATTATAATTGCAGAAGCCGATGAAAATTAAACAAATATTTTAGCAACAATTCAATTGTTAATTAACAATTTACAATCGCAATAACAACCAAAATAATCATGAGACATTGATCAAACTTAGAAATGTTATAAGTATGAGATGCCTATTTAATATTTTGTTGACAAAATATAAATTTTTCTTTTTTTTGCACAATCTTTAAGTATTTAAAAAAATAGTTATAAACAAATTAACATTTCTGAAAAATTCTGTATTATATTATAATTTTAAAAAATACTTAAAATGCGTATTTTAAAGGTCTTGAAAATGAATGCTTTAAAACTTTTTTCCAACCATTTGCAAAAAGGTTACGAAACAGAAAAATAAATGTACGATTGCTCCGTTGTTTATAATTTGTTTTAATTGTTTCAAAGCTTAAAAGTGAGTCTGTGGTACACTCTAATTACTCACAAAGAATGTCAAATATTAGTTCAATGGTTATATTTTAATCAAACATTAAAAATATTTTTTTTTGGTATTTTTAGCGCGAAAGTAGGCTTGATACAGAGCCTGAGCTAAAATGTTCACTCGAAGCGACTGACACGCAGCATACATAATAATATAATTTTATTTATTAACTGTTCGTCGCGCGGCGGTCGTCGCTTCGAGTGAAAATTTTTGCTACAGTACTGTATTAGTCTACTTTCGCGCGTGTAAGTTACAAAAAAATACATTTCTAATCTTTAATTAAAATATAACCATTAAACTAATAATCGATATTTTTTGTAAATAATTAGCTTGTACTTTAAACTCACTTTTACGCTTTGAAAGAATTTAAAAAATTATAAACAACGTAGTAATCGTATGTTTACTTTGCTGTTTCATAACTTTTGTGCAAATGGTTGCAAAAATGTTTTAAAGCATTCATTTTCAAGATCTTTGAAATACGCATTTTAACTATTTTTTAAAATTAGAATATAATAAAAACTCTCTGAGAAACGTTAATTTGTTTATAACTATTTATTAACATTTAAAGATTATGCAAACAAATAAAAAATTTATATTTTGTCCACAATTGGTCATTTGCTTCGTGACCTGATCGAAACCTTGTTCTTCTGAATGATAGAAATTAAGTTTTGCTTGCAATCTGTTTGTCAGAGTTCAAATGAAGAGCTTGTAGATGTGGCTTAGTCAGTTAGTGGACATATAACCTACCTTTCAAAATAAAATATTTTATTGTGTTTTATATCTGGGACAAAAACCGTGTTTTTTACATAACCGTATAAAATTATTATTATCTACCTTATAGGAACATGGGAACTCTTAAAAAATATCTTAATATTTCAAAATCTGATTAATTGGACTGAAAATGGACAGCCAATACAGCTACAGTTAAACTGAATAGCCGATGTCAACGTAATTAAATTAAAATTGATAATAAAATGTCAATCTCATCATTTGAAACAATCGTATCAATGAATAACCATCTTGCTTGCCAAATTAAAGCCCTTACAAATTTGAATCACATTTAAAAAGCTGATTTTACAAAAATGAAAAAAATAAAGAAGAACAAAGACCCAATTCATTTTTACACGCACTTGATCAATTTTACTTTTCCTTTCGGAAAAAAGTCTCCAGCTGCTCGGTCGCATTTATGAATGAAGCTGCGATTCGAATTCTTAACAATGAACAAAAAAAGCAAAGACAAAAGCACTGCTAAAAATTCCTGAGAGGCCTCCGATTAAAATTCTGTGGGTAAACCGGAGATATCTGAATAAGAACAAAAAGGATTATTTTTTACGCTGATGTTAAAGAAATAAAACATTATCACAGTCAAAGGATTGAGGGAAGGGTTTGAGGGTTTTGTTGGTCTTAAACAAGAGACTGTATCTTGTGGTCGTTTTCTTACGCATCGGGTAGAGTAAAATCGCAAGCAACTGCAAAATAAGACCGACGAAAACAGAGAAATCTACAGGGAAGCTCGAAAGACAGGAAAACGAATTTAAATCAGCAATCATGGGAAGAGTTTATGTAATTATAAAAGACAGGATTTTATTGTGTCTTGTCTTACAATAGAATAGAATAGAATAGAATAGAATAGAATAGAATAGAATAGAATAGAATAGAATAGAATAGAATAGAATAGAATAGAATAGAATAGAATAGAATAGAATAGAATAGAATAGAATAGAATAGAATAGAATAGAATAGAATAGAATAGAATAGAATAGAATAGAATAGAATAGAATAGAATAGAATAGAATAGAATAGAATAGAATAGAATAGAATAGAATAGAATAGAATAGAATAGAATAGAATAGAATAGAATAGAATAGAATAGAATAGAATAGAATAGAATAGAATAGAATAGAATAGAATAGAATAGAATAGAAAGAATAGAATAGAATAGAATAGAATAGAATAGAATAGAATAGAATAGAATAGAATAGAATAGAATAGAATAGAAATATGCTTTATTGTCACAGAAAATTATACAAATTTTATGGACAAAGCTTAATATAAAGTCAGAAAAAATAAATACCTATATAATAACAATAACAAATACAATTTTCTGAAATTTGATAAATTGTCAATATAAAAAAAATACAAAAATACAAAATATAGGTTAATAAAGTAAAGAAAAAAAAAACAAAATCGATATATTGCAACAATTAATAGAAATTGCAAAGTTAACATACAACAAGGTAAACTATAGACATAGCAACTAATAAGTTTAAGCTGCTGTATGTGACACCCAAATATAGATAAGTTTGGTTACTTGTACATTACTGTAATTTATTATTTAGTCATTAAGAAACTCTTCTACTGAATAATATGGTCTTTTAGATAGATGACCTTTGGTCATTTTACGGAACTTGAGGAAAAGTTTTTTGAGTATTTTGAGTATTTTTTGCGGAATATAAAATATAATATAGATTTCTTTACTAACTCAGAGGACGGCATCGGTAAATAGACATCAAGAGTTGAATTTCTGGTGGAGAAGTCAAGATGAGGCCTTGCTGGAAAGACATGCATGTGTTTACGAATTAAGCAAACAGTTTCTAAAATATATAAAGATAGAAGGGTTAAAATTCCGTGATCTTTGAAGTAACTTCTGCAATGTGTTGTTCTTCTGAGGCCAAACAGATACCTTATTGCTCTTTTTTGTAATTTAAAAATAACATCTAATTGGGCAGCTTTACTAGAACCCCAAAAAGGAAGACCATATCGAAGATGAGACTCGAACAAGAAAAAATATGTTAGTTTAGAAGATGCTAAATTGAGTTCTTTCGAAATAGATCTTATAGCATAGCAGGCTGATACGAGTTTCTTACTTAACAAATAGATATGAAGGGACCATTTGAGGTTGCTGTCTAAAAAAATACCAAGAATATTTTACAGAATCAACGGTAGAGATCTGGCTGTTATTAACAAGCAGGGGTTGAAGAGCACTTTTGTAGGATAATGCTAGTCTTGTTCTTGTTCTTCTATGTCGCATATATTTAAAATATCAGATCAGTGTCTCTCATCTTTCCCAAAATTTGTGTTACATGCTAGGGAACTGAAATGTGATTTCATGCGATGCTGCTACCGAATTATCTTTACTGCAGACCCATCTCTAAATTTTCCTTCTTTTTGACAATTCAAAAGTTTGTTTGTCCCGTTTATTTTAACAGTATTTTGCACTTTTAAATCGTCAATCCATTGTATAGGTGATCAACTAACGCACGCTTAGTATTGACAGTATTTCCTGTCATTACTACCTGCATTAGGCTATTTGCACTCACCCTCCCTATCTTACTGTGGAATTCATTTCTACCCTCGTCGAAGATTCTGCACTCAAATACACAGTGCGCTGCCCATCTCAACTACTCCACAGTCTGTGCAGTTTCCTATTCTTTCCAGGTAGGCCATAAACAAAACTGTACGTTCTTCTAAAACTGGCTGGAAAATGACCAGGTCATCTGCCTATTGTATTATCTGTACTTCAATGCCCAGGAAGGTCTCCAAAATCTCATTTTACAGAACATTTTAAAGAATGGACCCAATACAGAGCCCTGTGACACTCCTGTCAAGATCTTTGTAGAGTTACAACTCGCAATGTTGATGTATCTATCTGTGCAGTAGTCCGTGATCAAGTTCTGCAGATACGGAGATATCACCAAGTTATCCAGTAGTCTAAAGATAATTGTCCAGCTAGTCTTGTCTAGTATTTTCTTGACAATATTCTCAAGTACCTTGTGTAATACAGACATATAACCGGCACATAGGTATAAGTGTAAGTATGAGATTTGCCCTTTTCTGATCTTCTGCTGTTATCTTTCTAGCATATTGTTCAAAATATGTATCCATTGCATCTTCTTCCTCAATGATAATTTTGATGCCTCAAATGATAAATAAAGAACGCCTTAAATTAAATTAAATTAAAGAATTTCGCCTTAAAATCAACTTTTCCAGTTCTCGTTTTTTTCGCCATTTACATCCTCTTTCATCACTCGGTGCTTCCCTCTATTTGTCGTGACTTTTCTTCTTAGCACGATTAGGATTCTCAATCTCTCTCTCTCTCTCTCTCTCTCAATTTTTTGAAACTAATACAGAACCACTTTCCCGAGGCTATGAGTAGCCCTCTGAAGTCAAAGTTTCCAGACCAGTATTCATCCTTTAAAGTGAGTATTTATAACCAACATTTTGAGAAAGCTATGGACCAGGTCATCTGCCTATTGTATTATCTGTACCTATTGTATTATCTAGAAAGCTATGGACCCTAGCAAATGGCCTCAAGGAGCATATGTGCGGCGTTTTTTAGTGAAGAAGATGCCTTTACTTCAAAAAGTATAAATCAATCAGATATTATGGTACTAAAGAATAAATCAGATACGGTACTTTTATCATCACCAAACAGTTGTTTTGTAAATAATATTGTAAGGGTGGTAGGTGATAGACTGGATACCAGTATATCTAAATCGAATATTGTAAGTAAATTTTCTATTATTTTATATAACATATGTTCTATACGAAATAAAGTTGAGGAACTGGAAGTGTTTCTGAGCGAGAATGATTGGCCAGATCTTGTGCTTTTAACTGAGCACTGGTTGTATCCTCTAGAATCTAGATTTATTTTTTATTTAGCGTATGGCTTAAGTATATCACAGAATATATTTAGATTTATGCATTATACAATGCATCACAAACAGATGTCCAATTTTTTATATATTCGATTGACCCTTCGGTTGCCATTACAAAGTCTATAGGGTCGCCTGTGTATGCTCTGCGTGGGCAGTCCTGAACAATGTGACTGATCGTCTGTCTTGCAGCGCCGCAGTCACAAGAAGGCGAGGGGAGTTTACCCCATCTGTGGAGGGAGTCGGCGCATCTTCCACAGTTTGTTCGAATTCGATTAAGGGCTGCCCAAATCTTACGGGGACGTTCAAATTCACCAGGTTTCCCTATGATGTCCGGTAGACTATGGTAATGCGGATCTGTCCTACTTTCCCAATCTTCTCTCCATCGGGTATTTAAGTCAAAGTTGGATTGCTGCAGCGCTTGAGCAGATTGTAGAGGGGGTAACCTGGATCGGAGACGGTTTCCAAGAATATCGGGGATGTCGTTGTGGACTAGAAGCTGGCGACTGTCCATTATTTTGTTATATTCTTTAACCAATGCATGTTCGCGGCGTAGGTTGGGTGGTGCTATATTACTAAGGGTAGGTAGCCACATTGTAGGGGTGGGCTTAATTGTGCCTGTTATCATACGCATAGTACGGTTTAGTTGGGTGTCGACCAGGTGGGTATGCCTGCTATTTAGCCACACTGGAGCACAGTATTCTGCCACCGGATATATCAGGCCAAGAGCAGAGGATCTTAATGTTGATGCTGTGGACCCCCATGTAGTGCCGCAGAGTTTCTGTATTATATTGTTGCGTGTTTTCAATTTTGCTGCTGTCTTCGTCAGGTGTTCTCTGAATGTGAGCGTTCTGTCTAGAGTAATCCCAAGGTATTTCGGGTATTTATTGTGTTTTAACAGCTTGTTATTAAAATACACTCGCAATTCTCTGTTTGCCAACTTGTTGTTTAGATGAAAAGCTGATACTTCAGTTTTTGTAGTACTTGGCTGTAGTCTCCATTTCTTAAGGTATTCGCTGAGGATGGATAAGTCATTCGTGAGAGTGATTTCTGTAGTTTCTAAAGATTGGTGGCTTGTTGCAAGGGTCCAGTCGTCAGCATATCCAAACTTCCGAGATTCGGTTTCAGGCATGTCAGCAATATAGAGGCTGAAAAGTAAAGGGGCAAGGACAGAACCCTGTGGAAGACCATTGTTAAGTTTCATCTGTCTACTCGTCTCCTTTCCCATTATAACCTGGAAGGCTCTGTTGGTCAGCATGTTGTCAATGAGGTTAATTATCTTTCTGCAGGGGATAATGCGGGCCAGTTTATATATTAATCCCTGTCTCCAAACAGTATCATATGCTGCTGTTAGATCTATAAATACTGTTGCTGTCTTTTGTTTCTTTTGAAAACTAGCTTCTATAAAAGTTGTTAATGACAGCACTTGGTCCGTACCGCTTCGATGAGGGCGGAAGCCAGCTTGTTCAATGGGGACAGTTTCTAGTATCATGTGACTAATTCTGTTGAGGAGAAGCTTTTCTAATAGTTTATATACCATGCTGAGTAGAGCTATGGGGTGGTAGTTTTCTGGCTTATCGTTTGATTTGCCCGGTTTCGGAATTGAAATTATCTTTGTTCGCTTAAGTGAGAAAGGAATGTTACCTGACTGAAGTATATCATTAAAGAACATTGCAAGCCACTGTTTCGTGTATGCACCACTGTGTATCAAGAACTCTGGATGGATACCATCAAAGCCAGGTGCTTTACCTGATTTCATTTCTTTCAGCGCATGTGTGATTTCAGAAATAAGTATTCTTGCTGAATATTCGGAGTTCGTTCTGTTCATTTGTTTTAATGCCCTTAAGTCTCTTTTCACGTTGGTAGTATGTGTTCGATCTCGTGGAGCTCTGGATAGAAATACTATATGGGAGGCAACCTTGTTAGGAGACATTTTAGACTCTCTGGATTCCAGCTGGTTAGCTCCTCCAATTTTCCGCAACAAGGACCATGCCTGCCGGCTTGATTTTTTGAAGTCAAGGTTTTCGACAGTCTTTATCCATTTTTTGGCCTCTAGCTGTATCGATGTTGTGTAAAAGCTCATCGGCTATTTCTCGGTCACCACTTTCGAGAAACTTCGTGTATAAGTCGTCACATGTTTCAGTCCATCCAGGCACATATTCTTTGCGATACCCCCTAGGGATGGTTTTCTTGGCAGTGCTTATTACTGCGCCCACATACCTCTCATAATGTTTGCTGGTTGGAGGGACCCAGCTCAAGGTCCGGTCTAGTTGTTCAGAGAACTTCTTCCAGTTTGCTTTTCTAAGATTCCACCTGGGTCGAGGATATGATCTAATTATTGGAATTGATATTCCGATGGTGATAAGCACCGGACGATGTTGAGTATGTGGGAAGTCTGCAAGGACACTTCTCGCAGTTGTTAGTGGTCTGTCATTGGTATCTTTTGTGACAAAACATAGGTCTGGGTTATATTCTTTTCTCCATGCAGCTGATTTAAATGTTCCTCTGTCTTTGGCATCAAAAACTAGATATGTGTTTTGCTCTTCGGACCATTCTACTAGTGCCTCCCCATTTTCATCATTCGTGGTGTACTTCCACATTTCGTGGTGGCTGTTGAAGTCGCCGATGTATATAGTAGGATGTGGGAGGTTTGTATATGTTAACTACGGTAATATCTCCAATAGAATCTAGAAACACTTTGTGTTAATAATTACTCTGTAATATCAAAATTTTGCAGATCTGAAAGCATCCACGGAGGCACATTAATTTTAATTAATATAACATTTCAGTGTAAATTCAATTTTGTTGACTATAATAAATATAACCATCTGTGTGTTGAATCTGAATTCGAATTTTCTATTACTTTCAGTACGAAGCTTAATACTTTTATCATTGTTGTGTACAGACCCCCTAAGTCTACTGTGCAGCTATTCTTTCAAAGATTCCTTGCTTGAAAAGATTCCAAAAAATGCATTTATTATCTTGACAGGGGACTTTAATATTAATTATTTGGATTCAGCACACAGCCATGCTATTACCATTACAAATTTACTTAATAGTTTTAATATGAGAATGCTGGTTAACGATCCAACCAGAGATAGCAGCATATTGGATTATATTTGTACTAATCTACATCCAGATCTGGCTGAGTGTAGAGTGATTCCCTATTTTTCATCGGATCATGATCCAATTCTATGTGAATTTCCCCTTAAGAATCCACCTCATACAGCCAGATGGGGTAGAATTTTCAGCAAAAGAAATTTTGACAGGTTTATCAAATTATGTAATCAGGAGGATTGGAATAATATTTTTTGCTCTCCTGATTTGCTCCATCAATTTCATCACACTCTCATGAAGATTTTCAATTTGGCATTTCAAAAAAGAATTCTTAAAAAGAAAAATAAGAAAACTTGGGTTACTAAAGGAATTAGAATTTCCTGCAAAAACTTAAGATCGTTAAACTACATTAAAAAACATATAATATGCAATGATGAATTTTTGATATATTTCTATAAATATAGGTCCACATATAGGAAGGTTAATAAGTTAGCAAAATGTATATCTTTTAAATCTAGAATGGAAAATGCCAAAAATAAGCAAAAGGAATCTTGGCGTATAGTTAATAATCTTAGAGCTAAAGTTCCCCAAACTACTGATGTAGTCTTAGACCCTGGTGAGCTGAATGAATATTACTGCTCAGTAGGTCCAGAACTCGCTGAAAAAATTAATTCTTCTTCTAATCCAATGCATTTTTTAAATGGAGTAAACATTACAAATTCTTTTTATTTTCTTCCCACTAATTCGGCTGAAATAAGAAATATTATACAAAGCATTAAAACTCCTATGGCTGCAGGCTGGGATGATATCCCATCTAAAGTTTTATCCCATCTTCCTGATAATGTTCTGAAAATTTTAGCGGAGGCAATTAACACATCTTTTTCAACAGGTCACTTTAGCGATTGTTTAAAATGTGCTAAGGTTATTCCTTTATATAAAGGTGGTGACCACGATTTACCTGCTAATTATCGTCCTATCTCTTTGTTACCATCGCTTTCAAAGGTTGCTGAAAAATTTGTCAAAATCCGAATGATGACTTTCTTACAAAAACACGATTTACTTTCTTACTGCCAATTCGGTTTCCAGTCATTAAAAAGTACATATGATGCCATCTTCGAATTCATAGAAAAACTATACTTAGACTTAAATAACGATTATGTTGCTGATGCAGTTTTCTGTGATCTATCTAAAGCCTTTGACTGTGTCAATCACAAAATACTTCTTAATAAACTGGAAAGATATGGTTTTAGAGGCACTACTCTAAAGTGGTTCAGTTCATATTTGGAAGACAGATGCCAGTCTGTATCAATCAATGAGCGCTATTCTAGTAATATCTTTATTAATTGTGGCGTACCTCAAGGCTCTGTCTTGGGTCCTATCTTTTTAGCAGATCTTATATTTGCAGATGATACCACAATTTTATGGCAAAACAAGGACTCTAAGGTACTGAACAAGATTATTAGTAGTGATATGCTAAAAATCTTAGAGTGGTGCAAAGCTAATCATTTGACATTTAATTTTTCAAAAACCAAATTAATTTCTTTTAAGAATGATCTAAACAACATTACTCTGGGTAATGAAGGCATTTGTTCTGACACTGTTAATAAATTTTTAGGTCTCTATATTGACAATAAACTTAAGTTTGAGCAACACACTGTATATTTAAGCAAAAAGATATCATCGGGTTCCTTTGCTGTCAAATCAGTTGCACACCATTTGGATTTCAAGATTGCAAAAAGTGTTTATGTGGCCCTGATTGAATCTAATTTGAGATACGGTATTGCCTTTTGGGGTAGCTGTTCTCTTCATCATTTCAGTAGAATCTTTATGCTACAAAAGAGAGCACTTAGATATTTATGCAAGGTCAAGTTTGGTACATCATGCAGGCCTCTGTTTCGGAAACATGGTGTCTTGACGCTTCCCTGCATATATATCGTTGAATTAGCGTGCTTAATTTTTAAAAAAACATAAAGAGGATATTCGGACAGATTCCCTTTATAACACTCGTCTAACTTACGTTATTCCACTTCCAATTCCCTCTTCTACACTAAATAAAAAATCATTTATTTACACTGGAAAGAAAGTGTTTAATCACTTACCACTCAATATAAGATCCTCAAGCCATATGTTTGTATTCCGAAGAGCAATCAAGAAGTTTTTATTATCTAAATGTTATTATAGTATCGAGGAATTTTTTGAGGACAGTTGCGCTAATTTATGGCTTTTTTATTATTTTTTTTAGTATGGAAATTTTATGGTTAGTATTTTAATGTATCTTGTACTGTGTTTGTACTATACCACGTTCTGTTTTATAAATGTATACTCATTTTTAGAAACAATAAATTTTCTCTCTCTCTCTGTCTCTCTCTCTCTGTCTCTCTCTCTGTCTCTCTCTGTCTCTCTCTCTCTCTCTCTCTCTCTCTCTCTCTCTCTCTCTCTCTCTCTCTCTCTCTCTCTCTCTCTCTCTCTCTCTCTCTCTCTCTCTCTCTCTCTCTCTCTCTCTCTCTCTCTCTCTCTCTCTCTCTCTCTCTCTCTCTTACTCTACATGTCCCACCGAAAAAAATTAAAGCAATGGACAAACGTTGCACTTCATTTCCCATCTGCTCTACTGGTTATTAACATTGAAAAAATAGAACTTCGTTTCAAAAAGAAAATATTTTCAAAATTTTTAAATTCCTAATGTGTTTTTTTTTCTTACTTTACATAACAATTTAAACTTATTTTTATCAAGAACCGTTTGTCTGGTTTTGCAAGTCTGTCTTCGTAATCTAGAAATATAATTTAGATAGAAAATACATCAGCCGTGGCATACATCAGCATATTATTAGCCGAATCAACGTAGCAACAAAGACTTCCACTTAAATGTAGTGTATTTGGATTTAATTTTTGCTCCTATTCATTTCCTTAATCTGATCAGTTTCGCTTATATGAAGTATTTGTCTTTCCTTTCAACCCTTTGTTGAGTTTTGTAGGAAAACATATATCTTGTATATTTTAACAGTGTCGTAATCCCTAGGAACGACGTAAGGCTGCGAAGACGCTGCTTATAAAAAATGGATACGAAATCCGTTCTTCTATCTAAGTCCGCTGGAGCACTAAAGACAAAACGTCTATAGAGAGTTTCCCAACTCCTTCAACAATAAGGTACTTACTAATTCAGAACAATCCTTTCCCCGCATTTATAACTTCATTCACGTTATACGTTTAAGTTATTAGAGAGAAACGAAAAGCCAAGAGTAATAACGTTAAAAAAGCAAGTTCCTAATCGCATTTACGAGATTAAGCGAACAGAATCCGAAAGGATGTCGTCGGCGACAAGTTGATTAAAAAGTTTAGAACTAATTTGTCGACTGCAGCCATTGATACGTCCTTATAAACTGTCATAAATCTATTTATTCCAGTTATATATTTTACGCTGAAAGTTCTCAACTTTTAATTGAATTCGCCAAGGGTAGGTATACGAGGAGAGCCAACGAGTGACGAGAGCCTTCTCACGTTACTTTTGCGGTTACCAGGCCGCTTTGGAAAAACTGAAGCCTTAACCACCCTCAAGCAAAAGGTATGGTTTAAAAATTTCGAAATTTTCAATTTTGTGATTATTGTAAATGAAATACATAACGTCAAGAGTACTCTTAGAAAATTTCAGTTTGATCGGAGTAAAATTGCCAGAGATACAGCATGTTGAATATCCTTACCTTCTCGCTTTGCAGCAGTTTCACGTCAGCGAGCTTCAGCGTAATGCCAAACGTTTAACAGTTGTTCCTCTTTTTTTTGTAAATAACTCCGCGATTCAAAAACATATTCTGATGTGCATCACTTTACAATTTGATAGCCAAAAAATACATTGAAAAGAAAAGCTGTCAAAACTTTACATTCGTTTTTCTCAAAACTGGTTTTTTCAAAGGCGGTGGATTGTAACTCAAAAACTAGCCGTTGGCAAGATTCTTAATGCTTATTTTAATCTTTCCTTATCTCTTTCCATAAGAATTATGTCATCTACATATGCTATCTTTTGTGTTGAGGATACTGAATAGTGTTGTTGTCAAGAAATTGTCCTTCTTGTCTCCCAGAAATTGTCTCCCTTCTGATTCTATAGTAATTGTATTTGTGCTACTTCATCTGTTGGGAAGATGGAATAATATAATCTATAGTGGAGATAAAAGTAAGAATGCCATATAATCATATAGTTAGTTTATGTCAAATGCCGTCAGATGGCAGAAGTGCCGTTATTGTTCCAACTATCCAACTATCTACAAAAAATTATTATGACTTATGACGTTTTTTAAAAAATAAATCCAGTTGGAATTATTTCAGATTATAAAAATGTCTCAAAGGTAGGGTAGACTCATGCTAAAGTTAACTTTTGTCAAAAACAATAATGAGGGTGTATTATGGAAAGTTAAAAAAATTCAAATGAGACAAGTATATTTTAACGATAATTTACCGCAGGATGATAGTTAATTTTTACTTTGTACACCTGGCGTCTCTGTTCTTACTTTTGTAGCAAATTTACACAATTTTCAAAAAAAGACAAATAAAACAATTTTAACAAGAAGTGAATGATCTCCAATCGTCTAATTTTAATCCAAGAACACATTTTTTTTTTAAATAACGTCACAGCTCAAAACTTTTTGTACTAAAATAGGATTAAGAAAGTATGGGATTCAACAGACTATGATAAGGCTAGTACACACCGAATCCACAATATTAGTCTGAATTAACCTATTAATTACAAAATTGTCACATTTTGATATATGACGGTTTTTTTCCAAGGTAGCGATTTTACTTAGTGTTGTCAACATGCAACATTCAATATTTCTGATCAAGTTATATTTTTCATTTAAGTTTCCCCCAGCTTGACGAAAACTCCGAAAACTCGTACAAAAGTTCATATTTCCTTTGACTTGTCGAATCCGTCAAAGGTAAAAAACATAAATATACAACGTAAAATCCCCAAATTATATATTAAGAAGAAAAACGCTACTTTTAACTTATGCCGACGCTCGGCGTGGGGCCCTCTTTGCCGTGGCCTACTTCCAGCCCCCCGGGACCCCAAACAGCCTCCGGCGAAATTAGAAAGACGTCAGGAACATTCAGGTCGTGCAATAAATTCATCAATAACATGCACGCAAGGAGAAAAGTAAGACGTTAAGGTGAAAGAATTAAAAAGGAGGCAAGTGTTTAGGCCAGAAATCGAGCTGTTTCCTTAATTTGGCTTGTAGACCAGCGAAGAAACGATTTTCGCAAGACATACAATAGTTAAGCAACAAATTAATAAAAGTAAAGACGCGTCCACACTGGAGCAACATTTTCCAACATAATACAACAAAAACTTGTTACAACATAAAATGTTTATATTTGTTGGAATATGTTGTGTTGCGTTGCATAAAGTTGGTGTTGCGATTCAACACAAGTTGTAGTATGTTGTATAAATCCGTTTCTAGCGGTAAAGATCAAAGGATAATATGAAACAAAGTGAAATATTTGTCAACATTGCTTCGACGTGGACGGATTGTTGCGAGTTGAGACCTGTTGCAAATTGAGTGACTAGACAGTAGACAGACCGCCGCGTCTATATTTAGTGATGGCGTTTAAGTGGACTTCGGAGAATTGTTTAAATTTAATTGAAAATTATAGACAACATCCATGTATTTGGAATCCTAAAAATGTTAAATATAAATGCAGAGAATCAAAAAATGATGCATGGAATGCAGTTTGTTCAGCTGTAGGGTGCTTATCTCAGGAAGAGGCAAAAAGAAAAATCCGTAATTTGGTGGCTCAGTTTTATAGAGAGAAAAAAAAATATCGCAGCATGAAAAAATCTGGAGCAGGCGCTCAGTTTCATTCCAAGTGGTTTGCCTACGATGCATTAGTATTTCTTCGAGACAAAAACAAAGTCCGCCCATGCAAGGAAAGTGAAGCTGAGAACGTGGTAAGTAAACACACAATGTTTTTAGATATTAACTTTTCTGTTATTAATTATTCAAACAAATAAATAGGCAATTTCAATTTATACATGAATTATAATTCAATAATTATTCTGCCACGGCACCATCCCCAAAGGTGTAACGAAAAAATCTGCAAACTCTTGCCTAATATCTTTTGCTTCAGTTGATGCATTTCGTGCAACTTTCTTGTATGAAGTAAATGTATTACTCTGAGTTTCTCTTCTCCACGATCCTTCTAAAACACGTCCTGTATCTTTATCTTCACCGTCATATGTACCTGGGGGATTGTAGGAATTTTTAGATCTTGAACTATTCCTTAAAAAATTATGCAAGTAAATGCAAGCCATAACAACAACTTCTGCAGTTTCTGGTTCTAAAAGTAAGGGTTTTCTAAATATTCTAAAAATCGAAGATAACATTCCAAAAACATTTTCTGATATTCTTCTCGCTCTACTGAGACGGTAATTAAATATCCTTTTGGGAGACCCTTTGTCCTGCGCCCCAGGGTAGGGTTTCAGTAAATTTGGTGATAATGGGAAGGCATCATCCCCTAAAAATACGTGAGGGACTAACTTCTCACGTACTGGTAAAGAGCTAGATTCTGGAAGGTTGAGTTTGCAGCGAGTTAATAGTTTTTTGAATAATGTATTTTCGAAAACTCCTCCATCAGATATTCTCCCTTGGGAGCCTACATGAAAATACAAAAATCGGTAATTAGCATCCATTACGCCGAACAGAACAATGCTAAAAAACGTTTTGTAATTGAAGAAATCACTTCCACTGTTTTTTGGTGCTTGTATTGCAATGTGCTTGCCATCCATGACGCCTACACATTTTGGAAAATTCCAAAGAACACTGAAACCATTAGTAATTGTTTCCCATTCTTGAGCAGTTTTAGGCATCTGAAATACAAAGATATCATTACTTATGCTAAAAATGTAGATCACTGTAGTGTTTACATTTTATACAATGTATTTTTCTTTTCAGGATGACCTTAATGACTCTTCCTCCGAAACGGATTTAGATGATTCACAAGTAACAGATTGTGATGAAGGTGGAAATGAGACCCAAGAATTTCAAGATGCAGAAAATGGCAACGAAGGCATGAAAGACTTGTATGACGATGGTTCTCAAAACCCATCAACATCTAACGCTGCTTGTGAGAAGCCTTCGGCATCTAACAAATCCTCTCAAGAGCCTCGTAAAAAAACCGTGGAAAATCCGAACAGCACAAATCTTGATGAATTTAAACACCCTAATAAAACTAGACGTGTCACACAAACACTTACAAGAAAAATCGATGATAACGCTCGAAAAGAAGAGGCATATAAAATAATTCAAGACATACAAAATAAACGACAGCGAGACAAATTCGATGTATTTGGAGAACATATGGCGTGTAAAATTAGGGATTTGAATACCACCTGCGCACAAAATATTGTAGAACATCTTATAGGTAATATTTTGTTCGATGCAAGTATGGGTAAATATGATTATGGAATGCCACAATCAACTAACACATATGAGCCAATTTTATCAATGCAACCTTCCACCAGACCACAATCACATTCATCGTATTGCAGCACACCAGCTATATCACCAGCGGAGACATACATACAAAACTCTTCAGACTCCTCTACTGCTTTTGGTTCCTCAAACATTCTCGTAGAGGCATTTCAATTAAGTAACATGTAAAACTTCTAAAGTTATCAATAAAAAAGTACAATAAAGTTTACTTACCTTAACTTGGTCTTTAATTGCATTTACTAGCGCAGCACATACTTCTGGTACTATCTTTGAGATAGCTTGTTTCGAAATCTTAAATAAATACATCAAGCTGCTGTAGGAATCTCCAGTTGCCAGAAAGCGCAATGTTACAGCTAATCGTTCTTGTGGAGGTATAGCCTTTCTACAGTTAGTATCTGCTTTTCTTATCACTGGTGCAATTTTTTGCAGCAAAAATTCCATATCTGAACTACTCATGCGCAAAAAATTTTTGAAGCACCCATCGGTTCGAAGTTCTAATAAAACGTCATCTTTCTTTAAATCCGATAATATTTCCTTTCCACCATATTTTTCCCTTTTCTTCAAACTTGGACGGACCCAACATTTACGCTTCCGTTTTCGTGAATCACCACACAAAATTAGAAAGCACGCGGTAGCAGTTAATAAGTCTTCCTCCATCATGTCACAAAACTACAGCAGTATGGACAGAATGTTGTACTCAACTGAATTTGTGATTCAACAAGTTCAAACATTCATTAACATTGTTGCACTAGTGAGGACAGTTTGTTTTATGTCAAAAGTTTAATAAATTAAACATTTAGCAACTTGTTGCAACATAAAATTGCTACAAGTTGCCAAATGTTGCTCCAGTGTGGACGCGCCTTAACTTTACAAATTATCATCATGAGGTATTTTCTATGCGTTTTTAGTAAAACTGCGTCCATTTTTCATATAGTTTACCGGTCTTCATTCACCATTAGTATTTCTAGTATTATTGTTTATAATAAGTAAAAATGCATCTATAATCTCTGGCATATTTGGTTATTACATATTTCTATCACCACATTTATCAAAAGCAGTTGTTGCAGATATCTGCATCATAGGAAAATCATTACTTCCTGGTCTATGTACGAAAAAGAAAACAATGAAAAATTCTCGTTGTCTATCGACTGCGCCACTCATAATTAAGTCAAAATTAAAATATTGGAATGTAAAAATACTCTCTTTTCTTTATGGTTAAGTACCTAATTCTTATTTTTAAGAGTAGTATGTTTAGAAAAAAGTTTTAGTAAAAAAATTTAAAAAACAAATTCGAAATATTCTCACTTTTTAACATTTTTTTGGATTTATTTTGTTGAAACAAAAATGTGGATTTTAAAACGTGTGTTTGATAGGGAATTTAATTACACACAAAATTGTTTTAGTTATAGCCAAAAATCATAAAATTGACTTTATCACAGAAAAACGTATGCCCGATGCTGCTATAAAAGACAGAAATATACCTATAATTGATGGATTCGACCGTTACTTGATGGAAGTTCATTTTATCTCACAATAAAACACTGAAAAACGTTTGTTTTCTATACTTCCACAACATTTATTACAACTATGTTATTACTACAGCTGTTTCGGCAAAGTGCTTTTCTCAAGTGATATATTTTACAATGTGTTTGCCTTTTTAAGTCTTTAACTGAAGAGGTTGAGGAGTGGGGAGCTGTTTGTCTCGAGTTGGTCATTCAGAATTATATCTGTATTTTTCAATTTATTAATTTCCATTGATTCTAAAAGTGATAGCTTAAGGCCTTTATTTTGAATATGTAGAATTTGAAACTCTTCATTGAAAGAATGATTATGGTCTAGAAGGTGAAGTGCGTATGTAGAAGTGTCTGTTTTTCTATTGTTGAAAGCCCTTTTGTGTTCTGCTATCCGTTTGTCAAAAGTTCTGCCAGTTTGACCGATGTAAGTTTTCGGACAGTCACCACAAGTTAGTTTGTTCTTTCGGCTTTTATTGTTTTTAATATGTTTGCTTAAGTTGTTGTTAGTTCTGAAAGCTGGTGTTGTTCCTTTCTTTTTTATGTATCTGGCTATTTTTGTTGTTATTTTGCCAGTATATGTGAGAGAGCAGAAGGTACTGGGTTCTTTCTGTGGTGGTGGATACACTAATTTCAAGGCTTTCTTATGGAGTTTTTGGTTTAAAATGTTGTTAACTGTTTGTTCGTTATAGCCATTGTTTACTGCTATTTGTCTAATGATATTTAGTTCTGTCTCAAAGTTATTTTTTGTCATAGGAATTTCTGTCAGTCTATGTATCATGCTATGGTAGGCTGCTAATTTGTGTTGTGTAGGATGGGATGATGAATTGTGTATAGTTGTGTCAGTATGGGTAGGCTTATGATATACGGAGAACTCATGTTAGTTGTGTAGTCTGGTAATCGTTACATCTAGAAAGTTTATGGAATTATTCTGTTCTGTTTCTATTGTGAACTCAATATTACTATGAAGTGAATTAATGTATGATAGAAATTGGTCAAGTTGTCTGTTATTTCCTGTAAAGCAGACTAGTATCATCCACGTATCTCCACCAATATAAGAACTGTTTAAATAAGGGGTGTTAGGAAATTGTTGTTTCAAGTTGGTTCATAAATATATCTGACAGTAATGGGCTTAGAAGATTACCCATAATAAGTCCTGCACTGTTGTTTGTGTAAATTTGATTATTGAATTCGAAATAGTCTTGATTTATGCAAATTTCAAGAAGGTGTAAAATTTCAGATGCAATGATCGGATTTGTACTATTATGTTCTGAAAGGTTTTTAACTAAAACACCGTTTTTTAAAACAACATTTTCACCTAAATTCACCGTAAAAAATACACTAGAACTAGTTAATAAAATACAACATTTTCAATTGCCCAACAACTCCAGACTAATTTCATTTGACGTAAAAAATCTTTTTCCTAGTGTTCCTCCTACAGAAACTTTTGTTTTAGTTAAAAACCTTTTAGAACATAATAGTACAAATCCGATTATTGCATCTGAAATTTTACACCTTCTTGAAATTTGCATAAATCAAGACTATTTCGAATTCAATAATCAAATTTACACAAACAACAGTGCAGGACTTATTATGGGTAATCCTCTAAGCCCATTACTATCAGATATATTTATGAACCAACTTGAAACAACAATTTCTAAACACCCCTTATTTAAACAGTTCTTATATTGGTGGAGATACGTGGATGACATAATAGTCTGCTTTACAGGAACTAACAGACAACTTGACCAATTTCTATCATACATTAATTCACTTCATAGTAATATTGAGTTCACAATAGAAACAGAACAGAATAATTCCATAAACTTTCTAGATGTAACGATTACCAGACTACACAACAAACATGAGTTCTCCGTATATCATAAGCCTACCCATACTGACACAACTATACACAATTCATCATCCCATCCTACACAACACAAATTAGCAGCCTACCATAGCATGATACATAGACTGACAGAAATTCCTATGACAAAAAATAACTTTGAGACAGAACTAAATATCATTAGACAAATAGCAGTAAACAATGGCTATAACGAACAAACAGTTAACAACATTTTAAACCAAAAACTCCATAAGAAAGCCTTGAAATTAGTGTATCCACCACCACAGAAAGAACCCAGTACCTTCTGCTCTCTCACATATACTGGCAAAATAACAACAAAAATAGCCAGATACATAAAAAAGAAAGGAACAACACCAGCTTTCAGAACTAACAACAACTTAAGCAAACATATTAAAAACAATAAAAGCCGAAAGAACAAACTAACTTGTGGTGACTGTCCGAAAACTTACATCGGTCAAACTGGCAGAACTTTTGACAAACGGATAGCAGAACACAAAAGGGCTTTCAACAATAGAAAAACAGACACTTCTACATACGCACTTCACCTTCTAGAGTTTCAGAGTTTCAAATTATACATATTCAAAATAAAGGCCTTAAGCTATCACTTTTAGAATCAATGGAAATTAATAAATTGAAAAATACAGATATAATTCTGAATGACCAACTCGAGACAAACAGCTCCCCACTCCTCAACCTCTTCAGTTAAAGACTTAAACAGGCAAACACATTGTAAAATATATCACTTGAGAAAGGCATTTTGCCGAAACAGCTGTAGTAATAACATAGTTGTAATAAATTTGTGGAAGTATAGAAAAACAAACGTTTTTCAGTGTTTTATTGTGAGAAATATACAGGGTAAAAAAGCTATATCCATGATGAACGGTATTGTGTGGGACCAAATAATATCTAAAACGAACAAAAAGCTCATACACAATAACATACTTAAAAGTGTAATCACTATTCACATATGGCAGTAAAGTTTGGCCAATGAAACAAAGAACAGAGAAAATGTTATTAGGAACAGAAATGGATTTCTGGAGAAGAGTAGCAGGCAAATCAAAAATAAATCAGATACCAAATGAGAGAATACGAGAAATAATGGGAGTCACGCATACAATAATTGATGACATAAAAACAAAACAACTAATATGGTACGGCCGTGTACAGAAAGTGCCAGGATAGGATCCCTAAACAAATTTTGACTTGGACGCCACAATGGAGAAGGAAAAGAGGAAGGCCGAGAAGATGTTGGAGGGAGAGAATTAAAAAAGAACTAAAGGAAAGAGAAATCTCTCCAGATATATTGTTAAACAGAGAAGAATGGCGGTTAGGATTCAGAAGGCGTCGGATAACGCTGTAAATCGATAATAGTAGTAGAAAAACGTATTTGGTAGCCACCTTCGACTTCACGAACCTGGTTCGTGTCGAACCAGGTTCTTCAACCAGGATGTGCTTCTTCCTCCAGGACCTCATTTTTCAAATATTCAAATATTTTTTCTTGATTCATTTCGCATAATGTTTCTGAAATATTGTGGATTTAGAAATTTGATGGTGGTCAGTAACTCTTAGTTCTTTTTCATTCTTCTGAGAACCTTCTCATTTGTGACTTGGTCAGTCCATGGGATCTAAAGTATTCTTCAATATATCCACAGCTCAACTTATTCCAATCTTCTGCACATATGAAGGTTTAATATATATGTTTTATATATGTTTAAGGTCCACGATTCAATACCATGATAAGGCATAGGAAAGACGTTGCATCGCAACATTCTTAATTTTATACCAAGAGAGAGGTTGTGGCTGTTGAGGGTGGCACCTATCCAGTTGAAGGTGGACCTAGTTATTCTAATGCGCGCTCTTATCTCCTGATTGGAGCTGGTGCATCATTCTTTCTATTGGGGTCTGGTTGTCGTGGAGTTAACCTTCTGATACCGTTTTCTTTGCTTTCTTTACGTTTATTTTGAGTCTATATTGTTGACTGTAATAAATAAAGCGGATTGATATTGATATGACCCAAGATAGAATTGTGTGGAGAAATGCAATTAGGGAAGCCGACCCCACATAGGGATAAGGCAAAGCGAATGATGATGATGATGATTGTTGACTGTAATGCTTATGTGATTTTGTTTATAAGAACTTGTAGGTCTTCTAGGTTGTCATCTGCATATGTTGTTTAAACGGTAGCCGTTTAGTAGAATGCCTTTTTTCACTTTCGCTCAAAGCTTCGCTAATTATTCTTTGTCAGCAGAGATAGACGTGTGTTATATGATCGTGGGTTTATTTTCTGCACTATTTTAGTTTGACTCGCAATACTCCCACCAGTGGAACGTGGGCCGCCTCCAAGTTTGCTCCCGAATAAAGATTTACAGATGTGTTTCAAAATCTTCGATTAACTGAAATGTAATTTATTTGATTTCTACTGATTCTCCCAGGTTAGTATTTAGGGCATTTCTATGTGTACAGCTTTCGGAGTGGTATTTGGAAGAATGGGTTGGTGACAACAAGTTCTGAGTCTTCCGCCAATTTTTCTAGGAGATTTCTTCTCTTGCTTCTGACTCCAAATCCATGAGCTCTGATGTTGTGGAGCTTATCTTCAGCTACAAGCGTGGCATTAAAATATGTCACAATGATGAGAACTTCTTGTCGAAGATTTTCTGATAAAACTGAATTGCTTCTTCCTGCTCTTTATCTGTATAGCTTAATTGATCATCTCTCTCTCTCTCTCTCGTTCCATCCCTCCTTGTGGAGTATTGGGAGCTTATGCGTTTCTTGGCCGAAAGTGTGAGATTGCTGTCTGGCCGGGACAGCGCATCTTCTTTTGTTTTTATTCTTTGGATAAAATGGACTCAATTGATCATAAGAAGCAATAAAATTTGTTGAACGCCATAATACTTTATTAAATGATAAAGTCAATAGCCTATTAAAACGTTTCTATCTTATATGGATTTTCTTTTAAACATCTAGTAAAATTTATGTTGATTCTTCATTGTCTTCTAAATAATTCGGTATTTGCTGTTTGGTTTTTAAAAGCCTTGGAGATTTAAAGCAAGCCCTTATCGAAGAAATTACTCTATCTATATCTAGAATTCTTTGAACCGATTACCCCGTTTTACAGCCTCGGAAAATACCTTTTACGTCTCCTTCGTTGGCTCTTATAAATTCCACCTCCGCCAACAAGTTAACACCCTTTTCCGAGCCGAGGAAAATACGGAAACAACACAATGTTACACAATTTTCAATTATCACCCTAATCCACGCCGTAACTATCTTTATAACCTCATAAATGATGTGTGCGTCGAGATTCACGGGCGATGGAAAAACGGAATAAGGGTTGGGGGTGGCGGAGGGGGTGGGAGAGATGCGAGAGAAAAACCACACATATTGTTGTGTAAAAAGTATAGGCCAGTTTGTTAAAGGTGCCAGCAAAAAGTCATTTTTTTATATTCAAAGTAATACACCCGTAAATTACTAATATTGATAAGAATCGCAATATTTTAAGGGACATAATTCATTTTTTCTTTTTAAAACGAATATTTTTTAAAATCGTGAAATTATATGGAAATTACCTAATAAGTTAATTCAGAGAAAAAACAGAATTTTTTTAAAATTTTTCTTTTATGTGGTGGTAAATATTGCTACCAAAGGGCATTAGAGCATATATACCATCACCTGTAAGTTACTAGTAAAGTTACTGTACCAACGAGTCGGTGCTTCTTGTTTACGTGCCATCTCCGCGACGAAGGTTGGCAATCATCATTGCTGTTCTCACTTTTGACACTACAGCCCGAAAGAGTTCAGTTGAGCTGCATCCAAACCATTCTCTGAGATTTCTCAGCCAGGACATTTTTCTCCTTCCTACCTATGCTGCGCCTTCCTTGAATCTTTCCCTACATATTAATTTTATCTATCACCACGTGTTATATGACCCAAGTATTGAAGTTTTCTTATTTTGATGGAATCCAGTATCTCCCTGCTGTTCTGTATTCTCCTTAGTACTTCCTCATTGGTTATTCTGTCTGTCCAGAAGATTCTCAGCATTCTTCAACACGTCCACATCTCAAATGCTTCCAATCTATTTGAGGCATTGTTTATTGAGAGTCCATGTCTCCACACGATACAAAAGAACAGAAAATATATAACATTTTAGTACTCAGCCGATTTTGATAATATACATAGGTAGTTATAAACAAATGAAAATCAAAAAACGGTAAATTTTCGTTTTTTTTTGGCTATTACCAAAAAGTTAAGCGTTTTAAACAAATTTGAGAGTAAGAAACTCATAAATCGTATAAAAAAACTTCAATATGGCGTTCCCTGAATATATCTATCCTTATTGGTTGCTTAGAAAATTGCAAAATAAATCATAAAATTTGAGTTTTTATAAATATTCATAACTTATGTAAAAATTAACTTAGAACCTTCTTATTACACGGAATGCTGAGACTTCTGGCGCATAAGTCATACCCTAAATTTTAAAGCAATTGGTCAAGTAGTTTAAAAGTTACTTAATTTGTTTTTCCCAAATTCAGTTTTTTTTGCAACACTATAAGTCAGAACATGATGAAGTTACAGTAATACTTTGGATAGTTTATGAAAGAAGAAGATTTACACTATTAATTTAATTGAGAAAAAATGACGAAAAATAATTCTAAATATTGAAAAATTATTTTGCAAGAACATGTGAATTAAAAAAAGGGGGGTAACTTCGTCCCTAATTGTCCTAGGACAATTATTTTTCTTTATAAATATGTATAAAAATTCAGTCTTTCCAAATATGAAAAAAATATTTTTCTACGGGCAACGGTTAAAAAGTTATTCTAATTTTTTATAAGTAAGCAAAAAATCGACATGTTTTTTCAAAATAATTTTACACTGTTTAAAATTACTTTTTGTCATTTTTTTTAATTAAATTAATAGTATAAATATTCTTCTTTCATAAACTATCCGAAGTATTACTGCAACATCATAATTTTCTGACTTATAGTGTTGCAAAAGAAATGAATTTGGGATAAACAAATTAAATAACTTTTAAACTATTTGACCAATTGCTTTGAAATTTAAAATATAATTTAAGCACAAGAAGTCTCAGCATTCTGTTTAATAAGAAGGTTCTAAGTTAGTTTTTACGTAAGTCATGAATATTTATAAAAACTCAAAATTTATAATTTATTTTGCAATTTTCTAAGCAACCAATAAGGATAGATATATTCAGCGAACGCCATATTGAAGTTTTTTATACGATTTATGACTTTCTTACTCTCAGATTTGTTTAAAATGCTTAACTTTTTGGTAGTAGAAGAAAAAAGCGAAAATTCATCGTTTTTTGATTTTCATTTGCTTATAACTATGTATATCATCAAAATCGGCTGGAGAAAACATATAGGTTATTAATATACAGCGTGTCTACTTGAGTTGGAAATATATGGGAAACTTTTTTATTATTAATTTTACGAAAAAATGTTATTCTTTATAAAAAGTTCTGCATGCCCCAAAACCTAAGATTCAATTATCAGATATCAAATTTTCTCAATATTATACGAGGTATGTCAAAAAATATGAATTTCGGCTAAGGGTAAAGTACCTTTATTTCTCTCAATATCGAAAATTCTTATGATAAAAAGTTGTTTGTAATTAAAAACTAAGATGAAATATGCAATTACATGCTTCTTATTGAAAAAAAAAAATATTTTTCTCAAATTTATGGATACCCAACATCGTTTTTAATTATTACAAATATCATAACTCGTTTATTATTCATTTTACGAAAAAAAGTTATTCTTCATAAAAAACTTTGCATGGTCTAAAATCTAAGACACAACCATGATATATCAACTTTTATTAATTTTATACGAGGTGTGTCAAAAAATATGAAATTCGCTTAATATTATAGCACCTTTATATTTCACAGTATTTCAATTAGAAGGATGTAATTGCATATTGACACATAGTTTTTAATGCTAAACAACTTTTTTAATAACCGTTTTCAATATTGTGAAAAATAAAGGTACTTTACTCTTGAGTGAAATTCATATTTTTTGACATAACTCGTATAAAATTAATAAAATGTCATATCTGTTGGTTGAATCTTCGGTCTTAGGACATACAGACATTTTTATAAAGAATACCTTTTTTTCGTAAAAGTAATAATAAAAGAGTTATCGTATGTGTAATGAATAAAAACGAAGTTAGTATCAATAAATTTGAGAAAAATTTGGAAAATATTTTTTTCCAATTAGAAGCATGTAATTACATATTTGAGCTTGGTTTTTATTTCCAAACAACTTTTCATAATAAGAATTTTCGATATTGAGAGAGATAAAGGTACTTTACCCTTAGCCGAAATTCATATTTTTTGACATAATTCGTATAATATTGAGAAAATTTGATATCTGATAATTGAATCTTAGGTTTTGGGGCATGCAGAACTTTTTATAAAGAATAACTTTTTTTCGTAAAATTAATAATAAAAAAGTTTCCCATATGTTTCCAACTCAAGTAGACACGCTGTAGATGTCCATACTACTAAAAAAATTTGGTTTCGGCCTGGAGGGGGATGTGTCACGAGAAAAATCTTATTTCTCTGGACTATTAAATTTAAACTCTATTAGGAATTGTTAAATAACTTAAGGGGTTTGTTTCCCGTTTGTTACACATGATTCTTCTAATTAAAAAAAAAACAACCTCTAGCTAATAACTAGAAAGCATGTGAGACACATTAAACATAACCCAAAATAAGCATTCCTAGAATTGCAAATAAATATTTCTTCTACAAATATCTTATCAGATGATATTTTGGAAAAATCTGTCATCTCAGAGATTGGCCTACAAATAAGTTTGATGAAGGATGGAAAAGTGGCCGGAAAAACCACACATACTGTTATAAAAAGAAGTCGACAATGAACAAATACACTTCCTATAATATCGAACGGGGACGGGGAATACAGCGGCGGTTGCTCCGCGGTGTTATCTGCAACATCATACGGTAAATTTCCCTGGGGGGCAGAGGGAGTTAGAGCTCTGGAGTCGGAGGCGGTGGAGACGGTCCACGGGGGTGGGCGGGGGCGGCATGATGAAACGGTAATATGTGCCGGTGCACAAACACTGAAGTACGTCCAAGGCGATACAATATAGTTAATTAGAGATCGAGTGAAACAGTCCGGGAGCTCGAATATCTTAGAACCAAAGCGAAGCTGGCTTTGAACTCCCAGTGAGGAATGTTTAGTTGGCCGGCTAGAAATCCAAATTTGCTGGGGGTTGGGAATTGTTAGGAATTCAATTTAAGGAAATCGGTCTTGCTTTTGATACATTAGGCCGTGCTAACATATCCAATACCTACTGTTAATTAAAATTAAATGCTACATTGTAACGATCCAAAAAAACTTCCCGGAGGATTTTCACGGAACTTTTGGCCATCCTGTTTTTCTACTCGTTCGTTTTTGCGCGAATTTCAACTAGAGGTTGGAAGTTCGATGATTTGTTCCTCACCTTTGTTGAGCTGAAAGCACCCATCTTTCTTACTTTCAGAAACTTCAACCCTGGTCTATTCCAGCCTTTTTTCTTAGCTAGAGCCATTTTCATAGACATCTTCGATAGGTTGTTATGTTTATGAACCAACGAATGGTTTCAACTGTTCAAATCGAACATCTAGTTTATCTTTGTGTTACTACAAGACTGCAACGAATTAGTCTTCTTTTTTGTATCGATCCAATTTTCTTGTATAGTACCTTATAATGAATCCAAGCTGTGATTACACCAAGTTAAAATCGTAAGGGGGGCTGTGTAACGATAAAAAAACTTTATCGTTAAGTGGATTTTAACGTGAGTTTGTGGACCTTGGTCTCCATGTACAGGTTCTCTTGAATAAGAACCACTTTTCCGAAACCTTTATAAAGCAACGGATATTGTACTTCAAAAAACGCTAAGCGTATTTTCGATATATCGAATGGAATGCCCTTCATTATGAAGAGCAACAACTTGCGCTACTTGATCTGACCTTATTACAGATTATCCTTTGTTATTGAAAACACTTATCTCTCCTAAAAAAGCTGCCAACATGCACCAAAAAGGAAAAAACCAAAAAAACTCTACTTATAATGTGATATGTCCGACATTATTCTTTGCAAACCATCTAATCCATCTGCAAAAACTACTGCGTCGTTGGCATATCTAATGTTGTTTTTACTGTGGCAGATTACTAAGGCATTGATTCTTTTCTGGAGTCAATGGGGTCTGGCATCAGTTGTTGTCCGTAGGCCAAGGATCAAATACTTAAGTTGTTAAATGATTGGTGGATAGGAGATGGCAGCAATGGACAGGAGAGGCAGTAGTTGGCAGCTATGGCAGAGTCCTTAAAAATTTTTTGTCCCTCGTATATTTCTGTGTTCTTCTTATTTTGCAAATATTTTTATAGGAACCATATTATAATATGACCTCTATACAATATCACTCCCTTTCTATTCACTCCTTCTTGTTTGTGATCTTTTTTGATCTGCTCTATAAATCATTGTTTCAAGTTTTCTAGTTTCACGACGTGTCTTTTGTCTTTTAAGTCAAACCGGCAAACGAGTGTATGTTCTCAAAAAAATTGATAGTGTGTAAAAAATGTTTTAATATCAGCTAAGTACTTTTAACACATAACGTGCCATGATCAGAGCTTCCTAAAAGGAAATTTAAGATAAGATTTTTTATAAAAATGAAAGATTGAAAAACTTACGTCCTCTTATAAAACCTTCATAGAAGAGCAATTGCTAAACGACACAATAATAAACATAGATCCTGGGCAAAAGGCACAGATATCGGGTATAAAAACCCCTTAAATTGAATAAATTACATCTAATTTCTTTTTTATTTTAAAAAGACAACATGGCTGAGTCAAACCATTTTGAGCCCACGTGAACAGCTGAGGATTACTGTCATTCATTAAAATGATAAAGAAGGAACCACTATCCTATGCGACCTCTATATTCGTAAATAATAATTAAAAATTAATTAAAATTGAAAATGACTAAAAAGCCTTGTATAGGTTAAATGAATTTTAAGTTCAGATATTAAATTTTAAAGTTAAATTTTCAAAAAATTACTATTATTAATTGAAATGAAATGTTAACGTGTAAATAAGTTATTAAAATCCTTTTAAAAACAAAACTGTTTTAGTTTGACCAAGTATGGAAGAAGTTAGATGAAATCAAACGTATGTAGGAGAAATATCATTTGATAAGTTCAGAGTTCGAAAGCTGTTATTTTATAAAATTAAAAATGTTATTGATTGTTTCAAATACTTTACTTGTTTACAAATATGTAATCAATGAAAGAGAATTCAAAAATACCTAAAAAGTAATGTTCAAAAAACTTTCATAAATTGTTGGGCATACTGTATACTAAACCAAAATTATTAAAGAAATTTCTTAAAGATAGTATCAAATTTACAAATTAATTGAATCTGGGTGTTAACACAGTTTTGAGGGTTTCTTTTCATTACTCTGCTTATTTCTAGATCTTCTAGTAGATTCTCATTTTGGTATAGTTATTATTAGGTATGCTATGTAGGATCCTACTATCTCTTTGGGGACTAAAGCTATGTTTCGATGCATGCAAATGATGACCTAAGCTAGATTTATCGATCTTTGACAGATGTTCTTCTTTGATACGTGTATCCAAAGGTCGCATCGTTCTACCCACGTAGGTGACAGGGAAATCACCACATGACAATTTATAAATGCCTCTCTTTGAAGTTTTTTTAATGTTGTCTTTAGTGTGAGAAAAAATAGACTTGATGTTTACATTTCAATGCAAGTTTTAAGTTAGGAATGTTATTTAAGATTTTAGCTATATTGTCTGAAGGATAACCTATGTATGTATATGTATAGATCCAGTTATGTATAGATCTATACATACATACATAGGTTATCCTTCAGACAATATAGCTAAAATCTTAAATAACATTCCTAACTTAAAACTTTCATTTAAATGTAAAGATAACATCAAGTATATTTTTTCTCAAACTAAAGACAAAATTAAAACGACTTCAAAGAGTGGCATTTATAAATTATCATGTGGTGACTGTCTCGTGACCGGGTCTAGGACATTTCGGCGTCGCCGTTTCGGCGTGGCCATTTCGGCGTGGCCGTTTGGGCGTAGAGCCGTTTCGGCGTAGGCCGTTTCGGCGTCGGCCATTTCGGCGTCAGAGATTTTATTTTAGTTGACTAAATACCTACATTGGAGTCTATTAGTAAGACATTAGATTATACCTACGTTACTTTTTTAGAAATTTAAGAGGCTCTTGATTTATATCTATACCACACTAAAAAAATATATTAAATGTTATTTTTTCCAACTTTTGTAAATGTAAGCTATTTAATTGCACATAATTAATTAAAAAATTAATATATTATATATATTATATATTATACAGTACAATTTTCAAAGGAGGAAGACCTAACCCTTCGGTCCAAACCTAACTTTCGGGTATTATTTTACATCTTCTAAAATTAAAATGTCGAAAATTGTTCTCCTGACTCTACATTTTTTGTTAAAGAAAATTTCAGACTATCATACATTAACAACTATTTTTTTTCTCTCTCACTTTGCCAAAGTATCTGTCGCCGAATCAGCCGGCGCCGAATCGGCGGGCGCCGAATCGGCGGGCGCCGAACCGGCAGGCGCCGAAATGGCCGACGCCGAAACGGCCTACGCCGAAACGGCTCTACGCCCAAACGGCCACGCCGAAATGGCCACGCCGAAACGGCGACGCCGAAACGTCCCATTCCGCTCGTGACCTACGTGGGTAGAACGATGTGATATTTGGATACACGTATCAAAGAACATCTGTCAAAGATCGATAAATCTAGCTTTGGTCATCATTTGCATGCATCGAAACATAGCTTTAGTCCCCAAACGGATAGTAGGATCCTACATAGCATACCTAATAATAACTATACCAAAATGAATCTACTAGAAGATCTAGAAATAAGTAGAGAAATTAAAAGAAACCCTCAAAACTGTGTTAACACCCAGATTCAATTAAATTGTAAATTTGATCCTATTTTTAAGAAATTTCTTTAATAATTTTGGTTCAGTATACAGTATGCCCAACAATTTATGAAAGTTTTTTGAACATTACTTTCTAGGTATTTTTGAATTCTCTTTCATTGTTTACATATTTGTAAACAAGTAAAATATTTGAGATTTGTCTAAATTAATCAATAACATTTTTAATTTTATAAAATAACATCTTTCGAACTCTGAACTTATCAAATGATATTTCTCCTAGGTCTGATTTCATCTAACTTCTTCCACACTTGGTCAAACTAAAACAGTTTTGTTTTTAAAAGAATTTTGATAACTTATTTACACGTTAACATTTCATTTCAATTAATAATAGTAATTTTTTGAAAATTTAACTTTAAAATTTAATATCTGAACTTAAAATTCATTTAACCCATACGTGGCTTTTTAGTCATTTTCAATTTTAATTAATTTTTAATTATTATTTACGAATATAGAGATCGCATAGGATAGTGGTTCCTTCTTTATCATTTTAATGAATGACAGTCCTGTTAACAGCTGTTCACGTGGGCTCAAAATGTTTTGACTCAGCCATGTTGTCTTTTTAAAATAAAAAAGAAATTAGATGCAATTTATTCAATTTAATAGGTTGTTATACCCGATATCTGTGCCTTTTGTCCAGGATCTATGTTTATTATTGTGTCGTTTAGCAATTGCTCTTCTATGAAGGTTTTATAAGAGGACCTAAGTTTTTCAATCTTTCATTTTTATAAAAAATCTGATCTTAAATGTCCTTTTAGGAAGCTCTGATGATGGTACGTTTTGTGTTGAAAGTACTTAGCTGATAATAAAACATTTTTTACACACTATCAATTTTTTTGAGAACATACACTCGTTGGCCGGTTTGACCTACTTAGAAATGTGTACAAGTCTTACTCAGCCATGTTGTCTTTTTAAAATAAAAAAGAAATTAGATGCAATTTATTCAATTTAATAGGTTGTTATACCCGATATCTGTGCCTTTTGTCCAGGATCTATGTTTATTATTGTGTCGTTTAGCAATTGCTCTTCTATGAAGGTTTTATAAGAGGACCTAAGTTTTTCAATCTTTCATTTTTATAAAAAATCTGATCTTAAATGTCCTTTTAGGAAGCTCTGATGATGGTACGTTTTGTGTTGAAAGTACTTAGCTGATAATAAAACATTTTTTACACACTATCAATTTTTTTGAGAACATACACTCGTTGGCCGGTTTGACCTACTTAGAAATGTGTACAAGTCTTACAGTCTTTTCCAACTTTATCTTTTAGTTCATCCTTTTTTAATACTCTTTGATCCCAATAATCTTCTACAATTTCAAATAGCTACTTTTAATGTATCCATTATACCTTAAATAGTTCACTTCTATTTCAAACATGTTTTCTGCTATTCGTCTCTTATTTTAATCGCAGTTATTCCACAAAATATTTACTCTCCTCTCCTAGACAAACTCTGTCTATCTGTGTGCGGGTGCGGATGCATCTCACCCAAACGAAACGTCCGTAGGATCCCGCCAAAGTATCCCCGAGGGAAGACTCGGTCCGACATAATCGACCACTGAGGGTTCCAGTTCGCCAACTTCCCCATAAACGGCCGTTAACAATTAGTATCCCTTTCGGTTTATTAACGGGGGGGACTGGCTGGGGCCGGGGCGGCCTTCCGCGAAAATAGATGTTTTAAGTTCGGCTCGCTTTAAGGGTTCACTCGCAAGTTTCACAGTTGTGATCTTTATGGGCGGTGTGAATGGGGGGATCGATTATGGGGCCGGTCGTTGAGGGAAAGGTTATCTTGAGGTGTTTTTCATAATTTACTGAAATACCTAAAGCTGGAATTCCATGGAACGTTGCGTGGCACGCCAAGAGAAATAGAAAATATTCAATAGAAAAAGATAATAACCAAAGACGGAAATCAACGGTACGTGAAATAATGTTATTTCCCTCAAAATTTATGATTTGCGATCCTTGGGCTAGGATTCATTCATGTTTCTTAATGCCAGTTTAGAAAAATAAATTGACTTGTGCCACTATTGAAACCAGAACTTTTCATTTATTTTACTTCCTAGGGATTATGAAAACTGTATTATCAACAAAAATTAAAAAATCCAAAATCTCATTAAGATTATAAAATAGAAAACTATAGTGGCATACATTCGAAAAGTAGAAAGCTAAATATTTCTGCAACACTGACCCAACTCAAAATGTGTCACTGTTGATGACAAGAACGTCCCTTGATCCTATCGATCGTTGGACGCAAAATGAGTAGTGTCCGTAATGCAGCCAATATTTGGGAATTATCACATAATACAGTACCGATATTTCTGCCACCTTACGACCTAATATTGAATTATGAGTTGTGGTGGTATTGATGCTGAAAAGAATGTGTATTTTAACATTTAAAACTATTCGTAGTCCTAAACACGTGTTTTTGAGTTGTGCCACTATTACACCCAGTATATTTAAAAAATCCAAATAATTCGCACAATTAGTCGCATTTTTAAATAAAGTTGTCCCTTTTGGGGCCCCTGTTTATTGAATCTCACGGACCTTTTGTCAACAAATAGGTCTTCGACAATCCGCAATCCCTCACTTATGACAAAAATTTGTCATGTAACGAAAGAACGCAATTCATATGGCAATCATTTTATTTACCTAGGCCTGGGGGCAATAAAACTGCCATGAAGAGTATAAAACGGGAATCCACGTCACTCAAATTAGGTTCGACAGCTGTTACCCCAAATATAGGGACAAGCAGCATCCGCAGTGAGGTCTCCTTGCTCCAGACAGACACAAATAATCAAATCAGGAGATCTAGTAGGCCACAAATATTTTGAGTTGTGCCACTATTGTAGCAAGAGCTTTTTTCATTAATTAACTAACTAGGGATTATAAAAACTGTAGTAACGACAAAAATTACAAAATCCAAATTCAACTTTAATAAAAAATAAGATTATAAAATAGGAAACTCTAGAGGTACACGAAACGTGCCAGCAGAGAAAGCCAAATATTTCTGGAACACTGACCCAAATCAAAATGTGCCACTGTTGATGACAAGAACGTTCCCTGATCCTATCGAGCGTTGAACGTAAACTGAGTAGTATCAATAATGCAGCCAATATTTGGGACTAATTACATAATACAATAGATACATAATTTCTAATTTTAACAAATTGTAAACCATAGTCTCTAAATATGACAAGCAAATTTTTCAACTTCCTGTGGAACTGTCATTTCTGTCTGTCTTGTCATCGTTCTGAGGTCTCCACCTATTTCATTGTCATTTGCTACCAGACTTTCACCATGTAATCTAGTCACACCACAGCTCAGATGTTACCTGGGGCATTATTTTAAAATCGTTTAAACATCCATGCTCTAATTGTCATTTTTAACTGATGTTTCCTTAACGGACCACTTATACAGGGCTTTGACCCACATATTTTTGTTAAACTATATCTTGGTGGTTAGCATGTAAACTTCACGTGAGTATAACCGACAGCTTTTTTAGCCTTAGTCAAAATTTCAATCTTTGTATTATTTTATCAGGTTATATTCATTTTAGGTAAGCACTGATGATGACTGGTAAACCAGTCGAAAACTGGTTATGTGATTGTGATGTAGCCCTTTTTAGGGATTTTAAATATATACCTTTTATAAAGGATTTACTATTTTTTGTATTACATGGTATACAGCCAACTACAGGAAAACTTTTTCCTTGTGGATTTTTACAATAGTGACACTTCTGCCATCTTACGGCCTAATATTGAATTAGAAGTTTTCCTGTATTGATGTTGAAAAGAATGTATATTTTAACATCTACAACTATTTCCAATACAAAACACGTGTTTTTTGAATTGTGTCACTATTACATTTTTGAGTTGTGTCATTATTGCATTTTTGAGTTGTGCCACTATTACACCCAATATATTTAAAAATCCGAATAATTCGCATAACTGATCGTATTTTGGATTAAAGTTGGTCATTTTGATGGCCCCTGTTTATTTAATTTCATGGACCTTTTGTCAACAAATCGGTCTTCGACAATCCGCAATCCCTCACTCATGACAAAAATTTGTCATGTAACGAAAGAACGCAATTCATATGGCAATCATTTTATTTACCTAGGCCTGGGGCAATAAAACTGTCATGAAGGGGTATAAAACGCGAATCCACGTCACTCGAATTAGGTTCGACAGCTGTTACCCCAAATATAGGGACAAGCAGCATCCGCAATACGGACTCCTTGCTCCAGACGGACACAAATAATCAAATCAGAAGATATAGTGGGCCAGAAAGATTTTGAGTTATGCCACTATTGTAGCAAGACCTTTTTTCATTAATTAACTAACTAGGGATTATAAAAACTGTAGTAACGACAAAAATTACAAAATCCAAATTCAACTTTAATAAAAAATAAGATTATAAAATAGGAAACTCTAGAGGTACACGAAACGTGCCAGCAGAGAAAGCCAAATATTTCTGGAACACTGACCTAAATCAAAATGTGCCACTGTTGATGACAAGAACGTTCCCTAATCCTATCGAGCGTTGAACGTAAACTGAGTAGTGTCAATAATGCAGCCAATATTTGGGACTAATTACATAATACAATAGTGACACTTCTGCCATCTTACGGCCTAATGTTGACTTATAAGGTGTATTGATGTTGAAAAGAGTGTATATTTTAACATCTACAACTATTTCCAATACAAAACACGTGATTTTTGAGTTGTGTCACTGTTACACCCAATATATTTTAAAATCCAAATCATTCGCATAACTGATCGTATTTTGAATTAAAGTTGGCCCTTTTGATGACCCTGTTTATTTAATTTCACGGACCTTTTGTCAACAAATCGGTCTTCGACAATCCGCAATCCCTCACTCATGACAAAAATTTGTCATGTAACGAAAGAACGCAATTCATATGGCAATCACTTTATTTACCTAGGCCTGGGGGCAATAAAACTGCCATGAAGGGGTATAAAACACGAATCCACGTCACTCAAATTAGGTTCGACAGCTGTTATCCTAAATATAGGGACAAGCAGCATGCGCAATACGGTCTCCTTGCTCCAGACAGACACAAGTAATCAAATCAGGAGATCTAGTGGTCCACAAATATTTTGAACTATGCCACTATTGTAGCAAGACCTTTTTTCATTAATTAACTAACTAGGGATTATAAACGACAAAAATTACAAAATCCAAATTCAACTTTAATAAAAAATAAGATTATAAAAGAGGAAACTCTAGAGGTACACGAAAAGTGCCAGCAGAGAAAACTAAATATTTCTGGAACACTGAACCAACTCAAAATGTGCCACTGTTGATTACAAGAACGTTCCCTGATCCTATCGAGCGTTGGACGCAAACTGAGTAGTGTCAATAATGCAGCCAATATTTAGGACTAATTACATAATACAATAGTGACACTTCTGCCATCTTACGGCCTAATATTGAATTAGAAGTTGTCCTGTATTGATGTTGAAAAGAATGTATATTTTAACATCTACAACTATTTCCAATACAAAACACGTGTTTTTTGAATTGTGTCACTATTACATTTTTGAGTTGTGTCATTATTGCATTTTTGAGTTGTGCCACTATTACACCCAATATATTTAAAAATCCGAATAATTCGCATAACTGATCGTATTTTGGATTAAAGTTGGCCCTTTTGATGCCCCTGTTTATTTAATTTCACGGACCTTTTGTCAACAAATCGGTCTTCGACAATCCGCAATCCCTCACTCATGACAAAAATTTGTCATGTAACGAAAGAACGCAATTCATATGGCAATCATTTTATTTACCTAGGCCTGGGGGCAATAAAACTGCCATGAAGGGGTATAAAACGCGAATCCACGTCACTCAAATTAGGTTCGACAGCTGTTACCCCAAATATAGGGACAAGCAGCATCCGCAATGCGGTCTCCGCGCTCCAGACAGTTCTTTCCAGGATGTTTTTGCATAAAATGCATTTTTGCGACACCTGTGGGTTTTGTTCTTTTTCAGACATTGCTATGTATGTACAACATATACCGGGATATTGAATTCTGGCCTGTGGATATTGGAGCAATTGAATTTGATCGAATGCCATTTGGAAGAGCAACTATTTTATGTTATTATTATTATTCTTTATATTATTATGTAGAAATAGGTATGTGTATACAGGGTGTTAGTAAATAAGTATGAAAAACTTTAAGGGCTAATTCTACATGAAAAAATAATGCCGGTTTGCTCGATAAACATATGTCCGCAAATGCTCTGTTTCCGAGATACGGGGTGTTGAAATTTTTATTTCAATCTGCCAATTTATTTATTGTTCTAAGACCGGGTAAGCTATGGAAATGAAATTTGGTGTGTTTTAAGAGGTAGTTCTTATGCTTTTTTGACATACAATTAGGAATTTTGTATTCATCATTGGCGCGCCTACGGGTAATGGTCTGAAATTTTTAAATAAAAAAGATAGTACGCCACTGAGATATTTCAATTTAAAAATTAGTTTTAAATTCCTCGTCTAATTTACAATAAAAAACCTTTCTTGTCTCTTTTTCATATGGTGCACCGTTTTTATGCAGAGAAATAAAATATCTTGACGCATATTTTTCATTTTTTAATACATTATCAAAAAATATCCAATATAATAATACTAAACTGGGACAATAACAGAACATATTACTAATAATATTTCAACTACATAGGTTCACAGCTGTTAAAAATGACCTCCTTTAGATGTTACAGAAGAATTTTATATTCATCATTGGCGCGCGTACGGGTAATGGTCTGAATTTTTTTTAAGAAAAAAATAGTACGCCACTGAGATATGTCAAATTAAAAATCATTTTTGAATTGCTAGTTTAATTTACGACGAAAAATCTTTCTTGCCTTTTAATCATATGCGGCGCCGTTTTTATGCAAAAAAATAAAACATCTGAACGTTTACAAAGTATTTGAACTAAGTTTCTATGCAAATGAAGGGTACAGACAAAGAAGGTGCTATGTCAATTTTTGCAGAAAATGAGTTTCTGATCCCCTTAGTTAGCCAGCGATCTCTACTACCATTCTATAAATCAATCACCGCTATTAACGTGTTCAGTCAGGAATAACAACATAATATATTTTAATTTCTCTAGTCAGGCTAAGAAGTGCTATGTTATGTTGTACACATAGGCTGATGCCATCGCTGTAATTCCAACAAATTTAGTAAATAAACGAGGTTTCGTCAGTGCATAAATAATAAACACCAGAGGGTCTTAACCTTTAAAACCATTTTTCTCAAAACTTATTGTTTTGCCTGTACCCTTCATCTGTAAACTACCTCAAATACTTTGTAAGCGTTAACATGTTTTATTTTTTGAAAAAAAGGCAAGAAAGATTTTTTATCGTAAATTGAACGGGGAATTTAAAAATGATTTTTAGTTTGACATATCTCAGTGGCGTACTATTTTTTTCTTAAAAAAATTCAGACCATTACCCGCACGCGCGCCAGTGATGAATATAAAATTTTTCTGTTACCTGTAAAAGAGATCATTTTAAACATTTCTTGCAGCTTTGCACCTAGTTAAAATCTTATTAGTAATATTTCCTGTTATTGTTTTAGTTTAGTGTTATTATATTGGATAGTTCTTGATAATGTATTAAGAAATGAAAAATACGCGTCAAGATGTTTTATTTTTCTGCACAAAAACGGTGCACGATAGGAAAAAAAGGCAAGACAGGTTTTTTTATCAAAAATTAAACGTGGAATTTAAAAATAATTTTAAATTTGAAATATCTCAGTGGGGTACTATTTTTTTCTTTAAAAAAATTCAGACTATTACCCGTATGCGCCAATGATGAACAGAAAATTCTTAATTGTATGTCAAAAAGTGCGCAATAACTAGCTCCTAAAACTCACCAAATTTCATTTTCATAGCTTAACTGTTCTTAGTGCAATAAATAAATTGGCAGTTTGAAATGAAAATTTCAACACCCCGTATCTCGGAAACGAAGCATTTGCAGACATATATGTTTCTAGAGCAAACCGGCATTATTTTTTCATGTAGAATTAGCCTTTAAAGTTTTTCATACTTGTTTACTAACACCCTGTATAAAGGAAGATGAATTATCAATTAGGATGGCGCTCTTACTACCATTTAGTGCGTAATAAACAATGTAATAAATTACAATTCGAAGAACCACACACTAAGGTGGGAATAAAAGATTAAAAGCATTAACAAATAAATGTAATCCACTTTTTTACTATTACTAAAATAAGATGTAGAAGTTATTTCTTAAAAATCTTATATTTCAACCGTCGAATTCACTGCCCAATTCACACTAGTTAGAGGAACACAATAGCACTTTTATAATTTAAAGGTCACTAACTACGACATGAACTAAGGACATTTGCTTTAGTACTAATCCACTTAATTAATAATTAGCATTTGTGTAACGTATAACTTTTAAACTATAAGCGAGACACAGAATAAACTAAAATTTTACTAACTAAATTTGATATACGAATTCTGCCGTGTCTAAAATAATTATTTTTTGCTAACTAACAACTGCATCCAAACTAGTTGATACCTAAGCTATGACTTTGTTTCACAAATCAGCGAGATACTGTACTCTAAACTCAATAAAAGGGGCGTCCAATCTAGATGGAGTCTGAATTCTTACTTATAAGACAAATACGCGAAAGTTGTAACTCTAACACTAATAAATGCGGCATCCGGACGGCGGATTCTAAATTCATACTGTATTCAAATTATAATTGCCTTGCCTATCAGGGGTTCTGAACACAATTTTTTGGTAGGTACAAACACCTTTCAAAGGTTAAAGTTATTTTACTACCAGTAGCGTAGCAATACTTCAATAAATTTTACAAAACATAAGCTTGAAGATGATTCCGCAGTTTTATGCTCAAGTCGTCAAGAAAAGTCAAAATGATTTCACGCTAGAATGTATAAGTATACACAAAATATTATAGTATGTGTAGCCCCACGAGCCTGGTTATTTGTCCCGTGCTATTTTAACTACTATTTTTGTGTCGGCTATTCTACTAATATGCTTGTTTCATTCTTTTTTTTCTATTTAGGGTTCACTCGTTTATACCTTGTAGGTGCTGATGAATGTCCTATGCCCTGAACCATATTTGGTTGTGATCTTCTTTCTTCTTTACGTGCCATCTCCGCGACGAAGGTTAGCAATCATCATTGTTATTCTAACTTTTGACACTACAGCCCGAAAGGGTTCAGTTGAGCTGCATCCAAACCATTCTTTGAGATTTCTCAGCCAGGACATTTTTCTCCTACCTATGCTGCGCCTTTCTTGAATCTTTCCCTGCCTAATCAATTTTAGGAGTTCATATCTGTCATTACGTTATATGACCCAAGTATTGAAGTTTTCTTATTTTGATGGAATCCAGTATCTTCCTGCTGTTCTGTATTCTCCTTAGTATGTACTTCCTCATTGGTTATTCTGTCTGTCCAGGAGATTCTCAGCATTCTTCGATACGTCCACATCTCAAATGCTTCCAATCTATTCAGGCATTGTTTATTAAGAGTCCATGTCTCCACACCATACAAAAGAACAGAAAATACATAACATTTTAGTACTCGCTTTCTAAGATTTAGGCTGAGGTCTCTACTACATAATATTTGTTTCATATTAGTGAATACACTTCTAGCCTTTTTCTATTCTAATTTGTATTGGTTCAATCATTTTCTATTCTAATTCGGTTGTGATCTATTCACTCCTTATTTGGTCTCTCAGTGTGTTTCTTCTGAATATTCTCATTTCTGCTATTTTCTTCATTCTCTACGTTTTGGCTGTGTTGGATCTTATTTCTGATGCGTACTTTATTATACTGGCTATCTAGATTCTTCTCCTTCCAAGTGATCCAGCAGAATTTCTTAATTATACAATGTACAGTGGAACCCCGATAACTCGGCCTCCGATAACCCGGAAGTCCGCCTAACCCGGACCGATTTTCATCAGACAAAACAAACATTTTTTTCAGTTTGAATGAGTTTTTTTACCAAGAAATGAACAATACTGTATACATACCTAATTTAGATGTATTATCCATAAATCCATATGTACTTCATGTTTTTGCAATTATAATGGCTTTTACCTGTAAGTATACAGTGTTTTAATAATTTATACCATATTCTTCGGCTAACCCGGACTTTTGATAATCAGTATCGGCCGCGGTCACGATTAATCCGACTTATGGAGGTTCCACTGTATTGCATCTTCAAGTCTTCAAATGACTCCTTGAAGTCAAATCAAACCAAATAATATGGGTCTATTTTATCCGAATAATTTCTCATATGTTGTATGAAGCAAATAAAGTAAATGCAAATGAATAAACGAAAAAAAAATGAATGGAATAAAAAATACTCACTCAAAAATACTATAGAACTCAATGGGTGCAAATCTAAGAGAATATTATCAAAAGGAAGAGGAAGCATAGGAAACTCCTTGAAATTATTAATAGCCGAACAATCAATAAATTAATGCCTAAACACTGGACTGCAAAAGAAGAAAAAGAATAGACTTTATCATCAACATTGATATATGTATTGCAAAATATATCTATTAATCGTCAGAATTTCTTTTTACGAGTATTTATTAAACTCACCTTATTCGACTTTTAATACGACCCCGATACACCCGAACTTTACGCCATTCTCTTAAAAATTTGATTTATCTGTTGAAAAGGGCCACCGTGCCAGCCAGGAGAATCCCTTCCACACCCTCGACGGCCCTTCGCCATTATTTCGAGCATCTGTCAGCTTATATGAATATCCCTTTTCACTCAACCTCCTAAATTTCTACATTCTCAACTCTATTTTTTACATGATCCTTCACCTGACTACAGGTCAGGCCTCTACATTAATTATTGATTTAAAATGAACTCCAATAAAAATTATCGAACGATAAAACAGTTTGTATTTATCAAAACTACTATTACTCTTCAAGAACCATCTGGGAATGCTTTTCGAAATTTTGCTCATCGGCGCAGAGAGCAGGAAACGGCGTGTATATGTTACCCATATATGGAGCAATTCTTCGCTGAAGCATGTTCTGTACATGGTCGATGGGATTCAGGTCGGGGATTGTGCTGGCTAAGGCAGCACATTAATGGACAAACATTATCATGCATGAGGTGGAAGTTTTGACCAACCGCACTAGCAAACGGACGAGCGATAGGTTGTAGAATGATGTCGAGGTACTGCTGAACTGTAAGGATGCGGTCTGGAAAATCTAAGTACGTTCACCGATTATTATTCTACTCCATACTATTAGTGTCTGACCTCTGTATGTGTAAATGTCATGTACATGTTTAAAGCGTTCTACATTTCCAGACCGTCTCTACACTCTTACACGTCGAGAATCTGGATGTAATCCAAATCTAGATTCGTCGTAGAATAACCCAGTAATGTGCACCGCCGCGCCGTTTTGATATTCTTCTTCCGTTGGTGGTTAACGGAAACAATTAACTTAAATTAAAAGAAGTGTAAAAACAACGAAGAGTAATATATTTATTAATTTTTGGTTAAAAAAGGCGTGCTTATATCTCGTAAGAGGTTTTGTTATTGTTTGGGTCCAGCGAGGGTTGTATGATCGACCGGCGCCTGCTGGGGCTGTGTATCGACTGATGTAGTTCAACTAAAAAAACATGTCTGGTTTTACGCTGAACACTAATTTATTGACATAAAAAGGCTGCCCCTCCCAGTATTTTAAAAGCTGAAAACACTTCTGTAGTTTTAAGAAGCGTATTCGAATGCATTTAAAAAGTGATTTATTGACATAAGGTCTGATAAGGTAACTATTTAATGGGGAATTTGTTTCCCAGAAAAAACATTAATTTTATACAATCTGGTTTTGTATTTTAGGAGCGAAACACATGTGAATTTTAAATGACCCATATTATTTTCGTTTAGAAAAGAAAGTTAATATTTAAAATTAGCAATTAAAAAAATAATAAATGAAGCGTGTCGCTATATTCTTGACACCAGTCTAAGCTTGCAGTGCGATTGCTTCTGGAGATAGGTGGACATCTCAATGGCCTTCGACTGTGGATATTGCTCCATAGAGACGATTCCTTACAGTATCATGGCCTAAGGGTGGTTACCTGGTATGTTCGCTGCAAGTCGCTAACCAATTCAGTTGCTGTAATTATTGTTCGTTTTCTTCTAGAGGTGAACATTAAAAATCGGTATTGAGCTGCAGTTGTAGTGCACCCATGTCCTAGATGACGTTCTCCTGTACTTTTAGTGACACAAAAAGGCCGCCACAATTGACTTGTAACACTTTGGAAGACTCACATGCGCTCAGCTGCTCAACTAATGCTCAGCTGCATTAGTTTGCCACATGCAACATTGAAGAATGTCTACAGCCCTGTTCATTTCATCTAAAGTTAAATGACGTCGTTCAATAATCATAAAAATGCCACAAGGAAATAGCTTCAGAACAACATAAAAAAACAATATTTTCAATGCACTAACTAAATAAGAATTTTATGACATTAACAAAATCGAAACTAGCAGAATATTTACTGCAGTATAAAATCTATAGTTTTTCCTCTCCTGTTAAAAGCTTTGTTAAATATTCGTTATCATTTTTGCCGTTATGTTTTACTCACAATAAGGTACATAATGAGCATCAACTGTTAGTACGTTCTTTAAAGGTAAAATATTGCAAAACCTCTAAATTTTAAAGAACCGCTTGGATTGACATGAAATTTGGCATACACATAGCTAAGAAGTCAAAGAAAAAAAAGTGATAATGTGCCGATGTGTGCTTTCACCCTAGGGGTGAATTTCACCCCCTTTTGGGGGTGAAAAATATATGTTTGAATTAAGTCCGGAAATGGATAAAACGACTAATTCTAAGCAACTTTTTTTCTATAAAGTTGTTTCACCAAGTAAATACTTTTCGAGTTATTTGCGAGTGAATATGTTAATTTTTCTACAAAATAACCACCTTTTCAGACGGTTTTTCGTAAATAACTCAAAAAGTAAGTATTTAGTCGAATAAAATTCTTATCAAAAATATAGCACGTAAAAAAGTGAAAAACATGGTGTATATATTAGGTTATATACCTAGTTATATATATATACCTATACACTGTGTCCGTAAAATATGGAACAAATTCTTTTTTAGCTAAACAGAGCATTTTAAGAAATAATCCTGAAACAGGTCGATTTTTGATTTTAATTTACCGTATTTTAAAATAATATTCTAATATACAGGGTGAATTACTTTCGAGTAATGACGTCACCGTCATTTTTTTTAAATCGAACACCCCCATTTTGTTTCAATTTTCGGATTACTCTAGCTGAGCTGATTTCAAAAATGTATCACATGTTGATTCAAATTGGTACAGGGTGGACAAAAATACAATAGCTTTGTGTGTGTTCATAAAGTAACGCGTTAGTTAAATTAACAATATTATCAAAAATACTTATTGTATTTTTGATATTTTAATTAGTTTTTGATTTTAAATAATTTTTGATATTGTTTAATTTAATATTATAACTTAATATCAAAAATTAATTAAAATTTAATATTATGAGTACACACAAAACTATTGTATTTTTGTCCACCCTGTACCAATTTGAATCAACATGTGATACATTTTTGGAATCTGCTCAGCTAGAGTAATCCGAAAATTGAGACAAAATGGGGGTGTTCCATTTAAAAAAAATGACGGTGACGTCATTACTCGAAAGAAATTCACCCTGTATATTAGAATATTATTTTAAAATACGGTAAATTAAAATCAAAAATCGACGTGTTTCAGGATTATTTCTTAAAATGCTCTGTTTAGCTAAAAAAGAATTTGTTCCATACTTTACGGACACAGTGTATATACCTAGTAGAAGTATAGCTAATGAAAAATAGGTTCATATTCGTCAAATTCCAAATCGAATATTTTAACGTGCCATAACCACAAGACGGAGCATTTTTTGGGGAAAACTCATTTTAACTTTTTTAAAGTGTTTACAAAATGCTTATTTTTGTTTAAAAAAAAATTTTAACATCAAAACTAAGCAAGTTACGCTCAAAATAATGTCGGTCCCTTTTTTTGGTAAGAAATCGGGAAAATCACCCCCTAATTAGAATTTCAAATGAACTTAATTGTTATCACTTCACAAGTTTTTCACTCGCGTATGTATTGATCATATGATCTGTAAGTTTCATCGGTATAAAGTCCTTATTTTTAAAAGAGCTGTAGTTAATAGGGCTTGAACGAGTCACTTATCACGAGTGTATGCAAATTTAGAAACACCGAATCTTAACCGATTTTTGTCTTACAGAAAAACAAAAAAAAATATTCAGAAAAGTAAAGCCGACTTTTTTTATTGTTTAGGATTTTTGGTATCTCTTATCATTTTTAAGTTATTTTGAAAAAAAGCTTTTTTTCAAAATTAAAATTTTTAAAAATTTTATTTTAAAACCAATTTTTTTTTCAAAAATAAGCACTTTGAATCGATGAAACTTACAGATCATATAAACGCAACATAATTAAAATAACTTGTGAAGCGGTAACGATTAATTTCATTTAAGTTGCTTATTTGGGGTGATCTTCCTGATTTTATTTTGCCAGTATAAAAGGGAACAACTTTATTTTGAGCATAACTTGCTTATATTTGATGCTAGAAGTCTTTTTTATAAACAGAAATAAAGTTTTTTAAACCTTTTAAAAAAGTTGTAATGTGTTTTCACCAAAAATGCTTCATTATTTGGATATTCCACATTGAATTATTCTATTTGGAATTTTTCGAATATGAACCTATTTTTCATTAGCTATAACTCTGCTTTTGCTAGGTATAGAGACCTAATATATTTATATAATATTTATATAATAGAGACACCGTTTTTTCACTTTTTTTATAGGCTATAGTTTTTCTAAGAATATTTGTTTCGACAAAATGCTTAAATTTTCAGTTATTTCAGAAAAACCGTCTAAAAACGTGGTTATTTTGTTAAAAAATGAACAGATTCACTTGCAAATAAATCAAAATTATTGATTTGGTGAAAAAAACTTTATAGAATAAAAGTTGCTAAAATTAGTCCGTTTATCCATTTCGGGACTTATCTTGGACATATATTTTTTCACCCCCGAGATGGGATGAAAGTCACCCCTAGGGCAAAGCACACATCGGCACCATATCACTTTTTTTTGACGTGTTAGCTATGCGTATGCCAAATTTCATGTCAATCCAAGCGGTTCTTTAAAATTGACAGTAAAAATCGTGAAAGAATGTACTATATCGAATGATACCAAACACAACTTCCCACGAAGAGGGGTGGCGGCGAGTAAATTTAAAATTTTAAATACGAATCCCGCGATATTTCGCGAAATAAACATCAGATCGAAAAACTTAAAAATACCTACACTTATTCAATATTTTTGAAAAATCTATAGACTGGCACCAAACACGACCCCGCCAGGAGGTGTGGTGGGGAGTTACTTAAAAATCTTAAATAGGAACCCCCATTTTTTATTGCAGATTTGGATTCCTTACGTAAAAATAAGTAACTTTTATTCGAGACATTTTTTCGAATTATGGATAGATATATTATAATCTAATAAACGATTGTTGGAAATGGAAAACTAAATTAAAAATGGAAAGTCCCCACTAAAACAAAAAACGTTACTTAACTTTTTTGGTTTTAGGACTGACTCTTCACAACCCAATAGGTCCCCATAACGCTCGAGTGACTGCACATTTAGCATACTTTGCTCATGTATGTTTCTGTTGTTTACACGATTATTAAATAACTGTTTTAGTTTACGACAGACCTAATAAGCAAAGACACAAAAACAGTCAAAACCATAGACTTCGGCTGCTAACAGGCACAGAATGGAAGTAGAATGCTAAAATACAAAAAAGATAAAAAACAGAGTCCTGCAGTGGTACGGGTATGTACAAAGAATAACAGAGGACAGATAGTCGAAAGGAATATTGGATTTTTGAAAGAGGAACACCTGTTTCAAAATGGAAAAATGGAAAATGCTATGATAGAAAGAGACCTCAGTGAAGGTGACTGGGAGAGTGAATGCTGTGGAGGACGCAAACGGCGACCTCATAAAGGGCAAAAACTCGGAAAAAAATAAGTGAGAAAAAAGTTTCTCGAGAGTACTTTTAAACTAATAATATAGAACAAACTGTCAAGATAGGTAAAATTGTTATTTTCAACGTAACGGTATGTAGTAAAGATTGTAAGGCAATGACATGAAATTTTAAAGTAGAATTATTAATTCTTATTTATATAAAAGATGGATTTTGCAGCAATAGTGTTGGCTAATCCTGTAATATTTTTCTGTTGTTTACACGATCACTGAATAACTGTTTATCCCAAAGTACAAGCCTATCCGGTCCTGAGTGAAGTATATTTTCGCGCCATCCTCCGCCATATCCATATCCCTCCCAAAGTGACACATGTCATCAGTTGTGAAACACAGGGAAAACACGCAAACTTACAATCATCTGAGTACGCCGCACAACCGCTTCATCTCATCTACTAGAGCGCCATCTATCGTTTATCATACTTAACGTCATTTGTCAGCGTTATCTTGAAGGTGTCTTGCCATGTTGCTTGCTCACTATAGGTCTTACTCTCTTCGTAATATTCGCGAAGTGTATCGATTTTTGTGTCGTGTATACTCGATTTGTTAATGTATATAAAATAATCGGCAGTTTTTAAATACATACAATACCAGTTAACCTTCGGATGACCAAGGGGGGGGGGTAAATTTGGACGCCAGCATATGTTTTTCTTTAATAAATTCAAAAGTATTTTCAATTTTTAACTCATTATTTTTTTATTTGACTTTAATATCATTCTAGTTATCCTCATATTTTGAAATAAAAAAAATTCCCTATATTTTACGAATAAAAAATATATTCTGAAGTTGATGTTTAGTAAAATACCGTCTATTATGTGGAATTAAAAGTAGTTTTACAAGGCGCGTTATCAAAATTTATTTTTAGACTATGGTGCCTGTTATATACGAATCATGACATTCCTGTCTGCTACAGTTAGTCATTATTATTATTTCCTGGCGTATATTATTATAGTTTCTTAGTATTTTGTGTATGGCCCACAAATATCGTATCATGAAACGATATTTGTGGGCCATCGTATCATACGATGATATCGTATCAGAAAACGAGGATGTATTGTTATATTAAGATTTAAATGCTGAAAACATTCATTCCTGGTCATTTTCGACCTGGGGTAATTTTTTACCCCCATTGGCCATCCTTGTAACAAAAAAGGGTTGGTCATTGGAAGCTTAATCTAGGCGCCAGAGGGGTCACCGTGTCCTTTTCAATTATGATGGACAAACTCAACGGTTTCTTATGGATTTTTGGGGGCTGATTACGAATTTCGAGGGTGAATTTCGATCTGAGTGGTCGAAAAATTGTTATAAACAATTTTTTAATTGTTTATAAGGCTCTGGCACATAAACTAAAAGATAAAAAAATGTTTCAAATAAAATTTGTTCCTTAATAAAAAACGAAGAAAAAAACGTTTACTAAACTTTAATCCAACAATTGGAACTCAAGATATTGTAAAATTAGTGCACAATGCAAATTGCAAAATAAGTAGTTTTCGAAACTTTATCGATAGTAACTCGGTTTCTACGCGGGCAAATGAGCCTGGTAAGGTCTCATTTTAAAGCTTAATTAATAGGCTTCCGAAAAAAGTTTTTTAAATTATTTATCTTCATTTGTTTTTAAAAAATTGTACAATAATTTGTTTATAAGGGTTTCAAGCAAATTTGAGCAATAAATTTATACTTTAATTAATAATAATGATAGAAGAACTCAAAAAGAACAATTTGAGCTTATGAAAATGTTCATAAGTTTATTTTTCGCCAAGATATCGATATTTTAACCGTTGAGTTTGTTAATCAGATTTGAAAAGGACACGGTGACCTCTATTTGGCGCCTATAGACTAAGTGATATAAGCTACTTTGGACAAAAACTGTTGTTATGTATAGAATTTTTCCTCTTAATTGAATAATAACTATAAATCGAGCTTGAATTAACTAAATCAATAGATTGATAAAAATATGTAAAAACTGATAGTGATCTATTTTTTGTCAAGCTATATTCATTTCTAAATTCCGCTTAATAAAAAAACTCGAAATTGCCAACCAAATCACGCATCCTACTATAAACAACCAATCAATCTCCTTAAGAAACACACAACAATACTATATTAATCTTTCAAGTTAGTCTAAGAATCACCAGTCTTAATAGCATATCCCCTCGTTTCCTCTTTCCTTCCAAAGTAACATTTTCAATCACTTTCACCGATTCAATGAAAGAAAAAATGAAAAAAGTTTTTTTCGGCTGAAAACTTTGCAGTAATTTTCATCAGTCAACGTCTTCAGCAACCATTATCCGAATGCCATCGACCGTAATTATTTCCTTTTAATTAAAAAAGCTCACAAATTTAACAATTCCAGCCCCCTTACCTCTTCGAGTCTCCGGCGTTAATTTCTTACATAATAATTTAGCCTATTTCGTAGTACGGGTGCGAAGGAAATATTTAAATGTTGAATGGGTTACATATGCGAGTTTATTATAAATGAAATAAAAGCGAGACGTACTCACAATCATTCCCTAATAACACCAAACATTCCATGTATGTTCCTAGAATGTACACACAGGATATTGAAAACATTCCTGGAATGTCCTCAAAAGCACAAGAATGTCCCCTAAATGTCCCAGGAAAGTCCTCTGTCAGCATTTTGAACATTCCTTGAATGTCTTGTTGGAACATTCCATGAATTTCTACGAATGTTCTTTGGACATTCACAGTATATTTTTTATACATTCCCTGGATATAGTCGCTGATGTGACATAATACATCCGATTTGTTTTTTATGAGTTTTGTAAGAGAGACTAAAAACTTTTTTTACAGTCGCCTCCTGTTTTCATATGATATTTCTTGACATGTTTTGTAGTAAATTCAACTATCTACTTACTACAAAACATGTCAAAATGTACATGTGAAAAGAGGAGATGACCCTAAAAATGGTTTTTCGTCTCCTACAAAATTCATGAAAAAGTAGATAGGATAATAATACATCCTTGATAAAAATATAAATATTTTTATTGCACAAAATCTTGTCATATATTTTTTTCCATAATCATCACTACGATGATGTTTCATTGTATTGAATTGTACATTACAATTACAATCTGGTCATAACTGACCAATGATCAATTTTAATTTAACCTAAATTACTACTGTTCCTTAAAATGAAGAGCTTACCCCATAGCGTCTCTTATCTAATCTAACAAGATCGTGCACTATTCTAACATACACAGGCACACAAGCACTATGCTCTGCTTTTCACTATCACCTATCACTCAAACTAGTTCAAGAGGCTTGTCCTCTTCAATCTAGTTTTCCCAGTAGTATCGAGGAGGTGGATTTCCTCAATATTCTTCTAGGTCAGTGATTCTCAACCTGTGGGGCGCGCCCCCCTAGGGGGGCGCGCTTTTAGTAATGGGGGGCCGTGAGCATATCAAAGAAAAAACGCCAACAATATTAACTAATTTACTAAAATCAAATCAAAACAAAATTCTGACAAAATGAAAAATAAAATACACATGAACACTGATAAGGAGCTATAGTTATAAAGAGATACTAAATTAATTATCAACAAGTTTAATGTAAATTATAGACTTCCTTGGGCCTGTTTTGCAGAGCAAAGTTTATCGAAACAGGGTGAAATATAAGAAATATACGTTCTTTTTCTATATTTATCTGTGAGCTATATTTGGTCTTCAAAGCAGCTATCGCGGAAAATCCTGTTTCGCAAAGGCAGGATGTTGAAAACGGTAATAGTATACGAAACGCTTTGGTTTTCAGTGCAGAAAACATCATACTGTTTTTGGTCAAAATACTCAAGGTACATTATTATTGCACAAATAGATTGTTATTGTACCAGGGGGGGCGCGGTGAAAATAATTATGGAAAATTGGGTCGCAAATGGTACAAGGTTGAGAAACACTGTTCTAGGTACTTATGAAGTTGTTGCTCGTGACTTCCAACTTTACTCCAACTTTAAAAACAAATCCAGCTGTAAAATATGTATGTCCTGAAGGCTTTTGTATGCTTTCATCTGTTGCTTAGAGTAGTAATTGTGAGACTCCACCAGATATGTTTAAATATTTATAATAGTAATTTGGTGGAATGCACTTTACTGTAAAATCCAATTCTGACTGAATTGTATATGGATCTAAATCCCCAATTATTTTAAGCTTCAATAAATTAATATCTAAAATGATAAAAGAAATAATGTTAGTGCTTGCAAAATTCATCAATATTGATAAATATCAGGGGAAAATGAACAGTAAATAAAAATTGTTTCCCCTACCTTTCTCCAACATCTTAAGTTTCCAATAATAATTTCCTTAAATAATCACTTTGCATTGTGGTTTATAAAGTTGAAAAATAGATATTACAAACATAACCTCTGTAACTTTTGTATGCTAACCGTCTTTTTGACGTTTGAAGTCACGTGGTTTGAATTGCCTAATACATAGATATACGCGCGACAAATTTGAAAATGAACGCAAATTGAATACTAAATGGCCTCTCTTAAAATATAGGACATTGGTAGTATGTTCATAGAATGTCTTGTGGTAACATTCCACCAATAATTTAATCAGATGTTCACCGAATGTTCCTTGAATGTCCAGGACATTCAAACATTAATAGAACTTTGATAGTACATTCCTGGAATGTTTTGTGTTGTTAGGGTTTATTGTATTACTTCGATGACCGGTTTCGTTGTATATAATTTTCACAGCATCTATTTAGTCAATAAGTTAATAATTATAACTGATTTATGTACCTCATCATCCTACCATCAGTTTCAGATTGCTTCTGATTACTTACAAATTCAGTCTACGTTTTTTCCTTATTGACCCAATATTGGAAATATTTATTTATTAGCATTATTGTTATTAAAGACTGGTATATTTTGATAAAAGTGGATTTTTTTGGCGGTTCTTTGATAGTCTTGTAGAAAAGATGAATAATATTGTCTGGAAGTTGAAGCGAATGCTGCAGAAGTATCACTGTAAATCATATAGTTTTTGGTTTAACAAATGAAGTACAAGAAGAGAAAGAAAGAGAAGATAGACGCGAAGAAGAAGAAATCCGTACTGTGTGCTACTTATCCTACACACATCTTAGTCCAGAGAAATAAGATTTTTCTCGTGACACATCCCCCTCCGGACCGAAGCCAACTTTTTTGAGTAATATGGACATCTTTATTAATAACCTATATGTTTCCTGCAGCCGATTTTGATGATATACAGTTATAAACAAATAAAGATCAAAAAACGGTAAATTTTCACTTTTTTTGTCTATTATCAAAAAGTGAATCATTTTAAACAAATTTGAGAGCAAGAAACTCTTAAATGGTATAAACAACTTCAATATGGCGTTCGCTGAATATGTCTATCCTTATTTGTTGCTTAGAAAATTGCAAAATACGTCATAAATTTTGAGATTATATAAATGTTCATAACATGTAAAAATTAAGTTAAAACCTTCTTTATTACACGGAATGCTGAGACTTCTTGTGCTTAAATTATATTTTAAATTTCAAAGCAATCGGTTCAATAGTTTAAAAGTTATTTAATTTGTTTATCCCAAATTCATTTTTTTTGCAACACTATAAGTCAGAAAATTATGAGGTTATAGTAATACTTCGGACAGTTTTAAAAGAAGAATATTTATACTATTAACTTAATTTTAAAAAATGGCAACAAATAATGTTTCAACAGTGTAAAATTATTTTGCAAAACATGACGACTTTTTGCTTACTTATAAACAATTAGAATAACTTTTTAACCGTTACGCGTAGAAAAATTATTTTTTTATATTTAGAAAGACTGAATTTTTATACACATTTAGAAAGAAAAACAATTGTCCTAGGACAATTAGGGACGAAGTTAGCCCCCCTTTTTTAATTTCACATGTTCTTGCAAAATTATTTTGCAATATTTAGAACTATTTTTTGCCATTTTTTTTAAATTAAATTAATAGAGTAAATCTTCTTCTTTTATAAACTATCCAAAGTATTACTGTAACTTCATCATTTTCTGACTTATAATGTTGCAAAAAACAATAATTTGGGAAAAACAATTTAAATAACTTTTAAACTATTTGACCAATTGCTTTGAAATTTAGGGAATGATTTAAGCACCAGATGTCTCATCGTTTCGTGTTACAAGAAGATTTTAAGTTAATTTTTACATAAGATGAATATTTATAAAAACTCAAAATTTATGATTTATTTTGCAATTTTATAAGCAACCAATAAGGATAGACATATTCAGCGAAGTTTTTTATACGATTTATGAGTTTCTTACTTTCAAATTTGTTTAAAATGCTTAACTTTTTGGTAATAGACGAAAAAAAAAACGAAAATTTACCGTTTTTTGGTCTTTATTTGTTTATAACTATCAGGGCCGGCGATAACGGGCCTGCAAGGGATGCACTACAGGCGGGCGTCCCTGTTTGGGGGGCGCCAAAATGTTCTTTTTGTCTGTTGGTGTTTCACAAAATAACTAAATTAAAAAACCCGAAGGGCGCCTGTGCAAGTTTCGCAGGCGGGTACTTTATACCCTAGCGCCGGGACTGATAACTATGTACATCATTAAAATCGGCTTACAGGAAACATATAGGTTATTATTATAGATGTCCATAGTTCACAAAAAATTTGGTTTCGGCCTGGAGGGGGTTGAGTCACCAACAGGATATTTTTTTCCTTCTTTGAACTATCTGGTATCTTGTTAATAATATTATTTTTATTGTTTTTAATTTATTATGTGCCCATGGTGGTGTCCATTACAGGAAAAATAAGACACTTGTTGATGCAAACAATACACCCTTATAAAACCAATGGTACTGTAGAACAATTATAAATTTAACAATGAATTAAAATTTATTTGATAAAAATTTGCACCGAATGAAATTTTTTTCGCATCATTGGCGATAGGTTGCCGCACCAATGGACATTGTTATTTTGCATTTAATTTAAACATTGGCTTTTATTTGTAAAATTTATTTCAGCGAAAAATTGTTTTCATATACAATCACATTAGCCCGGTAAATGAACGTAAAATAAGGCGATACCGTGTAATTTTCACTTTCACCACCGAATTGCATGAAAGTTTGCCTCTACTGCTTTATTGGACTTGACCAAGTGTTGCTTCTCCTTGGGAAGGGGGAGGGGGTAAAAGCCACCACTTTCCGTCGGTGAAAAAACATAAGTTCAAATTAAGTTCGGAAATGGATAGAGAGCCGAGGCGTAGCTACAGCCGTATAAATTATACGGGGCCCCCGACATTCAGGGACCCCAGCGCGGCATGTCGAAACAAAATTTTATTAAAAAAATTGAACAAAATATTCTACAATTATTTCACTATTAAAACTCTTTGAAACAGTGTATATTGTTTGCGACATCGACATTTTTGTGTAATGGATTCTTTATCTATATTTTATAAACTATATCTATGTACAGGTACCTATCTATTTTCTGCCTCTCGCCGTTCTATAACAACAGAGATTTTTTGTTTTCAAGCTACTTTTTATTATCTATTCACCGTTGGCTGTATGTGAGACACTGTATAATGTATAATGCCAAATTGCAATATTTGTAATCGCTTTACCAATATTTGAAACATTGAAACACTGTGTATTTTTTGCGTATATTTTCGTGTAATCTGTTCTTTACCTATAAATTGTATTTAGGTATATCTATTGGCCGTTCGCTGGCCGTTAAAGAACAGAGCTTCTTTGTTTACGCTCATTTTGTCATTTTCAATGTTCATTCACCCTTGGCTTAGACAAACTGAATCTGTTTTAAAACAATGAGTCTCAACAATTCAAATCTATTTTTCGATATTGGTTTATTAGAGTTTATTAGGTTTATTATTATTATCTATATTTGGGTGTTATACGCAGAACTTATTAGTTCACACGGTTGTATTAGGGGAGCCCAAGCAGGGATTTTTGCAGTTACTCGAGCGTGTAAGATTATCATATGGGGGGAAGGGAGAAACCTTGTACCCTGTAAATGTACCCCTACCATATATTGGATCTTAACACAGGGAGTTCGTTAACGGGGGCCCGAAAAAAAATCTATACTTAGAAAAAGTCGAAATCATCAGATTAAGGTAAGGTAAGTTAAGTACATGCAGAACAGTGTATATTTAAAAAATCTGACGGTTTGAGCTGGGCGTAAGCAAATGGGTGAGACACAAAGAGTTCACAAGGACAAAGCGAATATTTCGAGAAATAAACGTCAGATCGAAAAACTAAAAAATACGTGTTTAATATTTTTTACAACTACATCGAATTATACTAAACACGACCCGCGACGGAGAGGGGTGGAGGGTAAATTTAAAATTTTAAATAGGAACCAAGCGATATTTTGCGAAATGAACATCAGATCGAAAAATTGCAAAATACACATATTTAACATTTTTGAAAAATCTATCGAATGACACCAAATACGACTCCTCACGGAGTTGGGGTGAAGGGTTACTTTAAAATCTTATATAGAAGCCCCCATTTTTTATTGCATATTCGGATTCCTTACGTAAAAATAAGCAACTTTTATTCGAGACATTTTTTCGAATTATGGATAGATGGCGCTATAATCGGAAAAACGATTGTTGGAAATAGAAAATTAAATTAAAAAATGGGAAGTCCCCACTTAAATGGAAAATTTTTTCTTAACTTTCTTGGGTTCTAGGACCTAATCTTCACAACCCGATAGATCGCCATAACGCTCAAGTAACTGCAAATTTTGCATACTTTCCTCCCCTATATTATGCAATTTGTAATTTATTTAAATTTTGCAATATACAGGGTGTTTCAATTATACTTGGAAATAATTAAACTGTAGATTCCTGGGCTCAAAATATTAAAATTTAACCCAAATCACCTAGTTCGAAAATGCTTCCTAAAGGAGCTAGATCTCTTTGAAGAAGGCATCTTCTAATTAGTTTTTTTTAATATCTCCAGGACGATTCTATTTAGAGAAACAAAAAATTGTTCACCTATTTATCTTCCAGAGATAAATCGACTTCATAAATTGCGAATTTCTAGTACCTGTTCTACCTATTCTATTCTATACAAGTATTTTTGCTTCTTTTGTTGAACATTTTTTTAGCACTATGCCAAATCAGTTGTGGAAAAGGGTCCCCGCGACATACTTTGATATGGGGCCCATGTGGGGCTAGCTACGCCACTGATAGAGGGTACCGTTAAGGTTAGAGGCGTTAAGGTATACAAAATGCTCTCATTGCCAGAATTAAACTTTTTGCTTTTTCACGTTCTGTGTGATTAAGCGTAATTTTAACACTACACCCTCTTCCCCCTCAGCCCAACACATCAAAAAAGTTATTTTTTCGTTTTTATTTTTTTTTTTTGGTGAGATGCAATTCATTTAAAATTTTTAAAAAAGTCACAGGCTTTGTTGAGACTTCTACAAAAGAGGTCTATTTTTAATAGACTCTTAGGTTGAGTATCTTTTAGTATTCTTATTTTGATGGAATCCAATATCTCCCTGCTGCTCTCTTCTGAAGTTCTTCTTAGTACGTCTTCATTGGTTATTCTGTCTGTCCAGGAAATTCTCAGCATTCTTCGATATGTCCACATTTTGGTTGACCAAAACATAACCTCAAAATGCATTTTTAATTAATTTGGTTTAAAAAATGCGAATTACTTTTTTTTTTGAGATGGCTGTAGCTCTATTTTTCTTGTATTTTGTATATTTTATCAAAAACTGTATTCCTAATTTTTTTCAGATTTTTCCGTAAGGTGCGCCATCTTGAAAAATCCGAAAAACTGGTCTTTTGTGGTGTTTCTGGAGAATTTTTATATTTTATATACTTCAAAATGGACCAAATCAAGGTTTTTTTAAAGGTTATGTATAATTTGAAGTATCTCGGTCTTCTGGGACATTTAAAAATGGTATTAACACCTTCAAATCGTTCAAATATGCGTGCGAATTTTTTGAATTTTTTTGCTGCTGGGTGAGGGGAAGGGGTGGAAATTGCGCTGGGGCTTTTTTTATTCACATATAACGTAAAAAGGTAATTTTTATCCATTTTATAGCCCATAAAATGGTGAAAATTCCCAAATACCCCCTAAAAAACAAATTTTTCGGATTTTTCAAGATGGCGCACCTTACGAAAAATCTGACAAAAATTAGGAATATAGTTTTTTAATAAAATACACAAAATACAAAACAAATTAGACCTGCAGCCATCTCAAAAAAAAAAGTTATACTTAAGTACATAATTTAAAAAAGTTTTATTTTTATTTTTTATAAAAATTTACAACATCAAAACTAACCGAATTCTGCTTAAAATAAAGCTGATCCATTTTTTTGTAAAGAAAAATTGTAAAAATTTTTCCCTAATTAGATATTTATTTATGTATTAATTTTATGATCTGTTCTGTAAGTTTGACCGGTTCAAAGTGCTTATTTTTAAAAAAAATTCATTTTGTTCTAATTTTTTTTTAATTTCGAAGAAAATTTCTTTTTTCAAAATAACCTAAAAAGTATTAGTGATACGAAAAATCTCGGAGACTAAAAGATGTGGGTTTTGATTTTTTGAGTAATCTGGATTTTTCTGTTTTCTCTAAGATAAAAATTGGGTAAGATATGTCTGTTCAAAATTTGCATACACTCGTGATTAGTGACTCGTTTACACCATTTCAACTACAACCCTTTTAAAAATGAGCACTTTAAACGGGTCAAATTTACAAATCATTAAATTTTATTTGAGGTGCTAGATAGGGAGTGATTGTTCACGATTATTTTTTTACCAAAAAATGGGATTAACTTTATTTTGAGCCTAACTTGCTTAGTTTTGATGCCAGAAGTTTTAAAACAAAACAAAAATTTTAAACACTTCTTTGTTTATTTCACGTTGAAATATTTGATTTGTAAATTGACGAAAAAAACCTACTTTTCATTAACTACAACTCTGCTTCCACTGGGTCTACAGATTTCATGCATACACCGTTTCTTCGTTTTCTTTTAGGCTACATTTTTGCTAAGAATATTTTTTTGATGAAATATTTACTTTTCGAGTTATTTGCTAAACACCGTCTAAGAACGTGGTTTTTGTGTTGAAAGATGAACATTTTCACTTTCAAATAACTCAAAAAGTATTAATTTACTGAAAAAACTCTATAAAATAAAGTTGTTTAAAATTAGTCAGCTTCTCCATTTTCGGACCTATTTTGAACGTATGTTTTTTCACTCTTGAGAAGGGGTCACTTTAACCCCCCAAGTAACACGGCACAAGTCGAATTTTGAAATGAAGTGTAAGGACATACCACCGTAATCCAAACTGTCATGTAATAAGTGTAAAAATTACGCGGTATCGCCGTGTTTCACGTTATAATTAACTGGTCTATTTATTTATAAAATTTATTTCAGCGAAAAATTGATTTCATAAACAATCACATATGATTTATTAACATTCTTTCAATTTGTTTTTGCATATTAAATGAAAAATAATAACAAAATTCACCGTTGAATTTAATCAAATACACTGTTTTTTTATTAGTCTACGTAGGCCTGGGAAATATTTTATTAAATAGTCTTCATATTAACTAAATGTAATATTAATGTTTTTTAAAATGTATTTGCCGTTGTAATGATGTCATTTAATATGGGCTTTGTTTGGTGAACCTTTCAACATTTACAATATCCGGGTATTGTATGCATCACAATATTTCATATAATAAAATATTTAGATATTTTTAAATATATTTTTTATACATAGAGTGAATAAAACACTGATAATTAATGTATTCATGATAGGGAAACTGTATCCCCAAATACTGTATATTCCCGTGTAGATAGAATTGAAACTAGACAACTAGTGGTATGATTAACTATTTAGATGGGGAAATAAGCCACAATTAAATTGAGAAAATAATTTTATTAACGTTTCGAAGCTCAAATCGGGTTTCGTTGTCAAAATACAAAATACTACTAAAATAAACAAAAATGTTGTTGCTTAGTAAAAATTCTGTTCGTAGAGCCAAGATGAAGACCACACTATAGTACCACTACATTTTTATATTCTTTTAAGAGGATCGGTACGTATTTTCGGCTGCAATGCAATTCAAATGGGGATTCATTTTTTTCGAATCCTGAGAAAACTAATAAGTATTTTTGAAAAATTTAAACGCAGAATGAAATATCACCTTATTAGCGAGGGCCGAAAGTCCCTGAGAACTTCTATAATGTTTATTTTAATAAGTTACAGGGGTGAAAAACTAAGAGAAAATTTAGTGTGATTTTTAATTTCAAATATATCATTCAAAATCAACTTTTTATTTATTCTAAGGGACTTTCGGCCCTCGGTAATAATTTAGTCTTTCATTCTGCGTTTAAATGTTTCAAAAATATTTATTGGTTTTTTCAGGATTCGAAAAAAATGAACACAATGCCGTGGTAATATTTTCCAAATCTATCTTTGCCTTACAACGCACTCAGCCGAATATAATATTGTCAAGATGAAGACCACACTATAGTACCACTACATTTTTATATTCTTTTCAGAGGATCGGTACGTATTTTCGGCTGCAATGCAATTCAAATGGGGATTCATTTTTTTCGAATCCTGAGAAAACTAATAAGTATTTTTGAAAAATTTAAACGCAGAATGAAATATCACCTTATTAGCGAGGGCCGAAAGTCCCTGAGAACTTCTATAATGTTTATTTTAATAAGTTACAGGGGTGAAAAACTAAGAGAAAATTTAGTGTGATTTTTAATTTCAAATATATCATTCAAAATCAACTTTTTATTTATTCTAAGGGACTTTCGGCCCTCGGTAATAATTTAGTCTTTCATTCTGCGTTTAAATGTTTCAAAAATATTTATTGGTTTTTTCAGGATTCGAAAAAAATGAACACAATGCCGTGGTAATATTTTCCAAATCTATCTTTGCCTTACAACGCACTCAGCCGAATATAATATTGTCAAGATGAAGACCACACTATAGTACCACTACATTTTTATATTCTTTTCAGAGGATCGGTACGTATTTTCGGCTGCAATGCAATTCAAATGGGGATTCATTTTTTTCGAATCCTGAGAAAACTAATAAGTATTTTTGAAAAATTTAAACGCAGAATGAAATATCACCTTATTAGCGAGGGCCGAAAGTCCCTGAGAACTTCTATAATGTTTATTTTAATAAGTTACAGGGGTGAAAAACTAAGAGAAAATTTAGTGTGATTTTTAATTTCAAATATATCATTCAAAATCAACTTTTTATTTATTCTAAGGGACTTTCGGCCCTCGGTAATAATTTAGTCTTTCATTCTGCGTTTAAATGTTTCAAAAATATTTATTGGTTTTTTCAGGATTCGAAAAAAATGAACACAATGCCGTGGTAATATTTTCCAAATCTATCTTTGCCTTACAACGCACTCAGCCGAATATAATATTGTCAAGATGAAGACCACACTATAGTACCACTACATTTTTATATTCTTTTCAGAGGATCGGTACGTATTTTCGGCTGCAATGCAATTCAAATGGGGATTCATTTTTTTCGAATCCTGAGAAAACTAATAAGTATTTTTGAAAAATTTAAACGCAGAATGAAAGATCACGTTATTAGCGAGGGCCGAAAGTCCCTGAGAACTTCTATAATGTTTATTTTAATAAGTTACAGGGGTGAAAAACTAAGAGAAAATTTAGTGTGATTTTTAATTTCAAATATATCATTCAAAATAAACTTTTTATTTATTCTAAGGGACTTTCGGCCCTCGGTAATAATTTAGTCTTTTATTCTGCGTTTAAATTTTTCAAAAATATTTATTGGTTTTTTCAGGATTCGAAAAACAATAAACACAATGCCGTGGTAATATTTTCCAAATCTATCTTTGTCTTACAACGCACTCAGCCGAATATAATATTGTCAGCATATATTGTCAGTCAGACACTGACAATCAGTGACAATTTTAAATATTTGACATTGCATCGGGAATATGTTGAGTTATTGATTAAATATTATTGAAATATAGTGTATTTGATAAATAATTGATTTAAGACGTGAACTTAATAAAAAGTTATTTATTGTGTATTATTTGTGGAAGATCCAAGCAGAGAATACATTAGGATAATATATTCTGTGATCCAAGTATTTTGTTGTTAAAGATGTTCAAAATTGTAAGCGTTCCATAACAATATATTATTAAAAAATCACTTTAACACTTTTCCTCTTTTCTCGATTGAGTATTAGTCTTTGTTGTACAAATAAATTATTACAATCACTGAATACATAGTTAGTGAAAAAATTATCACATTTATTAACTGAATTTATAATTTCCAATTATAAAACAGTTATCCAAGAAAATTGAAAACCCATCTCATTCAAAACCCATGTCAAATCATGACATTTTCAAGTAGAATGACATTCTAGTAATGTTTACATATCCATACCAGTGTGAATTTTACTACGCGTAATTTGCCGTGTAGACAGAAAAAGTAGGGAGACACTTAAAATATTTGCGAATTATGTACCCATAGCCTTAACATCGACTTATTGTCGACATTGTTGTAGCCGAAATGGCCTAATTATTTTAATATTAAGGTCTTTTGACCTAACTATGTAGCTAGTTCCAACTACTTTGGATCTAAAGTTTCTACCTGATGATGGACTGATTGGTCCGAAAAAATTGGTTTTAATAAATTTATATACCATTTACCTACAAGTGAAGTTTTACTTCCTTAGTAAGTTTTTTATTATGGTATACAGCCAATAAGAGGAATCTTTTCCTTTATATATTATTGGTCTTGTGGAGAAAGTAATTTTCTCAGAGGGACATAGCTGTAGAGCTAGGCGTAATACAGGGCATTCTGTCCAAAACCTATGATAGGTAACAGGAACTAGGAAATCTCACAAATAAAGCAAGGAAAAGTCGCCAAAAGTAATAACGGCCCTCTACGATCGTTTAATTGTCCAATCAGCTGGAAGACATCCAACCATTTCTCACCTGCAGCTCCAAAGACAGCTTTTGGAAGCTACAGGTGTAACTGTTTGAGCTGAAACGATAAGAAGAAGAGTTCGTACCAAAAAGTATACAGCAGGAAACAGCTACGGGTTCCCGAGTAATCCAGGCAGCACAAGATTGATCACCTAAATTGGTGTCTTCACCAAAACTGGAACATTGGGAATTGACAAAATGTGCTATTTTCAAAAAAAGTCAGGATTTGTGTAAAACCAGATGACCCACGAAATCGTGTACTTGGAGGTCGAGGAAGACAAGCATGCACGAAAACTGTCAAATCTGTTCACAAATATATAAGGGGAAGTGTAATGTTCTGGAGAGGAATTATGATCCGTAAAAAACTCCTTTAATTTTCATCCAATCAACTTTAACTGCTCACAGGTATGTTGGTAACCTGTAGTCAGGCTCTGGAGAGGTGCAACAGGAGAAAATTTAATTTTATTGCGTGATAATGGACCTCCACATACCATTAGAGTGACTACAGACATCATGGAAGCAGAAGGTATCACTTGTTTGGAGTGGTCTGCTTGCTCACCCGAGCTCAATCCTATAGAGTATTTGTGGGATATGCTTAAAAAAGTTAGAGCTCACCGGGATAATCCACAAAACACCGCACGGCTAGTACAATATGTTCTTAAAGGATGAAGCAACCTACCACAACAAAATGTTGATTTGAGCGTGCTTGAATGGAAATTTGATTATGAGCGTGCTTATGCAAACTGAAGCTTTTATAAGGACTAGAGGTGGTAACACTGACTAACACAAAATATAAAAAAAAATAAAAACAATTTAAACGTTATTCGTTTTACATTGAAATTTTGTATGCTATTGACTTTAAAACAACTACTTTCAATTTGATTGTGAAATACTGTATGAATTGTTCATATTTAAAACCATTATAATCAATATTTTTCGGAAACGAAACGCTACGTGCCGGAACGGTGCGGGCATGATAATATGATTCTTGCTTAAGGCTATGGGTACATAATTCGCAAATAGTTTACGTGTATCCCTACTTTTTCTGTCTTTACACGGCAAATTACGTGTGGTAAAATTCACACGGGTATGGATATGTAAATATTACTAGAATGTCGCTCTACTTGAAAATGTCATCATTAATTTAAAGAGATGGGTTTTGAATGTTCTTGGATAACTGTTATTTTTATAATTGCAAATTATTAATTCAGTTAATAAATGTGATAATTTTTTCACTAACTATGTATTCAGTGATTGTAATAATAATTTATTTGTACAACAAAGACTAATACTCAATCGAGAAAAGAGGAAAAGTGTTAAAGTTATTTTTTAATAATATATTGTTATGGAACCCTTACAATTTTGAACATCTTTAACAACAAAATACTTGGATCACAGAATATAGTATCCTGATGTTTTCTCTACTTGGATCTTCCACAAATAATACACAATAAATAACTTCCTATTGAGTTCACGTCTTAAATCAATTATTTATCAAATACACTATATATCAATAATATTTAATCAATAACTCAACATATTCCCGATGCAATGTCAAATATTTAAAATTGTCACTGATTGTCAGTGTCTGACTGACAATATATGCTGACAATATTATATTCGGCTGAGTGCGTTGTAAGACAAAGATAGATTTGGTAAATATTACCACGGCATTGTGTTCATTTTTTTCGAATCCTGAAAAAACCAATAAATATTTTTGAAAAATTTAAACGCAGAATGAAAGACTAAATTATTACCGAGGGCCGAAAGTCCCTTAGAATAAATAAAAAGTTTATTTTGAATGATATATTTAAAATTAAAAATCACACTAAATTTTCTCTTAGTTTTTCACCCCTGTAACTTATTAAAATATACATTATAGAAGTTCTCAGGGACTTTCGGCCCTCGCTGATAACGTAATCTTTCATTCTGCGTTTAAATTTTTCAAAAATACTTATTAGTTTTCTCAGGATTCGAAAAAAATGAATCCCCATTTGAATAGCATTGCAGCCGAAAATACGTACCGATCCTCTTAAGTCAATTATTATTATTGAAGCTGTCACCTAACTTTATATGCAACTATCCGAATGCCCCCTCGCACATCCAATAATAGACGTTTTTTCACAGATCTGCCCTGGTCTAATACCAATTATTTGTAAAAACATTCATGTATTCCATATTGCTATATTAGTATGATATAATTGATCCAAATAATGGCATAACCCAGACATCCAAAGTGAAAGTTATCCTCCAACACCAAATTGTTCTATATGGTCCACATAATGTTCAGAAAAAAGTCACACCATTTTGAGCGTCGCGTTTGGGGGGAAAGGGGGGAGAAATCGGTAAATTCGTAGTTTTTAGGTTTTTCGTCAATATTTCTAAAGCTATGCGGTTTAGCATGAACAACCTTCTACACAAAAATGTTCTACATTAAATTTTCAATAAAAAAGGTGCTATGCATAATCCTTCTAAAATGAACGGATCCAAAGTTACGGAGGTAGTATAGTATAATTGGTCCAAAAAAGGCCTAACCCAGACATCTAAAGTAAAAGTTTTCCTCCAACACCAAATTGCTCTATATGGTCCACTTATTGTTCAGTAAAAAGTTACACCATTTTGAGCGTCCGGTTTTGGGGGGGGGGGATGGGGGAGAAGTCGGTAAATTAGTAGTTTTTTTACGTTTTCCGTCAATATTTCTAAAACGATGCTTTGGCGTAAACAATGGTCTATACAAAAATGTTCTACATAAAATTTAAAACAAAAGAGGTCATATATGTAATTGTTATAAAATCAACGGTTCCAGAGTTACGGAGGGTGAAAAGTGGAGGTTTTCGATACTTCTTATATTATCTGGGCAATTGATGATGCTTTTGGGTGGTGAGGTTTACGTTTCTTTAAGTACTTATCACTAACATATCATAGGCCACTTAAATAGCAAATTTTATTTACAAAACACAATCCTGTTAAAGAAAATTTTTATAAATTGCCCAAAGAATATAAAAAGTATCGAAAACCTCCACTTTTTACCCTCCGTAACTCTGGAACAGTTGATATTATAACAACTATGTATAGGACCTTTTTTGTTTTAAATTTCACGTAGAACATTTTTGTATAGAACATTGTTTTTGCTAAAACACAGTTTTAGAAATATTGACGAAAAACGTAAAAAACCTACTAATTTACCGAATTTTTCCCCATCTCCCCCCCAAACCAAACTCTCAAAATGGGGTAACTTTTTACTGAACAATATGTGGATCATATAGAACAATTTGGTGTTGAAGGAAAACTTTTACTTTGGATGTCTGGGTTAGGCCTCTTTTTGGACCAATTATACTATACTACCTCCGTAACTTTTGAACCGTTCATTTTAGAAGGATTATGCGTCGGGCCTTTTTTATTTCAAATTTAATGTAGAACATTTTTGTATAGAAGGTTATTCATGCTAAACCGCACAGTTTTAAAAATATTGACGAAAAACTTAAAAAACTACGAACTTCTCCCCCCCCCCCCAAACCCGACGCTCAAAATGGTGTGACTTTTTTCTGAACATTATGTGGACCATATAGAACAATTTGGTGTTGGAGGATAACTTTCACTTTGGATGTCTGGCTTTGGGTCTGGTTATACCATACTATATGGAGTTCAAACATGGACTCTCGGAATTACAAGTATGAGGCGTATATAAGCCTTTGAGATGTAGGTTTTTCGAAGGATGCTGAAGGTCTCTTGGACAAAGCACGTGACCAACAACGAGGAGCTGAAAAGAATGGGGACTGAGAGAAAACTCCTAAGTATTGTAAAAACAGAAAAACGAATTATCTAGGATTTATTTACAGAGGAGAAAGATACAACTTTTTACGACTCATAATGGAAAGGATAGTGGAAGAAAGAAGAGGTCCAGGAAGATAAAAATGCTCCTGGATGAAAAACGTAAGAGACTGGACACACATGGACGCACATTCGATACTAAGAACAGCTCAAGATAGAGAGTGTTACTCTTCGCCGATGTTACCAGTTTTTATACTCTCTATTACTTTTTTGCGAAGGTAAATAAATACTTTAATTTCCTAACTTAATAAAAAAGATAAAATAAGAAAGCAAAATCGAAGAAAACAAAATATTTATTCTTATTTACAAAACTATAAAATTAGTATATATCTGTAATTATTTAATCTTAAATAAAAATAAAAAAAAAACTAAAGAAAGAGATAAAAAGCCCAAAAATAATGTTTTTCTTCAAACGTCAAATAATGATGACATTACTTATCTAACTTGATCCTGTCAAAATTTGATGTCTCCTCCGGCAGCAGTTTTTTTTCCCATTTCTTTACGGTGGAGGGAAAAATGTTGTCATGGCAACAATATGAAACATGTCACAAAGCAACAATACAAATGTCATTAACAAAAATTAAACATCATTTTTATTTATAGTAATATTAAAATTACAATTAGTTAATGAGGCATTTTCAAAATTGAAACCGTGCAAAAATGTTCCCGACTCTTGATACGCATTGGTAATTGTTGATGATACTGATGGTCGAGCACAACTTTCAGCAATCATTCCCGATGTTGGCGAATCATGAGGGTTTAAAATTTTTTGAGCATTATCGTTCTTATTTCTTATTGAATCCTCTATATATTCTTCGGCAACCGTGCTTGATTTCCAGCCCCCATGTCGTTTGAGGCATTCTAGATTTCCGCCTCCATCAATTAAAAGTGTTGCTGAAGTTCGTCGTAAAGAGTGACCCGTGTATGCGCTTGCATCGTTTAAATTTAAATAACTAGCTACTTTTTGGGCTACTGCGCTGATCGAATGTATTCCCATGACGCTTCGGTAACACTTTTTATTTTGGTACTTGATAAAAAATCGGTTTTCTGTGAAATTTTCAGGCCGCAGTGATGCATACTTTTTATACAGTTTAATGTAGTTTTGACCAATTATCGTAAAAGATCTAATTTGTCGTGTTTTACTGTATGGGATTTTGATAATTATTACATTTTCTTTATCCTAAATGTCCACAGTCTTCATTTTTACCATTTCGTCGCATCGACAGGCGCCGGTAACCCCAATTAACAAAACAATCTGAAATATTTTTATAATTTAGTAGAGTATACTACATGCTTTGCAATATAATTTTTTTTACCTTTAATCCTAAATACAACTTATCTGGCGCTTCAAACAAAAATTTATCAAACTCGTCTTTAGTGAAAACATTAGACTTCTTTGCAGTATATCCTTCGCTTGTATTTTTCAGAAAGGCACGTAACTTTAAAAATTTGCTTATATCCACATTTTTTCTAATAACTAACTCGGATTTTTTCATAGAGTATCGTGACCACATTGTAGAAGATTTCCATTTATTTTCATTTTCCATTATATAAAAATATGCCAGTAAAACGTCTTCGGTAACTTGCCGTACTCCTCTTGTATCGCACCACTCTTGGAAGTGCTTGTACGCTAACCGATACTTTATTCCGGACTTGGAGGGCCCCAAACGTGCTACTGCATCATTAGCCGCGGACTCAATTTCGTTTAGGTTTTGCATTTTCGCACTAAATTTGCGCTTGCGGTTGCAACAACAATAAGCTCTCTTTAATAATTGCAAACAACTGTCAAACAACTGTAACCAGGGAGACGCAGATCCCACCGCGACGACTTAATTATTTTAATTTCTAACATCTAGACGACTTTGATAGTTGTCACAGTTAATTTCGAGTAAAAATAGCGTATGAATTGTACTATTTATGGTTGAAGATTGCTACGTTTAAAGAAAAAATAGTATACTTTATTCGGCAAAGAAGCGACTTTTCTTGACTTGCCCTCTATTACGCGCCTCACTTCGTTCGGCGCGTAATATCGGGCGCGTCAAGAAAAGTCATGCTTCTCCGCCTCATAAAGTAATATACTATTATGCTTGCCTAGAACAACATTCTTTTTAGCGTACACTAATATTATAATTATTTAAAACTATGTACCTACTATGTTACTGTTACTGTTACAAAAACAAAACAAAAACAAGATATCCGACTGCTGTATCTGTATAATAATATGGCGGTGGCTGCTTAGACTGGTAAAACGTTTTCTTACATAAAAATTGGTCCGATCCTACCTTATTCTGTCGATTTTTTACAACGTGGACAATGTCGTACGGGTAAAACACACAACTCTCTAGTTTCCTTTGTTTGTTTCCACGGGCACTTAATAGTTTCTCCCAGTATATATCGGCCCTGGACAAGGGTGTTTCAAAAAAACTCACAGCATCAAATAAATAGGGGAGAAAGAAAAATTGGCCTGAAATAAATAGATACTTCAGCATGCAAGAAGTGCAGAAGGTATACATTTTATTAAAAAGGAAACTACTAAAGGCTTCCCTTTAGACACCGAATTAGGTGCTAAAAAAAACAAGGCTTACCTGAAGGATAGCGTGTGGCCAAAATAGAGAAGGTCATGAAGACCTAAATATCCCAGAATTATAAATCCTTGACAAGCAAGATACTCTAAAACTTCAGAAAGTTGAATATTTCTTGGGTAATTCTCAGGATGACTTCTGATTAAAAATCCTTACACAGTTTCATGAGACAGCACTTGTCCTCATGAAGTATGAATCAAAAGTGAACAAAACATGACACTAGACAGGTAAAGACAAAGAGATGACACTTACTAGACAGGTAGCAATTTATACCTAAAGCCTACTTCATGCCTGATTTCCTATATGATTTCGGACTTAAAAATGGCTTGATAGCAGCTAATATTCAAGACAATATCGAAGCTTGATTTTTATAATTATTTAGGCCAGTACTTTTGACAATAAAGCAAAAGTTATGACAATCTGATTATTAAAAATCGTTTCTAGTTGTTTAGCGACTTTTAATTTGCTGTAGTTATAGCCAACCTTCAGTAACAGAGAAGGCACCTTAAAAGACGATTCATCAAAAAAGTGTGTACAACTCCTAGAGTTTATTATAAAATAGCTAAATAAGTGTTATTAGAGTACTATGAATGTCTCTAAGTAAGTCTTTTGTTACAGGTACTAACTGGGAACAGCAACACGTACTTGGTCGTACGTCAACGACTGGAGCTTCCTTTCATTGCCAGCAAAGTACGCTTCATACCTTACAGCGAGCATCCAAGAACTGTCTGCATGCGCGTCGAGTTGTACGGGTGCACTTGGGAACGTAAGTACCACATTGATTACTAATATTAAACTGAGAATTTTGAGGTATCGAATTGATGTACAGTGCGTTCATAAAGTGTGGAAACGGTCTATTATCACATGACTTGATTATTTTCAGAGTTAAAGCTCTGACAGGTCCATTTTTATTTTTAAATTATGATTTTTTGACTTATATCCAACGAACTGTCAACACTGATGGAATCGCCATAAAACGAAGTTAATGGCGCCAGGATGAGATAGAAGATAATCAGGTAAAGGAGGGAAGATAATCGGACAGTGCTGGTCCAGGTACGTTGTAGTTGTAGCAAATTTTACCTGAAAATTCTCTGTCTCTCTCATGTCTTTCTAGAAGTGCTAGAACCTCTCTCGTGTATGTTGGCGCCTATCTCGCTTCACTGTTGGAATGGGACGGGGCCATTCCATCAGTGTTGACAATTCATTGCTTATATCCCATAATAGTGACGTCATCGATTTGGGCGTGATGACGTCATCGATGATTTTTTAAATGGAAATAGGGGTCGTGTAGTAGCTCATTTGAAAGGTGATTTAATTCTCTATTCAATAATATAAACATTAATATTATTTATACAGGGTGGCAAAAAAATCATTTTTGAATTAAATTATTTGACGCAAAATGAATAATGTATGTAATTTATGTAACTCAAAATACATTTTACTGATGCCAGAAAATATATAAAAAATGTTTATTTCATAAATAAACGTTGCTTTTCGCTTAAATTAACTGTCAAACAGCCACCCACCTGACTCGTGGCAGTTTGAACATTTAATTTAAGCGAAAAGCAAATGATTATCTTTACAAATAAACTTTTTTTTCTCTTTTCTCACAGCAGTAAAATTTATTTTGAGTTAAATAAATTACATATGTTTTTCTTTTTGCGGCAATTAATATGCATAATTTAGTAGGCATAATTTAATTCAAAAATTATTTTTTTGGCGACTCTCTATAAATAATGATAATGATGTTAGTGTTTATATTGCTAAATAGAAAATTAAATAACCTTTGAAATGAGCTACCACACGACCCCTATTCCCATTTAAAAAAAATCATCAATGATGTCATCACGCCCAAATGGATGACGTCACTATTATGGGATATACGCCAAAAAATCATAATTTAAACTGAACTCTGACCTGTCATGAAAATAATTAAGTCATGAGATAATAGACCTTTTCCACACTTTACGAACCTACTGTATATGTATAAAGAGTAACTATACCTATCTAATTTTACGACGTTTTATTTACGTCAGATGAAGACCAAATTTGAGGAAATGTTTTTGATGCTATTTTGTGCTGTATCTTTGAAGTACTTGTTAGAATATAGTGCCAACAGTGATGATATAGATTTAGGAGTTATCCAATGCATATCCGATTTTTTTCCTATTATATTGGGCATTAGGTATGAAATGATCCTGCTGACATGTTTATTCAACTTTTTCTGTGATTTCGGATGTACCTTATTGGTCTTAGTGTTTTCACTTCAACCAATTGTTTTCCTGATTTTTTTAGTTACTCGTTTATTTTTTGTTCTATATACCCAATCCTTTAGCTATCTTTAATTGAAATCATATCTTAATGTTCATTTGAATTCTTTGAATGAAACTTGCTTCTAAACAGCTTCTAAAAGTGGTTATGATGCAGATTGGTGCTTTTTGCACATACGATGACCTCTATATATGTAACATATGAGAAGGGGAGTGTAAATATGTACGTTCAGTCTAGAAAACGCTCCCTTTCAAATTGAGTTTGCATTTTATTACATACAAGATAAGAAGTAAAAAATACTATATTAAGCTCTATTTAACACATTGACGGCAGTGCGTCAAATGTAAAAGCAAGTGTTGTGACACTATATTTATTTTGCAAAGGGAATAAGGAAATTCTGAATTTCTTTTAGCGCTATAGTTTATGGAAACAATGAGTTTTTTAACATTTTTTGTAAACATGTGGACGACGACCATGGAAGTCGTGTCACATTTCATATGCATCTGTAGATGTAATGTGACATTTTTTGACACCGATTTTTTGCCACAACTGGATATTTTAAAAATGTCGTCTATAGACCTTGTGTCACATTACATAAATGGAAATTAGGCGTCTGTAGACGATCCGTCCGTCAACGTGTTAAACAAGTAAAATAAAACAGAAAATAGCATAAATACATTTAATATTAAATCATTAATATATATAATTTTAAATATGACTTGACAAACGAGACAAAATTCTTCATTTAACTTAAATTGAGTATAAATATAGTTAGGGCTATTGTTTCTGTGACAACGAAAAAGAAACGGCAGAGCATATACTATGCAACTGCGTAGCACTGTTCTGAAAATGACTAAAATTCCTAGAAGAGGTCTCTCTAGTGTCTTTTGAAGTAGGAAATAAATAACTCAGGAGGCTAATCAATTTCATCAGAAGAATTGGCATCCTAGACTTTAACTAGATTAAGGTATGCACAAAAGATCTCTATAGGTCGAAGTGCGCAGAGGATTCATGGCCTTAATGACCCCACATAATCTAATCTAATAACCCAAAGCGTGGGTATATAACTACCCAAGCGATATGCAATTTCATTCAGAAATACATTCATTTTTTATTGTTCATTATTCATACAACATTGTATTAACAAAGAGTGCATTGTTCGACAGTAGCGAAATATTGGTCAACTATACGAGGAAAAACAAAGTTAGCAAAAAGTATGTTGATATTCCAACAATACTTATATAAAGTTGCAAAATTGCAACATCTAGATCACTCGTATCTTCCGAATGTTTAAATAAGGAATTACCTGGATTAAAAACCTAGATTATCCTCACCAACTTTGGATGTAATTGAAGTTTTCAAAGCCCTCGAGATTTTCCAGCAAAGTAAAGAAGCTAAAACGAATTTTTAGAGCATTAATAGACACAACGAAAGATCACAAACAGAAACAAACAGAACGATTCTCGTTCCAGCGGTGCTTCGACTTCAGCTTCGGCAAGTATCACCGGGATAACTTTCAGACTAATTGAAAATTCTGTCGAATAAGAGAGATGTAATTAATTTAAAAGCATTTTGACTGATGAACGCAACTTAAGTACACATCGTCGGGCTAAACAGGTACGGATCAGATTTCAACCCCCCACAACCGAAGGGGAGGGTGAGAAGACTGGGTATATATTTTGAATTGCGGCTTTTTGGAGTATTTAATGGAAATGTATGGACATTTTAATGTTATTCGTTTGTGGCTCCTGAGTTGTTAAAATATTTTCTGAGAAAACACCAAAAATCGAACAACACAAACTTAAACCTCAGATGGACACTCTTTCACTTGAGAAAATTCAAAAAATCAGAAAAGATAAATTTCAATTTTCTCAAATGTTACAAATTATATATTCTTTCTTTCTTTCTTTCTTTCTTTATTTCTTTCTCCCCTTCCTTGTACCCTATCAGGGTATCGGATTTGGGATCGCTATTTTAATTTACATTCACCCATCTCTTCCATTCTTTTCTGTTTTCCGCCATTATTTTTAATCCCTCAAGTGATTTTCCTTTAACTTTTCCCGCCTCTACTATTTGCTTTATCCATTTTTTTCTTGGTCTGCCTCTTTTTCTTTTTGCAATGTTCCTTGCTTCGTGGATTCTTCTCGTAATTCTGTTGGGTTGCATCCTCATCATTTGCCCATACCAATTCATTTGTCTCTTTTTTAGTTTATTCATTATTGGTTCTTGGTTGGCTATTCTCCTAATAGTCTCGTTGGTTAATCTATCCCATTTTGTCTTTCCAACTATCCTTCTTAAATGTCTCATCTCCATTGCATTTATTCTGCTCTTATGTTTTTCCAGAATTGTCCAGTTTTCACTTGCATAGAGCACAGTCGGTATCACTATTGTGTTATATATGTATATTTTTCTCTCTTGCAAGTTCTCTTTTCCCCAGTATTGGGGATAAAGCATAGTATAACTTGTTTGATTTCTTTGCTCTATTTGTTATTTCCCAGTCTATTTTTCCGTCGTTAGTAATGATACTTCCCAGGTATTCGTAATTTGTAACTATTTCCAGTTCTGAGTTTTTGCATTTTATCTTTATTTCATTATCTTCTTTGCCGTTGATTATCATTATCTTACTTTTTTCCTCGTTTATTTCCATTTTTAGCTCTTCTATTTCCTCTACCCATATTATTATATCCATTAGTTTCTGCATTTTGTTCTCGGAATCTGCTATTAGTACTATGTCGTCCGCATACAATAAGGACTCTATTGTTACCGGTTGTAATCTATGGTATTCTATTATTGTCTGTAGTTGGTTGGTTCTTGCTCTAGTTTCCCTTATTAATTCATTCATTACGATTATGAATAGCAAAGGGCTGAGACTGTCTCCTTGTTTAATACCTCTATTCCAATTAAATTCTTCTGATCGTTCCCCTGCTATTTGTACTCTTCCTTTTACCTCTTTGTAAGTACTTTCTATAATTTTTATCAATCTGTTTGGTACATTTATTTTCCTCAAGCATTCCCCTATAATTGGTGTTTCTATCGTGCCAAATGCTGCTCTTAGGTCTATGAATGCTAATACCAGTTTTTCCCCCGTGTCTAAGCCTGATGGTATTTAGGTTGTCATTTGTTTGTCTTCCTGGTCTAAAGGCCGCTTGTTCATCTCCCAATTTCATTTCTACTTCTTGCCTTAGTCTTTTCTCTATTATTTTCGTATACATTTTAAAGCATACCGATGACAGACATACAGCTCTGTAGTTTTCGCAGTTTATATGTTCTCCTTTTTTGTATATTGGTACAATTATGTTATTCTGCTAGTCTCTAGGGATTGCTTGTTTTTCCCACGCCTCTTTATATATTGTCCATAGCCAGTTTATTCCCTCTTCTCCCATGTATTTTACCATTTCCGGTTCAATTTCATCATCTCCTCCTGCCTTGTCTGTTTTTATGTTTGATATTCCTTCTATTACTTCTTCTCTACTTATTTGGTCTATCTCTGTGTTTTCTTGGCCTTCATTTATTACATTGTCAACCTGTGTTAGGTACTTCGGTATCAAATTTTTGCTCATAATATTCTTTCCATACCCTAGCTATTTGTTCTGGGTTTATTTGAATTTGCATTGTTCTATCTCTTACTGCATTTATCTCATTTCGTTTCCCCCCTACATGTGTCGTATTGTCGTCCAAAAGTTTCTTTTATTTGTTATATATCCTTCTTGTGTAGTTTTTCTCCAAATTCTTTCCATAATTTTGCTTTTGCTTGTGTGACTGTCTTTTTTACCAATCGTCTCTGCTTGTAATATTCTTCTTTATCTTCTTCTAATCCCGTTTCGATGTTTTTTTTTCCGTGGCATTTAATTATATATTCTAATTTCATATTTATGACAAATTGTCAACTGTTACTTTTGTAAAAAAAAGACATTTAAGAAAAGTACATCATGTTTCAGGCTGCTGCCAGTTCTTTTATTTCTGTCAGTTGCCTCTACTTAAGATGGTGTGTGTGTTTTTGAACCATATTATAATCAAAAATTTTAATGTGTTTTTAAAGTGCCATGTGTTGTTCTTGATTTTTTTAACCTTTTACAATTTTTAGAAATATAACAATTCAGTCTCAAACCAAGTGCTAAAAACTACATAAGGAATTTTTTCAGAAAAATTTTTCAATACAAAAAATGAGATGCCTCTCTTTATAGTAGTACTTTAACAACTATTGACGTAAGTTAAAATATTATTAAATTTAAAAATTGGATATTTCATTGTAGCATAGCTCTGAAGATGGCTTTTTAGGCCGAAAGCTCTCAGCTAGGAATTAATAAATTTAACACACTACATAGACTACATCTGTTTTTCTATTGTTGAAAGCTCTTTTGTGTTCTACTATAAGTTTGTTAAAGTTTCTACCAGTTTGACCAATATAAGTTTTTGGACATTCACAACATGCCAGTTTGTATACACAACACCACAAGATATATTCTAGTTTTTTATATAAATCATCTCCCGAATCAACTTACTGGATTATACCTCTTTAAAAACCGTGACGCCCAAAAGCATCCCTGGTCGATTCAGTCTAAACATGCTGTCGAATTCGTCAATTCGGCAAAACAGCTTCTTGATTAGACATGAACAGTCTCCTTAATTAATTCAGTTTCTATCCCTATTGGAGAGAGTAATGGGAAAGCAGCCGGGAAAACGCACCTAATCGAGATTATTGGGAAAGGAAAATCTGATGGACGAATGGAACGGTCCGGTCCGGAACGCATTCGTATTGGACTGCCACTGCCGTGATTTCAATTAGTTTATTGTTCCAATTAATCAGTAGCGCTAATAGAAGACAGAGTAGTTCAACCGTACAAGTTTCATTTATGGCTTATTATCCCGGCTTATAAGACCTTAACTGATAAGCTGAACTAGTATTACAGAACAGTAATTTTAGTTTGGGCAGAAAAGATATTTACCAGCGATTTTATTGCTAGAATAGAATCTTATAATTACATATATTAATAATATAGGTATGCAAAGTCCGCAGATAGTCAGCTACTTTTTATAAACAAAATGGCGTTCGAAAATCGTGTTTTTTTTCAATTTTTGCTCTATAACTCCAAAGATTTTAACTTTACACCAAAAACACTCAAATAAAAATTTACCGTAATTAAATTATGCATAGAGACGTGTTTCTCCCGATTTACTTCGACGAAAATTTTCCCCTCAAAATGCGGGTTTTCCAAGAAAATCTTTAATTTCCAACTAAAATTTTAGAAAAGTAATTGTTTATCAATAACTAAATAACTTGGTAGTATAAAAGCTCTTTTCGTATTGATTATAATTCCAGAAGCCGATGGAAATTTAATGAACAGTTTAGCAACAATTTAATTGTTAATTAAAAATTTACGGTCGCTGTAATAACCACAATAATAATTATGATACATAGAATAACTATGACTTTTGTATAAAAAGACACTGTACTTAACTAATGTACTTTACAGAATTAAAATTGGACTATTTAAGCGGCCTCGGGAATATTTTAAAATTATAAACAATTTGTTGGCGTATAAACAAATAGAATATCTCGGGAAATATTAAATTAAATTAAATCATGAAAACGGTATTGGAAAAAAAGTAACAGAACGCATCTTTTACAAGAAAAAACGTTTAATTGTAATGAGTGGTTCCTGAGATACAACCGGTCAATATTGACCTGCATTTACGGCGAAGATATAAACAATAGGATCATAATTTTCAAACCATCGCCTTTTTATTTTTGTCCTCTTTCTGCATACCAATTTTCATATCTTTAAAATGCTCATAGCATATATTATTATAATAAAATCTATCGATATTACGAATGTAAATTGCCAAAAATAGCAAAATTCCAATCAAAAATTAGGTTGGACAAAACGTAATCTCCTAGTTCAAAATCGGTATACCTTAAAAAAATGCATTTTCTCGGCTTCCCATGGAGCAATTTTCTTCATTCTTTTTTTGTTCCCAAGTAACTCGAGTAGAGCCACCTAATTAACGCATTATTAAATGTCAAAGTTTCTTTTGTTTTGTTATAATAAATTTATTTATTTATTATGACAAAAATGTTTAATTTGTTTAAATAGAGATTGTTTAAATAATTATACAGCTTTCAAATGAGAATATTTGTGTTTTTAACGTTAAAAGGTACACTTGTATTAAGTTTATCTAAAAAAAGTGTACAACTGGAAAAAAAATGTAGTTTTTTTTTCTTATAAATAAAATAATCTATTATAACAAAACAAAACCAAGGTTGGCATTGAATAATGCATTAGTTAGAAGGCTCTACTCGAGTTGCTTGGAAAGAAAAAAAATTAAGAAAATTGCTGCATGGGAAGCCGAGAAAATGCATTTTTTAACGTATACCGATTTTGTACTTTGAGATAAGTACATTTTCTCCAACCTAATTTTTATTGGAATTTTGCTATTTTTGGCAATTTATGACTCGTTATATCGATAGCTTTTATTATAATAATATATGTTATGAATATTTTAATGATATGAAAAATGGTGTGGAGAAAAAGGACAAAAATAAAAATATGGTCCGTTTTTATGTAGTTTCACATACTTCGAAACGATACATATTCTCTACTACACATCATGCAAAAAAGAGTAGAGGGGAAAAAGGTTTGGGAAGAAAGAAAAAATATTGGCTGAGGAATATCAGAAATGGGACTAACCTCAGTGTTGAACAGATATTTCACGTTTCAAACGATAGAGAATTGTTTAAAGAAGTGATCGCCAACCTTCGATAGAAGACGGCACAAGAAGAAGAAGAAACTACCGAATATCGACACCGACAAGCCAATCGCTGTTTGGCTTGGTATTAACGACATCTCAGTATTTCGCCCTATAATGCCCGTTACTTTTGTAACGGGCATTATTAGACAAATAACCGTTACTTTGTAACGGGTATTAGACAAATACTCGTTACTTTATAACAGGTAATATTAGACAAATACCCATTGCTAAGAGGAAACAGTAGCGATCAATAGGTAGCAAAAACGCGTTCCAAGATTGCGGCTGTAATTTTGAATATTTTTTCGAGATATTTGGCACACATATTCGTAATATAATAAAGAATGGCGGTACAGAGCCCAATTTGAAAAATATATTAATATGTGGAAATTACTCTGTAATTAAATACAATATTAAAAAAACGAACCTGTACCGCCATTAACAAGAACAAAAAAATACACTTTCTTCAAATAAACTTTTTTATCCGATGCCTAGATTGTGTGTCATTTTGGAACTACTAAATTTTTTTATTTCATTAGTAGAAGTATCAGAATAATGCTTCATTTTTTCTCAAATTTGTTGTCATTGGGCAATAGCCACTCGAGCACTGCGGGCTCTCGTGTCTATTGCCAGACAACAAATTTTCGAAAAACTGTCGCATTTTTGTCAATTTATTCTCACTCTCTAGTGATATTATAACCGAAAATTTTCGTTTTGTAAATCCAAGCGTAGAGATCTAGTAATTACAATAAAAAATATCCTCAAGCATTATTTGTATAAGCAGACTACTAAATAGATTAGTCAGAGAATTGAGACCGTCCGTCATGCGAGAACAATAGGCTAATTATGTAACATTTAGTCAATATTTGATCTGTCTAAATTGAAAACACAACAAGGCCCGAAATTCATCTCCGAGGACAAACACGCGGCCCATTGTTCCCGGGGAGCGCTTAGATCTGGCTCAGGACCACTTCAAAAAGAAAGGAAACCACCGTAAAATGAATATTTAACTTGTCATAACAGATGTGTGGCGCAGCAAAAGGTCTTTATCTGCAGAAGGATGAAAAGCGCGCCCCCATTGTTGCCTGTTTATATTTAATTAGGTCCTGTTCTACCCCCGCAATGTGTATTACTACAAAAGATGCTTAGTTGCCGCGTCTGCCTTGATAAAAACACCGAGATATTAATGCTGTGCTGTGCTCTTGCAACCCCCATAATCTAGTCGACTTGTTTATTAAAGTATGTTGGAACAGGTCGTATCATAAACGCCATCCAAACAAAATATTTCTCATAAAACATACGAGGAAGGACAAATAGTTTAAAGAGTCTTCTTTTCTATGTACTATTTAAAAAGATAATACATACACGAAATCTATTATAGGTAAATATTGTGAAAATGAAAAAAGGTTTTAAAGGGATTTGATCGTTTTTACTTTAACGGGATATGATAGTAGGTATTCCAATCAATATAATTTAACATAATGGAATAATAACATTAAACAAAATAAGTTATCAATCAAGTAGCGCAGAAAACGACAATAAAAATCGTTCCCATACTAGGGATGGGAAAAACCTACCAGTTTAAACCTAAAACCGGTTTTTTTACTTCGCAATAACCGGTTTTACCGGTTGTTTTTTTGTCCCGGTTATAACCGGTTTTTTCTTTTTAAAGTAAAAACCGGTTATTAGGTTTTTACGGTGATTAGGATTAGGTTAGGTATTAGTTTGGATCCCAATCATAATTATTATTCTCAAGTAATTATTCCAAACAAAACAATAATTCAAATTTTATTTTATTTTATAAAATACAGAAGCAAACTGAAAGTGCAATATTACATCAGTCAGAAATAATAATTATGAAGTTTTATTATAATAATATTTCCTTGAAAAGGTATTTGTAATCATCTATTTTTCACACTTAACTCTTGACATTGAAAGTGGATGAATGACTTTTTCTGATTACCAAAAATAATGCTCTGACTATGAAAATCGAATTACTAATTACGAATACGAATCTCCAAGAATTTCGCTACGTTTTCAAAACGATACACTCATACAGGAAGTATTAAATGAGTTAAAATGTACCTATTCTACAAATATACAAACGTGTTAAAAGTAATACATGTTCATTCGATAGTACTAATTTTGATCATATTGATATCGAGTCGAATGGAGTATCGCAAACTAAAGTGTATTGTAAATGTAACTTTGTAACCTATTGGATTAAAAAACCAAAAACCGGTTTTTCCAAAAACCGGTTTTTTTTGGCCGGTTATAACCGCCAGGTTAAACCGTAAGCAAAAAAAATCGGTATAACCGGAAATCGGTGTTTTGTCAAAAACCGCCATCCCTATCCCATACCACCAGAATTACAACAGGTGGAATTTTCTCTGGTTACAAACTGCCGTGATTTTCAAAAATTATAAATCATACAGGGTGCCGAGACGAAATTAAGATGAGGGAATTTAAATACATAATTCACGTCTCATCTGCTGAGTGTGGTAAAATATCCAACAAGGATTCCTTAGTACTCAACAAAAGAGTAAATGAATTAAAAATGTATAAACATTTTTAACTTCTTTGCAATCCGAAAATGCAGCAGCATTATACTGTAGTTAAATCGGAGAGTGCAGGAAGAATCTATACCGGTTTCGGGGATTTTTTTCCTCTTATCAGTAGCACCATATCCTCTTCTCTCCACTTTAACCAGGTACTTCGCTTTGGAACGTTACGAATTGCAAAGAAAGAAATTTTTCTGTGCTATTTGATTGATAACTTATTTTGTTTCTCGGTAGATGTCTCTAGTACATTCTTCTTTTAGGTACACTTCTATTGTTATTCATTGTTATTCACACTTCTATCCATTGTTATTCATTATTGACTGATACGGTGATAAAATAAATATAAAAAGAGGAGTGACACAAAGTTGTGTGCTCTCACCACTACTCTTCAACTTAAAATCAATCACTCTTCAAATTAAAACTCGTTGTTAGAAAAATCTAAATATGTGCGAGTTAAAAAATAACATTGCATACAGTATGATGGTATTAAAATCGAAGATGCAGTACTGAACAGAATTGGTCTAATTGTCGTGTCTAATTGTCGTGTACCGTATATGTACCACAGATTGAAAACCGCTGTTCTAGAGTATCAATTGTATTTTATGGGAATTAACCATAATTTTAATCTAAAATTAGTTTATTTTGACATTTCGATCTCCTAGAAAATCGTTCTTCAAATAATTTCGACGTAGAAATTAAAATGTCAAAATAAACGTATTACAATTTTGTAGTTAATTCCACTGAATTATGGTGGTAGATAACATGGATATGGATATACTCTATTTCTAGATTAGCATTGATATCTTTATTTAGTGGCTTTGTCGTTTGTTCCGCTATAGTTGTATAAATCGACCAAAGAGATAGAGTAGAAGAAAAACAAAGCCATATAATATAAAGAATCTAAAATAACTTAGATAAAAACATAGATAATGGAAAGATTTTGTTTTGTTCAATATCAAATACAAACAACAAAATATTTAAAGGATGATTAAATTCATGAGTAAACCAAGAAAAAAGACCATCTTAAAATTTTTAGAATCATATGGTAAATGTTCTGGTATTAATTATATATTATACTTCAAGTATAATTATACGACTTATATATTACTACGACTTAACGCCTTTGAAATGTGGACCTATAGAAAAATTATGAGGGTTTCCTGGGTAGATAGAGTTACAAACAATGAAGTACTGAGAAGAATAGGTAAAGAAAAGGAAGTTGAACTTACAATTAAAGAAAAGAAGCTACAGTATCTCGGACATGTGATGCGGGGCGAGAAGTATGGCATCCTACGACTCATAATGCAGGGAAAGATAGATGGCAGAAGAAGCATCGGAAGAAGACGAATTTCATGGTTGAAGAACCTGAGAGAGTGGTTTGGATGCAGCTCGAAACAACTATTTAGAGCTACTGCCTCAAAAATTAAAATAACTATGATGATTGCCAACCTCCGTAGCGGAGATGGCACCTGAAGAAGAAGATACTTCAAGTCTATAATATTCTTCTTCGTCTTTAAGCGCTGGCGTTAATGGACATTAGATGACTTCCAAGTTTATTCTATCCTGTGCTTTTCTTATGAAGGTTTGGAGATCTATTCCTGTCCAATCCTTGATATTACGCAACCATGTTATCTGTCGTCTACCCGAAATACGCTTTCCTTCTATTTGTCCATTTCATTATTAGTTGAAAGAAGTTATATCTCTCGTGTCTGTGTATTATTGTGTTTCAATTTATCAATCAAAGATAGAATAAAAATTTTTATTTTTTTTAAATAACGCGGGCACATAAATTTGATACACCCTGTATATTGATTTGTAAATATTTATTAGAAGTTAGCTTTCACGCAAGGTGGTTTCTCCTTAATGAATTTTTCCATGAAGAATATTAAAAACATTTGTAAATAAAAGTGAAGTGAAAGTTATTTAGGATTAATAAGTAATATTTTTGAAAGTATGAGTGGGTGTTTCGAATGAAAAAAAGAATGGGGAAGAAGGGATGTCTCTGATTGGTTTGGCAATTTGGAATGGGAAGGAGAGAAGGTTGAATTTTCAGATAGTTTTTGTAAAGAGGGATTATTGTGTTACCGTCAGCCGAGAGGAGCAGTCAAAAGTTTCCGTGAGTAGTTCAGAAGCAAGTACTAGTGGTTGTATTGATAGTGAGAGTAGCTGAAAAGTGAAACGAGAGACAAATCAAATCGAGAAGAAATACCTCTTTGATTCTGTAAAGTCCAAGAGAGTAAGTTACAAGAATTATCGTTATTAAAATTATTTGTAACACCAAGTAAAACAGATACTTGGGTCTCGGGAGATTATTGTTGAGAGAAAGAGAGGAGAGAGATTTGGAGTTTATTGAACGAGTCCTGGTCAAAGGAAGCCTGGCTTGTGTTTTTGGAGAAATAGTTGCTGGTATCCTGCTGGATTGTTTGCTGAGAACGGAGAGGGCTTTGATTGGTAGCCTAACATAATCAACAAGGAGGAGCTGTTTGGGTCAAGAGGAGACATCATTGTGTGTGAATCAAAAAGGTCAGTCAATAACCTATGTGATAGATTTTTTTTATAATCAGAAAATAATTTTTTTTACGTAAAAGCAAATGAATTTAAGATTCCAACATTTCAAAAATTTAATAGGAAGTATAAGTAATTTTGCGAATACCAAGTTTGTTTGTTTAGCTTGTTTTATTAATGGTATCAAGAACAAAGCGATAAATATTTTTTTGAATTAGATTAATTTATATGATAAAGGTTTCATTTGGACAATTATGCCCACAGAATTTAATTGATAAATTTACAGAGCATTGCTTTTGATAATAAAGGTATTTGTATGTGTTTATTTATGTTATTTCTATTTATTTCCTTTTCCTATTTTTATCCCGATAAGGATCAACTAAGAGATACTGAAGCCACGAGAAAGGATAAGTATAATCTAATTTAATTATTTTTTTTATGACAAAAAGGCACCCTGAGAATTGTTATTAATTTTTATGTATGATTTGCGACAATTAAATAATTAATCAAATAAATAATAATTAATATCAAATTAATAGAAAGCAGATCATAACAGTATATATGTCACAAGATAAGATGTTTTCCATTAATTTGATTCTCGATCTCTATTCATATGTCCTAAAACTTCTTAAAGATCCACATATCCACATCTCAAAGTCTATATATGATTTAGGTAAATCAAACTAAAATATTGAAACGATCTAAGAAGACTGCCCATCTAATACAATGTCCGTCTAACTGACTGACTTGTACATGATTCACTCTACGAAAAGCAAAAAATGATGAAGAGTACGAAAGTGAAAAGTGTTAGAAACGTATGCATATAAAGTCATGAATAAAACATTTTTATCAGCGCTGATTGAGTCTTGGATGAAAAGAACTGACCTTATAAATTTTCGTATCGCCTCCATTCGAATAAAACCTAATTTCGTTGAATTCGGGCTCTACGGCAAACGTCCAGATAACATTTAAAATTGATCCGATCACACCAAAAGGCCAGTGACGTAGCTTTAGTAAAACACTTACATGATACACATCCTCTTAGGGCCGGTATTTCAAACCGCACTTAAGCCAAAGCTTACTTTAAGGCTGAGCTTAAGCTTAGATGCCTGTATTTCAACTTCAATTTGAGGCTTAAGCATAGGCTTAAACCAAATAATTTTAAGCTCGCGCGGGATTTGGTTTAAGCATTTGCTTATAATTTGTTTTCTGTTTTTTTTTGAGGTTATTTCTATAGACTAATAATTTTAGAGTTATTTTGAAAACCGACTTTTGCGTAATAACATAGCCACCTTTACTTTACAAGCCATTAAGAGAAAAAGGCAACGTCGCAATTGATGACGTCGGTAGTCTGACTTTCGGACTACCGCTTTCTAAACTACGATTTTAAAGTACAAATTCTGGTAAAATTTATAGTATTTTTTGAGTCGAACAAGAAAATATTATTAATTGGAAGTTTGTACAAAATAATACTAGAAGTAATTCCTTGTAAGTAACGTTTAATATACAAAAAAAAACCAATAACAAGAATATAAACGGGATTCATTTTTTTCGAATCCTAAGAAAACTAATAAGTATTTTTCAAAAATTTAAACGCAGAGTGAAAGATTACTTAGGACCAAGGACCCAAAGTCCCTGAAAACTTGTATGTTTATTTTAATAAGTTACAGGGGTGAAAAACTAAGAAAATTTAGTGTGATTTTTAGTTTCAAATATGTCATTAAAAAAACTTTTTATTCATTCTAAGGGATTTTTGGCCCTCGGTAATAAAGTAATCTTTTATTCTGCGTTTAAATTTTTCAAAAATACTTATTAGTTTTCTCAGAATTCGAAAAAAATGATTACCTTTAAAATACAGGCGTCAAAATTTTTCATTTTGTTCCTTATTTCCCCTTAAAGTTTGTCGCACGTATTTAGAAACACCCTGAATTGATAAAGAACAAATCTAGTTGTTAAACATAAGCGAATTAATAAAAAAAAAACAGAATCTGAAGAAAACCGGAGTCTATAGTTGGGTTTTAATTTCAGTATTTTTTAAATCCCCGGTACACCATAAAAATTTAACTATTTAGCAACAATATTATTACAGCGGTATTGTTAAATAATTAGGCTATAACATATTATAAAAATCACTTAAATCTGCCAACAGGTTTCGGAAATATGAGACATTAAAAATGACAAAAATTTTAAGTGGACGGATTTCTATATGCACGCAAGTTTATATAAAAATATATTATATTGAACTAAAATCATCTTAATAACATACTTTTTAATGTTCTTTATAATTTGGAGCACGAAATTTTGTAAAATATTTCAGTTTCTCTGTAAATAAAGTGAAAATTATTTAAAAACAAATGAGAACTGTCAGAATTAATCGGTCTACCAATAGATGTTGCCAAGTTTCAACTTCATGGCTTGTTAAGTAAAGGTGGCTATGGTAATAACGTTATTATTGGATTATTAACAATTATTAAAATAAAATTCTTGCTCCATTTGGAAGGTCTAGGTACATGAAAATTATTTATTTACATCTACAATGCTTGGTATATTTATTTTACAAAAGTAAACTTACATTCCAATTTGACATTTTCAGGAATATATCCAATAAACAAAAATACAAAGACCGATCTTCTATTGCTTATGCAAAATAACAATAAAACATATAACCAGAGAAAATATAGACAATATACTAACCACACGTATGTACCATATACACAAAATTAAGTGAAGTAAAATGAGACAGCTACAGATGACAAGATAAAATTAAATGTCAACAGTAGTGGTTTTTAGCGTTGTTTTTACCTAAGAACAGTTAGTTCTGGCATTTGGACGTGTACAGAGGTATCAAACCAATTAACTTGACAGTTGAGGACCAATTTAGTAAAGGAAATGGTGGAAATACGGCACCCAGCTTAAGCTTCTCCTTAACTTTTGACACAGGCTTAGCCAAGTAAAAGCTTGATTAGCTGTTACCGGCCCTAAAAGGATCAATACTGCATTTTGAGGTATTTTTCTGTAGTTATTTTGTCTTAAAATAGAGGATCGACTGATAAAGATATTAACTAATATTGAAGTTAACACCTGTCTTCTAGGAATTATTAGCAATCTGCACTGTAATCAATCTGCATTGTCTGCACAATCTATGGAGTCCGACAGAGATGTATACTATCACCACTGCTGTTCAACATATACTCTGAGGAAATCTTTCAAGAAGCAGTAGATCATGTTGAAGCCTGAATTCTAATTAACGTAGAATATATTAATAATATAAGAAACGCCGACGACACGGTGGTATTCGCTGTCACTTCTGAATCCCTCCAGGAGTTAGTGAATAGAATCACAGAAGTAAGTCGCAGATATGAAATTTCACCTTACATTAAAAAAACAAAATGTATGATGGTCTATAATCATCATCATCATCCTCCTCCTCCAGCCCTTTGCGTCCACTGCTGGACATAGGCCGCCCTCATTTTTGTCCATTGTGCTCTATTTTGAGCATTTTGCATCCAATTTCTCGACATTTTCTTGAGATCGTCAGTCCAACGAGTAGGTGGTCTTTCTCTACTTCTTGTGTCTAATCTCGGCCTCCACTCAAGTAATCTCTTTGTCCACCTTCCATCACTGATTCGGGCGACGTGTCCGGCCCAGTTCCATTTCAGGGTGGCAATTCGGGAAATTACATTAGTAACTCCTGTTCTTCGTCTTAAGTCTTCATTTATAACTCGGTCACGAAGCGATATACTCAGCGTTGACCTTTTCACTTGCCTCTGAGCTATTTGCAGCATTTTAAAAGTTGTAGCTGTCAATGTCAAAGTTTCGGCACCATAAGTCATCACAGGCAACACACATTGGTCAAATGTTTTACGTTTTAACGAAATTGGTAGTACCTGCCCATGCTAGGTTTATTCTTCTTCGTAGTTCGCATGTTTGGTTGTCTCTTGTAATCTTTATTTCGTGTCCAAGGTATATGTATTTTTCCACTAGCTCTACTTCGTTGTCTCCAATATTGATATTTCCGCTAGGTACTAGGTTTGTCATGAATTTTGTTTTGGAGATGTTTATTTAAAACCTACACTAGTACTGTGGCCTTTGAAAAAACTCCAACATTAATTCAATATCCTATCTTAAATATTTTAAAGCCGTCCCTGTTTGAAGGTTTCAATTTGTTACGAAATATTATGCAATGTTAGGAAAGTACCCAACTCCCTGTAATTTGTGTGTTGAGCTCGTCTTAAGTAAATAAATTTTTATCAAATAAGCACCTCTAAGGATGAGAATCACTGTGCTAAATGTATAGTGATAAGTAAAGAGCCGCGTAGATGCAAGTTAAAAATAGACGGCAAAATTGTAGAACAACTAATGAAATTCAATTACCTAGGAGTAGAGATCACTAGTGACAGGAATATAAGAACAGAGACCACAACACAAGCGGCAAGAGTAAGTGGTTGCCTCCGAGAAACCATATGGAGAAACAAATATCTGACTACGGAAAGCAAAATAAAAGTATACAAGACAACAGTAAGACCTATCCTAACATATGCAACCAAGACAAGGACCAATACAAGAAAGACGAAACAACAAATCAACAATATCGAAATGGAAGTATTAAGATCAATAGCGGGCATATTCGATGCAAAACGATGCGAAATATAAAATATTAGCAGGTGGATAAAAACAAGAAAGAAAATCTGGAACGAACATGCAAACCGAATGGAACCAGATAAATTAGAAAACATCTGTAAAAACAAAAAGCCGTATAGCAGAAGACCCGTTGGAAGGCCGCCGAAAAGGTGGAAAGACAATGTACAGTCAACAACAACTGAAATAGAATAAGAGGCAGACAAACAGGAGTATTCCTAGTCGCACGAAGAAGAAGAAGAAAAAGAAAAAGTGCTATTAACCACAATAAAAACAGCCAAAATCGAATACATCGGTCACATCATGTGACACCACAGGGAGAGATAGAGACTGCTGCAACTAATCTTACAGGGAAAGCTAGAAGGAAAACAATGACCATGAATGCGAAAGATTTCCTGGCTGAAAAATCTATTTACGTGGTTCAACACAACAACCACAAATCTTTTCAGAGCAGCTGTGTACAAAGTACAGATCGCCATGATTGTCGCCAACATCCGAAACAGATAGGCACAAGAAGAAGAAGAGGATCGGAGAACTAGCCAAACGGCAGAATATTAGGTGGTAACAAGAAGTACATAAATTAATGAACGGAGTCTTTTATACTACCATACAGTAATGTTCAAGGGATTTTTGTTAATTTGAGAGCAGGACAATTATCCAAAATGAAGAATTGTAGGTGGTAGGTCCTGAAGAAGTAAATACTCAATAACTTGAGGCTTTTGCAATACCAGAGGGTGGTTTTGAGGAGATCTTTGTCAGTTTGAAGATTGTAGAGTTAGCCGAAATGAAGAATTCTAGGTGGTAGTGGCCCAGGGACGCGCCAAGTAACTTCGGCGCCGTTGTGCAAAATATTGATAAGCGCCTTTAACGTGCGTTAAAAATGCTACTTTAAGGCACTAGTCCTTTAAAAATTTTATGGCACTGCAAGTCGTATTGACCGTATAGACAATTTTGATGTAATGTCAAAAAAATATAAAAATGGAATGTCAGTCAAGTTCAAGTAAAAGTTTTTTTAGATATTGTCCTGTAATTGCATTTGTATATAGAAAAAATATTGTATGATATGCGTGTTAAAAAGTACATTTTTAAGGCACTCATGTGAATGGCAGAACTCGCTATCGCTCATTCTGCAAACTTTCACATGCGTGTCTTAAACGTGTACTTTTAACACTTATATCATAAATATAACTATTAAAAAAATGAAGATCAAAAAATAAAAAAGATTATATATATTATGATGAAAACCAACGGATATTTCTTATATAAATTGAACTTTTCTTGCTTTCCCTTTGACAAATTCATTAATTAGATTTTCATTATTCAGGTCCTTTCAAACCCAGATTCTGTAGAAATAATAGCAAGATTTTCTAGCCGCTCCTGACCGATTCTAGATCTGACCCAATCTGAAGCGTTTATTTGAAAAACAACACTTGTCCAAAAATGAAAATTTTGGCAAATCAAGACAAACTGCCCAGCTTTATAAGTAATGTGGATATCAAAATAATCAAAATAATAAATAAATAACTTACTAAAATATATTCGACAATATAGAGGTATTGTGTTTTATAGTTTCTGCCATGCCCCATGCTGAACTATTTCTAATAGAAAAGAAACAAACATCACATTATTACTATCAAAGAATGCACACAACTGATAAATTTAAGGATAAGATCATTCACACTCACAATTACCGTTGACTAAGATGGGACAAGTGTTGTTTTTACAAAAAAACGCATGGACATGTGTGAACTTTAGAAAGAAACTACTATTCTAAGAGAATAATACATAAAGTCGAATTTTCGAAAAATGGACATGTGTTGTTTTTCAAATAAACGCTTCAATTCTTAATTAGTTTTAGTTTAGAAAATGATCTCTCGGCTGAAGCTACAGAAATCAGTACCTATAGTTAATAATATACGTAACGCAATAGTATTGTTTGTTAATGAGTGGACTAAGTTATTTTTTGCAATGTTTTTTTATTCAAAAAATATTTAGTTTTGAATTTATTTAACTTTGTGAATTAAAGGGCGCCTTTAACGTCTTGGCGCCGTCGTGCGCCGCACGACCTTGCCCATATGGGCGGCGCGTCCCTGGGTAGTGCCTAACTAAGTAGATAAATAATGATTGAAAGATTCCAGATTGCCTAAAGACATTGTTAAGAAAATTTTTGATCAACCAAAGGATTGGAGAGTAAGCCAAAATAAATAATTTTAGATAGTAGTGGTTATAAAAGTATATAAATCAATGAGCACAAGTTTCTAGATTGCTAAAACACGATGGTGAGGAGAATTTTGTGAACTAAACTTTTATTTAGTAGAGAAGAAGTAAAAACTCATCGACTGGAGGCTTTCCGATTGTCATATAATGGTGTTACAATGATTTTTATTAACTAAAAATACGGAAAGTTGGCCAAAATGGACAAACTTAGGTAGTGGCACCTGAAGGTTAAAATAGTCAATGACTGGAGACTTCTAGAAAGCCAAAAGATGATATTAATAAGAGGGTTTTTCTAAACTAAAGGGTTGGAGAGTTTACCAAAAGGGTAGTAATGGGAAAGGAATCAACAATCAATGACTGGAATGGCGAAAGATGAAAGAATAAGACATACGGATAAGAAAGAAGAAACACGTACAACTAAGAAGTTCTAGATGACAGATATGAAAAAGAATTGACAGACGAAAAGAAGATAACGGAGAAGTGACAAACGACAGACTGGAAAAAAGAAGAGAGCAACGACGAATGAGTTACGATACCGCGATACGATAAAATCAGAGAGTCAGGAAACGGAGGGAGACACGGTAAAATAGGAGGAAAACAGGAAAAATAAGAGGGAGACAAAATAAATTAGGAGAAAGAAAGAAAATAAAAAGAAATAAAAAAAAAAAAAAACATTAAAAGGGTAAACCCTTGTTGTTGAGAGTTGGTTGTTAACCTCTCACCTGATCACAACCTTGTGCTAATTCCGAGCAAGGATGACATACATCCACATGTGATACATTTTTAATCTTAAGACATCGACTTATTGTCGATTACTATACAGCTCATAATGTAGCAATAATGTTATTTTGAGGTTTTACACCTATTCAAGTGGCTAGTTTCAATTACTTGTACACTGGACGTTTACACTGAGGATGGTCAGTTTGACCGAAAACGTTTTGTACAACCACTCCCTTGTGGATGAATTTTAAAATTTTTTAATAAATTTATAATATACCTATATACAACAGAAGTGTTTACTTCATTCTACGTTGTAGAAATAAAAAAGATTATAGGAAGACACGATTAGGTCAGGAAAAAGTATAGGAGACTGGAAAAATTAGAGGTAGTGAAAATAATTTGAGTGAGTCAGGAAAATTAGAGCAAGTCAGAAAAAAATAAGAGGGAGTCAAGAAAAATTAGAGGAAGAAACGACAAAATAGAAGGGAGTCGGAAAAAATAGCAGATAGTCAGAAAATCTTAGAGGGAAAAAAGTTAATAAAATAGTTAATTACAAAAATGCAACAATAAAATAGCTTCAGAACATCTTAGAGGGTGTTGAAAAAAATACATAGTGGGAGACACGAGAAAACAGAAAAATTAGATGGGGACAGAAGAAATTAGAGTGAGTCAATAAAAATTAGACAGAGTCAGGAAAAATTAGTCATTTAGAGCACAGGCGCAAATATTTTACGGTTATCCCTATTTTTTCTGTCTTTACACGGCAAATTACGTGTAGTAAAATTATCACTGGTACGAATATGTAAACATTACTTGACAATGTCATCTTTAACTCTAAAGAGATGGCTTTTGAATGTTCTTGGATAACTGTTATTTGTATAATTGCCTTTTATTAATTCAGTTAACTGATATGATAATTTTTTCACTAACTATGTATCCAGCGATTGTAATAATTTATTTACTGTACAACAAAAACTAATACTCAATCGAGAAAAGAGGAAAAGTGATAAAGAGTGATTTTTTAATAATATATTGTTACTATGGAACGCTTACAGTTTTGAAAATCTTCAGCAACAAAATACTTGGATCACAGAATATATTATCCTGATGTATTATCTGCTTGGATCTTCCACAAATAATAAACAAATAATTTATTTAATTTATCAAATAAACTATCAATATTATATAATCAACAACTCAAAATATTCCCGATGCCATGTCAAATATTTAAAATTGTCACTGTCTTGTCACCATATTCTATTCGACTCAGTGCGTTGTATGACAAAGATAGCGAATGTTCGATTTGGAAAATATCACCATGGACATGGTGTCCATTTTTTTTCGAATCCTGAAAAAACCTATAAATATTTTAAAAAAATTTAAACTCAGAATGAAAGACTAAATTATTATCGAGGGTCGAAAGTCCCTTAGAATAAATAAAATGTTTCTTTTGAATGAGATATTTGAAATTAAAAATTACACTACATTTTCTCTTAGTTTTTCACCCCTGTAACTTATTAAAGTAAACATTATAGAAGTTCTCAGGGACTTTCGGCCCTCGGTATGAACGTAATCTTCCATTCTGCGTTTAAATTTTTCAAAAATACTTATTAGTTTTTTCAGGATTCGAAAAAGATGAATCCCATTTAAATAGCACTGGAGCCGAAACTTTGTACCGATCCAATTAACAATTAGAGCGAGTCAGAAAAATTAGAGGTACTGAAAAAAATTAGCGGGTGTCAGGATAAATTAAAGGGGTCAGGAAAAATTAGATAGAGGCAAGATAAAATAGAGGGAGTAAGAAAAAATTTGGTTGGAGTGACTGTAGATGGCAACTCATTGGATTCATCGTCGCGTGGTGACAGGCAAAATCACTAGTAGACGGAGCGGCAGCGCCTAAAAATCTCTCTGAATTTACTAAAGCTAGTTTTTTCACAATTGATTACCGTGATTGTGTAGATAAACATACTGCGGCCGGTCAAGCGAAACGTAGAACAGGTGGTACTGAGAGCTTGTCAAAGTTGCTTACCTGCAGTAATTAAATCCATTTACTAAGGCTTAAAATCAGTACACACATTCTAAAATGATTATAAATAAAAGTTATTATAGTCGGTAAGCTCTATGACGGGACAGATCCGGCCTCTAGTTGTTAAAGCACATAACTTTTTTATTATCCAACATAAGCGAATCAATCAAACAACAGAATGTTGAGAAAGCATGAGGCTATAGTTAGGTTTTAATTTCAGTATTCCACACATGCTAAACTATTCCACAGGGTGATGCAAACTTCAAGAAAAAACACAGTTTGATTCGTACACCCGGTATACAATGCAGATTTACCTGTTTAGTAACAGTATTATTATTCTTGTTCTCATGATCATTTTTCAGTGCGTCATTAATTATGACGTCATATACTGTATTGGGTGTGTCGAGACTTATTTCATGTAATTATTGACGAACCTGACAGATGCCAGAATCGTACTTCGCCATAGGTGCAAAGCTTGTGGATTAAACTAATTAGTAATTTAGTAGATTTTATTTTTACACAATATGTTAACATGTAGGTATTTTTTATAAAGGGGAATAAAATTAAAAAGTAAACAATATTGTTAATTAAATTTATAAATATGTAAACATTCAAAAATGACACAAAACTATCCATAAACTGTATTTTTATCTTCTTCTCTAGTAGTCCTGTCGCCAGGGGGGGTACAACGGCCTCCTGTATTCAGATGGACTTACCCAAGTTTTTTTTATGTATTTTGACCTGTAGAACACGAATTTTTTGGGTAACAGTTGATCCGGATGTCGATAAGATTGTTATAAACCAAGAAGTTGAGGAATCACATAACAGCGATTTCTCGCAAAACAAAACATTTTTTTGTATTTTTTGGGCCATTCTAACCAAAAAATGTTCCTACAAATTTTTTTGTAGGATGCATAGTTTTCGAGATAAACGCGGTTAAACTTTCAAAAAATCGAAAAATTGTAATTTTTGAACCCGAATAACTTTTGATTAAGAAATAAAATAGCAATTCTGCTTACCGCATTTGAAAGTTCAAGTCAAATTATATCGGATTTAATTATTTGTATTGCTAAAAATTTATTATTTTATTGTTAAAAAAAGCTACAAACACATAGTGTTTCCGGTGCCTAATACATGCGTTTTAACGCATGCTACGTAGAAATAGCCCCGCTTGCACTTCTACCTATTCTACCTACTCGTTCGATTTTAAATGAGAAATCATTGAAAACATCACTCAAGTACTAGGTGTTTATAGCTTTTTTTAACAATAAAATAATAAATTTTTAGCAATACAAATAATTAAATCCGATATAATTTGACTTGAACTTTCAAATGCGGTAAGCAGAATTGCTATTTTATTTCTTAATCAAAAGTTATTCGGGTTCAAAAATTGCAATTTTTCGATTTTTTGAAAGTTTAACCGCGTTTATCTCGAAAACTATGCATCCTACAAAAAAATTTGTAGGAACATTTTTTGGTTAGAATGGCCCAAAAAATACAAAAAAATGTTTTGTTTTGCGAGAAATCGCTGTTATGTGATTCCTCAACTTCTTGGTTTATAACAATCTTATCGACATCCGGATCAACTGTTACCCAAAAAATTCGTGTTCTACAGGTCAAAATACATAAAAAAACTTGGGTAAGTCCATCTGAATACAGGAGGCCGTTGTACCCCCCTGGCGACAGGACTATAGGTGCTGTCTCCGCTTCAAAAGTTGGTAATCATCAGAGCGATCTTTATTTCTGAAACCGCGGCTCTAAATAATTCATTGTTATTACATCCAAACCAGTTCCTAAGGTTCTTCATCCATGAGTTACGTCTCCTTACTATGGATATTTTTCTTGCATAATAACCTGGAGTATAAACTAACTTCTAACGAATTAAATTCTAAACCAAAATACAAAACTAACTTTTAACGAACTAAATTCTAAACCAAAACACAAAATAATGCACAAAAACGTTGTGAAACACAAGGGAAGTCGAATTCGAAATTTCAAAATGATAGGTACACAAAATACTGACCTGAATAATAACCGTCACTTGACTCTTTCACACTTCTAAAAATTGGCCAAAATGGACGAAGTTTTCGTCAAATGTTCGTAATATGTGTATTTGATTGGCTAGAAAAAACGCGCATTCTAAATATCAACGAATCAAACGTAGGTTAGGAATAGACATCTTATGTATATAACCATTGTAATTCTGCATTATTTTTGTGTTTAATCACGGATCTACCGCTTTTTCCGTCTCATCAAACTTAATGCATTAGAGAGATATCGAAAAACTGTGACGCACTGAAAAATGATCATGAGAAAAAGAATATAAGGATATTGTCAAGGAATAATTCTATCACATATTAAAAATTCACTTAAATCGGACAACAGGTTTAGGAGATATAAGACATCACCCAATGAATGTACAGGGTTATTCACTATATGTTGGCCCCCCTAAACTGCTTTATTTACAGAATTAGAAAAACATGTAAAATACAAAAGTTATTCGAACTTTTAATGATCATTTTTTGACATATATATATCTTACTAGTGACGTCATCCATCTGGGCGTGATGACGTAATCGACTATTTTTTTAAATGAGAATAGGGGTCGTGTACTAGCTCATTTGAAAGTTTATTCAATTCCCTATTCAGTAATATAAACATTTAGATCATTATTTATACAGGGAGTCCAAAAAATTTTTTTGAATTATTAATTAAACAATTAATTCAATTAAAAAACAATTTTTTGGACACCCTGTATAAACAATTATGTTAATAAAAAAAACTAAGTTTTCAATCTAATAGCACATAAAACAACATCAAAAAATGTCATTCAACATCCTACCAGACTGAAAACAATGGGAACCTTCTCTGGTAACACCTCCGAGGCTTCTACAATTTGCAAGCCATAACGGATGCTGAGACTAAGGAAGATGAGAGAATTTTACAATTTATAATTCACGTCCCATCTGCTCAGCGCGGTAAAGTTCCAACGAGAATTGGAATGAATTATGTTAATGTTTATATTAGTGAATAGGGAATTGAGTAACCTCTCAAATGAGAGCACACGACCCCTATTCTCATTTAAAAACAATAGTCGATTACGTCATCACGCCCAGATAGATGACGTCACTAGTACGATATATATGTCAGAACATCATAATTAAAAAATTTAATAACTTTGTATTTTCCATTTTTTCTAATTCTGTAAATAAATCAGTTTAGAAGGGGGTCAAAATATAGTGAATAACCCTGTACATTCATTGGGGCCGACCGACCGGCTCTGTCCCGTCATACAGCTGACCGATTATAAAAACTTTTATTTATATTCAATTTAGAATGTGTGTACTGATTTTCAGCCTTAGTAAATGGATTTAATTACTTTCGTAGGAAAGCAACTTTGATACCCTCTCAGTAACCCCTGTTCTATGTTTCGCTTGACCGACCGCAGTATGTTTTTCTACACAATCACAGTAATCAACTGTGAAATAACTAGCTTTAGTAAATTCAGAGAAATTTCTCAGCGCTGCCTCTTGGACTATAGCTATTAAATATACTTCGAATGAATTCATTACTAAATATACATTCTCATGTTTTTTTAATGATTTTTGGAATGAATTTTTAAACATAATTTTTAATAACAAAAAACATTTTTTAAAAAGTATAATGTTTTGACGTACGCCATTGTCGTTTGGCGCTTCGTCGTCGCTAGTGTAGTGTGTAGAGTGTAGCAGCTAAAACGGCGAACATAAAAGCCCGGGTCCGACTACACGTTTCCAAATTGAATTTATTTATTCATAGTATGGACTCGAATACAAACTGCCGTTTGGTACATTATTTTTAAATAAACATACACCTAGAGATAGTAAACGTAAAGGCTATAAAATCGTACGAGTCAGACGCGAGCTACAGCCGTAACCCAGTTGTTCGAGAGCTTCCTTAATTATTTGCAAAGGCCATAATCCACGAAATTTCGACTTCCAAATTCCCGGGGAAGCTGTAGAATGACTGGCTGATGGAGTTTGGGAATCAGTTTTGTAGGTGTTGAAACTTTGCACCTGCGTTCGCAAAATTATTATTTCCATGTTAAATCTCGTAGAGAGCTATCAAAAAATGAAAACGTCACAAAACAAAACAGTCAGCGGGGAAAAATAACAGCAAAATATGATGGCATGTGAATATTATTAATTCCAGCCATAGCATTGAAGTGAATCTGTCATATTCCAATTATGGATCTGCTTCTGCTAGGCAGATGGTTTATAGCATATCGGTATAAGCGCCGTTTGTGTCAGAATACACCTTTTTCCGATAAGTATATCCTATGACAGTAGTAAGTAGTGCAGTTTGGTGAAGCAGTCAGTAAATAAAGTACAAGGTTGATCAAAAGTAACAAATAATAGTGCATAATGTTGGACAATTCGATGTAAATATCAAGATCGAAGTATTTTCTTATGCCCATTTGTCCGATTCTTCTCGATCGACGATGATAAATAAATGTTGGAAGTGTGGAGTAAAAATATGGTTTTATTGACAGCTACTGGGTATTGCACTATAGATGTTGTTCAGGTAACTTTCTATAATAGACTGCGACCCAAAATAGTCCCTTTGGCTAATTTATAATCTCGACAAAATATACATTACATCGGCAAATATTGTTAATGACATACATTACATATTTTACGTATACCATTATATCTCCCTCTGTTTCATCTTCTACCTTATCCTCACTCTCACACCCTTAAAATGGTTCATACCGATAACGATATTCGATAACACTAATAAAATACCGGTCCCGTCCGTTACTCGCTGGGATACGATTGGTAGAATGTACTGGTAGAAGTGTACTGGTTGTACACTCTGGACCAAAATTAACCGGCCACCTTAAAAATGGGTCATTTTTGATGTCTTATATCTCCTAAACCTGTTGTCCGATTTAAGTGATTTTTTTAATATGTTATAGCCTTTTTCTTTAACAGTATGGCTGTAACAATGTTATTGCTAAACAGGTAAATTTACATTGTGTACCGGGTGTACGAATCAAACTGTGTTTTTTTCTTAAAGTTTGCATCACCCTGTGGAATATTCTAACATTTGTAGAATACTGAAATTAAAACCTAACTATAGCCTCATGCTTTCTCAATATCTTGTTTTTTGATTGATTCGCTTATGTTGGATAATAAAAAAGTTAGGTGCTTTAACAACTAGACATGTGTTTTATCAATACAGGGTGTTTTTAAAAAATTTTGTCAAAGTTTAAGGGTTAATTCTGCATGAAAAAATAATGACAGTTTGCTTTATAAACTTATGTTCGCAAATGCTTCGGGTCTGACTTAGGGTGTATTGAAAATTTTCTGACAAACTGACGATTTATTTATTGCTTTAAAACCGGTTGAGATATGCAAATACAATTTGGTGAGTTTTATGACGTAGTTATTGCATATTTTTTGACATACAATTAAGAATTTAATATTCACCATTGGCGCGTATACGGGTAATATGAGCCATCACTATTTTTTATTGTTTAATTTTTGGCATCTCTAACAATTTTTAAGTTATTTTGAAAAAAAAAAAGATTTTTTCAAAATTAAAATTTTTAAAAATTTTACTTTAAAACCAAATTTTTTCAAAAATAAGCACTTTGAATCGATGAAACTTACAGATCAACACAACATGAGTAAAATAACTTGTGAAGCGGTAACGATTAATTTCATTTAAGTTGTAGACCAGGGTGCATCTGTAAAAATATTAGTACATTTGGACGTTGAGAGGTGACTCAAATTTTTTTGCAAAAGTTGCTTGAAATTAACTCAAATAATAATATTTGAGTTATCCTCCCTCTCAAAAAGGTCCGGAACATTGTTTAAAAAATCAAAATGTCAAAATATGAAGGAAAAATTCGATTTGTTTATTGGTTTTTTGATTATAACTTTAAAACTGTTCATTTCTGAGAAAAGTTGTACTAACATAAAAGTTGCATAATTAAATTTACTAAATAAAATAGAATTATTTAAGAATTTAAAAAATAGTCACCCTTGTTGCAAAATAGCAATTACATATTGCGAAAATAACCATACAAAAACAAGTATTCGCATTTTACGGTTTTCAACCATTTATGCTAGACTTAGGAACTTCATATTTTACCCAGAAAAACTTTATGATACAGTAAAACAATACTAGAAATTTCATTAATATCGGTTCAATAGATTTTGCAAAATAAATTTTGAAATCCAGCTTTCGCAAAAAAAATTCATTTTTTCAATATGTTACAGGACTGAAGATAAAGCAAATAGCAAGCTGATTTTTTTTTACTTATATAAGTGTACTGTACCTTTCATTTGCAATTTTCAAAACTAAAATCGATTAAGTTCCACGGCGTCAGTAATTTTTTTAAATAAACATTAATTATTGGTGCTACGCGCAGGATAGCGGATAGTTTCCTCTGATTGGGCATTCCAATAACCTTTGATAATGATTGATACATTTTAATTTTTATTACATTTCGATATAAATAAATAAATTTGTTTATTGCAAAATAAAAACACATACTCGATCCTTTGAAATAACACTTTTTTTAGCAAACATTTTCTTTGTTCATATATTTTAACTTAGAGAATAAAAGTTTATTATTTTTAAACATGCAATTGTTTAAACAAGATTTCACAAACAATAATAAAATTAGTTCGATTTTTGTGGAATTAAAATATTAAAATACAACAAAATATAGAGTAAGAAAATAATATATTAGGTAAAGATTGGAAGAAATTTTGGTGGAAATCAACTTGTGTGAATCGAACACCGCTGTCCTGCGCGTAGCACCAAAAATTAATGTTTATTTAAAAAATTTCCTGACGCCGTGGTAAATAATCGATTTTTATTTTGCAAATTGCAAATGAAAGGAACAGTATACTTCTATAAGCAAAAAAAATTCAACTTATATCTGCTTTATTTTTAGTCCTGCAACATTTAAAAAAAAATGAATTTTTTTTGCGAAAGCTGGATTGCAAAATTTATTTTGCAAAATCTATTTAACCGATCTTAATGAAATTTACAATGTTGTTGTACTATATCATAAAGTTTTTCTGGGTAAAATATGAAGTTTCTAAGTGTAGCATAAATGGTTGAAAACCGTAAAATCCGAATACTTGTTTTTGTATGGTTATTTTCGCAATAATTGCTATTTTGCAACAAGGGTGACTATTTTTTAAATTCTTAAATAATTCTGTGTTGTAGTAAATTTAATTACGTAACTTTCATGTTAGTACAACTTTTCATAGAAATGAATAGTTTTAAAGTTATAATCAAAAAGCAATAAAAAAATCGAATTTTTCCTTCATATTTTGACATTTTGATTATTTAAACAATGTTCCGGACCATTTTGAGAGGGAGGATAACTCAAATATTATTATTTGAGTTATTTTCAAGCAATTTCTGCAAAAAAATTTGAGTCACCTCTCAACGTCCATCTCAAAACAGATGCGCCCTGGACTATTGATAATTATTGGGAAGTGATCTTCCTGATTTTCTTTTGCCAAAACAAAAGGGACCAACTTTTATTTTGTGCGTAACTTTTCTATAAAAACAGAAATAAAGAGCTTTATTATTTGGATAGATAGACTTGGATAGATTTGGATAGAACCCAAGAATGCTTTATTATTTGGATATTTCCGATTGAATTATTCTATTTTAAATTTTTCGAATATGAACCTATTTTCCATTAGCTATAACTCTGCTTTTGCTAGGTACAGATACCTAAACCGTTTTTTTCACATTTTTATAGGCTATAGTTTTGCTAAGAATATTGTTTTCGACAAAATGCTTACGTTTTCAGTTATTTGCGAAAAACCGTCTAAAAACGTGGTTATTTTGTTGAAAAATGAACATATTCACTTGAAAATAACTCGAAAAGTGTTGCTTTGGTGAAAAAACTGTATAGAACAAAAGTTGCTTAAAATTAGTACAGTTTATCCATTTTGGGACTTATCTTGGACATATATTTTTTCACCCCGCGGGATGGGGTAAAAGTCACTCCCAGGGCAAAAGCACACATCGGCACCATATCAATTTTTTTCTTTGACATGTTAGCTATGCGTAGCCAAATTTCATGTCAATCTAAGCGGTTCTTTAAAATCTACAGCAAAAACCATGAAAGAATGTACTAAAAATAGAACGATTGCATACCAAATAAAATGAATTTTGCAGATAAACACGAACCTAAATAAAGACCAGATTCAGAAAAAATTCCAGTTCCAGTACAATTCGTTGGTAACTTTGTCTGTCTATGAAATCCTCAACTTGCTCCTATAGCACTACGTTTCAAATGCTTCGAGTCTGTTCAGTAATGCTTCAGTTAAGGTTGATGACTCCACTCCATGTCGAAGGACGGAGAATACGTAGCAGTTTAGTAAACTAACTTTTATTTCCAGATTTATATCGTGACTGTTAAAGATTTTCATTTTGACGAAATCTGATGTTGTTTTTCGATCATTAGCTGAAATTCCTTCAAGTGTGCCATAATGATATGTTGTATTAATTCTTAACTCATTCTTTTGGGGTATTATAAAGCAACATATTTCTTTTTGTGCCAACTTTTCAGTGACCTTTTTTGATTTCTGTTACAAGAGCCAGTGACATATATTTCATGTAACTGTTTTTCTTCTTTTTATATTTTCCTTTACTTCTGTAGAAAACGTTAAATATTTCGAATGAAAACAATTTATTTCCGTTTCGAACAACTTCTTTAGCTAAGAAAACTCTTGACATCCTTACAATCTGTATAAGTACAACCAACTGTATACCAAATAAGTTTTCGAATATATTGAAAAATTTACACCGTTTTTACAAGACGGTGGCAGCTACTATACATATACGATGCAACTCTATACCATACACTCATAGTATCGAATCACAAAATACGAGACAATAGAACAAGGACCGTAACACATTCAAATATCAATAGACCTGGATCCCGCGTACCAAAAAAAGTTGATTAATAGCAAGCTGAAAATTTGTTAATAGCTTAACGGTATCTAGTCGGACAAACTTTGATGTACGGGAACACTGCAACAGGGAACATTTTAATAGTGGAACAGGTTAAAAGTTTGGAACGTCAGACTACGAACACGTTTCATGTATTTTATCGGACAGAACTTCCAATTGATTTGTTTCCATTTCATTAAACTCTCATGCAAAAATCAGACTGATGTTTATCACCAACTGGGCATTTTAAAGAGTGGAACACGAAGAGCATGTCAAATGACAGGAATCGTGGTGGTTAGTAATAGCAGTGTGATTTATGCATCAGAGTTTAATCAAAGGGTAACAAATCAATTGGATGTTCTGTCCGACAAAATACATGGGACGTTTTCGTAATCTGATGTTCCAAATTTTTAAACCGTTCCACAATTAAAACTTTCCCTGTTCCAATATTCTCTGGAGCTGAGACAGACTCTTTTGACCTCCTTCAGGTACGTATACATATGTTCGCCGCTCAGTGCGCGGGCTGTTCGTGCGCAGCGTATTTGTCAGATTAGTACGTGTTTTTAACAGTGCGCGCCGTATGTACGCTTCTTGAAAACACGTACTAATCTAACAAACATGCAGCGCGCGAGCGGCGCGCACGCCGAGCAAAGCGCATATGTATAGATACCTTTACACTCTGTACAAGCACAACCAGCTCTAAACCAAAGAAGTTTTATAGAATAGAATAGAAATATGCTTTATTGACATGAAAAATTTAACAATTTTATAGACACAGCTTACAAGAATCATAAATAAGAACAATAACAAATACAATTTACTAAAATTATACAAATCGTCAATATAAATAAAACATAATAAAGTCAAATAAAAATCAGTAACAATCTATTGCAAAATTTAAAAAAAATTGCAAATTGCATAATTTAATAAGTTAAGTTAAGCTGCTGCATATGATACTCAAATATAGATTAAGATTATGGGACAGATGGGAAACAGATCTTATTGCAAAGCAAGCTGAGGATAGTTTCTTGCTATCAATATGAAGGGACCATTTAAGGTTGCTATCTAAAAAAATACCAAGAAACTTTACAGAACCAACGATACTGATCTGGCTGTTATGAAGAGGTAAGGGTTGAAGAGATTCTTTATAGGATAATGCTACTCTTTTATCTACGTTAAAAGAGAGTAAATTTGAATCGGACCAGGATTTTATTGTGAGTAGATCAGAAGTTATAGTAGCATGAAGAGTTGCAATATTTGAGTTGCTCCAAGTAATACTGGTATCATCAGCAAAAAGAAAAACTTTCCCTCGATTTTTAACCTAGTGATGTCATTAATAAAGATAAGGAAAAGTAGAGGACCCAAAACTGAACCTTGTGGTACCCCACATACAACATTTTGAGACTAGAGTCTGTATCATTTGCTCTAACCAGTTGTTTCCTATTATCAAAGTAAGATTGAAACCAGTTCGAAGAAATACCTCGAATTCCATAGAAATCTAGTTTTTTATCAAAATGTCGTGATTTACACAATCAAAAGCTTTGGCATAATCACAAAAAACAGTGGCAGTGTGCAGATTATTGTTTAATGCTTGATAAACTTCATGTAGTACAGAAAACATGGCATTTGTGGTACATTTATTATTTAAAAAGCCGAACTGAGTTTGTGATAAAATATTGTTATCGACGAGAAAGGACATAAGTCGGGCTTTTATCTCTTAAGTCTCTAAATAATTTTGGAGAGTACGGGTAGTAATGCAATAGGTCTATAATTGCAGGCATTTGATTTTTCACCACCCTTATGAAAAGGAATAATGATGGCCGTCTTTAGGCATTCTGGAAATTTACCTTTCTCAAAAGAATCATTAATTAGAGAGATGATGACTCCCAATACACTGTCTGGTAGATTTGAGAAAATTTTTATAAATAGTCCATCGCATAAATTGAAAATTTTACACCATTTTTACAAGAAAGTGGCAGCTGTTATACATACGATGCAACTCTATACGCTACACATACTGTATCGAAAAATACGAGACGATAGAACAGAACAAGGACCTATATTCCGTAGCACATTCGAATATCAACTTTACAGGTTCGTTTGCATCGTTTTGTTACGTGTTTATGTGCGTCGTTTTTATCTGATCAGATGTTTATTCGGAAGCTGGAATGAGTTATTGGCATGGAAAATGAGATCAAAGAGCTAAATTTTTGACAGAGTGTCAGCAAAACTGCCGGTGGCCGCTCTGGGCTTGTTTGACTTATAGTTCATCAACAGGGATTTTGATATGGTTGTTGTTTTTCGTTGTTTTTCGTTTTGTCGTTTTGAATTTTAAAACGGGTAATGCGTTTTGATGTCCGTTTTTGCAAATAGTGCTTTGACGGGTGGTCTGGCGATAAATGGGGACATTTACTATGGCGGGAATAGAGAATATGAGGTTATTTCATGGAGTTGTGGATAACAGCAAAACACGTAAAAAATGAAGTTGGCTGGCTTCGAAATAAATAAAATTCAAAGTTGTTCGATACAATTCAATATAGTGCTTAAATACCTTCAAAAATTATACTATAAGTAAAATTATACTATAAAAAAATATTATTTTATTGTTTCGTTTCATTATGCCTCTTCAATAGTCTTCTAGTAAAACCTGTTAACGTTCTAACAGTTTAACTGTTTTTTTTTTAATTCACTAGCTAAAACTTCTTCTTTTGTTCTGCTTACACAGAATCCAGGTCAAATTTCCTAACAATCTTTCTTATCCCTTTTGGTTGCCAAAATATCCTTTGCCATGATTCTGCATTCCTCTATCAGAGCTGCTACCACTTATTAACCTCTTACTTACCAATTACTTTTAAGCGATCAAAAACTGCCAGCACTTCTCAGGATTCAATGTTCTTTTCTCAAAAGTCAGAATCAGATAACCACCTTCTCGAGTCCCAAATATCAATCAAACCAAAACTCTCCCTCCATCCTCTTTTTTTAATCAATGATCTTTTAGTCATTCAAAATCACACAAAATCCCGAGCTCTCAATAAGTTGACTTTCAACAATTTTTGATCTCGGTAAACAAAACTAACATTCATAATCATCATCATCATCATCATCCTCCAGCCCTTTGCGTCTACTGTTGGACATAGGCCTCCCTCATTTTTGTCCATTGTGCTCTATTTTGAGCACTTTGTATTCAATTTCTTGACATTTTCTTGAGATCGTCAGTCCAACGAGTAGATGGTCTTCCTCTACTTCTTTTGTCTAATCTCGGCTTCCACTCAAGTAATCTCTTCGTCCACCTCCCATCACTGATTCTGGCGACGTGTCCGACCCAGTTCCATTTCAGGGTGGCAATTCGGGAAATTACATCGGTAACTCCTGTTCTTCGTCTTAAGTCTTCATTTCTAACTCGGTCACGAAGAGATATACTCAGCATTGACCTCAGCACCATAAGTCATCACAGGCAACACACATTGGTTAAATGTTTTACGTTTTAAAGAAATTGGTGTATCGCTTTTAAAGATGTGTTTGAGTTTTCAATAGGCTGCCCATGCTAGGTTTATTCTTCTTTGTAATGCGCATGTTTGATTGTCTCTTGAGACCTTTTATTTCATGTCCAAGGTATAAACTAACAATAGTACTTCATAATTAACGTTATACCAAATTTTCCAGAATTTTAAAAACCGATACGAGAACAATAGAGGCCAAGACTCTCTTATGTTTTGTAGCCAAATTCGTCTTATTTTCATTTTCGTGTAATTTCGAAGATTGGTCCAAAGAATTTCAGATGAGTGATATTATCTGTTTACTCTGACCTTTGTCATCATCATCATCATCATCATCAGCCTCTCTCGACCCACTGCTGGACATAGGCCTCCCCTGTTTGTCTCCAAAGTGTTCTATCTTGTGCTTTTTGTATCGAGTTTTTTTTGTCTTTCGTAAGTCGTCTTGCCATCGTGTTGGTGGTCTTTCTCTGCTACGTTTATCGGATCTTGGTCTCCATTCAACTAGTTTTCGAGTCCATCTTCCGTCCTTCATTCTGGCAACGTGTCCAGCCCATTTCCATTTTAAGTTACAGCTTCTTTCAATGACGTCTATGACTTTGGTCTTAGCTCGTAGATATTCGTTCCTAATCCTGTCTCATAGAGTAGCTCCTATCATTCATCGCTCCATTTTTCTTTGCGTTACTCTTAGTTTTTGTGCGTTTTTCTTTGTGGGCGATAATGTTTCTGCACCATTGGTCATCATCGATGGCACGTGTTGGTCGAAAATTTTTTCTTCATATTAACTGGAATCTCACTCTTAAAAACATTCCTAAATGCTCTGTATGCTGCCCATAATTGTATTATTCTTCTGGATACTTCGTTTGTTTGATTGAACTTATCTATATTAATTTCGTGACCCATATACTGCCGTGCTAGGCCCAAAGGCGGTAACTAACATTTTATAAAATGGTGGCAAAATCGATTTCAAAATTGAATGCTAAAATTTTGGCCCGTTAGTGATTTATGGACTAGCTAATAGTTTTAATGCATGCATATATGCCCGAGTGTATTAAGGGAACCATTAATTTTATTTTAAAACAAAGTTTTATATAAAAAGAGGTAGATACCGCTAAAACGTTTCATCAAAACTTACTATAAAACTAAGCCTATTAGCGGTATGTGGTTTACAGTTGTGATTGATATGAAATAAAAAGCTTTTCTGTGTATTACAGTTTAGTAAATTGAAAGAATTAAAGTACTATTAAATGTTATTATTTTGTTGAGCCACAATATGACAACAACAAATTGACAATATTTAGTTATCGTTATATCTGTTTTCTTTCAAGAGTCAATAAATACATAATATGTTATATATAATATATTATATTTGTTCATTAATATTAATGTTCTATTTGTGATTCAATATAGGCAATTTAATAGACAACCGAACAACATACCTTGTGTCCGGTACATACACAACACCTATTTAGTATTACAATGGTATTATGTACCTCATAATTAACATTTTTTATAAAATCTTTTATAGTGCGTCTAATAATTTGGGCAGAACTGTACTTATACTAGGAAAAAACAGAATCCGTTCAGATTGTTATAGATGTTTAAACACCTGCTGATGTTAAGCCTTTTAAAGAATTCTTCAAAACTGTGAATGTGATTGTAAACCATACTTTTGACTTTCTCAGCTATTTTTATTTTGTTTCTTAGCGACAAAGGTTTACTATTTTACGACAGGTTGTTATAGAGCTTTTAAGATTTTTATGATCGCCGAGACCTAGCCTAATATTATTATGCATTGTTATAATATTGGGTATTTCACAATATTATATTCGGGTAAATACCATTACTTACTTACTCTTAGACCGAAAAATATCTAATTATGGGATATATAAGATTTTTAAAATATGCAAACAAATTTTTGGATCATTATCCACGTGCCTGACGCATTCTTAGAAAATTTATAAAGGAATAAACCACCATTTTTGTATAAAACTTAGGTAAAGGATTCTCAAAAGATTAAGTAAATATATCCCAAATCTACAATCTCGTATCTATAATAGCATTGCATAACTATACTACTAGACATTGTCTAGTTGAACAATGATAATAGCTTGTATTTAAACAAAAAAAAATACAATCAATGGGACTGCTAATCCCATGTACGACCAACAAAGGGTTTAAACATACAGAAAACTTTAAGTATGAAACAAACCTTGCGCCTGTACAGGCTGAACATAATTTTTTTCACCTCTTGTAATTGCTTTACAATAAATTTTTTTATTTCTACAATATTGTCTTCAGTGGTTTCACCTTCGTGTTTCACAACTCTTACTCTACTTTCAACTCTTACTCGACTCTACTTGATTTTCTAAAAAAACAAAATATTTTTTAAGTCTCTTTTTCTAAAAATGTTTGTGGACAGCTTGTGGATATATTATTAAGTTTTTAAAACCTAATTAAAAAAAGACATATTTTTTAAATATGAAAATATCTTACCGCCTAATTCAAGATATAAATTATCCACTTGGCGCAGATTCATATTGTTTAGGACAACATAATTGGTTAATTCTTGAAGTACTATAAACAAAAATGAAAATACATTTCAATAGATATAATAATCTCGAAAAGTTCTTACCATCCTCGCTAATTTTTTCTTTTACTAACACAACTCTTTTCACTAACACAATAATTTAACCTTGTAAAGTTAGGCCGAATTTACTTTGTAATACTAAGGCGATTTGGCGGTTTCTAAATGTAGGCGTAACATTTTTGAAAGTAGATTAGCAGTAAGTGCCATATGCTAAGGTATATGGACGGCAACTGTAGCAGATACCGTCAAAACGCCATAGTATTTAACATTTGCCGCCAAATGGCTTAGTATTTTAACTCAAAAGTGTAGATACCGCTAACAAAATTGCAATTTTATTTAAAATATAATGCTTCTACAACTCCAAAGACTTCATAAATATATACTAAATACCCTATTCTAACTAAAAATACAAAAATCTCATTGTCGATAAAAAATCAGTTCCCGCCTTTGGGCTTAGCACGGCAGTATATGCTTACTCTGATGGGTGTCATGTATTATCGTCAAATATTTATTTTCAAAGGCGCTTGTTTAGGCATCTTATATCGAAAGCAGTATCATGGTCCAACAATGAAATATTAATGGAATGGTGTGGGAACCGACTGTTCACTCTCAACTTGATGCTTCTATCTAAGAGATTCTACTGGATCATTTGTTAGAAATGAGTAGGTAGATGCTTATCATGCTAGATTTGATCAAGTTCTTCCTTACCTTAATAAAGGTAAGAATAAAGGTAGAGCAAATTTGGTGTTATTAAGATTTTGTTTAATTCACGTGACGATTGCTTTCGATGTATTTGTGCTGGAGTTACTTTCTTGAACACTCAAGTGTGATCTGAGAATGATGTGTTTCTGAATGAAGTGTGATCTGATAAAGTTAAGTAGCTACATTTACATGTATGAGTCTTGATTAGTCAGAATTATGTCGTGTTTTGGGAACACGAAAGTATTGCCTATCTTCCTAGAAGATACGGAGTAGAAAATTGTAATATTAGAATTTTAACTATTTAGAATGGGAAATAAGTTATATTAATAATTTATTAAAATATTAAAAAATAATTAATAAGGAAATAAATTGTAATATTAGACCTACTTAAAATATAGAAAAGGAGATGGAGGCTATAGGCATTGCTACTTTGTGCATCAACTATTAATGACAGAAAAGACCACCATTGAGTATCTTTGTTTTGACATGTTACATCGATATTTTATTAAATAAGTTTCCGAATCAAAAGTTTCAACGTTATATCATTTTTTAATGCATTTATCTCGTTTTCGCGTACTAAATAGCTCATAAACCGCCATTTTACGCATACTAATGTATAGCAAATGTACTAGGCCAGGGTAATAAGACAAACATATACCGTGTTCGTGACACTTCAACAGACAGGGTACTGAAGCGTTTTTTCGACAGGTAATACCTATAAGAACAAATTGTACCTATTTTCTGCGTAGGATCTGTCGGCCATTTTTATTTATAAACAATTTAGTGTCAAAAAACGGCATTTTTTTCCTTTTTTTTTTCAAATTAATGGAAAACAGTAAGACTTGTTTTCTTAGTACAGACATCTTTGAGAGAATGAAAAAAAGCTTTAAAATGGCGTATTGTGAAATTTAATACACTTATTTATTATTAATATAATGGCGAAAAAAGGTCGAAATTTCAAAAAAATTAATTTCGCAATAACCATTGTAAAAATAAGTGTACAGCTTTGAAATTTTTATCAAATGAGGGTTCTTTGGTGCTTAATATGTGACACAAATTTCAAAGCGATTCAATTAATTGTTTAAATTTTATTCGAATTGCTTATCCCAGAGAGCTTTTTTTGCAATAACATAAGTCAGAAAAAAATAATGTTAGAACCATTCTACAGGTGTCAAATTAAAGAGCATGAACTAAACTTTCAAATTGATTTAAAAAAGTGTCGTTAATTTTTTCTTATAAACTTTTTGAATAACTTTTTTCAAAAACTCTATTTTTTACTGTTTTTTAGGTGCACAACTACCAAGTAATGTTATGTATATTATGATAATTGATGAAAAATTGTAATAAATATATATAATTTATTATATAAAATAAATAAAAAGTTTATAAAGAAAAATTGAACATAGTTTTGAATAATTATTTATTACTAATAAATGCACTTTTTATTTACTTTTTTTAAACCACTTTGAAAGTTTAGTTCATTCTCTTTCATTTGACACTTGTAGAATGGTTTTAACATTATTTTTTTCTGACTTATGTTATTGCAAAAAAAAGCTCTCTGGGATAAACAATTTGAATACAATTTAAACAATTAAATCAATCGCTTTAAAATTTTTGGCACATATTAAGTACCAAAAACCCTCATTTGACAAAAATTTCAAAGCTGTACACTAATTTTTACAATAGTTATTGCGAAATTTTTTTTTTAAATTTCAACTTTTTTCGCAATTATATAAACAATAAATGAGTGTGTTGTATTTTGTAATACGCCATTATAAAGCTTTTTCCATTCTCTCGAAGATATTTGTACTAAGAAAACCATAAGCCTGACTGTTTTCCATTAATTTGAAAAAAAAAAAAAAAGGAAAAAAGACCATTTTTTGATACTATATTGTTTATAAATAAAAATGCCAGATCCTACGCAGGAAATAGTTACGATTTGTTTTTATAGGTATATCTATTACCTGTTAAAAAAACGCTTCAGTACCCTGGCTGTTGAAATGTCATGGAAAAAACCTTATTACCCTGGACCATACGGTGTAGAAAACATTTTGATTTAAACCTTTCAAGGGACATTATCTGACCCAAAAAATCAACTACTACATACTGTACCTATAATGCTAGCGGATAAAAATCTGCAATTAATTCGGGAAGGTCAGAAATTATTTAACGACCCTTAAATACGTCCGTACCATACGTCGAAAACCCCCAAATTGCGTGAAAATTACTTGCCCTCCACACGTATAGGGTTGTAGGTTAGAGGTCTACCCGAAACAGGAGTTGCGGCCATGTTATACCTACCCCATATTCGCTATAAACATTTTTGTGGACTGTAATTACACCGTAGATGGAGTTTAGTGTGTTTCCGTTATTACTGATAATTACGACCCTCACAATAAATACACAGTTTGGCTAGAAAATTGTTTTGATTTTTAGTGTATTAGTGTAGTATATTGGTTAAATAATAAAAGATGCTCTTTTATTTTATTATTCCTAATAAATTTTAGTATATTAATGTACCTTAAAAAAGTAGACTATAGCTACTTTTTAGCCCTCTAAGTGATCCAGGGGCTGAAGTATGCCCCCCAATAGAGGCAAAAATGGCTCTTTTTACCCTCTAGTAGAATAGCTGATTTTAGCGCACAAGGTCTCATTTTTCTTGTTATAATGTCAATTTTTGGACGATATAATTTGCAAAACTACAAAAGATACGTTTCATTTTTTTCATTTTACAGGTTAAGAAAAACGAAAAAAAAAATCTCATTGCATCCATTACATTAAACCGCAAATAACTTGAAAACTGCTTACTATATCGCATTGAGACACATGATGATATTTACGTAAACAGTAACGAAAAATCAAAAAACATGCTGAAATGATTATTACGACAGTGGCATAGATTGTAAGGGGGGAAAGGGTTGAAAAGGAAGTATACAGTGCTAGTGCTAGTCAAAAGTCCGTACCTCCCTCGTATTTTTTGAACAGTTATACCTATAATAGTGAAATTTGGAGGGAAGAAATAAACGAACGTAAGCTTCTTAACTAGTCATGACAGGTGACGTAATAGTGACAGATGACGTTACAGAGCCACTGTGACCGATAATTTTAAATGGAACCTTATGGCAAGTCATACCTCGTTTGAAAGGTATTGAAAATACCTATTCACTCATACTAATTTTGTTTGAGTTTAAACTAATTTCGATGAATAAATGAAATAAATATAAAATTGTAGTTTCGCATTTAATTAATAAAAATTCAAAATTCCGCATATGATTACTTGTCAAAAAGGTTGACGTTGACGTAAAATCTACTAGAGAATTGAAAAATGTCAAATTTTTTGACAAAAAAAACATAGGCGGACATTTTAATTTTTATTAGTTAAAATATTATATTTTTATTTAATTTATTCACCAATATCAAAATCAACTAAAACCCAAAAAAAAATAGTATGACTGAATAGGTATTTGAAATAACTTTCAAACGAGATATCGCTTGCCATAAGGTCCCATTTAAAATTATCTGTCACAGTGGCGCTGTAAAGTCATCTGTCATAATTACGTCACCTGTCATAACTAGTTTAAGAAGCTTACGTCCGTTTATTTCCTCCCTTCAAATTTCACTATTATAGGTATAACCGTTCAAAAGATACGAGGGGGGTACGGACTGTTGACTAGCACTGTATATCCCTACAGCACGCCTCTGGTAACAGCAGAAAACTATCTTTTAGGACTAGTTAAAGTACCCTAGCATGTGTAAACTGTGTGTCAAGTTTGAACAAGAAATATTAAAAGGTGCTTTAATCATTTTAGAACATTTGTAATAAAACATTCTGTATCTCGGTAAGGAAGAATATTTTATTTAAGTGTTTTGGGTTAAATCTTCGTATTTTGTGCTAAGGTTTCTCCAGGATACGGTATGAACAATTGTTAATGAAATACCCTGTATATGAATGGAAGTCAAGTATCTGAAGTATGGAAGTTTACCCATTCGCTCCGAGCTTCGCTGGTATCGCCACCTACCTACAGGATTACTAGTATAACTTTTACCGGAAATTTTCTGGAAAGAAAAAAGTGTTGCCTATACTCTGTGAGTTTCGCTGGTATGGCTGCTATCGCCATCTAACGGTTGACTAGTGTTCCTATTTCGGCCGGAATTTTAAAGAGGACAGTAGAAAAGCAAATAATAGTTGTTTCAAACTTATTATTTAATTCTTATCGTGTAATATTTACAACGTAAAGAAGTAATTGGATTGTAATCGATAATTAATAGCAGTAAGTACAGAATTTATTATTCATTATGATTATTTTTAAGATTTTGTTTATCGTTTTGACGTTTATGTTGACAACTAATATTAGAAAAAATTTATTCTGCAAAAAAGTATAATAATTGAATATAATTATAGTATAATACTTCTTAAATATTAACTTATGAATGACAGTTAACGGCATCCTACGTTTGCTGTGATTGGTCGTTATCTTCATGCATTCAAATTTTGTTTCAGGATTGGATTGTAAAATTGAAACCGTCAAAATTCGAGAGTGTGCTAACTGATCCTTTAGCTCAAATTTTTCTACCGTTTTAAAATCAAAATTGTGTTTACTTACTTTTTTCTAATTGCATCAATCCATTTTTGTCGTTGAATCGCCTTATGCTTAGCGACAGGAAAGTTGTAGAATACACAGTTACTATTGTAACCAGTATTTCGACACTCTTTAATACAACAACTTTCGTGAGACATTTAAAAGCTATAATATGCAACTCTTAATGCAGAACGTCAAAAAGCAAATTTCCAGTAAAGGTTTACAAACTTGTCACTACTGGCGCTCGCGAATTTTTAATTATCCCCTCTACCTACGAGCTCACAGCGTATAGGAAACCTCAGAAAAAATTATAAAGGAACAGGGATATTAGACCTCGTATGTCAGAATGGAAAGAATATTACAAATGACTATGGACAGAAGCAAGACCACATTGCAAAATAAATTAGGTACAGAGACTTCAGAACAGATCCATTAGTTGAAGACGAAGTACAGCTAATCAGTGTGGATGCGATAAGACGAACCTTAAGGGAAATGAACAACGGGAAAGCCATAGGACCTGGAAACAACCCCATTGAAGAACTGGAAAACACACTGGGAAAGGTACTTTAACATATCAACAACACAATACAGTTTGATACAACCGATTATTCCGGAAAAACCTTGGTATAACAATTTCACCCTCCCTCGCAAATATATATCCACCTTCAGTAGAATTAGATTTGGACATGCATGTTATCCTGCACATTTTTATTGAAAATAAACATATTAGATTCAAATATTTGTCAAGAATGTGAGGTTAAAAGTGACTTGAACCACATATTTTTTGAATGCAAGAAGCATAAACACCTAACCAATCACCTAATTAAAAGAACTAGAGACCAGAACATCCCACTCCCTGTAAATATTCTCTTTATTCTGTCACTGAATAAAAAGAAAATTATTGACTGTTTGGTATCTTTCTTGTCAGATAGTAAAATATTATTGTAATTAGTTCTAGGTATTAGTAAAATATGTTTAAAAAAAATTTTTAGAAAAAATAAAAAATGAAACAAAAAAAATAAAAAATAAATTAAAAAAATGATTAAATTAAAAAAAAAATTTACTATCAAAAATAATCTAATATCAAAAAAAATACAAAAAAAATAAAAAATAAATTAAAGAAAAAAAAATCACTAAGAGGATTTAAACCTCCGAGGAGTTGAACCGGGTTGACATCTTATCGTAGTGACAAAAGAAAAAAAACAAAAAACAAAACAAAAAGAAAACTAAAAATAAATTTAAAAAAAATACAAAAAGTTTGTTAAAAGTTAATACATTTATTTTAATATTAACATTAACTATTTTTATTTGTAAAATGTATACACTATATGTTCTTGATAAACATTAAGTAGTATAATATATTATTGTGTTACCGGCATCCGAAAGGGGCAGTCAAAAGTTTTCGTGAGTAGTTCAGCAGCAAGTACTAGTGTTTTGTTTTGATAGTAGGAGTAGCCGAAAAGTGGTACGAGAGACAAATCAAATCGAGAAGAAATACCTCTTTGATTATGTACAGTCCAAGAGAGTAAGTTACAAGAATTATCATTATAAAAATTATTTGTGACACCAAGTAAAAAAAGATACTTGGGTCTCAGGAGATTATTGTTGAGAGAAAGAAAGGAGAGAGTTTTGGAGTTTATTGAACGAGTACTAGCAAAAAAGAGGCCTGGCTTGTGTTTTGGAGAAATAGTTGCTGGTATCCTGCTGGATTGTTTGCTGAGAACGGAGAGGGCTTTGATTGGTAGCCTAACATAATCAACAAGGAGGAGCTGTTTGGGTCAAGAGGAGACATCATTGTGTGTGAATCAAAAAGGTCAGTCAATAACCTATGTGATATTTTTTTTTATAATCAGAAGTTGAATTTTTTACGTAAAAGCATATGCATTTTAAGATTCCAACATTTCAAAAATTTAATAGGAAGTATAAGTAATTTGCAAATACCAAATTTGTTTGTTTAGCTTGTTTTATTAATAGTATCAAGAACAAAGCGATAAATATTTGTTTGAATTAGATTAATTTATATGGTAAAAGTTTCTTTTGGACAGTTATGCCCACAGAATTTAATTGATAAATTTACAGAACATTGCTTTTGATAATAAAGGTAATTGTATGTTTTTATTTATGATTTTTCTATTTATTTCCTTTTCCTATTTTATCCAGATAAGGATGAACTAAGAGATACTGAAACCACGAGAGAAGATAAGTATAACATAAGACAATTTAGACATTTTTTTTATATTATAAAAAGGCACCCTGAGATTATTTCTTAATTTTTATGTATGATTGGCGTTAATTAAATAATTGATCAAGTAAATAATAATTAATATAAAAGTAATAGAAAGCAGATCATAACAATATTTATAATGTTTATTAACATAGTATGTACAGTTACGATCATTGAATAATTTACAAGCTTACGAATCTAGGAGCCGATTTTTTAAATTATTACCTTGTTTAAACGCACCTTTTACGTCAAAGTGACGTTACCAGTGGTGTACCTAGAATAGGTTGATTAAAATTTAAAAATAAAAATAATATAAATATGTAGGTATATTTTACAAAGTTTAACAAAATGGAAAGTATAAAAATAAGCTTTTTGGAATAGAATGGATTATGGTCTTATATGAGGTCTGGTTTTATTTAGTCTATAATGAAAACAAGGAAGTCTGGTTTAAAAATACCGATTTTATTTTATATCTATCCCAAATTATCCAATCTTTGTTTGATTTTTCATATGCACATATATGGCTCACGTCCAAATTTGCAGCAACTTGTCTTAAAAACCAACCTTCTTCGAGTTTGGCAATTGCTCTTGTTTTTGCGCATCATTCAAATTAATTGTAATCATTTTGGAGGAGTTTTTGATATCGTTATTTTATTTTTCAACACTCGCGAAATTTTTGACAAGCATTGACTTTTTAAAATTTTTTAACTTTTGACATTACTCCCCTGACTTAGTGATAAGTTATACAATTACGTGGCTAAAGGTTCTAGTTCTAAACCAAAGCCAGAATCAGAGAAAAAAAAACTTTTGACATTTATCAAATCCGTACGACACTGCAAATTTTCGTAACTGTACATTAGCTGTAATAAGTAGGTAAATAAGAAGTAAAAAAAAATTGTAATATTATTATAATAACCATGTTTCACTAATTGGCAATATCTTCAATACATTTACTTTTGATTGAGACTGGCTGAATGACTATAGTCCAAGCCAAAAAAAAAACTCAGAACATCAATACTAATAGAATTGTTGGCGGAGATCTTTAATAAATCTCAAATCAAACAGAAAAATGTTACGGAAGATTTAAGTTTGACGTATATAAGCTCTATGGCTCTATCCATAAAATAGGAGACAAAAAGAAATGTAAAAATTGGAGAGGTATAAGCGTTGTTAGGTGATTGTGAAGATTCAGGTCATATAATGAGAGGGAAAAAGTAGTCCCTGCTAAGGCTCATAATCCAAGAAAAAAATCTCGGGAAAGAAAAATGTGGTAAAAAATGTAGGAGGATTTCCTGATTGCGAAATTTAAGGAAGTGGTACGGGTGCAGTTCAATACAATTCTTCAGAGCTGCAGCCAACAAAGTTAAAATTGCTGTGATGGTAGCCAACCTCCGATAGGAGACGGTACTGCAAGAAGAAGAAAAAGGTCGTAGCGGTCGATTGATAAAAGAACGGATCGAAAGCCTATATTATAAGGGAATAGAAAATCCGAGTGGATTCAGTGCTGGTACTGCTGGTAGATCTTGTTTTGATATTATTTGTACTTCAACACAAATTATAGAGAAAAGAACAGCTAGAAATTTACCAGATTCTGCTTCTGCTTCTTCTGATTACTTTACTTCTACTAGTACAGAAAAGGACAAATTTTTCTCCAGAAATTATATTTGAATTTTTTGTGACAACTAACTTCTTTTGCCTTTACTTAGATATAATCCTCACCATTCAAATAAATCTAAAACTACTAACATAAGACATTCCTCAAAAGAATTAATCATCTTGACAAGAAAAGGGTTAAAAACATATTGTACCCCAATTTAAATTAATCTCACATCGCTTAGCAGTCCACCCTTATCCATCCTACCTTTTCCCGTTTTTAATTTATTCCATCTTTCTTTGGGAAATACCCGATTTCGACAGATCAAAGATAACTTTAATTTATTTATTATTTTGTAAAAGGGAGCACTCTAATTTGATAGGGATAAATTATATTTTTAGGTTACCACCCACCGGGATTCCGTTTGGAAAAGAATTGGGCCCGATGGACCAGGACCGTCTTCAAAAATATGTCTAGTTGAATATATCTAGACTTATATACAATATGTATGTTACGGTTAACGTCCGAAATCAGGTTAATCTCAATATTACCCAGTTAATATCGAGATTCACCAGTCTAGTTTGTTAATGTCCGAAGCTAAACGATCTTCAGCCTTCAATCGGACATTAACCGGATAATCTCGACATTAACACATGTGTCTTGTTAAAGTCCACATTGTTTTGTTGCATAATCAAGTGGCATTCGTGCAAGAAGTATAGTTATTTGAAAGTGAAAATTTAAGTATTCAATATGTCCAATGAATTTAAAGACCGGTTCTACGAGAATCTGGATAAAATTATTTCCACAAAAAGGGATGACAACAGTGCTTATTTATCTCGTGAAAAATATGATTTAATTTGTAATCAAGTGAAAGAAGCAAAACGACAAGCTAAGAAAACAGCGTTGTCATATCGACGTTTGGCCAAATACAATGTAGTGAATGTGGCAAATCATTTCAAACTTATTGCTCCTTTGCAAGAAGGTAAGGAGACATTTTTATATTACGTAAAAAAAGACGAATTATTTGATATTCTTTATGAAGTACATTTAAGTATTGACCATGAAGGAAGAACAAGAATGTTAAATTTTTTAAATGATAAATTCAAAAATATAACACAAGAAGTAGTAGTAACACTTTTTTTTTATTTTACCGGCACACATTATTACCGGCTGCAAAAATTGGTGATACTGTTAGATTACCTGTCCCCGATGTTGATAGAGGACGAGCTGATGCAAGGAATATATTAGGCGTTGTTACCACAGTTGAATATAACATGTATTACAATATTGGGACAGAAAAGGGCACATTACCACAGTTATTTACAAGAAATCAATTCAGTGTATGCCCGGCTTCCCTTATTGCGGCCGAAAAAGTTTCAGTTATTGAAAAATCTCTTCGTGAGATTGCAGCGACTTCATCTCTATGTGGTGGTCAAGGATACAAAAGATGCTCGTGCAAAACTAAATGTGGTTCAAAAAAGTGGTGCTGTAAGGCAGCTAATATTTTTTATGCAACTCTAAGTGTCATGGAAGTTTGTCATGTTTGAATAAATATGTAGCAGGTATTTTTTATACAATTGGCAACGTTGTATTATTTTCTAACACATTATAACATTAACCAAGGAGAATAGTTAAACTCGACATTAACCTGTTAATGTCAATATATCTGAATTTCGTACGACATTAACATTATATTTCGGTTAAAGTCAAGATTAACCGGTTAATGTCGAGATTAACCATTTTCGAAGTTTAACCGTAACATGTATATATAGAATATTTCTTCTTTCCCTCTTCTTAAAGTACCGTCTTTTTTTGAAGGTTCGTGATCTTCATAGACCTGGACCCTGCGTACCAAAAAAAGTTGATTAATAGCAAGCTGAAAATTTGTTCATAGCTTAACGGTGTCTAGTCGGACAAAGTTTGATGTATGGGAACACTGGAACAGGGGAAGTTTTAATTGTGGAACAGGTTAAAAATTGGGAACGTCAGATTACGAAATCGTCCCATATATTTTGTCGGACAGAACATCCAATTGATTTGTTACCCTTTCATTAAACTCTCATGCAAAAATCATTCATAGGCCATATCCAAATTTTTATATATCACCTGAATTTCCTAATAATAATGTAACTGTAACATATTGTGTTAACATTTAAAGTGATTTAACTCAATCATTTTTTGGTGAGTCAGCATGTGATTTGTCACACTGATGATGATCTATGTAGATCTAAAATGTTCTGTGATAGATGAAACCTTTTGAGGATTTTTTTATGAATACACCTTTTATAAAGAATTTATTCACTATTTTTTTTTTATTTTATCTTATCTAAACTGTCGTGCTTATTACGGATCTGTCCCCAAGGGCCGAACCAGCGAAGGGTAGCATATGACATTTTTATCTCTTGCATCTATCAAAACGTTAATGAATGGTATCGGGTATTAAAAATAGTCAACACCCCATTTTTAATCACGATGCGTCATTAATTCATTTTGATTTCGATTTTGCCAGTCATATCTCATAGAGGCTGATGTGCCCCTGGGTAATTTAAGATCATGAGATTTGTTTAATGTTTTCTAATAGTTTCCTTTCGAAACGAGGGAGGAAGATTTATGGGCGCATGCTGATCCCAGTAATGTTTAATAATTAGGTTAGCTATTATTGGATAGTGATATAGTTAAAGAACAGCTCAAATTTGCCGCCATAGCTTGTAGGGGTTTAAGAGAAACAATTAAAATCTTTTAAAATTGATGAGTTTAAATTACTCAAAAAAGAAACACACATTTTGTGATAAAGTCTTAATATATCTCTATTGTTGTGATGTAACTCTCTACTGTGGCATTATTAACATCATGCTTTAAATTTTAAATTAAAAACTATCTAAAAAAGCTCTATGTAGAGGAAGAACAAATGATGCTAGAACCGGAAACACCAGAAATTACCACAAATGAAAATGTTAATATAAGTACACAGGAAGTACGGAAAACACTCGAAAAGGTGAAGAATAGAAAAGCTGCAGGTAAGGATGGAATACCAAACGAATTACTAAATATTGTGGACAGAACAATGACAGAACAATTATTAACAACATTAATTAACAAAATCATAAAACACAATAAAATATCAGAAGAATGGAGAACGAGCAAACTAATTCTACTATTCAAAAAAGGAAATAAAAAGCAGCCATAAAACTTCCGAGGTATCAACTTGTTGAATACTACCCTAAAACTTACAACTAAAATTTTATAAGAAGTAATGAATCAGAGGATAAGTTTACTTATCAACAGGGTTTTCGTACTGAAAGATCGTATACAGATGCAATATTCGTCATAAAGCAAATTACTGAGAAATCACTAGAGTATAATAGACCAGCATTTCTATATCTGATTGACTTAAGGAAAGCATTTGACAGAGTAAGACTCAAAGATGTAATCCATCTTCTGTATAATAGAGAAGTTACTCTAGATATCATAAAAACTATTGAGAACATCTACCAAAACAACAAAATGGAAGTCAGAATAGATGGACAACTTACAGAACCTGTAGATATAGGCAGCGGAATAAGACATGGAGACTCATTGAGTCCTATGCTTTTCAATTTAATCATGAATGAAATCATCAAAAACGTCAACAAATGAAGAGGATATAGAAGAGGAAACAAAGAAGTAAAAATACTCTGCTACGCAGACGACGCAATATTGATAGCCCAAGATGAAGATAGTCTGCAAGGATTAGTCCACAGATTTAACATAAGAGAAAAAGAATTCAATATGACAATTTTATCTCAAAAAACCAAAACCATAGTAATCGGTAAAGAACCAATCAGATGCAAAATAGAAATTGATGGTATCAGAATTGAACAAGTAATGGAAGTAAAATACCTTGGAATTACATTATCAAGTTACGGAGACCTAGACAAAGAAGTGAGAAATCAAGTACAAAAAGCAAATAGATTAGCAGGATGCCTTAATAACACTATATTTAACCGACATATTAACACTGAGATGAAGTCAACAATTTATAAAGCCAGTGTAAGACCAATAGTGACATATTCATCAGAAACAAGACCCGATACAGTCACAACACAAAGACTACTGGAAACAGCAGAGATGAGAGTACTGAGAAGAATTACAGGAAATACACTGAGAGATCGAAAGGGGAGCGAAGATATTAGAAGACAATGTAACGTACAGTGTATAAACGAATGGACACTAAATAGAAAAAAAGAATGGAACAACCACATAACCAGAATGGGGGAGACACGTGTAGTCAAAATAGCACGAGATAAATCATTAATCGAGGTATCAATCCGCCAGTGAACAAGCAGAATCGCTTATAAAGAGAAAGGGGAAGAAGAAGAAGAAAAAGAAATTTCAAATTATCAAAATTTCCAGATATACCTTGTAGAAAAGATTAGCCTCTCATTTTTATTAAAAACGGAATAAATCAGGTAAATTATAACAGAACGAAGAAAAATAAGCCGCAAATAGCAACAGTCTAGAGCAGGGGTGGGCAAAAGCCGGCCCGCGGGCCGCATCCGGCCCTTTCGCTTATTTTATCCGGCCCGTTGAAAAATCCCACAAGCATTTTTTTAATCTCTTTTTTGTTAAAATTAACAGTATTAATGTGTGTAATGTTCATATAAATAATGAAATATGTACCTAAATAATAGAGAGTATTATAATTTCGAACAGTTGAAACTATATTCCTACTTTACTACATATAATTGAACAATCACTTCTCTCACTCTTTGAGACAGTGATGTTTTGGTTTTTTTTCCATTTTTTCTTCGAGTTTACCCTTCACAATCAGCTGCAACAACTCATACTTATCATTTCTGTGCCCTAATACGATATCTCTTCTTTTAATGATAGTCAGAAGTTCTCTATCTCTTCCCATTATGTGCAGCACCATTTCGTTCGTAATATGATCGGTCCAGGGTATTTTCAAAATTCTTTTAAAAAGCCACATCTCAAAAGCTTCAGTTTTCTCATTAAGTCAACATTAACAGTCCAAGCTTCGGCACCATAAAGAAGAATAGAGTGGATATAACATTTTATCATCCGATATCAGATTTGCAGATTGAGTCTTTGGTTACTCAGAAATTTCCCTATATTCAAAATGGCTGCTTTTGATAGCCTATTCTTCATCGAATTTTTGATTTCGGATTTAGATCTTCTGTAATACAGAATCGTATTATCCACTTGTTCAATATCTTCATTTTTTATCTGGATCCTTGTTATGAATGATACAATGGACCATATTTCTTTAAAAATTACGTGACATATTTTACTGGGCACAAATTGTTTGCATGCACACCCCAGTAAGATAATGTATTATTACTATTATCTATTGTAAACAGTAAAGTTTCTTTGTCCAAATGCTTTAACATATTTTTGTCAATGATCGAAAACATCTACCACAATAAAAGTAAAAGTAGAAGATGAACTAACTGATCCAATTGAAGCTGGCAATGGCATACGATAGGGGGATTCCCTGAGTTATTATTATGTTTACCCTTATTGTTCAACCTAATCATGGATAAAATAATAAAAAAGTAAGAACTAAAAAAGGATACCAAATGGGAGAAAAACAACTTAAAATAATCTGCAATGCAGAAGATGCAATACTAATCTCTCAGAGTGAAGATAATTTACAGCGGATTATGCTGCACCAATTTAATATAACCACCAGAAACATGTTAATCCCCTAAAAAGAACAAAATGCATGGTTATAACAGCACATCCAATAAGATGTAAATGGGAGCTGGAGGGTTATGTAATAAAACAAGTGAGTGAGTTTTAGGCGTCACAATATCTAGCTACGGAAAACTCGAAACAGAAGTGGAAGATCAAGTGAATAGAGCAAACAGAGTCGCAGGTTACCTGAATGACACAATGTGGACCAATAAAAATATCGGAAAAGAAATGAAAGGCAGAATTTACAGAACAGTCATCAGACTAATATTGACATACACGGCAAAAACACGACCTGACACAGAGAGGGCAAAAAGATTGCTCGAAACAGCGGAGATGAAAACCCTTCGAAAAATCGATGGCAAGACACTATGGGACTAAAGGCTGCCAACTTCTTTATATTTTCTACTTTTAGTGTCCAGCTTTCCACTCCATACAACAAAGTCGAGAACACGTAGCATCTTAAGGCTCTTATCCTCAGCTCCAGAGGAAGGTCTCGATTAACAAACATCTTTTTCATTTTTATAAATGCTTGGCTTGCAATTTCAATGCGTGTCCTGATTTCTCTACCCTGGTCATTGTTTTCATTTACCCAGGTTCTCAGATATTTGTAGTTATTCACTCTTTCTACTTGTTTTCCCTCGATATCCAACCTTCCTACTGTATGTTGCTTAGAAATAATCATGAACTTGGTTTTCTTAACGTTCATTTGTAGTCCATAGTCCATACTGACTTGATGTAATCTATTTACTAATAGTTGCAGTGCATCTAGACTGTCTGCAAAAATAGCGGTGTCGTCTGCGAATCTTATGTTGTTCAAGATTTTTCCGTTTATTGATATACCCTGTTCTTCCTCTGATATTGCTTCCTTAAAAATAGCTTCGCTATACAGATTGAATAACAATGGAGACAACACGCAACCCTGTCTAACACCTCTCTTGATTTTTATGGCCTCTGTTTCGACATTTTCGATTTTAACCGTTGCTTTTTGATTCCAGTACAGATTGACAATAACCCGTATATCTCGACTGTCCACATTCTTCTCTTTTAAAAGTTTTATGAGTTTCTGATATCGTACTCTATCAAAAGCCTTTTAACAATCTATAGAGCAGACATAGAGATCTTGGTTCATATCTAGTCGTCTTTGCGCGAGAACATTAAAAGCGAACAGAGCCTCTCTCGTTCCTAGTCCTCCTCTGAAACCAAACTGGGTGTCATCTATACCTTCCTCTATTTTTTTGTATAGTCTTCCATGTATTATTTTGAGGAATATCTTAAGTTTGTGGCTTATTAAAGCAATTGTTCTGTACTGGGAGCATTCTGTCGCATGTATTGACTTTGGTAGTGTTACAAATGTAGACAGCAACTAATCCTGGGGTATTACTCCTGTTGTATATACCTTGTTGAACAGATCTAAAGGTATATGCAGTGTTTCTTCGTCAATGCATTTAATTAGCTCAGTGGGTATCTAATCTGGGCCTACTGCTGTTGCGGTCTTTGCATTTCTAATGGCCTGTTCCAATTCGCACATTATTATTTTCAGTCCTGTTTGTTCCTGTGGTTCTTCTTGTATCATTCTAGGAACAGAACAGAATAATGGAAAATCCTAAGACAAGCCAGGGCCCAAAAAGGGTTTTCGAACTACTGATGGTGATGAAATTCCTCTCTATCTTCTGCTTTTCTTAAAAGCCTCTGTGTGTTTAACCCGGCCCAATTTTACCCTTCCTAATCAGCTGCAACAACTGATACTTATCATCTTTAAGTAAGTGTTCCAAATATGCTGTCTGTCTCCTTTTAATGGTTGTCAACATTTTTATGTCTCTTCCCATTATGTGCAACACCATTTTGTTCGTAATACGGTCGATTTTTGTTATTATTACAAATTACAAACCCTTTTTTCCAAAGAAGTAGTCAACATACATCAAAAGGGAATACCTAACTAAAATTTTGTTTTTAGACACAAAAAATGGCAAACTGTTTAAAAAACTAAGGAATGGGTAAAAGCCACTTATATTTTGATAAATATATTTAATAATATTAATGATTTATGTGGCGACACGCTTTAATTACTATTTTTGCCAATTTTATTTTTTAATAACTTTTCTCCAAACAGTCATATAAATTCACATCTAATATACAAACCAGATGCTAAGAAGTTTTACGAAACGAAATGTATCCCTAACCGTAATATGTTTCTGGTGTGTTCAGTTTAACAAACTGAATTCCCCATAAATTAATTACCTTTTCAGACTTTATGTCAACTTCTTAAAATACAGAAAGGTTCTCAACTTTTAAAACGCCAGATGTAGTAATTTATTGCCTTTTTTAGCCATATTGTAGAAACACAAACACATTAGCGTTTGTGGTTTTTTTCAGCCAGTCAGTCGATACACAACCACGGTTCGATTTACAACCTCCCGTCGGCAGTCACACCCCAGCGGGCGTCGGGATAGACGTGGTACGTCAACAACACACCCATTCGAGATATAAGCAAAACACGTTTTTTTATCGACTCAAATAAATTTATTATTGTTCATTGTTTACACTTATTTTTAATTGATTCCGTAACCTACCATCGGAACAATTATTATAAAGGGAAAACTCTACTCAACAAAACTAAAGGAAGAAAACTATGAAATTTTCACGTGTCAGTTTAATTTTGCTGATCAGTGTAGTTTCAGAACAATTTTATGTAAATCCTATTTATGAAATACGCCTGCAAAAGAACCAAAAGTTCAGAATCATTTTCTTTCTCTTCTTTTTTTTTTGTTTAAAAGTGTGGGTACGTCATGTACGTTATTATTAATGGATATGAATTGGCCCATAAAACTAGCCCGTTATCTGATAAGTTTTTAGTCGAAGCCCCGTCTAGACAGGACATGAGAAATTGGTTGTGTTATTTACCGAGAAGCCCGAAGTCTGACCTCCATTTTTATATTCACGTATACAGGAAAGTTAGCCACTTTTTGCTGGAATCACTTTCCGAAACTAATAATGAAATGTACTCAATCAAGCTCGGGTGATTTGTAAGGGGAATCAATTTAGTATTAGTGATGTATTCGAGATTTTTGTGTAATATAATATAAGCCGTGGATATCTTTATTATTGACCTTATTTAGCAGGCTCTCAAATATTGGATTCTTGTCTTTTGTATCAACTAATATAAAACTAGTAATGAAGTGCTCGTCTTTTGGTAATAGATTACGCAGTTCTGTCACACCAGCTTTAAATCATCTCTTTAAACACCAATTGTTGTTTCAACGGTTTGCATGCCGCACAACACAAACAGGATAAAATCTTTGACCAGAATATCTACAAACACTAAGGCGTAATATTCCGTTCATTACTAATGTCACTTTGAGCTCTCTATAAAACTCTGGTCTCTAATTAAGGTAAGAGGATTTAAACCTCCGAGGGGTTGAACCGGGTTGACATCTTATCGTAGTGACAAAAAAACTACAAAATAGAATGCAATTATTTTAAATGTTAACATTAAGATTTTTATTTGTAAAATGTATGCACTATGTGTTCTTGAAAAACATTAAGTATAATATATTTATAGTATTTATTAACATAGTATGTACATTAGCTGTAATGAGTAGGTAAAATAAGAAGTAACAAATTGTAATATTATAATTATAATAACCATATTTCACTAATTATCAATATCTTAATACATTTAGTTTTGATTGAGACTGGCTGGATGACTATAGTCCAAGCCAAAAAAAACTGGCTCTAAGTCTTGTATGTAAAGTCTTGGTCTAGGATCATTCCCAATTGATTTTGCAGGTATTCGGCAGTATGACTCATGAACTGAAGAGAAGAATCGTCCTTAGGTGGGTAGCATTTGGAAAACTGAGAAAAACTTTTAAAAGTGAGTTGCCCACATGCCTAAAGAGAAAGGTATTTGATCAGTGCGTTCTCCCAGTCTTGAGGTACGGATCAGAAACACTTACCTTAACTAAAGCCTCGGCTACTAAACTAAGTCACGCAGAGAAGAATGGAGCGGTCAATGCTACGAATAACTCTGCGAGACAAAATCAGAAACGAAGAAATCAGGAGAAGAACAAAGGTGACTGACGTCATCGAAGGGATAGCCAGGTTGAAGTGGAAATGGGCAGGACACATAGCCAGAATGACAGATGGACGATGGACAGAGAGGTTATTATAATGGAGGGCAAGAGAAGCGTCGGTCGACCGCCTACAACATGGACTGATGACTTAAGAAAGCTAAATAAAAACTGGATGAGAGTGGCGCAGGATAGATGGGGTTGGAAACGAGGGAAGGAGGCCTATGTCAGCAGTGGATTTTTGAGGCTGGATGAAGAGGCAGTATGATTTACAAGAGCTTCAGATAATTTTTGTTCAATAATTTCGAAGACGTCGGCTTGGACTGTAATGGCACCATCGTTTGTATAGTTGTTGAATACAGTTAGGGCCAGAACTCTTCCTTGTGGGAGCCCGTTATTTTGTGTCGTTCTCCGACTTTTGTTTACTAGGGATTCTACGAAACGTCTTTGGTTATACTGTAAAGTTTGTCAAGAAACAGCCTATAGTTAACTAGCTGTAAAGTCGTTAAAGTCTACCCTGATGATTTTGAGATTTTCGAAACTATTTTCTATGTATTGAATTGGTTTAAACTATTTTTACCAGGTCTAAATCTAGCTTGTTAGGTAATGAAAAGAATTTCAGTAGCAACTGTCAGTCTGTTAAGGAGCATTCGTTCGAGTACCTATATAGGTAGCATAGCAGCGATGTTGGTCTATAACTGTTGGGATCATCTCTGTCTTTCCTAGGTTTCAAGAAGGTTGTAACTTTGGCTTTCCTCGAGATTTTATGCAGTTTCTTAAATTTACAACACTTGTTCATTGGTTTTGCTAGCCACTACCTTGGTATTGGGTCAAATTTCTATATTTGTTCAGTTCTTTTATCATAAAGGCTTCATGCTTTGTCATTTTTACAGAAGTGGAAATTGAAACGTTAATAAAATCATTTTTCAAGTTAAATTGTGGTTTATTTTTTAATTATAATAATAAATTTTTACAGAGGTTGATAGCTTTGTTGATTTCCTCCAAGGTTATGATCTTGACAAGTCTTCAGTTTGATTTTCTGGCTGTCGTGAACGTTTTTCCTTCCAAAAATTTTCAGAGCCCATGATTTTACCACTTTTAAGCAGTTGATGAGCGATCTGGTCAGTTTTAACCAGCCAAACCAGACCTTTGTGCTATTTTTCCTCAAGTTCAGGCCCTTTATTGTTGTTATCCATCTATATATCGCTTTCTTTTGATTTCTGTGTTTAGATAGATTATTTTTTGTCCTTCGGCGATAGTCTCAAGGCTGAAGAGACGGTAACAGTAAATTCCTCAAGTCAAGCAGCATTTTCTGGGATTAACGGCGGTGCACAGCTAATTGTACATCCTTGACGTATAATTGCCCGTGAACACTATTTAGCAGCTTTCACAAAGTATTTGTATTCCTCTAGGATAGGCCTTGTATGTCGGAATTTTTTGTCTATCAGCTTGGTAAAACTAGACTTTTTAGAATGAATTATTGACTATTTTGAGAGAATTTTTGTTGACAACACTTATGGTGTCATCCAGTGGCGGCCCGTGCGGTAGTGCCATAGAGCCATGGCACTACCTTGCTAACTATCCATAAACATATTTTTTATCTTCAAAACTTTTTAATTCCTATTAATTTTTTTGTGTGTATTTCTTTTGATCTTCATAAATTATATAAAATATGGCAACTATGGGCGCAATACAATCCCTGCCGACAGCGGAGAGTATTCGACAGGAGAATCTCCTTCGCGCCGAAGTCAGTACTGGCACGAGTAAAGAGAGAAAGATTTTACGAGCATTATATGTAAGTGACAGAGAAAGAGCTATATTGGACTATTAGTAGGTTTGTTCGTAGAACGATCAGCAACCGTTGCCAACCATCAGAGGCATGCGCGTTCGTAATCTACGAACTCTAACTGTTAACTGCGCAGCGCCAACGGTTAACTGCGCATGCGTCTGATGGTCGGCAACGGTTGCTGATCGTTTGGATCGTACTACGAACAAACCTAGTATACCTTAACATTAGAATCTCTGTGCCAGGCACGAGGGTATGAAGCCAGGTCTATTTATTTTGAGTTTCTTTACGTGCTGGTTTGTCGCTTTTATTATGTATATTTTCTGTTAAAAAGTTTTTGTATTTATAATTAAACTTTTAGTGCATCATGATCGTGGGTATTTTGATAATATTTTGATTATTTATTAAGCTTAATTTATTAATTGACAATAAAGATTAGTATTTTAAAAATTTTTTTGGTGGTTTTTCGCTAGAAAAAAAACTACAAATGTTATAAGGTGTTGTGGAGCTTTCGAGTTAGCTTTAAGAGGTCACGACGAAAAAGAAAATTCAGAAAATAGAGGTATATTTAAGGAGCTGGTCAATTTTAGCGCCGAATTAGACAACGACTTAAAGGTTCATATTATTCAAAGTACCAGATCTTTCAAAGGTCTTCTCCGGACATTTAGTTGCTTCTAATTTATTTATGTCGGAGAAGTTTTTTGCTTGTAAGCATTAGTTCTCCGAATCATTTCTTAATGAACCATGGAGACAATTTTAATTTTTAAGCAAAACTCGGTTTAAAACTGAATTAGAAGTAGGTACTGTATTAGCGAGACGAATTAAGTACTACCTCTGAGGCTGTTTCGCTATCGGTTTTATTGTAGAGGGAAGGTTTAAAAAGCACATTTGAAGAAACTATTAAACTTTTAAGTATTTTAGTTACCATTCCTATACCAACATCTGAAGCAGAACGCTGTTTTTCGATGTTTACATCGAAACCTAGTGCTTTAGGTATGCTATCTGCAGAAAAGCATTTTGTAAATAGTATTGATAATTTTAATTATAAAGTCATTGAAAACTTTGCAACCAAAAAATAGAAGAATGAACTTTATATATCGTAAACTTTAAAAGTGACATTACAAAAATTTGTGCATATGTGTGAATAATGAAATAGTATTATTTTTATAAATTGGTAAATAGAGACTAAATCGTAATAACAATTTTCAAGCACTATCAGCAGTAAATGCTGGTGGTAGGTTAAGAGGTTTTTGTTATTAATTAATTTACGGAACTGTTTTGATCAATGTTGGACAGTTGCTTGGCACCTCAGATCAATAAACTTAAGATATGTACATAAGATTAAAGTATCCGCGTATATTTTTTTTTAGTTTTTGTTGTCAGTATACCTTTTTTTGACAATATCGTGAATCCGTCACTAAAAATTTTGGCGGCTGCCCGAGTTGTGGCACTACCTTCTTAAAGTGGTACGAGACGCCACTGGTGTCATCAAGGCTTTTGATTGTATGAAACACGAATTACGTGGAAATTTAAATGAAAATATATTGATTTCCGTCATTCCTAACAAACCTAACACAATATATTGACATAAGAAAAATAAAGAGACTCAAAATTCTGTCGAACTACCAGTTCAGCGAGAAGAAGTACCCTCAGGTACTGTTTTGGTGTCTCTCGTGTTTATCAACGTTCTGCTCATATATCAGAACATAATTAGATGAAAAAGACACTTAACACTTTTACATTTAAATAGCTTGATACCGACAAACACAAAAAAAAACTAATTTTGTAGTACTTTATTCGTCAAAAAATAAGAAATATGTTAAAATAAATATTCATTTTAGTGCAGAAATTGCTAAAAAGAAAATTATATGAAGTTTTTGGGTTTGGAACTCAATAAAACATGGAACTCTTCGGGAGTTAGTTTCTTTATAGTTTTAATGTATAATTTTTTATAAAAAACGTCTTTTTTATTGAAATTTCTCTGAAAGGTAATCAAATGTTTCTACTGTCTTCTCCATTATCCTTTGTATTTCCATACCTTCACATAACATTATATAACCAACTACACACTCCATGTATCTTTTAAGTTATATTATAAGTAAATACTAACTATATTAAACGGTTTATATAACCCAGTTTACTTTGTGTTTGACTGCCCATCAAAACTAAATCTAAAACAAACTCGAATAGCCGAAACCACCCCTTTATGCAAATTCTACATCCTAAGTCATCTTTCCCGTTATCTGTATCTACAAACACCAACTCGAGCCCAAAACTAGCCCGTCAGTAGTTTTGCTCTCATTTCTACCCTTTTAATGCGTTTTATTGTGGTTTCCTCTAGGGGAAGGACATACATCAACTAGCCTGTGCGTTTCATGTGCAATGTCTGTGAAATTATTTAGAGGAAAAGATCTCTTTGACTGTATGTAGAGTTGAAAACTGAATGCTGAAACATAAGCAAAACAGTACATTAAATATATTATAAGGATATACAAAAAAATTATATTAGACAAGGCGAAAACGGCGGGTTCGAAGGGAAAAATATTCCCATCAGATTTTTTTGCATAATAACATTCGTGAGACATCCCAGAATAAGGTTCGAGAAGTCGCCCACGTGAAAAGTGGGCCAATTTTTTTTTTAATCAAATTGCAAGAATCAATATTTTTGGCCCGAACAATTTTTTCTTTAATTTTTTGGACCATTCTGGACAAAAAAGGTCTCTTATAATTTTTCTCTTAAAGTTGATAGTTTTCGACTTATAAGCAATTTAAAATTGAAAAAAAACTAAAAGTAGCAATTTTCAAGGCTTAATAACTCCGTTAAAAGTTATTATTATGAAAGTCAATATATGACTAAATTAAAGTTTAAAGCCCCCCTACAGGATCCTGAAGAAATTTTTGTCATTATTTTATTACTAAGCTGTTATTTTTAAGTAATAATAATAAGCACCATGCACGTGTGCGGCGGCTGTAAATGCTGAGTGCGAGAGAGAAGCCATTCCAGCAGTCCAATTGTGCATCTTACTCGCACTCACATTTACAGCCGCATCAATACGATCTAACCGCTCATTATTATTAATTAAAAATAACAGCTTAGTAGTAAATTAATGACACAGATTTCTTCAGGATCATGTAACGGCGACTTTAAACTTTGATTTAGTCATTTTCTGACTTTAATAGTAATAATGTTTAACCGAGTTATTAAGTCTTAAAAATGGCCATTTTCGCGTTTTTCAAAATTTTAAATTGCTTATAACTCGAAAAAGATCAATTTTAGGGAAAAATTATAAGAGACCTATTTTGTCCAGAATGGTCCAAAAAACCTAAAAAAAAATAGTCCGGTCCATAAATATTGATTTTTGCAATTTGATTAAAAAAAATTGTTAAAAAAAATTGGCCCACTTTTCACGTGGGCGACTTCTTGAACCTTATTCTGGGATGTCTCACGAATGTGATTATACAAAAATATCTCATGGGAATATTTTTCCCAACGAACCCGCCGTTTCCGCTTTGTCTATATAATGATTTTGAAATTTTGAAGTCGATTAGAAAATTATCGAAATTAAGTAATTACACAAATGCGTCAAAATTATCGATAATTTTGCTTGAAAGCGTATTAGTTTAAGTAATGAAGCTTAAAATAGAACAAAACCTCGCAATTTTTACAGAATGGATCGATTTTCTTGAAAATTTGAAAATGAGTAGTGGATAGTCCAAGAATCAAAATCTATATTCAGGCTGCAAGGCGCTTTTACCATGGGGGTGGTTGCCACCCATCTCGGGGGTGGAAATTTTTTATTTTATTTTGACCGCAAAAGTTGGTAAACACATTCATTCTAAGCAAAAAACGTTTTATACATTTTTTTGATAAAAGTAATAGTTTTCTATTTATTCGCTACCGAAAGTGTTGGTTTAAATAGAAAAATCATTGTTTTTAATCAGTTTTCTGCTAATAACTCAAAAAGTTTTCGTCCTATCAAAACAAGTTTGCTTAACAAAAATGTACCTTTTGAAAAAATAAACAAAACCGTTTATCATTTGGTTTAAGACCAATAGTAATCGAGCTATACTTTATTATATGTTAGCTCTTCTTCGTAAAATGCAAAATATTGTAGTTGCAAAGTCAAAAGATGGGAAAACTATGCATTTTTCGAGGATAACTTGTTCAAGTGAATTTAAAGTATTTAAAAATATCTATCTCCAGAATTTAAAAAAAATAGTCCCTAGCTCAAAAATTAAGTGACATAGTAAAAAAACTGTCAGTCCCTATTTTTTTCAGCGAAAAAGTCATCGGAAACTTCCCCCTATTCTCCACCCTAATTAAAATTGGTCCTTAAAATTATCCTTATTTGGCCTTCTTAATTTATGTATTATTAATAGGTTCTAGACTAGAGGTTTGACCGGCTTAGTATGATTAGTTTAAAAAAAAATTGAGTTAAAATCGAATAACGAATTTTTGTACTTTGGTAAAAAATGCCCTTTTCTTCAGAATAGAAAGATTAGCATCAGAGATACGAAAAAATATTTAAATATAAAATTGTAGGCTATTTAATTCTCAAGAATCTGGTTTGCAAAAATTTTTTCTACGGCAAAAATTGAGTGAGCTATTGACAATTAAAACTTGTAATAACATGCAAAAACCATCTAAAGTCACCTCTTTTTGCGAATGAGGATTTTAGAAGGATTTAATATTAATAGCCTTATAGGTGCTGTAAAAAGCTACAAAATTCTTTTTTAACAAACTTTCTAGTATAAAAAATAAAAAAGTTACGGTTAAAAGATCAATATATATTTTTTTAAGGAGATATCTTATTGGAAGCGTAATAATGTAAATTAGCGGTGTTCTTAGTCATCGGTCTAATTCATTCTTCTTTATTTATGTATTATTAATAGATTTTAGAAGTTTGACTGGCTTAGAATGATTAGTTTTTAAAAAAACGGAGTTAAAAGCGAATAACGAATTTTTGTAGTTTGGTAAAAAATTCCTTTTTCTTCAGAATAGAAAGATTAGCATCAGAGATACGAAAAAATATTTAAATATAAAACTGTAGCTTATTTAATTCCAAAGAACTTTAATTGCAAAACTTTTTTTACGGCAAAAATTGAGTGAATAGTAAATGAGTATAATACCGAAAAACATTGATTTTTTCGATATAAAACTAACACTTTCAATAGCGAATACATCGAAAACTATTAATTTCATCAGAAAAATGTATAGAACCTTTTTTGCTTAAAATGAATGTTTTTATCAACTTTTGCAGTCAAAATATAATAAAAAATGTCCACCCCCGAGATGGCGTGGCAACCACCCCCATGATAAAAGCACCTTTCGGCATTATATGGATTTTGATCCTTGGACTATCCACTACGTATTCTCAAATCTTCAAGCAAATCGATCGATTCTGTAAAAATTGCGAGGTGAAAAGCTTCGGTTCCTGGACTATTAGAGTTCAATTTCATATTTTGGCAAAAGAGCCCGACTCCGATTGAGGAGGGCTCTTTCGCGAAAATATAATTCCGTGGTAATTTTAGTATGGACTGGAATTTTGATCATTTTATGAACTACCAGCTTACTATAATCACGACCGCCAACGCTGGTGGTGTACCCTCGATACTCGAGGGGGCAAGCTCCGTCGGAATGGTCCCACCGAATTTATCAAAAAGTGAATGTTTATTAATTTTCCAGTAACGTAGGGTGCCAAACGTGCACTCTTTTCTTTTCACTATTATATATTTACCATTTCTCTTTGCCGACGTAAACTGGTGAAGAGTGTCACGCCACACTCCATCCGATCCTGGCTTTAGACCAAACAAGTCCTGATACTCAGCCGTCGGTCTCATTTATATTCCTTATTTGCATTTTAAAATATGTAATGTAGTGACTCTCTGGTCCAGCTCGGCTTCGGTTACAAAAATGTCTTCGGCGATATTTCTCACGCGAAGGGCATTAAGAGAAACACATGTCGCCGGTTTCCCAGGGGTTAGAGACCACCGCCGCCGCAGGAAGAGAAGAAGTGCGCTCCTCAACTTTTCATACATCAACATTTTATGCAACACGTGCTATAAAACATCCCCCATTTCGGTCATGTAGGGCGTATATCTTCATTAGGCTGCTAAAGGTCGTTCCAGAGAGATGTGGGATGGATCCGCGACAGTGACAGGGAGGAAAAGGGTTGGGGAGTATTGGGACTGATAATTTCGTTTCTGCAGTCTCTAGTAAAATAACAGTAGGTAAAACTGGGAACTGGGTGATTCAGTAATTACTTAAAAATTGCACAAACAGAAATTCCAAGAACAACTAAGAGCAACTGCATTAATAAATAAATATATATTTATTATTACAAAATTTAGAATTCATTTCTGCATTGTAGAATTCGTAAAAAAAAGGAATATACTGTTGTGATCTTACTTTTGAAATCTAATGATGTTCTCAGATGTAATTTATCTTAATTAATTAATCAATAATTATATTATCAATCAAAGAGATCAAATACCAATATAGTGTCAATCTCAGGGCTATATTATAATATCAATTACTTACTTTCGTGGCTTCAAAGTATTTCTCAGTGGATTCCTAATCGGGATAGATAAAAGAGAGTAAAATAATACACACATACGGATTTCAATTAGAAATTATAAAAATCGTTTATTTTATCTAAATGGTAATAACTGCTTAATATTTCTTATATTTTATCTTTCTACCTTTATTTAATACAACCGTTACAAAAATGGGAATCTTATTTCTTTTTGTCTCCAAATTTATTTCATTTATTATGAACTATTATAATTTATCAGTAACAAATTGATTTAGGTTTGATGAAAATTCTTTTAATAGTGATTGTGTACCTCAATTTTCAATGTGGTATTTAATACACAAACCATACATTCATGTCATAACAAAATAGACTGACCTTTACTGATGATTTGACAATGTCTTCACACAAAACACGTTTCCTCTTGGCTTGGGTTGCGATCCAACGACTCGTCCCAGTCTTCCAGTAATGCCTCTGCTCCTTTGAAAACTACGCCTCGTACAGCACTCGTTCCTGCCTTCTCCTGATGCCGTGTTCTACCTTTTTCAAACACTTCAACAAAACCGGGATACTCTAGACTCAAGGAGTTATATACTATCTCGACTCGGTCTATCACTCGTTCCACGATATCTTACTTTTTATTTTTTTTTAAAGACAAAACTAACCAACCCGGCGTTTCACTTTTTTGTACACTCTTCTCGAACACTGGACTTCGCCTCTCGATCGCTCAAAACATCTTGACTCTCATCCCTCATTCATTCTCCTCCTTCCAAATACCCCTTCCAGCATTCCAAAATCACCCAATCCCAAGCAACTTTCAATTATCCGTATTTACCAACACAAACTTTCCTTTTTCTAAATATCTTAATGGATTTCAAGAAAAAATAATATTCCCCATTTAAATTTTACTTTCCACATTAACCCTCTTTACAAATTTAATAACCTATTATCTTATTTACTAGAATATGAATTATCGGTGGTTATTCACACCTTTCCACGAACACTTTCTTTTTAACCATCACTCTAATTGTTTACTTGAGTCGTATTGTTCCTGGGGTTCGTAAACACTTCGCCGAAACACTTTCTTAAAAACTACCTATACATAATTTGTTTTATACAGGGTGTTCCAAATTTACATGCCCGCGGTCGAGAAAAACGAAAACCTTTATTTTTATTTGAATTTTAAATATAACTATAGACTTTTATTTCTTATGTCAAATAGAAATATAACAATACATAAGTGACTAGAGACCGCATTAAAATACCAGACATTTCGACCACTATTTAGTTGGAACAATTCGAATATTAAATCGATGGAAGAAGACAAAGAAATTAATAACACTCAGAACAATATCACTCAGAAGAGAAAATAATAGTAAAGAAAACCAATGAAAAACAAAGAAACCAAACAAGGTCTAAATACAAGGTTGTAGTATGTTATCAACAACTGAAAAGTGAAAAGGAAAGCTCATAGATATTATATGCGCATTACAGGTAATAAAAAATGCTAAAACAAAGTATTAAACATTTGTGAGGTCTCCAAAACAAGGGGAATAAGGTTACAGAGCAATGGTAGAAGTTGAAATACTAGTCAATCAAAAATAAAAGACTTGAGTCATTATTGTAAGAATAAACTCCGACTCCTTGTTATAAGGTTATTCTATAAATGACCCAATAGAGTTGCAGCTGTACAGAAAATGGAAAATCAAAAATAGGACATGAAAGTTTCTGTATGACAGTTAATAAAACTGTCTTGGAAGATTAAATTTCAAAAAGTATACCGGGATAGGCTTCAAGGAATACGTATACAGGGTGAGGCAAATAAAGGGCCTATTAGAAATATCTCGAGAACTAAAGGCAATAGAATCATGAAAATTTGAAATAAGGGGTTTTTGAAGAGTCATCTATTTACTGAAAATATTTTCATCTATTTGCTACTTCCGGTTACACTGGAAGTTGCTTATAACTTCGTTTTTTTAAATGGGACACCCTGTATATTTTTACATTTTTGGATTCTCTTCTATGTCTTCTTTCTTAAAATATGAGGTTTTGTAATAATATACAGGGTATTTTAAAAGATAATTACATTTTTTTTATTAATTTCGTAGCAACATTCACACACTGTAGAATTGTAGTAGTTTGACATCTAAAACTCTACTTACGTTGAAATGACTTTTAATATAGTCTACTATTGTTAAGAATCATTAGTATAGCTAAATTTTTTATTTTAGTATACAGGGTTGGTCGAAACACGGAATTAGTATTTTCTAAGTTTTTTAATTGCTGTATGGTAATTATTACCTTTTTTAACTTTATGAATCAGTTCAGATCAGTTATTTCACGCAACTTACTGAATTTGTTTAACAAAAGATTGAGACAGCGCTGGATGGAAATTAATTTTCTGCTAAAAATGTTTTTTTACGTTTTTTTAGTATGTTTATGGATAAGACCTGGTAAAAGCCCTGACCTATAACCTGTTATATATTTCTTGAAAATAAATCGGCATAAACTGACCGGATAAAGTTTAGATTTCAGCGGTCGAGTATTTGTATTTAACATTGTCGAGTAGCCATTGTTGCAATGGTTAAACTCAGTTGTAAACACGACTGGACGGATTTCGCATTTGAGCGTTCGCTTATCTTGTAGTTGTTAATTGCTCACTCATAGGTCGATAAACACTGACATGATTAAAATGGATAGTGCATTTACTAGAAATTGTTTGTTTACTAAGCCAGGGAGATATTTCAGTAGCATCATTCCCTGCAGTTTTGTGTTAATCAAAAGTTTAACGGCTGTATTCGACAACTGAAAACTGGGTTTTTGAAATAGGATTTTTTTCTCTGTGCTTGTAAAAAACAAAATTTTAGTGAACTATATTTGACAAAAAGTTGGTTTTTGTTTACAGGCCTTAATCATTAATCTATATAAACATTTTTTGTGCCTTGCATTATTTCCTTTCAAAATTTCGTTGGAATTTTTGTCTTGATGAATAGACAGATTAGATAGTAAAATATTCGACAAATTTCAGCTTTGAGTGCCTGCCCAACCAATTAGTAGATACTTTTTCTTACTTGTAATTTACACTACATCTTAAAGTGAAATTTTCAAAATAAATAAATCTTGACTGACAGCAGACAATGTAAACAAGCTTTTACTTCCAAAAGCAACTTGATATTATTTTGTTTTTATTAAAATTAAAGCTGATGAATTTTGTGCCAAAACTTTTAGGACATAAGTTATTAAATAAGTATTATCTCTAAATTTAACTCTTTAGTTAATGGAATTTAAGACATACGATTAAACAGAATATAATCTGGGCAGATTATTGGAGAATAGGTCATTTTTTGGAAAAGTTATTTACCAGCAATTTTATTGCTGGAATCGAATCTTATTTATGATTGTATATATTAATAATATAGGTATGCAAAGTTCGCAGATAGTGTGCTACTTTTTTTATAAACAAAATGGCGCCCGAAAATCGTGTTTTTTTCAATTTTTGCTCTATAACTCCAAAGATTTTAACTTTACACCAAAAACACCCAAATAAAAATTCACCGTAATTAAATTCTGCATAGAGACGTGTTTTTCCCGATTTACCTTGACGAAAATTTTCCCCGGAAAATGCGGGTTTTTCCAAGAAAATCTGTAATTTTCAACTAAAATTTTAGATAAGTAATTGTTTATCAATAATGAATTAACTTGGCAATATAAAATATCTTTTCGTATAGATTATAATTCCAGAAGCAGATGGAAATTGAATGAACAGTTTAGCAACAATTGAATTGTTAATTAAAAATTTACGGTCGCTATAATAACCACAATAACTATGATACATAAGAATAACTATGATTTTTGTATAAAAAGACACTGTACCTATCACAGAATTGAAATTGGACTATTTAAGCAGCCTCAGGAATATTTTAAAGTTATAAACAATTTTTTGGCTTATAAACAAATAGAATATTTAGGGAAATATTAAATTAAATTAAATCATGAAAAGGGTGTTGGAAAAAAGCGGTAGGACACTGCAGGACACTAAAACATTTAATTGTGATGGGTGGTTCCTAAGATACAATCGGTCAAAATTGACCGGCATTTACGGCAAAGATATAAACAATAGGATCATAATTTTCAAACCATTACCTTTTTATTTTTGTCTCCTTTCTCCACACCAATTTTCATATCTTTAAAATACTCATAACATATATTATTATAATAAAAACAATCGATATTACAATTGAAAATTGCCAAAAAAAACAAAATTCCAATCAAAAATTAGGTTGAAGAAAATGTAATCTCAAAGTTCAAAATCGGTACACGTTAAAAAATGCATTTTCTCGGCTTCCCATGGAGCAATTTTCTTCATTCTTTTTTTGTTACCAAGTAACTCGAGTAGAGTTTTGTTTTGTTATAATAAATTAATTTGTTTATTATAACAAACATTTCTAATTTGTTTAAATAAAGATTGTTTAAATAATTATATAGCTTCCAAAGGAGAATATTTGTGTTTTTAACGTTAAAAGGTACACTTGTAGTAATTTTATCTAAAAAAAGTCTACAGCTGGAAAAAATATGTAGTTTTCTTTTCTTATAAATAAATTAATCTATTATAACAAAAACAAAAGCAAGTTTGACATTTAATAATGCGTTAGTTAGATGGCTGTACTCGAGTTACTTGGGAACAAAAAAAGAATGAAAAAAATTGCTCCATGGGGGGCCGAGAAAATGCATATTTTTAACGTATACTGATTTTGAACTTTGAGATTATATTTTCTCCAACCTAATTTTTGATTGGAATTTTGCTATTTTTGCCAATTTTCACTCGTAATATCGATAGTTTTTACTATAATAATATATGTTATATGTTAGTATGTTAAAGATATGAAAATTGGTGTGGAGAAAGGGGATAAAAATAAAAAGGTGATGGTTCGAAAATTATGATCCTCTTCTTTATATCTTTGCTGTAAATGCCGGTCAACTTTGACCGGTTGTATCTTAGGAACCACTCATCACAATTAAACGTTTTTTCTTTTAGAAGAAGTGTCCTGCCGCTTTTTTCCAACACCCTTTTCATGATTTAATTTAATTTAATATTTCCCGAGATATTCTATTTGTTTTTAAGCCAAAAAATTGTTTATAATTTTAAAATATTCCTGAGGCCGCTTAAATAATCCAATTTGAATTATGTAAAGTATATTAGATAGGTACAGTGTCTTTTTAGACAAAAATCATAGTTATTCTGATGTATCGTAATTGTTGTGGTTATTATAGTGACCGTAAATTTTTAATTAACAATTCAATTGATGCTAAACTGTCCATTCAATTTCCATCGGCTTCTGGAATTATAATCTATACTAAAATAGCTTTTATATAAATAGCCTATTTATGATTCTTGTAAGCTTTGTCTATAAAATTGTTAAATTTTTCATGACAATAAAGCATATGTCTATTTTATTCTATTACCAAGTTATTTAATTATTGATAAACAATTACTTATCTAAAATTTTAGTTGAAAATTAAAGATTTTGTTGGAAATACCCGCCTTTTCCGGGGAAAATTTTCATCGAAGTAAATCGAGAAAAACACGTCTCTATGCAGAATCTAATTACGGTGAATTTTTATTTGGATGTTTTTGGTAAAAAGTTAAAATATTTGTAGTTATAGAGCAAAAATAAAAAAACATGATTTTCGGGCGCCATTTTGTTTATAAAAAAGTAGCACACTATCTGCGGACTTTGCATACCTATATTATTAGATAATAAATACAATCATAAGATTCGATTCCAGCAATAAAATTGCTGGTATATAACTGTTCCTTGTATTTTGCTAATTAGCCCAGAGTAATATATTATCTGTGTGATATTCTAATGTTAATTTTATTGGTTGTTGATTTATGCATTTTCACGCCACTAATCTTCAGATTCATCAACAAATCCCAAAGTCTTCGATATAGCTGTCTAATAAGCGCCCTTATTCACCGCACGTATGCAACCACACACACATACAACACACGTACAGAGTAAGCAAAATGATTAATACACCCCGACTAATCCATTAGGCTTTCAGAAGGATTAGTGAGGGGCAGAGGCACAGAACACCAACACTTCCACGGAATGTGTGTTATGTCCCATGGCTGCCACACATATTCATTTACTTTTGGGCCTTAATCTGCATTACTACGGCCTATATTCTGTAACTGTTCTAAGTTATTTTCCCTCGAGGATCCTAATGAAGATGTACTGTTGTTTTCACGAGCCCTTTTTGCCCAAAATGTAAGCGAAATAAGATGAAATTTGTTATTATACGAGGTGATTTGTAGGCTGGTTTTAGCAGGTCGCTAGGGAAAGAGTTTCAAGTTTTAATGTGTCTTTGTAGTGCTTCTGAACATGCCTTATTTATCCTTATTTATACCGATTAACTAGGGCTCTGACGTTATGTTTATAATAAATTCAAGAAAAGGCTAATTTACTATACAAATAGTAGAAAAATAACGCAACGTAAGAGATATTATTTAAAAGAGGACTTTGCAAACAATTTCAATGAATGTAAAAGACAAGGATAAGATTTATTTGCTTAAAAATTCAACCATTGGTAGAATATTTGATCATAGTCCGGTTCAAAGATTACCAATCAAATTTATGATTTAGGAAGATGGACATGGACAATAAATTAGCATAGCCATCTTACTACCATTTAGAATTTAGGGCGTATTTTTGCAATGTAATAATAATCTGGGCAGATTATCGGAGATTAAGCCATTTTTGGGAAAAGTTATTTACCAGCAATTCTATTGCTGGAATCAAATCTTATGATTGTATATGTTACAGTTCAAGTTGATTCTCAGTTAGAGTTGACTCCAACTAGTTGGAGTCAACTCCAACTGAAACGAGCAGTAAAAGTTGATTTTAAAAATTTAAATCAACTTTTACTAGTTGGAGTTGACTCTTCCTGGATCGATTCAGTAAATGTTGATTGTACGAGAATCTCAAGTGCATTTTTAATGAGTGTGCGTTTCTTTGTTTTGGCCGTTTCAACTACTTATTAGTATAGTCTGTAACGTCGCCCCCGTTAGGTAAATTATTCTGATTCGATTTTTTGTACAAACTTACTTAAAGAAATACATCCGTATAACAATCCTTATAACAAATACGCAGGGTGTCACGCGGTACCGCGATCGAAAAATTGTTTAACCAATTTCAATAAAGTCAATCTCAATCTTAAAAAACATTAACACTTACTTACATCTTTGAGAAAGTTTTTTTAAGTTTAGACGAAATAAAAACTTCGTATGACAGTAATGACAGTAATCACAAATGACTTTTGCATGATGGCCGGATTTGATGTTTAATTGATAGTTATCAATATTGTATACCTACCTAATTACTAAATCTGTAAAGTTTTGATTTATTTTTTATGAATATAATTGCGAAACACTACAGAATTTTACTTTTTGACATAAATTTTATTAATAATAAGATAAATTTTGTACAATATTTTTAATAATTAAAGTAAATAAATTTTAATTTCACTCAAATAAATAATCGATTGCTGCCATTGACCACTTACATTCAATCTCGGTTAATTTGATTAATTATCGCGGTAGGTAAAGTAACATTCTTCTTTCAATACAACAAAGTGTTACTTTACTGCCGAAAATGAGGGCAAATGAGTACAATAATGAATGATTTTAGTGATGTTTGGCGATAAACAATGATTTTAAACAAATTCGCAAAAATACACACACCGGCAAAATTAGCCGAACGCCTTAAAAATGGGACATGTTTGATGTCTCGAGTTTTCTAAACCACTGATCCGATTTGAGTGATTCTTTTAGTTTGTTATAGCCTTATTTTTGAAGAATCTCGTTGTAATAATATTGTTGCTAGATAGGTAAATATCATTTTATACCGGGTGTACAAATCATGCTGTATTTTTTTCTTAAAGTTTGGAACAGTCTGCGGAATATTCTAGCACATGTAAAATATTAAAATTAACAGTCGATTGTAGATTTAGGCTTCCTTAACATTTTTCTTTTTGATTCATTTACTTATGTGAGATAATAAAAAAGTTATGTGCGTTAACAACTATCCATGTTTTTCATCAATAAATCCTCATAGAAGGGGAGGAAAGTATACTAAATTTGCAGTTACTCGAGTTTTATGGGAACCTATTGGATTGTGAAGAGTATGTGCTAAAATCAGAAAAAGGTTAAGTTAAATTTTTCATAAAGTGGGGGACTTTTCATTTTTTAATTTAATTTTCCATTTGAAACAATCATTTTTCTCCGATTATAGCGCTATCTATCCATAATTAGAAAAAATGTGTCGAATAAAAGTTGCTTATTTTTACGTAAAGAATCCAAATCTGCAATAAAAATTGGGGGCTTCTATTTGAGATTTAACATTAAATCCACCACCCCACCTCCGAGGAGGTTCGTGACACCCCACGGAGAGGGGAGGGGGGTAAATTAAAATTTTTAAATACGAACCCTGCGATATTTCGCGAAATGAACATCAGATCGTAAAACTGCAAAATACACCTATTCAATATTTTTCAAAAATCTACCGAATGGCACCAAACACGACCCTGACGGAGGTGGACTGGGGGGTTACTTTAAAATCTTAAATAGACATCTTTACAAACTGCAAATTTAGCATACTTTCCTCCCCTACTATGAGGATTTATTGATAAAAAACATGGCTAGTTGTTAAAGCACATAACTTTTTTATTTTCCAACATAAGCAGATGAATCAAAAAAGAAAATGTTAAGAAAGCCTAAGTCTACAATTGGGTTTTAATTTTAAAATATTATATATACTAGAATATTTCACAGGGTGTTCAGAACTTTAAGAAAAAACACAGTATGATTGTAACACCCGGTATAAAACGACATGTACCTGTCTAGCAACAATATTATTACACCGATATTCTTAACTAATAAGGCTATAACTTACTAAAAGAATCACTCAAATCGAACAACAGGTTTAGGAAATTCGAGACATCAAACATGTCCCATTTTTAAGGTGTTCGGCTAATTTTGCCGGTGTGTGTAATTTTTTAACTTGGTACAAATTTTTTTTTAGATCCGTTGGGCCTTTTTTTCTTTAAAATTGACTGTTGTCGAGTTATTAGCGAATTAAAATTTGAAAAACGCCAAAATAACCATTTTCAAGGTTTAATAACTCGGTTAAAGATAATTATTGTGAAAGTCGAGCGAGCGGCCGTGGAGTAACGGCATAATCGCTGGCCTCATACGCCAGTGCACGTGGGTTCGAGCCCTGCTAAAGACAAACCATTTTCATTTCCAATAATGACACGAGCCGTCTCACCGTGCCTCGGAGAGCATGTTAAGCCGTCGGTCCCCCTGGGCTAGTGTACATCGTCACTAGTTACTTGAAACAGGGTTAAAGATATAATTGGCGTCGGAACTGTCCGAAAGGCAAAAATGCCATACGATATTATATATTATGAAAGTCAGAAACTAAAAAATCAAAGATTAAAGCTACCTCTATAAGATCCTGAAGAAATTTTTGTCATTATTTCATTATTAAGATATTATTTTTAATTATCAACAATGAGCGCTAACCGTGTATTGAGGCGGCCGTCAATGTGAGTGCGAGTGAGATTCACTATTGGACGGCTGGAATGGTGCATCTCTTTAGCACTCACCATTGACGGCCGCCTAATACGCACTTAGCGCTCATTGTTAATAATTAAAGATAACGCTTAGTAATAAACTAGTGACAAAAATTTCTGCTGGATCTTGTAGAGGGGGCTATAAATTTTGATTTGGTCACTTTCTGACTTTCATAATAATGAATTTTAACCGAGTTATTAAGCCTTGAAAATGGCTATTTTCGCATTTTTCAAATTTTAAATCGCGTATAACTCGACAACAATCAATTTTAGAGAAAAATCACAAAATACGTTTTTTGCTCAGAATAACCCAAATGATCTAAAAAAAATTGTTCAAAGAGAAAAAATAATTTTTGTAAATTTGTCTAAAAAAAGTGTTTAAACAATTTATCGATCAAGGTACTGCCTGGCACCCAGTAGATTTGTTATAAGGAACTCTTTTTGAGTAAGTTTGTGCAAAAAATTCGAATCGGAGTAATTTACCTAACGGGGGCGACGATACAGGCTAGACTAATTTGAACATATTCAGTAACATTTAATTTCTAGAATCGGCTGTTTGTGTGAATCAGAATCAACTTTTACTAAATGGCATTGGGAAGAGTATACTTTTCCTAGTTGGAGTCTACTTTTACTAGTAAATGTTGAATATAAATCTTAATTTTATATTTATAATAAACTTTTACTGAAACCAGCCGTTAGAGTTGACTCCAACTAGTTGGAGTCAACTCCAACTGGATAATCAACTTGAACTGTAACATATATATTAATAATATAGGTATGCAAAGTCCGCAGATAGTGTGCTACTTTTTTGATAAATAAAATGGCGCCTAAAAATCGTGTTTTTTTCAATTTTTGCTCTATAACTCCAAAGATTTTAACTTTACACCAAAAACACTCAAATAAAAATTCACCCCAATTTAATTCTACATAAAAGCATGTTTTTGCCGATTTGCTTCGACGAAAATTTTCCTCGGAAAATGTGGTTTTTCCCAACAAAATCTCGAATTTAAATTAATTTTTTAGGTAAGTAATTATTGTTTATCAATAATTAAATAACTTGGTAATATAAAATCTCTTTTCGTATAGAGTATAATTCCAGAAGCCAAATTTACGGTCGCTATAATAATCACCATAATTATGATACATAAGAATAACTATGATTTTTGTATAAAAAGACAATGTACCTATCTAATGCATTTTACAGAATTGAAATTGAACTATACAGGGTGAGGCAGATAAACGGCCTATTAGAAATATCTCGAGAACTCAAGGTAAGAAAATTATGAAAATCGGAATACAGGGGTTTTGAGATGTGAACTATTTAATGAAAATATTTTGGTCTCTTTGCTACTTCCGGTTATACCGGAAGTTGGTTGTAACTTAGTTTTTTTAAATAGGACACCTTATATATTTTTACATTTTTGGATTCTCATTGATTTCTTCTTTCTTAAAATATAAGTTTTTGTAATATTATATAGGGTTGGTTAAAAGATAATTACGTTTTTTTATTAATTTCGTAGCAAAATTCACACCCTGTAGAATTGTAGTAGTTTGACATAATAAACTCTGTTTATGTTCAAATGATTTTTAATATAGTCTACTATGTTATGAATTATTGGTATAGGTAAATTTTTCCTTTTTTGTATACAGGGTTGGTCGAAACTCAGAATGAGTATTTTCTGAGTTTTCCTAAATGGAACACCCTGTATTTTAGTATTGTAATGAAATGTTATTTTAGGATACTTTTTAACTTCTTAAGCAATCCCTATACCTAACTGCTTCAATTTGTGAGTTACTGGTGATTCAAGCCAAACATTATTTGCAACACAAAATACCTGAAATTTTATTAGGTTGGCCGTAAAAATATTCAATCACAAATAATTTTTCGGAAATAAATACATACTAATCGAGACTGATACTTAAAATTGCCAATAATGGTTGAGCTATCAAAATATCTACGTAGTTAAAATTGTTGGTGCGATTAACAATTAAGCACAGATTAAAACAGTTGGGTATAGGGAATGCTTAAGAAATTAAAAAGAATCATAAAATACCATTTCATTACAATACTAAAATATAGTGTGTTCCATTTAAGAAAACCCAAAAAATACACATTCCGAGTTTCGAACCACCCTGTATACTAAAATTCAAAATTTAGCTATACTAATAATTGGTAACAGTAGTAGACCATATTAAAAATCATTTGAACATATAAAGGGATTTTGATGTAAAACTACTACAATTCTACAGGGTGTGAATTTTGCTACGAAATTAATAAGAAACGTAATTATCTTTTAATCTAGCCTGTATAATATTACAAAACCTTATATTTTAAGAAATAAGAAATCGAGGAGAATCCAAAAACGCAAAAATATATAGGGTGTCCCATTTAAAGAAACGAAGTTACAATCAACTTCCGGTATAACCGGAAGTAGCAAAGAGACCAAAATATTTTCATTAAATAGTTCACACCTCAAAACCCCTATATTCCAAATTTCATAATTTGCTTTACTTTACTTCTCGAGATATTTCTAATGGGCCCTTTATCTGCCTCACCCTATATAAGCGGCCTCAGGAATATTTAAAAATTATAAACAATTTTTTGGCTTATAAACAAATAGAATATCTAAGGACAGATTAAATTAAATTAAGTCATGAAAACGGTATCGGAAAAAAAGCGACAGGACACTTCTTTTAAAAGAAAAAACCTTTAATTTTGATGAGTGGTTCCTGAGATACAACCGGTCAAAGTTGACCGGCATTTACGGCAAAGATATAAACAACAGGATCACAATTTTCGAACCGTCACCTTCTTATTTTTGTCCTCTTTCGCCACACCAATTTTCATATCTTTAAAATACTCATAACATAAATTATTATAATAAAAACTATACGTCGAAAAACTATATTACGAGTGAAAATTGCCAAAAATAGCAAAATTCCAATCAAAAATTAAGTTGGAGAAAATGTAATCTCCAAGTTCAAAATCGGTACACGTTAAAAAAAATTCATTTTCTCGGCTTCCCATAGAGCAATTTTCTTCATTCTTTTTTTGTTCCCAAGTAACTCGAGTAGAGCCATCTAACTAACGCATTATTAAATGTCAAAGTTGCTTTTGTTTTGTTATAATAAATTAATTTATAAGGAAGAAGCACATACTAAGAGAGAAGGTTTAACTTGATCAAGATACGAAAAATTAGATACTTGCTCCATATCCTGTGAGGGCAAAAATACGCAATCCCTCAACTAATCATCCAAGGAAAGATTGAGAGCGAGAGAGGAGTAGGTCGCAAATAAATGTCGTCGCTACTATAAAGAACTGGACAGGCATAAATAACACTGGCCAAAATGGCAAACAAGTGTATGTTCTAAAAAAGTTAATAGTGTGTAAAAAATGTTTTATTATCAGCTAAGTACTTTCAACACATAACGTGCCATTATCAGAGCTTCGTCCTCTTATAAAACCTTCATAGAACAGCAATTGCTAAACGACACAATAAAAAACATAGATTCTGGGCAAAAGCCACAGATATCGGATATAACAACCCCTTAAATTTCCAATAAATAACACTGACGAGCTTTTGCATGCCTCGGGACGCACTATAGAAGAAGAGGACACAATTCTTGAGTTTACTTCCTCTATTTATATAATTTTTTCTTAGCGTTCTTTTAACAACCCCGATTCCAAAATTTGTTGACTACGAAAAATGTCGTGTAAGCTCCCTCATGTGACAGGACCAATAATTCCGTTACAGTTACAGTCTAGACATAAAATTCCTAGTATTAATTCTTTAAGAGCCGTAAAAAAAGTTGGTGAAGTAATAAAAGTTTTCTTTTGGGAGATCGGCCGAGACCCTTGAACAGATTCGAATTTGATTTAGGACGGAGATAAACCAAAAAAATCGCCCGCTACAAAACTCCGCTTTTTATGTCGACGACGAACTGAACTTTGGTCTTTTGTTCTACTTGTTTTATATAGAAAAAACAAAAGAAGGTACGGTTTTCGGCCTATGTTTTAATTAATAGGGTTGTTTGGAGCTTGTTATGGACTATTTGAGATCGAATTTAAGTGTTTAGCATTAAAAAAAAAAGAATGTGTACTTTGTACGCACGAAGGAAGTTGTATTTCTATTATATAATTTCAATGAAATAAAATACTTTAAACAGTTTATTTTTATGTTATTAAACTAATTTTAATACTTACCACTTCCTAAAAATCCAAAAATTAAAAAAAAAGACAGTAATTGTTCGCATTTGAACCCGAGACCTCTCGATCTCTAGTCAAATGCTGTACTAATGACGGTACGAAGGCATTGTTTTTACGGCTTCTCGGACATTATGACAAATCATGGTAACAAATACACGTAGTGAAGTATTATAAATATAAAAATGTTTTAACAATACTCATCTTACTCCTGAGGAAGACAAATCCAAAGACACAAAAATTATAATAAATATATTTACTAAAAACACTTACACTTTTTCCACACCTTTTTTGGACTGATACATACATAACTTAAAGATTTAGCAACGAATAACATACTGTCTCTGTGTGCATGCGCGCAGAATAATAAAAATTCATTCTCTATCACGCATAAAGGAGTATAACTTCAAAAATGCGGTAACTACATAAAATGTTAACACACGCATCCACTATATTGCTCTCTTATTATATTGGTGATCCGTGCTCCTGCAACTTCTCCACATAGTGGATACGCTGGGGCTCCCCCTTGGTGAAAGAGTGGGCGCTCCTCCTCGATATTCCAATCGGAAGTGGTTTATATGTAGAGGAGTGCATGTCGCATCGATTGGAGCAGTTGCAGGGAGTACGGAGCACTAGCATAGTGGATACGTGCCTTTACAGTAATAACAAAACAAAAACAAGTTTAAAACACAACGGTGGGAGAGAAAATTAAATTTTTCACATTACAAATATGTAGTGGCATAAAGAATAGAAAATAATAAATTAAATTGTTGTGCATCAAGCCTGTTAGTGCAGATGACAAAATTATAAGTGCAGATTTATTTGTTTTGTAGCATTCTTTAACAATCCATGCTTTTGATGTTTTTTTTCTTGTTCCATTTCTTTTTATGTCGTTATTGCTGTTCTTCTCAGTTTCTATTTTAATTCTTCAGTATATTGTTGTTTTGTTTCTTGTGTTTTCAATTTATCTATTTTTTTTTCTTTCCTTATTAATATTTGTTTTGATTACTTTCATTTTTAAACGCATTTCTTTAGTTCAATCGTTTGGGTCAAATCTTTAGACGTTCAGTTAACTGTCCTTTTTTCAATGCAAATGAATGAAAATTTGCAGACATATGCCTTCACGGGAGCAATACATGAATAGTCAATAAAAAAATGTTTATGTTTATTAATTGTTTAAATTTAAAAAAAAGAACGATTTTAATGGAAAATACTTCAATTCTTTTGTTTTTTTACAATGTAGAAACTTGAAACTTTTGTTGATAGTAGCTAATTATATGAACTATACATAATTTCACTTTTTACGTTATTTTTTTTCATTGTGCTTCATAAATAAACAATAAAGTTTCAAATTTTTATGCCGATTCCAAATACTTTTCGTGTTTGTACGTCATGTTTATAAACATCCTAAGCAGCGACGATTTTGAACAATTATATCTCTGTTTATATAAATATCGGCGCTTATTCGTGTCAACTTTCAATACGATACGAAACAAAACTTCAACCAAAACTCGAATGCAAAAAATTTGTGTTTTTAACGTAGTCTTAGAAAAACCACTGGCTTCACATTCTTCACAGTAATACTTCAATAATCTGGTTCCCTTAAGATCAATAACTTTTAATTCACTAGCAGTAAGATTCGAACAATCCCCGTGTGTAGCCTTCTGGTAGCTATCACATGTTATATATGGTCTGTTATTTATAATTTACGGTTACATTCCGTGCTACAATTAACATTAGAATTCGTAATTCGCGAGAAATTAACAGGGTCTAAATCGTGCAATAGTAAAGCATTAGAAGAGATGGAAAGACTGCGAAAACTGTAATAGGTGTAAATAATGATTTTGATTTAAGAAATGTATGAAGAAATTACAGAAAATGTTCAATGTATGTATCAAATGTTGAAATAAATGCAAAAAATGTGTCTATCATAATACATTATTTTTTTACACATGACGATACCTTTTAATGTTTGAAAAGTATAAGACTAAAATGTAAAAAATAAAAAAATGAAAAAAATAAATTTAAGTAACGCTTTGCTTTAGTTGCGAGTAACTAATGGGTCTGGATCCCGCGTATGAAAAAAAAGTTGATTAATAGCAAGCTGAAAATTTGTTAAAAGCTTAAGGGTGTCTAGTCGCATAAACTTTTATATATGGAAACACTGTAACAGGGGCAGTTTTAATTGTGGAACAGGTTAAAAATTTGGAACGGTCAGACCACGAAAAAGGCACATGTATTTTGTCCGACAGAACAGACTTAAACTCTCCGAACAGAGATTAAACTCTCATGCAAAAATCAGACTGCTATTTATCACCTGTCATAATTCCTGTCATTTGACATATTCTACATGTTCCACTCATTAAAACGCCCATATTGGTGATATATAGCAGTCTGATTTTTGCATGAGAGTTTAATCTCTGTTCGGAGAGTTTAAGTCTGTTCTGTCGGACAAAATACATGTGCCGTTTTCGTGGTATGACCGTTCCAAATTTTTAACCTGTTTAACAATTAAAACTTCCCCTGTTCCAGTGTTCCCATACATCAAAGTTTGTCCTACTAGACACCGTTAAGCTATTAACAAATTTTCAGCTTGCTATTAATCAACTTTTTTTTTCATACACGGGATCCAGACCTATAAAACTAAAAATAAAAAAAAATCAACTAAAAGGCAAAAAATAAAAAAAATTCAAAGTCGAACGATTATTCAAAAAAATTGTTAGACAGATTAAATATACAAAAATCTTACAGATTCATTAAAAAATTGAAAAAATCTAACACATTCGTTAAAGAAAGATCGTCATCGAATAAACGGTTTGAGGGTAGATTCTTTTTTACTTTTCGCGCCCCACGCTTCTTTAACAAATGAGTTTTTTTTTCAATTGCTTAACGAATGTGTGAGATTTTTATATATTTAATCTGTCTAAGAGTTTTTTTTTCGAATAATCCTTCGAGTTTGAATTTTTTTATTTTTTGCTTTTTAGTTGATTTTTTATAACATTTTTAATTTTAATCACTCGTAACTAAAGAAAATCGTTTCTTAATAGTTATTTATGATATAATTGTTAAAAAGTACACGTTTAAGGCACGCATGTGAAAGTTTGCAGAATGAGCGAAGCGAATTCTGTAGTTCACATGAGTGCCTTAAAAATCTACTTTTTAACACGTATATCACACGTATATCATACAATATTTTTTCTACAAACGTCTTATATATCAACAGTTATAATTTATTCATTCTCAATTACAGGACAATATCTACAAAAACTTTTACTTGAACTTGACTGACATTCAATTTTTATATTTTTCTTGACATTACATCAAAACTGCCTATACTCTCAATACGTTAAATCATAACAACTATAGAATAACATCTTAATTTTATTGTTGTATATTTATTCTAACCAATTTTAATAGTTTTTTCTACAAACGTGGTAAAAATGCAATAATACAGTTTAAATTAAATTTAAAAAAAAAACCATTTAAACTACCATCTTTAAATTGCGCAAGTTGTACTATTATTATTAATGTTAATAAATGAAATATAAATATTTTGACGTTTCACAATTTGACAATTCCCTTTTAACTGCAGTGCCTTAAAATTTTTAAAGCACTAGTGCTTTAAAGTAGCATTTAACGCTCCTATGGAGTGCTAAAAATTCCATTTTTAACACGGTTGTAGAAAAAAAACTTTTTTAATATTTTTTTATTAATCCTACATATTGTACTGTACTGAGCAAAATGATTTACCCTATATTTCCCAATTATCACCAATATTTCTTTCCAAAGAGTAGCGCCAAAACTCTCCAGGGAATACATTAGCATCAGTAATGGCATTTTCTGGAGGGATTCACACGACGCTGAAGTCGGTGAGGATCATCCCCCAGATAGCGATCCATTAGCTACATGAGAAGTGGAAAAGACCACGAGTGTATGTACTATGACCTTGGGGCTATGTGATACTCAAACCCTTCCTGACCGCACATAACTCGCGGTATGCGCTTATTAAAGTGTATACAACACTTGGTCTTGGTCTTAGAAGTTTGCTTTCGTGTTTAAAGGGGTGCGGCTGAGGATGTCTTAATGAAAACTGCGTTTTTGTATCTTACAGCGTTCTACAAATAGATCTGAAAAGTATGAAATTATAGGCCGACAGAAATATCTGAAACCGCCAAGGTCAAACCGATCGAATTTAGTAACGCGACGTTGTCAGATCAATCGGGTTTCAAAGGTTTTTCACATTTGTATCATAATGAAGTTCATTATGATACAGGTAGTGAAATCATAATTTATATACAGAGTGATTGATTAGTAGGGTAAAGCTCAATAGCTCCGCTATAGTAATAGATAGCAATAAAAGTTAATAACAAAAATTTTAGCCACCTTTGAGCTTCACATTACAAAATTAATTAGAATGTTACAGGGTGTTCGATAACACAGTGGCAGACCAAACTTATGTTTTTTTAAATGGAACACCCTATATTTTATTTTAAATTCGAAATCCTGTTAACTACTCCATCACAAAAATATAAAGGTTTGTTATGTTATACAGGGTATTTACAAAGTTATAACCAATTTTATATGAAAATCGTAACAAGTTCAACTCCCTGTATAAATAAAAATAATCAAAACAACAATAGTTTATTAATGCCATATATTTTAACGTAATGTCAAAATTTTCAAGAATGGTCAATATTGCTAATTTTCTTTATGTCAAATACAGGGTGAGTCAAAACGCAAGTACATTATTTTCTCAGTAATTTTAAATGGAACATCCTGTATTTTATATCACTATTGAAAAGTATCATTACCGTACTTTAATTTTTAGATAACATTCCCTATGTCTACATTGATTAGTTTTCGAAATATTTTCATTTTTCAATGGACCAGTAGCGTGGCCACCCAAATCACCAGAATTTAATAAACTGAACTGATTTTTTTGGGGTTACGTTAATAATGAAGTTTATAAAATACCTCCAACAACAAGGGATGAGATGAAAAATAGAATACAAAATGTATTTCGATGTGTTAATTTACAAATGCTCCGTAGAGTAAGTAGCTCATTCAATGATCGTTTTTAGGCGTACATAAATGTGTTAGGAGATAATTTTGAACACCTTATGTAATTAAATATTAAAAATATTTTATTAAAAGTAGCTTCTAATTTTTTCAAACATGTTTTTTTGCAAAATGTATTACTGATAAATTATGTTTCGTTCTTTATTTGTTACATTGTTACATTTACATAAAAAAGTAGTGTTTAATTGTCTTCACAAAATATTGTATTTTGTGTTTGTGTTTTTTTTTGTAAAATTTATTACTAATTTTCTTTGTTTATTTGTTGCATTTACATAAAAAGATAGTTTTTAATTGTTTCAAAAATGTTACATGTAGTGGTTGTGTTTTTGTTTGTAAAATCTATTACTAATAAATTATTTTTATTTATTTATTTGCTACAGTGTTACATTGATTACCGGATTGATAATCGGTAATCTTCAATTGTCAATTCAGTCATTGCTTACTTAAAATTTAGATAAATTTAAACACCTAAAATAATTTGCTCTGAAAAATGAAAATATCTCGAAAACTAATAAATTTGGGCATAGGGAATGTTACATAAAAAGTAAAGTACGTTAATGTTACTTTTCAATAATGATATAAAATACAGGGTGTTCCATTTAACATTACTGAGAAAATAATGTACTTGCGTTTTGACTCACCCTGTATTTGATATAAAGAAAATTAGCAATATCAATAATTCTTAAAAATTTTGACAATAAATAAAAAATTATGGCATTAATACACCATTGCTGTTGTGCTTATTTTTATTTATACAGGGAGTTGAACTTGTTACGATTTTCATACAAACTTGGTTATAACTTTGTAAATACCCTGTATAACATTACAAACCTTTATATTTTTGTGATGGAGAAGTTAACAGGATTTAGAATATAAAAGAAAATATAGGGTGTTCCATTTAAACAAACATAAGTTAGGTCTGCCACTGTGTTATCGAACACCCTGTAACATTCTTACTAATTTTGTAATGTGAAGCCCAAAGGTGGCTAAAATTTTTGTTATTAACTTTTATTGCTATCTATTACTATAGCGGGGCTATTGAGCTTTACCCTACTAATCAATCACCCTGTATTATAGTATGAGAATAGAAAAATAAACAATTATTCGGCGATTTTTTTGTCGAAAAAAGTTGATTAATAGTAAGGTGAAAATTTGTTAATAGGTTAGTGGTGTCCAAATAGTCGGACAAACTTTGATGTAGGGAACACTGGAATAGGGGAAGTTTTAAGTGTGGAATGTAATTATAATTATGGAACGTGCCGTCCTGGTAATTTTATGATTGTTAAAACTAGCAGGTTGTTTTTAAGTTTATTCAATCGCAAACTTTGTATAATATTTGAAAAAGTGTATATCCGACAAATATGTTGGGCATTTTAATTTAATTTTAGTTAGAACATGTCAAATGACAAGTCTGATTTTTGCATGGGAGTTTAATGACAGGGCAACAAATCAATTGAAAGTTCTGTCCGATAAAATAGATTGGACGTTTTCGTAGTCTGATGTTTGAAACCTTTAACCTGTTCCAAATTAAAACTTTCTCTGTTCCAGTGTTCCCATACATCAAAGTTTGTCCGACTAGACACCCTTAAGCTATTAACAAATTTTCAGCTTGCTATTAATCAACTTATTTTTGGTACGCGGGATCCAGGCCTATAAATAGAATAGCATTAATTATTTGTAGCAGTAGTAGACTAGGGCGCATCTGTAAAAATATTAGTACATTTGGACGTTGAGAGGTGACTCAAATTTTTTTGCAGAAATTGCTTCAAAATAACTCAAATAATAATATTTAAGTTATCCTCCCTCTCTAAAAGGTCCGGAACATTGTTTAACCTTTAACTACATGCGTTGGCGTATTTTGTACGCCAAATATAAGAATTCTACTGCAAATATATTTAAAAATTTAATTTTTGATCTTGTTTATCTCTCTAACCTATCACTGGAATGTGCTTTACAATTGGTTTTAGTTTCGTTATAATCGGCGTTCTGGGAAGATCGTAGTTTACTGTTTATTATTTGTTGTTTACGGTGGTGGACAATATACGCCACGATTATTGTAATATAAGTAGTAATATAAGTACATATTTCAATTGTTTTTTAGTCATTATGGCACAAAATATACTTTTCTTTATAAACAATACTTTTTCCTTGTAAAAAATCACATTTAAAAAAATTTTTTTTCGTATTTTTATTTATTATGGTCTAAATCCCAATTGGCTTACTGAGAAGGAACTCAAAGGATTCACTGCTAATAAGGTCTATAACCAACAACTAAGTATATATTTTCAAAAAAAAAAAATAAACAAATCCGCTGTTTTTAAGTGTATTTTCTTGTGGCGTATAAAGTACGCCACGCGTGTAGTTATGTTATAACTTGATGTGCTGGTAGTTAAAGGTTAAATAATCAAAATGTCAAAAAATTAAGGAAAAATTCGATTTTTTTCTTCGTTTTTTGATTATAACCTTAACAGTATTCATTTCCGAGAAAAGTTGTACTAAGATAAAAGTTGCGTAATTAAATTTCCTACAATATAGAATTGGTTAAAAATTTAAAAAATAGTCACCCTTGTTGCAAATTAGCAATAATTGCGAAAAAAACATACAAAAAAAAGTATTCGCATTTTACGTTTTTCAACCATTTATGCTACACATAGGACCTTCATATTTCACCCAGACAAACTTTATGATACAGTAAAACAATACTGTAAATTTGATTAAGGTGGATCCAATAGATTTTGCAAAATAAATTTTGCAATCAAGCTTTCGCAAAAAAAAATTCATTTTTTCAAAATGTTACAGGACTGAAAATAAAGCAGATAGTAAGTTGAATTTTTTTTGCGTATAGAAGTGTATTGTACCTTTCATTCGCAATTTGCAAAATTAAATCGATTAACTACCACGGCGTCAGGAATTTTTTTAAATAAACATTAATTTTTGGTGCTACGCGCAGGACAGCGGATAGTTTGCTCTGATTGGGCATTTCAATAACCTTTGATAATGATTGATACATTTTAATTTTTATTGCATTTCGATATAAATAAATAAATTTGTTTATTGCAAAATAAAAACACATACTCTATCCTTTGAAATAACACTTTTTTTAGCAAAAACTTTCTTTGTTCATATATTTTAATTTAGAGAATAAAAGTTTATTATTTTTAAACATATGCAATTGTTTAAACAATATTTCACAAACAATAATAAAATTAGTTTGATTTTTGTGGAATTACAATATTAAAATACAACAAAATATAGAGTAAGAAAATAATATATTAGATGCAGATTGGAAGAAATTTTGGTGGAAATCAACTTGTATGAATCGAACACGGCTGTCCTGCGCGTAGCACCAAAAATTAATGTTTATTTAAAAAATTTCCTGACGCCGTGGTAATTAATCTATTTTAATTTTGCAAATTGCAAATGAAAGGTACAGTACACTTCTATAAGCAAAAAAAAATTCAACTTGCTATCTGCTTTATTTTCAGTCATGCAACATTTAAAAAAAAGGAATTTTTTGTGCGAAAGCTGGATTGCAAAATTTATTCGGCAAAATCTATTGAACCGATCTTCATGAGATTCACAGTATTGTTTTAATATATCATATAGTTTTTCTGGGTGAAATATTAAGGTCCTAAATGTAGCATAAATGGTTGAAAAACGTAAAATGCAAATACTTGTTTTTGTATGTTTTTTTTCGCAATTATTGCTATTTTGCAACAAGGGTGACTATTTTTTTAATTTTTGACCAATTCTATATTGTAGGAAATCTAGTTGTGCAACTTTTATGTCAGTACAATTTTTCTCAGAAGTGATCAGTTTTAAAGTTATAATCAAAAAACCAATAAAAAAATCGAATTTTTCCTTCATATTTTGACATTTTGATTATTTAAACAATGTTCCGGACCATTTTGAGTGGGAGGATAACTCAAATGATATTATTTGAGTTACTTTCAAGCAATTTCTGCAAAAAAGTTTGAGTCACCTCTCAACGTCCATCTCAAAACAGATGCCCCCTGGACTATAGTTAGATGAGTGTAAATACAGACAAACTATAACCATTTTAATTAATAAACATAAAATCTATTTGAATTTGTTACGTTTAAATGTACAATAAACACAAAACCACATTTCGAGTATTTACATTTAGTATAATTATTAGCTAAATTATTAATATCATTTGGAAATACATCAAGTAACTAATTATTTTGTCAAAAATTAAATATTTAGCAATTACTGTATAGAAAACTACTTTTACTACAATATAATGCGAATAAGGGATGTAATTATTTGTTTTTATCTACTTTAGTAGTAGAATTTTCCCAATTTTCTCTGTCCAGTCTTGATCTGGAAACGTTTTTATCTAGCTATTGTGCGTTTATCAGTAATTGTTCTACAGGACCTTCCTAGAAGGTTGTTTTATTGCTGGATTTTTATGTGTCATTCTATTGTATTCGTTTTTAAGCTACATACCTAATACCCCTTTTGCAATCTGTATTATTACTTCCCCCACTCTTCTTATTCTTCTTCTTTTAGTGCGTATTCGTTTCGAATATTGGCAATCATTCTGGCTATAATTATTTTTTAACTAATGCTTTAAATAAATTTGTTGTTGTTGTGGAGAACCATTTCCTCAGGTTCTTTAACCATGATATTCTTCTTCTTCCAATTATCCCAATTCTTATCAAGCATCACAAAATTCCAGCAACCCCTCATACATTGCTGATACCATCGCCCAAAAATGAGCAAAAGTTGGGCAGTCTTGTACTATCTTTACACTAAGTAACTCAGATAACACGACACCTTCGGATTCGTCACAAGAAACACAAGAGGAGAAAACTTATGGAATTCCTGGTAGAAAAAACATGTGTGCTATGAATACCTTATACAAAAATAAATCTAACAGGAAGTGGACATGGATGGCACCTAAGGAACCAACAAAAATGAAATAGAGTATTTTCCCTCTAACAACAAAAGAATATTTGACGAAATAACAACAATAAACCACATAACAACTGGTAGTGACCATCGTATAGTTAGGGCGAAAATAAATATTAACACGAAAGAAGAAAAAAGGATCTCTAGAAAAACAACGCAGATAGATGCTTTCAAAGTAAGAACAAATTGAGAAGACAGAATTCTGAAAGGGAGAGAATGACAGGATTCATAGATATAAAATAACAAGGACAGTTAAAGACATTTAAGAAATCTTGTGCAGCTCGCAAAGCCATCTAAATAAACCAGCAAAAGAGGATGTCAACAGAAAAATAAAAGAAGTGGATTCAAGAGATTAAATAAAAAGGGTTATATGGCCATAATCATATATGTAGACCAGGACTAATCTGTAAAAAAACGTGTATTTTTGGATGTGAGAGGTGGCATTCGGATTTTTGCAGATAAAGTTAGGTGACACCTTCAGTAATAATAATTGACTTATGCTCCTTCTCAAATATGCCCGGAACATTAATAAAAAAATTATAATATTTAAAAATTTCAAAAAACATCGATTTTTTTCTGCTTTATTTGCTTATAATTTTAAAACGGTTCGTTTTGGAACAAAGTCGTAGAGAAATAAAATAAAGATAATTGCATTTTGTATAATATACGACTGGTCAAAAATGTCTTAAGGTATTATCTTTTCTGCAATATAGCAATAAATACAAAATAAGGGGGAAAATACGCCTGTTTGTTATTCAATGTTTCTTAACCACTTAGTAATTCGCTTAGAAAATTCTTATAACTTACTTAAATGGTCTACCAAATTTCATTAAAATCGACTTAATAGATTTTGCATAATAAATTTGCAATTTAAATGTTTTTAAAAAAGTTCAAATTTTTTAAAATCTTTCTGAACAAAAAGTAGACCATTTAAAAGTTGGCTAATTTTTTTACATATAAAGAGGTGCTCTACCTATCTAATACACTTTACAGAATTAAAATCGGATTATTTAAGGGGCCTCAGCAATGTTTTAAAATTATAAACAATTTTTTGGCTTATAAACAAATAGCTTTGTTTAATAATAAAAAAAAATTAATTTTTAGCAATTCAAATAATTAAAACCGGTATAATTTGACTTAAACTTTTAAATGCTGTCAGCAGAAGTGCTTTTAATCAAAAGTTATTCTCGTTCAAAAATTGCAATTTTTCGATTTTTTGATTGTTCCACCGCGTTTATCTTGAAAACTATGCACCCTACGAAAAAACTTGTAAGAACATTTTTTGCTTAGAATTACCCAAGAAATACAAAAAAATCGATGTTATGTAATTCCTCAAGTTCTTTGTTTATAACAATCTTATCGACATCCGGATCAACTGTTACCCAAAAAATTCGTATTCTACAGGTCAAAATACATAAAAAAAAACTTGGTTAAGTCCATCTAAATAAAGGAGCCCGTAGCACCCCCTCCTGGACACAGCACTAATATATTTATAAGCCAAAAAATTGTTTATAACATTGCTAAGGCTGCTTAAATAACCCGATTTCAATTCTGTAAAGTGCGTTAGATAGGTGGAGTGCTTGTTTATATGTAAAAAAATTGACAAATCTTTGTATGTTCTAGTTTTTGTTGTGCAAGATTTTAAAAAATTTTAATTTTTTAAAAAAGTTTAGATTGCAAAATTATTATGCAAAATCTAGTGGGTCAATTTTAATGAAATTTGGTGGACGGTTTTAGCACATTACAAAAATTGTCGAAGCCAATTAGGAAGGTTCCAATTGTAACCTAAGTGATGGAAAAACATTGAATAAAGACAGGCTTGTTTTGCCCCCTCATTTTATATTTATTGCTATTTTGCAGCAAAGGTGTTAAATTAAGACATTTTTAACTAATCGTATCTGATAGAAAATTTAATTATCTTGTTTTATTCTTATACGATTTTGTTCCAAAATGAATCGTTTTACAGTTATAAGCAAAGAAAGTAGAAAAAACGAGATTTTTTGAAATTTTTAAATATTTTATTTTTTTTTTTTTATTAATGTTCCGGGCATATTTGAGAAGGTGCATAAGTCAATTATTATTAACGAAGTTATCACCTAACTTTATCCGCAAAAATCCGAATGCCACCTCTCACATCCACCTAAGAAAAGATCCTTCCTGGTCTAATATACAATTCCAATAAATAAATTTAATCTTTAATCCATGCTTTATTTTAATTTGTTTAAATATTTAATTAAAAATTTTGAAATTTTTAAAATCATTTGAGAAAGGCACTCTACCGAAACAGCTGTAGTCACATAGTTATAATAAATTTTGTGGAAGTATAGAAAACAAACGTTTTCAGTGTTTTATTGTTAGATAAAATGAACTTCCATCAAGTAACGGTCGAATCCATCAATTATTAATGTTTTTATTTATATTTATATGTATAAATATCAATATTTATATAAATATTTGCTAGAATATGAATATTTCACATTAATATTTTAATGAATAAATAAATAAATATAAAATAAAATTTCACTATACAATGTCCGAATATATCAATGACATAAAATATTTATATTTCCGTCGTTGAAAAATACTAACCAAAAATTACAATTGACATTTTACCCGTTGATATTGTGAAAGTACTGTCACAATCGATTACTTTTTTGTCAAATTATCTTTATTCGCATCATTGCATTGATTGGTTATAATATATTTCTATGTATAATAATCATGGACGTACGTTTTTTTCTATTACTTCGAACTTAATGCGTTGGAGAAAATTCGATGAACAATGACGAACTGAAAGAAGGATTTGGCATTAACGATAGGTACTCAAGTTCAAACTCTTCTTTCAGTGCGTCATTAATTTTGACGTCATATAGAATTTTAGGAGCGTCGCGAATCATTGCATGACATTTTACTTAAATCTGACAATTGCCACAAGATTTATATTTATATAATTTACTATATTACTTGGGAAAAAAGCTACAATTTAAGTTTGAAATTAAATTAATTTGATGTTTCGACTTCCACTTCCGAAAATGGCATCGGTGGAGGTACAATGTACCTCCATCTTCGAATATTAGTCCAAGTAATGAAGCTTAAAATAGGACAAAACCTCGCAATTTTTACAGAATGGATCGATTTGCTTGAAAATTTGAGAATAAGTAGTGGATAGTCCAAGGATCAAAATCTATATCATGCCGAAAGGCGCTTTTACCATGGGGTGGTTGCCACTCCATCTCGGGGGTGGAAATTTTTATTTTATTTTGACCGCAAAAGTTGGTAAAAACATTAATTCCAAGCAAAAAACTTTCTATACATTTTTTTGATAAAATTAGTTTTCGATTTATTCGCTATCGAAAGTGTTAGTTTTATATCGAAAAAATCAATGTTTTTAATCAGTTTTCTGCTAATAACTCAAAAAGTTTTCCTTTTATCAAAACAACTTTGCTTAACAAAAATGTACCTTTTGAAAAAATAAGCAAACCCGTTTTTTATTTTTCTTTAAGACCAATAGAAATCGAGCTATACTTTATTAGATGTTAGCTCTTCTTCGTCAAATGCTAAATATTGTAGTTTCAAAGTCAAAACACCGGAAAACTATGCATTTTTCGATTATAACTTGTTCAAACTAATTTAAAGTATTTAAAAATATCTATCTCCAGAAATAAAATAAAAAATAATCTCTTGCTCAAAAATTAAGTGACTTATAATAAAAAGAATGTCAGTCCCTATTTTTTTCAGCGAAAAAGTGATTGGAAACTTCCCCCTATTTACCACTCTAATTTAAATTAATGATTGACCTTATTTGGTCTTCTCTACTTACGCATTATTAATGGGCTCTAGAGGTTTGACCGTCTTAGAATGATTAATTTAAAAAAAAATGGAGTTAAAAGCGAATAACGAATTTTTGTAGTTTCGTAAACAATGCCTATTTCTTCAGAATAGAAAGATTATCATCAGAGATACGAAAAATATATTTAAATATAAAATTGTAGCTTATTTAATTTCCAAGAACTTGGTTTGCAAAAAATTTTTCTATGGCAAAAATTGAGTGAGTTATTGACAATTAAAACTTATAATAACATGCAAAAACCACCTTTACCAACCCACTCAAAGCCACCTCTTTTTGCGACTGAGGACTTTAAAAGGATTTAATATTAATAGCCTTATAGATCTTGTAAAAACCTACAAAATTCTTTTTTACCAAACTTTCTAGGATAAAAAATAAAAAAGTTACTGTTAAAAAATCAATATATTTTTTTGAAAAAAAAAACGGAGAAATCCAATTGGAAGCATCATAATGTAAGTTAGCGGTGTTTTTAGTCATTGGCCTTATTCATACTTCTTTGTTTATGTATTAGTAATAGATTCCAGAAGTTTAACTGGCTTAGAATGATTAATTTTTAAAAAACTGGAGTTGAAAGCGAATAACAAATTTTTGTATTATGGTAAAAAAAACGCCATTTTCTTCAGAATAGAAAGATTACCATCAGAGATACGAAAAAATGTTTAAATATGAAATTGTAGATCATTTAATTCCCAAGAACTTGATTAAAAAATTTTTTTCTACGGCAAAAATTGAGTGAATCGTAAATGAGTATAATATCGAAAAACATTGATTTTTTCGATATAAAACTAACACTTTCGATAGGGAATAATAAAAAATGTATAGAATATTTTTTACTTAAAATTAATGTTTTTATCAACTCTTGCGGTCAAAATATTATAAAAAAATTCCCACCCCCGAGATGGGGTGGCAACCACCCCCATGGTAAAAGCGCCTTTCGGCATCATATAGATTTTGATCCTTGGACTATCCACTACTTATTCTCAAATTTTCAAGCAAATCGATTTATTCTGTAAAAATTGCGATGTGAAAAGCTTCGGTTCCTGGACTATAAATATGTAATGTAGTAGCAGCAGTTAATTTTCATCTGTTTGACCGTTGTACAGTGTGTGTTATACGTTAAAAATTTTCTGCCATTACTTTAAACAAATTTCTACGACATTCCAGGACATCTTCCTAGTATGGCGAAATGCCTCTGATGATGCTCCAAGAGCGGAAGTATACGTGGGCAAATTTAATTAAATTCAGTATTCGGTATCTGCCTTTTATTTCCCCAAAATTCAGATATTAGAGCAATTAACCATTTCCAGTTTAAAATAAATTGTTTTTTGACGTCATACGTATAATATGATTGAGGTAAACTAGTCAGTTATCATCATCATCAGTGGCGTTACATCTCTTTATGAGCCAAAGCCTTCTTCAGAACCGTCCTCCATTCGCCCCTGTTTATGGCAACTCTTCTCCATGCTCTAATTCCAATAGATTTCAAATCATTCTCTAAGCTGTCTCGGTACCCAAGTTTCGGTCTTCCTTTTGCTCGTTGTCTATCGGCCCTCTTCGGTCAAAAACTTTTCTGACTATGGCATCTTCCTCTCGCCTGATTACATGCCCTATCCATCTGAGACGTGTGTACAGTAAGGGAAAAAACTTTTACTGTGTAATATAATATGTATCGAAAAAAATGTATATAATTTTAAGTAATTTAGGTTGTTACTAAGATGTTGTTTCGCGGGGTAGTCCTTTAGGACACCCTTCTCGCAGGAGGGCTCACTAGCATAGTAACGATCTTAATCTTACTATGAATAATGACAATACTGTAATGCTCAATTTAATCCCTCTGTGGGCTATTTATCATTTCTTCCAACTCGGACTTTGGAAGTAAGCTATACGTGAGTCTCTGCGAGGTTACACAAACAAACTTCGTCAATCAACCTTCGTTTTGTTTGTGTATGTAGAAACAATATCTTTTGTAACAACCTAAATTACTTAAAATTATATACATTTTTTTCGATACATATTATATTATACAGTAATGGTTTTTTCCCTTACTGTACACGTGCTACCTTAATGAACTTTACAACGTCTTGTTCTCCAAAACTTCTATACAACTCAAAGTTGTAACGCCTGCGCCACAAACCTTGTTCTTTTATCCCTCCACATATGTTCTTCTTAGGATTTTTCGCTCAAGACATTTGAGCAGTTCTTGGTCATTCTGTGTAAGTGATCAAGTTTCTGAACCATATGTTAGCACTGGACTTTAACTAGTCAGGTTTGGAACTAGCTTTATGTTAAGCCATCTAACAACTTGATATGTTTTCCATCTTTTGCGTTATTTTGATGCCGATTCTTAGCGCACTTTTCACTGTATTCACCGTTTGAAAATTATTAGTAGTACTATTTATTATTCATTGCAAAATCGAATAAAAATTGATACTTTTGTAAAATGATTTTGAGGAAATAAATATTTGAGAGTAGAAAGAAAGAATTGGGTACTAGACAGGCACAGATGTCCTGTCAAAAAGGAAAATAATGACAAAATGCTATCTAAGCACAGTATTCGTTTTATAATTTAAAAATATATCTTGGAAGTCACATTTGGCGATTGTATTACCAACCTACGCAAATTGTCGAATTTCGGATTCCTGTGCGGAATTAATCAAGTAGGCTTGATTCATATTAGTAAACTGACGAAGAGAAACATGACCCCCTATGTCTGCCATAACGATTAATGGTGTACAGGTGGGGTAGGGATACGTAGGGAGCACAATGAGCAGAGCTATTGTTAAGGCAATAGGCAAGCAGCCACTCTACTCGATTGCTGCCTATTTTGATTTATAGCTTTCGAGATATTCAGATCCGAATACAGGGTTGCTTTGCTAGGGGCGCAGATAAAGTATTATAACTGGAGTAGGTATATAAGTAATAGTAAGGCACAAATAAATTCAAAAATTAGACGTAATACTAAGAAAACCCAAAAATAACAATACAAGGCTGCATACTGCATAGGATCGCCATTAAGACAAAAAATCCAGCAATTCTATAGTAAGGATGAAAACAAATTTTAACTTTTTCCCATCGTTCACCTCCTGACAATGTGCAAGCCTATTATTAAATTCACGAGTCAGTCTTTTTAAGACTTCGCCACGTGTTAGTCTACATTCATCCATAATTCTTTCTTTTAAATTCTGCCAAAATGTTGATTTAGATAACCCCAAAAAATAATCTAACGGACTAAGGTCCGGATAACAAGCAGGCCACTCTATCAATGTTCTACGTCCAATCCATCGTTTTTGATAAATATCGTGTATTTATATGTATTGTTATGATCTGCTTCTTATTAATTTTATATTAATTATTATTTATTTGATTAATTATTTAATTGTCGCAAATCATACATAAAAAATGAATAAAAAAATCTCAGGGTGCCTTTTTATAATATTAAAAAATGTCTAAATTATCTTACGTTATACTTATCTTCTCTCGTGGTTTCAGTATCTCTTAGTTGATCCTAATCGGGATAAAATAGGAAAAAGAAATAAAGCAAACATATAAAATAAAAATACAAAATTGTCTTTTATTTATCAAAATCAATACTCTAAAAAATCTATCAAATCTAAAACCTGTGGACCCAGATGTCCGAATGAAATTTTTACCACTTAAATTTATTCTAGTTAAAAAAAAATTATCGGTTTGTTCCCGATGACTTTGGTAAAACGAACTAAACAAAACAAATTTATGTATTCGCAAGATAACCTATATTTCCTATTTACTTTTTGAAATATTGGAATTTTAATTCATATGGTTTTTACTCCAAATTTTAGTTTCCGAACATAAAAATCTCTTTCACATAAATTGACTGACCTTTTGCTTCACTCACTCTGATGTCTTCTTGTGACCCAAAACAGCTCTCCCTCGTTGACTATGTTAAAGGCTACTCATCAAAGCCCTCTCCGTTCTCCAGCTTCAAAACTATCAGCATACCAGCACCAATTCTCCAACGAGCCAAAGCCTCTTTTGACCAGTACTCGATTCACACAAACTCCAAAAATTCTCTGCTCTCCTTCTCACAATAATACAGAACCAAAGAGGTATTTCGTCTCAATTTGATCTGTCTCTCGTTCCACTTTTCAGCACTATTCTCCACTATCAAACAACCACTGGTACTTGCTAACTACTTATCCACGAAAACGTCGAACTGCTCCTCAGCGATGTTTTCCATTCGACAAACAAACAGTCATTTTCAAAATTATTCCGACCATCCTAATTACTTTCGGGGAACCCTACAATATTTACTCGGGTTGAAACAAAGATATTGAAATTCCAAACTTTCTTTTAAACCATTTTTCTAGAAAATGATAATTACCTCTACCTGTGGATTCTATAGTTCCCGTAATAAACAATCTTTTTCCATTTTAAATCTAAATACATCGTCCTTTTCACTTTAATTATTCACAAAAGTCTTTAATGGTTCATCGGAAAGCTCATTAAAAGAGAAATCTACTTACATCCAAACTAAATTCTAATAAATATTTACAGATCAATATACAGGGTGTATCAAATTTATGTGCCCGCGTTATTTAAAAAAAATTTAATTTAATTTTCATTTTGCCTTTGATTGATAAATTGAAAACACAATAATATTTTATCTTTCTTTTTTTTTGTTGTTCTGTGAAACCTCCAAATTACTAATTTTTTTTAACCACTTACATTATTTTAATAATTCACACCTAACTTGTCTATTTTTTGCAGAAAACGTTATTAAATACGAAGCTCCAAGAGGAGAAGTGCGGGAACCAGACATCGACTTAGAAGACATTAGTTACGACGGTACTTTAGATGGAAAAATGATGAGAGGTGGTTTGGGCCAACTGGTGGATGGGCTGTATGGCGATGACGATTACCACAAGCAGTTGCAAGGAGAGCAGTCAGGTAAGTTGTGTTAGAAATTTAGTAAGTTAAAAATGATAGTTTTTCTTGCTGATGACTACGTTTTATTATTAATATGCATTTCTTCTAAAATATTTAAATCACACAAGTCAGTTTTTACTTTTATGACAATTATTAATGGTCTGCCACCATGACATATAAATCTTATTCAAGTCATATTATTCAATATTTAAAAATTATACTTGAACAAAAAGCTACAGAGCAAAATGCAGAATTTTCAGGGGTCAAATGCAAGACTTGTTTTCAGGGTTGCCAATTTAGTAGATTTTCTACTAGATCTAGTAGAATTTCTTGTTATTTAGTGGCAAAATTTTAAATCTACTAGATTTTAGAATCTGGTAGAAAATATTTTATAGATTTTAGTAGTAGAACATGCGATAACTTTAAAAAAAGAGCAATAAATTTTTTCTTGGAACATTAAATTTGAATTTAATTCAGAGAATACTTAGGCATTCAATTATAAATGATTTATCAAATTTTTGAACTACTGTTCTGCTAGCTTGATTATCAAGTTAGCAGAACATGCGATAACTTAAAAAAAAAGCAATAAATTTTTCCTTCGAACATTAAATTTGCATTTTATTTACACTTAATTATGGTTTAAGAATAACTGTGTTCTGCTGACTTTGTTCTGCTAACTTGATGGACGTAAAGAAGAGAGGCAGCTGATCTTTAAAAACAACCGATCACTTCAAAGTAAGAACAAATGGGAGAGAATTACGAGGGGTCTCAGCGAGTAAATTCAAATCATGTCCCCCATATAACCAGGACAAAATTGACTTCCTTAACAAAACATAAATAAAAGCCTTCTCAAAGCCGGACCACAGGTTGCAAAGAAAACCAGAACTAAATAATAATAACCTAAACAATAACTTTTCCCGCCTCGGGTACTTGTATCCATTCAACTATCCTTCTTAGGTATCTCATCTCCATTGAATTTATACTGCTCTTATGTTTTTCTAGAATTGTCTAGTTTTCACTTGCATAGAGCACAGTCGGCATCAGTAATGTGTCCTGTACAGTTCGCAATACCACCCTAACGAACCAACAAAAGAGAATGATAAAATCAGAGGTATCACCAAATATAGAGAGATTCGAAATAGAAAGAGCTCTAAAAGTGCTAAAAGATAATAAACCTCCAGGACACGACTGTATAATTGTCGAGCTTTTTAAAAAACGCAAGGCAGTAACAGTCTGAATACTAACAGAGTTGTAAGGAAACCTATGTAATCATGATACCGAAGATATCATACCGAAGATATACCAGATAAGAACAATACTTTTCCAAAACTTATAAGCCGAGTAGCTTACTTTTAGCAGTCAGCAAGATACTAGAGCAGTCATCCAAACCAAACTCTAATCAGAGACAGACTGGCTAGGATTTATTCCAGAAGCATAATTCAGCCTGGCAAAAAGAAGAACCAAATTTCCAATACAAATCAGATTAAGACTCATAATAAGCATCATATTACCCATAATAACACATGTATCTCTTGCATGAGGACCTATATGTAACTCCTGATACTTTGACCATTGAAGCTTTCATAGCGTACTATGGGGGAGTGGAGGATGGTTTGAAGCAGTGAGGCGAAGTGTAGTAGTTCCTGATTTACACGGATCAATCTCCTTCAACCCCAATAGTCCAAGTCAGTAATGAAGCTGAAAATAGGACAAAACCTCGCAATTTTTACAGAATGGATCGATTTGCTTGAAAATTTGAGAATAAGTGGTGGATAGTCCAAGGATCAAAATCTATATGATGCCGAAAGGCGCTTTTGCCATGGGGGTGGTTGCCACTCCATGTCGGGGGTGAGAATTTTTTATTATATTTTGACCGCAAAAGTTGGTAAAAACATTCATTCTAAGCAAAAAATGTTCTATACATTTTTTTGATAGAATTAATAGTTTTCTATTTATTCGCTATCGAAAGTGTTAGTTTTATATTAAAAAATTAATGTTTTTAATTAGTTTTCTGCAAATAACTCAAAAAGTTTTCGTTTTATCAAAACAACTTTGCTTAACAAAAATGTACCTTTTGAAAAAATCAACAAAACCGTTTTTTTTTTTAATTTTCTTTAAGACCAATATTAATCGAGCTATACTTTATTTTATGTTGGCTCTTCTTCGTCAAATGCTAAATATTGTAGTTTCAAAGTCAAAAGACGGGAAAACTAGGCATTTTTCGAGGATAACTTGTTTAAACTAATTTGAAGTATATAAAAATATCTATCTCCAGGAATAAAAAAAAGTCTTTAGCTCAAAAATTAGGTGGCTTATAATGAAAACAATGTCAGACCCTATATTTTTCAGCGAAAAAGTGATCGAAAGCAAACCCCTAATCACCACCCTGATTAAAATTAGTCATGGACCTTATTTCGTCTTCTTTACTTATGTATTATTAAAAGGTTCTAGAAGTTTAACTGGTTTAGAATGATTAGTTTTTTAAAAAATTGAATCAAAAGCAAATATCGAGTTTTTGAAGTTTGGTAAAAAATTCCCTTCTCTTCAGAATAGAAAGATTATCATCAGAGATACAAAAAAATATTTATACATGAAATTGTAGCTTATTTAATTCCCAAGAACCTGGTTTGCAAAAATTTTTTCTACGGTAAAAATTGAGTGAGCTATTGACAATTAAAACTTGTAATAACATGCAAAAATCACCTTTACCAACCCTTTCAAAGTCACCGCTTTTTGCGACTGAGGATTTTAAAAGGATTTAATATTAATATCTTGTAAAAATCTACAAAATTATTTTTTTACAAACTTTCTAAGATAAAAATTAAAAAGGTTACGGTTAAAAAATCAATATATTTTTTTCAAACAAAAAAAAATCCAATTGGAAGCATAATAGTGTAAGTTAGCTTTGCTTTTAGTCATTGGCCTTATTCATTCTTCTTTATTTATGTATTGTTAATAGATTTTAGAAGTTTGACTGGCTTACAATGATTAGTTTTTAAAAAACTGGAGTTAAAAGCGAATAACGACTTTTTTAGTTTGGTAAAAAATGCAATTTTCTTCAAAATAGAAAGATTAGCATCAGATATACGAAAAAATATGTTGATATGAAATTGTAGGTTATTTAATTCCCAAGAACTTGGTTTGAAAAAATTTTTTCTACGGCAAAAATTGAGTGAATGGTAAATGAGTATATATTGAAAAACATTGAATTTTTCTATATAAAACTAACACTTTCGATAGCGAATAAATCGAAAAGTATTAATTTTATCAAAAAAATGTATAGAACATTTTTTGCTTAGAATGAATGTTTTTATCAACTTTTGCAGTCAAAATATAATAAAAAATTTCCACCCATAAGATGGGGTGGCAACCGCCCCCATGGTAAAAGCGCCTTTCAGCATCATATAGATTTTGATCCTTGAACTATTCACTACTTATTCTCAAATTTGCAAGCAAATCGATCCATTCTGTAAAAATTGCGGGGTGAAATGCTTCGGTTCCTGGACTACAATGAATTGTATACCTGAATGCTACTTTAGGAGCGTGCAAGTATCACAGGACTGGTTCATTTTTGATTTCTTGCTTGCTAAAAAAGGAGCTAGTACTCCTTTAGTAAATAAGAAGATGGCTGCGAAGTCAAGGCCACTTTGAATTCCACAAATATTATGGGAAACTTTATTTGTGGGTATTTCCAAAAAGGATGAAGAACGCAAACCACATGAAAGTGTGATACAAATTACGGAATCAGATAGACAACTTCTATCCATGCATTATTAAATTATGTTAAAAGTTTATAATATAGTATATCTAGGACATACTTACCGAAGAAAAAGATACAGCCTTCTACTTTCCATCACAGAGTGAAACCTTAAATGAAAAATGAGTCAAGGATGAAGATAATATAGAGAAAATATTGAAATTTGTATATACACTGACCGGCAGAGAAAACGGGCACCCCAAAAAATGGGTCATTTTTAATGTCTTGTATTTCCTAAACCTGATGTCCGATTTAAGTAATTTTTTTAATATGTTATCGCCTTATTCTTTATCAATATCGCTGTAATAATATTGTTGCTAGACAGGTACATTGTCATTGTATACAGGGTGTACGAATCAAACTGTGTTTTTTTCTCAAACTTTGGAACACCCTGTGGAATGTTGTAGCTTTTATAAAATACTAAAATTAAATCCCAACTATAGCCACAGATTTTCTTAACATTATGTTTTTTTATTCATTCGCTTATGTTGGATAATAAAAAAGTTAGGCACTTTAACAACTACCCCTGTTTTTCGTCAATACAGGGTGTTTTTCAATAAGTACGGCAAGCTTTAAGGGGTAATTCTGCATGATAAAATAATGATAGTTTGCTTTATAAACGTATGCCCGCAAATACTTCGTTTCTGAGATAGGGGGTGTTGAAATTGTTCTTACAAACTGACGATTTATTTATTGTTCTAAAACGGTTTGTGATATGCAAATGAAATTTGGTAGATGTTAAGAGCTAGTAGTTACTGCGCATTTTTTGGCATACAATTGAGAATTTTATATTCACCATTGGCGTGCATACAGGATATATCTAAAATATTTATACCCGTATGCACGCCAATGGTGAATATAAAATTCTTAATTGTATGCCAAAATGCGCAATAACTACATCTTAAAATCTACCAAATTTCATTTGCATATCACAAACCGTTTTAGAGAAATAAATAAATCGTCAGTTTGTAAGAACAATTTCAACACCCCCTATTTCGGAAACGAAGCATTTGCGGGCATACGTTTATAAAGCAAGCTGTCATTATTTTATCATGCAGAATTACCCCTTAAAGTTTGCCGTACTTATTTAAAAACACCCTGTATTAACGAAAAACAGGGGTAGTTGTTAAAGTGCTTAACTTTTTTATTATCCAACATAAGCGAATTAATCAAAAAACAGAATGTTAAGAAAACCTGAGGCTATAGTGTGGTTATAATTTCAGTATTTTATAAAAGCTAGAACATCCCACAGGGTGTTCCAAAATTTGAGAAAAAAACACAGTTTGATTCGTACACCCTGTATACAATGACAATGTACCTGTCTAGCAACAATATTATTACAGCGATATTGATAAAGAATAAGACTATAACATATTAAAAAAATTACTTAAATCGGACATCAGGTTTAGGAAATACAAGACATTAAAAATGACCCATTTTTTGGGGTGCCCGTTTTCTCTGCCGGTGAGTGTATAAAAGAACCATCGAACCAATTAACATAACAACATTGTTATCGTCAAAAGACATTTAAACATATTTTTTATAAGCATCGACCTGGACCTTCAGACGACTCTGTCCTCCAAACATTCTCCACGCTAAGCGATGGCAGAATAATTGACTTAAGGAAAAAATCCTTGTTTAACTTTGGTATGAAGCAAACAGCAAAGAAAACTTACAAGCACAAAAGAATGCTTTCCCAAATAGATATTTCATTTTTCGGCTATGGCAACAGGTGAATCTTTGAATCGCTTATGAACGAGTGCCACGCCTTAACTTGGCCAAGAAATATGCTCTCGAAGCGTTGACATGCAAAAACAAAAAACAGTTGTTTCTTTCCATTTGTTATTCTGTTAGATTTTAAATACAAAGGGAGCATGATAATTTGTTAATAGTCCGTTCTTTAACGGTAAAATATTGCAAAACCTCTAAATTTTAAAGAACCGCTTGGATTGACATGAAATTTGGCATACACATAGCTAACAAGTCAAAGAAAAAAAGTGATATTGTGCCGATATGTGCTTTTGCCCTGAGGGTGGTTTTCACCCCTTCTTGGGGTGAAAAAATATTCGTCCAAAGAAAGTCAGGAAATGGATAAACTGGCTAATTTTAAGTAACTTTTCTTCTATAGGGTTTTTTCACTAAGTCAATACTTTTCGAGTTATTTGACAGTGAATATGTTCATTTTTTCAACAAAATAACCACGCTTTTAGACGGTTTTTCGTAAATAACTCAAATAGTAAGTATTTTGTCGAAAAAACATTTTTAGCAAAAATATAGCCTGTAATAAATTTAAAAAGATGGTGTATATATCACGTCTCTACACCTAATAGAAGCAGAGTTATATCTAATGAAAAATAGGTTCATATTCGTCAAATTCCAAATGGAATACTTTAACGTGAAATAACCAAAAATTAAGCACATTTCGGGGAAAATTCATTACAACTTATTTAAAGTGTTTAAAAAAAGTTTCATTTTTGTTTTATAAAAAAAAATTCTAACATCAAAATTAAACAAGTTACGCTCAAAATAAAGTTAGGCCCTTTTGGTTTTGGTAAAAAAATCGAGAAAATCACCCCCTAATTAGCATCTTAAATGAACTTAATCGTTACGACTTCACAAGTTTCTTGACTCGTGTATATATTGTTTATACGATCTGTAAGTTTCATCGGTTCAAAGTCCTTGTTATTGAAAGGGCTGTAGTTAAAAGGGGTTGAACGAATCACTGATCACGAATGTATGCAAATTTAGAAACAACAAATCTTAATCAATTTTTGTCTAACAGAAAAACAAAAAAATACATGATATTCAGAAAAGAAAATCTAACTTTTTTTGTTTTTTGAGATTTTTGGTATCTCTAACAATTTTTAAATTATTTTGAAAAAAATCAAAATTTAAATTTTTAAAAATTTTAATTTAAAACCAAATTGTTTCAAAAATAAGCACTTTGACTCGATCAAACTTACAGATCATATAAACACAACATAAGTAAAATAATTTGTGTAGCGGTAACGATTAATTTCATTTAAGTTGCTTATTAGGGGGTGGTCTTCTCGATTTTTTTTTTGCAAAAACAAAAGAGACCAACTTTATTTTGAGCGTAACTTGCTTAAATTTAATGCTAGAAACTTTTTGTAAAAACAGAAATAAAGCTTTTTTTAAAAACTTTAAAACAGTTAAAATAGGTTTTCCCCAAAAAGTGCTTAATTTTTTGGATATTTCACGTCGAAATATTCTACTTGAAATTTGGTGAATATGAATCTATTTTTCATTGGTTATAACTCTGGTTCTACGAGATCCAGAGACCTAACGCGTACACCATTTTTTTACTTTTTTATGTGCTATATTTTTGCTAAGAACGTTTTTTTCGACAAAATACTTACTTTTTGAGTTATTTGCGAAAAACCGTCCAAAAATGTGGTTATTATGTTGAAAAAGGAACATATTCACTCGCAAATAACTCGAAAAGTGTTGACTTGGCGAAAAAGCTCTATAGAACAAAAGTTACTTAAAATTAGTCAGTTTACCCATTTCCGGACTTATTTTGGACATATATTTTTTCACCCCCAAGAGGGGGTGAAAGTCACCCCCAGGGCAAAAGCACACATCGGCACAATATCACATTTTTCTTTGACATGTAAGCTATACGTATGCCAAATTTCATGTCAATCCAAGCGGTTCTTTAAAATTTAGAGCAAAAACCGTGAAAGAATGGACTATAAGTGATTTTGGTTATAAAATGAAGAAGTGTCAGAACATTTTTTAGCGACTACTGTATGTAAAAAGAATGAGAAATAATAAAATATTAATTATAGAATTATAGAAATTATAGAATTAATTATAGAATAATAATGCGGAGCACTGTAAGACACGCAAGATACGATCCAGAAAATAACACAGCCAACAGTGTCTGGATACATTAAAACAAAAACTCTCCGTCTATTCAGGACGATTAAGAAGGTATAAAGTTAGTAACAACCGAAAATGTGACAATGCGCTTTTTGAGAACTCTGAGAAGGCGTTCTACCGAAAACTCAACTCCACCGTAGAAAGTGCCGACAAGTCTTATCCAAGCCAAGAAGAGATTCATGAGTTTTGGGGAAATCAACTTTCCACGCCAGCTGCTCTTAACAACAATGCTGGCTGGATAGAAGATACGACGCACAACTGTCACCACTACGTCACAGCTAACTACGAACCATTCACTACTGAAGAGGTCTCAAATATCATCAAAGATCTTCATAACTGGAAATCTCCTGGACCAGATGGAGTTCAGAACTTCTGGCTTAAGAGGTTTTGGAACATACATGAGTGCTTATCAACATTAATTAATCATGTTATTTCTAACCCGCAGGAAATACCATCATTTCTAACTCAGGGAACCACTTATTTAATACCGAAGGATCAAAATAACACCCAAGATCCAGCCAAGTACCGCCCAATTACTTGTCTTCCAACTTTGTATAAGTTGGTCACATCCTGTATAACCCGGCGTATCTACCAACACTGTGCTCTAAACAATATCATAGAGCCTCAACAGAAAGGATGCGCTAAGGGTTCTATGGGTTGTAAAGAACAACTTATCATCGACTCAGTCATTTCTAACCAGGCATTCGCCAAAAAAAGGAACCTCTTTACTGCCTTTATTGACTACAAAAAGGCCTTTGATTCAGTGCCGCATGAATGGCTTATAGATATATTAAGAATATACAAAGTCGATGATAACATAGTGACTTTTTTAAGGCATATAATAACAAGTTGGAAGACTAAAATTCACCTCCAAATACCTGGTGAAAACAATATCGAAACGGAAAATATCGCAATCAACCGGGGCCTGTTTCAAGGAGACTCGCTGAGTCCATTGTGGTTCTATTTGGCTATGAACCCTCTATCACAGCTATTAAACTCCACTGACTCAGGTTTTAGCATTAAAAACAACAATACTGTAGTAGCGAAGTTTAATCATCTGTTGTATATGGATGATTTGAAATTAATAGCTTCTACTCGAGACAATTTAGAACAGATGCTAAAAATAGTAGAAACATTCTCTAATGATATTAATATGCAAATCGGCCTAGACAGGTGCCGTGTTTTGAATATAGTCAGAGGAAAGGTACAGCCCGGTGGATTCGATATGCAAAATGGCCAGAACATCGAGGCCATGGGTGAAAACGATATATACAAATATCTTGGAGTAAAGCAGGCGCGGAAAATTGACCATAAGCAAATGAAAACTGAAATAACTACTGAGTTTATACGAAGGATAAAACAGCTGCTTTGTTCACAGCTTAACAGTAAAAATTTGTTTAAGGCACTAAACACCTACGCTTGTTCCGCACTTAGCTATTCATTTGTTATTGTTAAGTGGTATTGATAAAACAGCTGCTTTGTTCACAGCTTAACAGTAAAAATTTGTTTAAGGCACTAAACACCTACGCTTGTTCCGCACTTAGCTATTCATTTGGTATTGTTAAGTGGACAAAAACAGATATAGAAAATCTTCAGCGAAAATTACGAACACACCTCACAAATGCACAAAACACCATCCTAAAAGTGCAGTAGAAAGAACGACATTACCACGGAGTCTAGGAGGAAGAGGACTTATGGATATAGGTGAGCAATTAGATAAACAAATTGCTAATTTAAGAACTTATTTTCAGATGCAAGCTGAGACATCTACTCTACATCGCGCTATCTGCTCAGTAGATGACACAACACCGATCAAACTGAGGGAACCAGAAATGCGCATAAACCACCTCACTAAAGACGAAAAAATGCGCACCTGGATGGGTAAACCTCTGCACGGGCGACATCCCAATGAGGTCAGCCAAGACTATGTCGACAATACAGCGTCGAACTATTGGTTGACATCAGGAAATATATTCCCTGAAACGGAGGGTTCATTACTGGCCATTCAGGATCAGGTTATACCAACCAGAAATTACCTGAAATATATCATCAAGGACCCTCAGGTTCAAAACGACAGATGCCGATATGGATGTCAAGCCCAAGAAACCATCCAACATCTTACAGGGGGCTGCCAGGCATTTGCTGAAACTGAATACAAGGAACGGCATGACGCAGTGGGAAAAATCTTTCATCAAGAGATAGCTATCAAGCTGGGACTTCTCCAAACGGACCATCTCCCGTATTATCAATACGTCCCTGAGAGTATGCTTGAGGATGGCAACTACAAGCTATACTGGGACCGCACTGTGCTCACAGACCAAACAGTGGCGCATAATAGACCAGATCTCGTATTAGTCAATAAATTAACGAGACAAACAACCCTCATTGATGTGGCGATTCATAACAACAATAATCTACGTAGTAAATTTACTGAAAAGATCGCCACGTACAGAGATCTGTAAATTCAAATACGAAGGCAATGGATAATGCAAAGTACCCAGACGATACCTATTATTATGTCTACTACTGGAGTCATTCCGAAGACCCTCCTCGAAAGCATAAAAAAGCTGGGTCTAAATGAACACCTTTATAAGACCATGCAGAAAGCTGTACTACTTGCGACGGCCAGATGCGTACGAAAATTTCTGGGAGAAACTCCAGCATACCAAGTCACGTAGGGCTCGAAAACACGGAAAAAGTCCCACCAGAGCTCAATCCTTTTGATACCGTAGGTATCTGGGATGAGTCAATTTTCCCCTTAGAGGGAGTGTGAGCCGTATGGCTAAATCTAGAATTCAAACAGCGCAAACTATCTGGCTGAAATTATAAAGAGAGACTATAAAAGTGTTATTAATTGGAAACAACAATATCTGCAGAAAATATGTAAACGTAATGGTGCCACCACCAAAGTTATTTTTTATAAAAGTGTAATTATTGTACATTTTGTACATTCTAAACTACTTTGTTTCGCAGTGTGTCTTTTGTAACTTGACATTAGAACATGGTCACATCGTACAAACCTAACAACCTCAATCAGATCAATTGTGGTGTGGGTGTGTCTTAACCCACAATTCTAGCTTGTTGAACACTTTTAAAAACACTTACAGAAATAATTCCATTTTCATCATCTCGAACGCGGAACCTCGACGCAAAATAGAGGAATATTCTGGAAAAAATTCTGGACTAAAAAGCAAGTGGCTTTGCTTAGTTGCATTTTTTGCCAAATTTTGTAATTACATACATTTTCATATTCCGAAAAATATTTTTGTATACTCTGTACCTTTTAAATTTTCTCCTGCAGTGTATATTTATAACCATTTAAACCATTAAATATTGTATACCTAATAACTTTGCGGCAGTTGTTTGTTTCCAAATAAAATTAGTCACACTGTATAAACTTGAATCAGAAAAAACGTGGGTTATCTTTATTGGTCACATAGTTGTGGATACTAAAATAATATAGCTTCAGAATTTTATGAAAATAGCTCGAAGTGTAATACGACTATACCAGGTCACCTATTGTTTGAATTAGTTTTTAAACATCGGAAAAACTACAATAATCCCGAACAGGAAGAGAAAAACGTTGTTGGGAAAACAACCCCGAGGCTAAAATTAGGTCATAACTATAAGGCAACAATTCGTGATTTTGCCGCTTACGCGGCACAATCTTTTTATTAGCCCGTTCGTAAACCGATTCGGCCTATTTGCCGGAGAGATTAGCACGCGTGAACCAGTTCGAACGTGTCTCCACATGACTGCGACGAATTTTCGAACCAGATCCGCAAACGAGATAAGAAGCCGCAAAATTCCCCTTATCTCGCTCGGCCAGAACAAGTTTTATCTGCTCCCATTGTCGAATACATGAATTTTAAGTGGAGTTTTTGCACAGGTGCGCTAAAAGAGAGTTTTTTTATTCGGGGGAGGGAACGGTTAATAGGCCTTTGCAGGTTTAGTACAGGAAATTACATACACTCTGCGAATTAAGGTCGTTTTAAATCGATACCATTTACATGCTCGAAAATCAAGCAACGTGTGATACTCAAAACAATAGTTAATATGTATTGTTATGCTTTGTATTTCTCTCCTTTTATAAGATTGATCAGCAAGTTTTTATTTTGATTAATTACTTAATTATTTTAATTATTACTTATGTAAAATAAAACCCAAATTAAATTGAATTCTCTAATAAATTTTATTCTCAGGACTATTTTAATTGTAATGCATTACCTTAGGTTTGTGGCTTCTAGTATCTCTAGTTGCTTAGTTCATCCAGGGACAAAACAGGTAAATTAAACACACTCGATGTCATATAAATGTTATAAATATATTTAGTCTGGGCTGATTATCGGAGAATAGGCCATTTTTGGGAAAAGTTATTTACCAGCAATTTTATTGCTGGAATCGAATTATAAGATCCTATATATTAATAATATAGGTATGCAAAGTCCTCAGATAGTGTGCTACTTTTTTTAAAAACAAGATGGCGCCCGAAAATCGTGTTTTTTTCAATTATTGCTCTAGAACTCCGAAGATTTTAGCTTTACAACAAAAACACCCAAATAAAAATTCACCGTGATTAAATTCTGCATAGAGACGTGTTTTTCCCGATCTGCTCCGACGAAAATTTTCCTCGGAAAATGCGGGTTTTCCCAACAAAATCTTTAATTTTCAAATAAAGTTTTAGATAAGTAATTATCTATCAATAATTAAATAATTTGGTGACTTAAAAGCCTTCTTGGTTTAGATTATAGTTCCAGAAGCTGGTGAAAATTAAACTAATATTTTAGCAACAATTCAATTGTTAATTAATAATTTACGGTCGCAATACTAACCAAAATAATTATGATGCACTGATCAAACTTTGAAACCTTATAAAGATGAGATGCCTATTTAACATTTTGTCGACAAAATATAAATTTTTTATGTTTTTGCATAATCTTTAAATGTTTAAAAAAATTAGTTATAAACAAATTAACGTTTCTCAGAAGGTTTTTATTATATTATAATTTTAAAAAATAGCTAAAATGCGCGATTCAAATATCTTGAAAATGAATGCCTTAAAACTTTTTTGCAACCAGTTGCAAAAAAGTTATGAAACAGCAAAATAAACATACTATTACTACGGTGTTAATAATTTGTTTTAATTCTTTCAAAGCGTAGAAGTGAGTTTAAAGTACAAGCTAATTATTTATAAAACAATATCGATTATCAGCTTAATGGTTATATTTTAATTAAAGATTATAAATATATTTTTTTGTAATTTACACGCGCAAAAGTAGAATAATACAGTACCGTAGCTACCCGCCCACATACACAACTCGCGCGAGTTTAAGCGTGTCAGTCGCTTCGAGTGAACATTTTATCTCCGGCTCTGTATCAAGCCTACTTTCGCGCTAAAAATTACAAAAAAAAGTATATTTAATCTTTGATTAAAATATAACCATTGCACTAATTTTTGACATTCTTTGTGAGTAATTAGATTGTACCATAGACTCACTTTTAAGCTTTGAAACAATTAAAACAAATTATAAACAATGGAGATATCGTATATTTATTTTGCTGTTTCCTAACTTTTTTGCAAATGGTTGGAAAAATTTTTTAAGGCATTCATTTTCAAGACCTATGAAATACGCATTTTAAGTATTTTTTAAAATTAGAATATAATAAACAATTTCTAAGAAATGTTAATTTGTTTATAACAATTTTTTTTAAACATTTAAAGATTATGCAAAAAAATTAAAAAATTATATTTTATCGACAAAATATTAAATAGGCATCACACCTTTATAATCTTTCTAAGTTTGATCAATGTCTTATGATTATTTTGGTTGTTATTGCGACTGTAAATTGTTAATTAACAATTGAATTGTTGCTAAAGTATTCGTTTCATTTTAACCGGCTTCTGAATTTATAATCTATACCAAGAAAGCTTTTATTTCACCAAGCTATATAATTATTGATAAATAATTACTGGCCCAAAAAATTTATTTGAAAATTCGAGATTTTGTTGGGAAAACCCACATTTTCCGAGGAAAATTTTCATCGGAGCAAATCGGGAAAAACATGCCTCTATGTAGAATTAAATTGGGGTGAATTTTTATTTGAGTATTTTTGGTGTAAAGTTAAAATCTTCGGAGTTATAGAGCAATAATTGAAAAAAATACGATTTGTCGGCGCCATTTTGTTTATAAAAAAAGTAGCACACTATCTGTGGACTTTGCATACTTATATTAATAATATATAAGATCTTATAATTCGATTAAAGCAATAAAATTGCTGATAAATAACCTTTATTTGTACTTTACTAATTAGACCAACGTATTATAACTATTTTTTTTTTCAAAATTTAAAGATTATGCAAAAAAAAGAAAAATTTATATTTTGTCGATAAAATATTAAACAAGCATCTCACCTTTATAATCTTTATAAGTTTGATCAATGTATCATGATTATTTTGGTTATTATTGCGATCGTAAATTGTTAATTAACAATTGAATTGTTGCTAAAAAAAACGTTTAATTTTCACCGGCTTCTGGAATTACAATCTATACCAAGAAATCTTTGATGTCACTAAGTTATTTAATTATTGATTAATAATTACTTACCTAAAACTTTATTTGAAAATTATAATTGATGGATTCGACCGTTACTTGATGGAAGTTCATTTTATCTCACAATAAAACACTGAAAAACGTTTGTTTTTCTATACTTCCACAAAATTTATTACAACTATGTTATTACTACAGCTGTTTCGGCAAAGTGCCTTTCTCAAGTGATATATTTTACAATGTATTTGCCTTTTTAAGTCTTTAACTGAAGAGGTTGAGGAGTGGGGAGCTGTTTGTCTCGAGTTGGTCATTCAGAATTATATCTGTATTTTTCAATTTATTAATTTCCATTGATTCTAAAAGTGATAGCTTAAGGCCTTTATTTTGAATATGTAGAATTTGAAACTCTTCATTGAAAGAATGATTATGATCTAGAAGGTGAAGTGCGTATGTAGAAGTGTCTGTTTTTCTATTGTTGAAAGCCCTTTTGTGTTCTGCTATCCGTTTGTCAAAAGTTCTGCCAGTTTGACCGATGTAAGTTTTCGGACAGAAACAGCTGTAGTAATAACATAGTTGTAATAAATTTTGTGGAAGTATAGAAAAACAAACGTTTTTCAGTGTTTTATTGAAAATTATAGTTTTTGTTAGGAAAACCCGCATTTTTCGAGGAAAATTTTCGTCGGAGCAAATCGTGGAAAACATATCTCTATGCAGAATTTAATTGCGGTGAATTTTTATGTGAGTGTTTTTGTTGTAAAGTTAAAATCTTCGGAGTTATAGAGCAATAATTGAAAAAATACGATTTGTCGGCGCCATTTTGTTTATAAAAAAAGTAGCACACTATCTGCGGACTTTGCATACCTATATTATTAATATATAGGATCTTATAATTCGATTCCAGCAATAAAATTGCTGGTAAATAACTTTTCCATGAATTTTGCTAATTAGCTCAGAGTATTTCTATTTATCCAATATACCATAAATATAAAATTTAAAAATTATACTTAAATTTATTTCTGTTGCAACTTTTTCTCATCTAATAAATTAAGCTTTAATACTGATATCTCCTTTGTTTTAACAAAAATTTTATTTAAATAATTCGTTAGACTATTCTTACAAAAATACTAAAATTTACTTTTCTCCTTTTGAATTGATTACTTATCTCTTCTTGAAATTTTGGAATGACTAAATTTTGCTATAGAAATGCTCAATACAAAAAATAAACAAATATGGTGTGGATATAAAACAAACTCTCTCCGTTTCACAAAAATTCTGACTAACCTTTTTGTTTCTTCTTTACTTCTTCCTGGATTGCGCAGCCTTCGATTCTCTCACACTTGCTCCTAGGATGTAGCGAAAGGTCCTTCTCCTCGTCCAAACTGCTTCACCAACAAACAAACAACGGGACGCGCTAGAAATCTCTATTCAGTTTTCTCTCTGCTCGATATCTTGTGCAAATTGATACCCACCGGCTACTCGTTCTAGACAGAACACAGGAATCTCCTCGGACACAAGGAAAATTAACTTCTCAACTCGGTCAACGATTTCGTTTCACCACGGACTGCTCGCAAAGGCCAATTTCACCACTTTACACCGACTTCTCACTTTCTAAAAACTGGACTGTCCTCTCCAGATATTAATTACACAGTGCCCATTTTTTCTCTCCTCAAAATTAGACTCAACACTCTCATCCCTTCCATCCATTATTCTCCGCCAATAACAAACATCCTGTCTACCCACTACATTCATGTTTCCATTTCTTAAGAACCCATTTATTTTGTTAACAACTTTTCCATTTTCCATAAGGAAAAATTTCCCGTAACTGGCTGTATACCATTAATTACAAAAATTGAAGAAAGACTTCTGTGTAAAAGGTATATTTATTAAAACCCCAATAAAGGGCTACATTAAAAGACAGAACGTTTTCGCTCTAAAGAGAGCATCATCAGTGTTCTAAGCAAGCTCTACATGCTAAGCCACCAAAAATACATAGGTTAAAACCCTTAAAACGCCGACCAAAAGTCTTACATTGGCGTGTATTATGTTAAACCCTGGCGATGGGTGAAAATGAAAAAGATATACCTCACAGCATTATATGACTCTACCACGTGTATGTGGGTGGTTGAGTTGATTTCTCTGTCTTCACAAAGAGAAAGGTGAAAGCCAACTGAGTTGCTTGAGAAAAGTGAAAGCCCTTTATTTGGGGTTTTAATAAATATACCTTTTACACAGAAGTCTTTCTTCAATTTTTCCATTTTGTTAAATTCTAGGAGATACCAAATTACTTTTCGTTGTTTCAATATGCTAAACAAAAAACCTTATATTCTAAACTCAATAAATTTGTTTATTGTCTCTCCTTCTACGAATCACTTACAAATGTCCTATTGTCGATTCCAACGCGAAATAAATGTACTTTCTAATTTTTACCGCATAATTGTATATCCGTTCAAAGAACCATTAACAAATCACTTATAATATTTACAATTTTTGGTCATATACAGGGCGATGAAAATCTATAATCTCGTGGTCTCTGATATACCTAAATGTATTTTCTAAAATTTTCCCATAAAATTTTACAACAATATATTAAGTATATACAGAACAAACCAAACGAAAACGAGGCATACGCAGTTAATCGAAACTACAGTTGAAACAGACGACCAATATAAAAGTTCGACACACATAAATCATAGCAACGTTAAGATGAGCATGTATAAAATATCTTGTAACTATCTGTCTCGTTTTAGCGGACTCGTACACCAATGCAAGTTCCAAACGCGAAATGAAACACTCAACATCCCATAAATATCACCGGTTAATATCTATCCCTTGAAAGCACTTAAAACTACCTAGGATTCCTGGAATCTCCTTCAGCGACGCAACGGGGATAAAGATCGTCCACCGAAAACCAGATACGACACTCAGTACCAGGGTTGCCAATTTAGTAGATTTTCTACTAGATCTAGTAGAATTTTTTGTGATTTAGTGGGAAAATTTTAAATCTAGTAGATTTTAGAATCTGGTAGAAAATTTAGTAGATTTAGTAGGATTTGGTTGTAAGTAAAGGAATCTTTTATTTTGACAAATGACAATGACATTACATATTTTTATTTTTGTAAATTTGTAAAAAATAACTTCTAAAATGTGCTAAAATTCTATTAGTTACCTGTAATATAGATAAAAAGTAAAATAAGATCATGGAAAAGAGTAAAACGTTGAATTTAATTAGTATTTTGTCATTTAAAGAACAACATAACCCATCATAATACTCATCCTACTGGAAGTGTATTCAGAAATACTCTATTTTAGTTGTTAAATACTTTTGCATATTATGAGTATATAATATGAGGAACTTATGGACAATGTATTGTTAGGAAATATCCAGTTCTCAACTACCTAATGAAATGACACCATTGCAGAATCTTCAGACAGCAGTTAAAGTTGTAATCAATCATAAAATTGTAATCAATCATAAATTATTGCTTCAATTGTTATTGAAAGAAGGTTTGGTATTCTAAAGAGATTTTTCATATTAATATGTGAAATGAGATGCAATGCAAGATACCTTTTGTTCAAATAGTATCAGCTTTACAAATATTGCAGTTGTTTAGAGAAAACATTGAAATACTGGCAACTGAGCCTGCGGTTATTTAATCCAACAAGCTATGGCAGTACATTTATACATTTTTAACCAGGAGAAAATCTAGTGCAACTTTTTGTGCCTCTGTGTTTGTTTGTTTTAAAATGTTGCCATTTAAGGCAAATACAGTAAAACCTCCGTTAACCAAAACATTGTTAAACCGAAATGGCTGACAGTTTCAATAATTTTGTCAATAAAAAGTAAATTAAACAAAAAGCAATAAAATTAAGGAAAATGAACATGTTGAGTGTTTTTTTAAAGAAATCTATTTTCTTTTGTGTTTCCCTTTGACAATGATGTTTTGTAGCTACATCTCTCCAATACTATGTAATTTGATAAAATAATAATACAAAAAACAATGTAATTTTTTACTGAAATTTTTGTTATCCAAAATGGCCTACCCCCCAATTATTTCGATTAACGGAGGTTTTACTGTAAATGGTTAATGTTGATAATATATTATTTTTCTTGGACTGCAGTTTGTTAATAAATTTATAAATACATACATGATATTGGTGTTTGATTTGAAATGATTTAAAGTATCATTTAAAGTATGTTATATCACATTCCGTTAAAAGAACTTCCACAACTAGCAAAAATGTATGAATAAACAAATTGTTTTAAAGGACAAAAAAATAATAGTAGTAAAGGAATTGGCTTTATGGTGGTTTTTTATAGCACATTTAAATAAACAAATGCTGGTGGCATGCAAATCAAATTGTAATACTTTTAGTTCAAAACTTTATAGATTCTAATACATAAAGTATTAAAATTTAAAAAATAAATACTTAAAGCTTTGTTTTATTGTATTAACATGTTTATTTTGTTAATACCATTTATGTTATATATCTGTTGAATTGAACTTCTACTTTTGAATCCAGAATTTTAACAAATCCTAGACTTTTCCACAATGTCTCATCTCAAGCGTGATATTTGTGCATTCAAATTAATTTACATTGCATCTTAAATGCCTTAGATTGCATATCAACCAAAGGATAACATGGAACAAACACCTCCAAATGAAATGCAGGCAGTTGGATCTCAAGTTCAGACAAATATAAATATACTGGCTCCTTGGTAGGACATCCAAATTGTCATTAAATAGCAAATTACTACTATACAGGGTGTCCAGAAACTCTACCGACAAACGAAGACAGGAGATTCTTCAGATAATTTTAAGATAATTTAACCCAATTCACTTAGTCCGAAAATGCTTCCTAAGGGAGCTAGAGCTCTTTGAAGATGGCGTCTTGTAATTTGTTTTTCTTAAATACCTCCAGAACGCTTCTATTTAGAAAAACAAAAATTGGTACACGTATTTATCTTCAAGATATAAATCTAATCCATCCATTGCAAATTTCTAGTACCGATCATAGGCGTCCGTTTTGGGTAGGGCAACGGTTATTTTATCGCATAACTTTTTTATCTTTAACTTTTATGCATTTATGACACTGGATTATTAAATTGTGAAGTATTCTAGTACTAAAAGGTACTCTTGTTTTAAATCGGTAGGATACACCGTTTTCTAGAAAAATCGATTTGAAACTTTTTCGCTTTTTGAATTTAAAAGAAAACTGTTTAGAAAGACGAAAACTGGAACATTTATTTATATTCCAGAGATAAATCGATTTCATTAATTGCGAATTTCTAGTACTGGTCATAGGCGTCCGTTTTGGGTAGGTCAACAGTTATTTATAGTATAAATTTTTTGTCTTCAATTTTTGAGCATTTTTGACACTAGATTATTAAATTATGAGGTATTCGAGTACTAAGAGTTACTCTTACTACGTGTTGGTAAAATACTTCGTTTTTTGTTGACAAGTTCTTTCAATTTTTTTTCAAATTCCAAAAACGAAAAATTTTCAAATCGATTTTTCTAGAAAACGGTGTGTCCTACCGACTTAAAGCAAGAGTACCTTTTAGCACTAGAATACCTCACAATTTAATAATCCGGTATCAAAAATGCATAAAAGTTAAGGAAAAAAAATTATGCGGTAAAATACCCTTTGCTCTACCCAAAACGGACGCCTATAACCGGTACTAGAAATTTGCAATGGATGGAATCGATTGATCTCTGAAAATTAAATATGCATAAGAAAAACTAATTTCATGACGCCATTTTCAAAGAGCTCTAGCTCCCTTAAGAAGCATTTTCGGGCTAGGGTTAAATTGTCTTAAAATTATCTGAGGAATCTCCTGTCTTCGTTTGTCGGTAGAGTTTCTGGATACCCTGTACAAAGCCATGTTGAAATCAATTAGGATGTATGGTATGCATCTCTGGGATTGTGCTAAATTAACACACATTACAACCATACAACAATTTCAATCAAAAGTCCTTAGATTAATTACTGGCGCACCCTGGTATGTCAGTAATCTCACACTGACCTGAATATTCCCTTCGTAATATGAAGAAATACACATAGATGAAATACAGCTACCAACCATGAAAGTCGAACAAGAAACCAAGATAACGAACTGATCAAACATATCTACCAATGGACCTATAATCAGAGGATTCAAGCAAACGTGGCTACAAGATTTAATACAACAGTGAAATAAACCTATAAGACGAAGCATCATTGGATCATCATCCTTCCTTGCTTAAAATTTCATTCAAACTTGCTTAAAACTTTTAAGAAATTGATTGTAAATAAAAGTTCACAAGGAGCAAAAAATATATACAAATGTTATTTTAATTCCGATATACCTACCTTTAGACATTACAAAAGACAGAAACATACCATTGTGGGTTTAGAATTAGAGGAAATCGAAAATATTTTAAGTTAAAAATGAACTTTGTACATATATACTATTTAAAATTTTTTTACCTAGAACTTATAGTTATCTTTTACATGTTTAATATGTAGAACTTTCCTTTCAGTTAAATACAACTTATTTTTACCTACTTATTTCTTCTTAGAGAGGATATTCTTGTGATATGTGCAATCAAATGAAATTGCCAATGCAATTGCACAGCAATAAAACAGCATTTTATCAGTTAGGGCACAGATTAACATAACATTATGTTATGTTAATCTGTGGTTGGGGTTTATTGAGTGTTAGAAACGAACTTTAATACACTATTTTTACTGGGAACAAGCTATAGTTTTACATTAAAATAAGTTTACAATTCGAAACGCTAAACTAAAAGTAAAATTTTGGATAGTAAACTGTGTTAAGCACAAGAAAGAGACTTTAAAAAAATTAAATGTACAAAATGTATTAGCATTGTTTAAAAAAGGGTAGTTCTTAAACAATGGTATTAGTTAAAATCTAACTTGTTTCTCTTGTTTTCACCACTTTCTCCTAGAGAGGATATATTTTTCTATAGAATAAGTATTTAACATTTTTTTAAATTATTTTTTAGAAATTTCAGTTAAGTTCATGTAAATATTTATAAAAATTATTATATTTTAAATAAAAATGGTTTTTGTATATAACAAAATAGCCTGTCATCTGTCATTTCTTCTTCTTTTTCAGCTGTCATCTGTCATTTCTTCTTTTTTTGGGCAGTCATCTGTCATTTTTTTCTTCTTTTTTGGCTGTCATGTGTCATTTGTCAAATAATTTAGTAGAATATTTGGTAGATTTTATCCTCAATCTAGTAGAATTTGGTAGGTTTTATATATAAATCTAGTAGAAAACGAGGTTCGGTCGTTGGCAACCCTGCTCAGTACTCAGTGCATATCTTTCTGCGATGTATGTTATATACAATTGTTTAGGACTTAGGATATTCTTAGCCGCGATATGCGACATGCGACCGGTTACTTTTGGCTGGGCTCGCTCGTAAAAGGAGGTAGGCAGTAGAATTTCATGTCAAACACATTTCTTCAGCACTATATTTATGTTATTACCGCTCAAATTGCTGCTCTGTAAATTTTTAGTTTTGTATTCTGAGTAAGCTTCTTATATTTGAGAAAGTTGTTGTATTTCCAGTATATTCTGTTTCCTACTAGGATTCTTTCATTGATTATAATATGATTCTATTGTGTAAACTGTTCTTATTGTGTAAAGAATTCTACCTTTTCAAATTTATTCCTCTTAACCTTTGAGCAAATTATGTATTTTGTTTTCTTTTGATTTAGTGCCAAACCTCTTTTGGATACTTCCTAGCACAACTTCGCAAATTCTTCCTTTAAATAGTTTAAGGTCTCTGCTAATCAATGTTATGTCGTCAGCGGACGCCACAAGTTGGGACGTAAAAATATGCGCCACAAGTTGCGATAGAATATCTTTGTATTTTCTTCTTATTTTTTGTAATAATATTATGATTAGCTATTTTTGTAGACATAGCAGAAGCATTCGGTAAGGTATGGCACAAATGCTTATTACTAAAACTCTAAAGATATCTTTCCATCCACTATGTTCATCTAATACAGTCATATTAAAAAGACAGAACTTTTAGAGTTAAACAGGAGGTCGATTATTCAGAACTATGACCAATCAAAGCAGGAATCCCACAGGGCAGTGTTCTGGGACCCATAATATATTTACTATATACCTGTGACATCTGCCCAGGACGATTTCATTTATGAAAATTGAATAAGTACCCAGTCTGAACAATAAAATTGTCCTGTACAAGAAACCAGTTGACCTAGGGATACATTTGGATAACAAATTAAAGTGACAGAGACATAAACAGAAAGAAAACTGAAGAAATAAAAATGAAATGCAAGAACTTATATTGGTTTTTAGGTATAAGCTCACAAGTTACAATCAAGAAAAAGGTATCTCACCTTGTTATTGATTTCAACCTGTTCACCTTGACATTCACCTTGTCTTTCCCTTACAACCAGGTCCGTGCGGTGCTATGATGCGGTGAGGCAGTCGCATCAGGCGGCATCACAAGGGGGGCGGCATAATTAGTAAAATGAAAATACATCAAAATAATAATATGGATAACAAAGGGTGTGCAAAATAGAATATTTGAAAAATATCCGATGGCGTGTGTCAGTTGAGTTTAAAGAGTAAACATGCCACTCTGAAAAATTAGTTTTAAAAGTGAAAGCGTCTTCTTCTACAGAAACAACAACCTTTTTTTGTCTTATACAAGAACTTTACACTTTTTTTCTGGTTCCACAAGTTCTGAAAAACCATGTTTTTCAACTAACTCTAAAACCGTTAAGCGATACTAGATGGTCAAGTCGAATAGATGCATTGAAACCTTTAAGATTTCAATTTTGTGAAATATATTATGCCTTATTCGAAACAATAGAAGAAGTCAACAAAGATACAAAAACTAAAGTAAAAGCACGAGGATTAGCAAAAAATATTAAAAACTATTTTATATGCGGTAAGGTTCTTGGGCATGATATGGATCCCGCGTATGAAAAAAAGTTGATTAATAGCAAGCTAAAAATTTGTTAATAGCTTAAGGGTGTCTAGTCGGATAACCTTTGATATATGGGAACACTGGAACAGCGGAAGTTTTAATTGTGGAACAGGTTAAAAATTTGGAACGGTCAGACCACGAAAACGGCACATTTATTTTGTCCGACAGAATAGACTTAAACTCTCCGAACAGAGATTAAACTCTCATGCAAAAATCAGACTGCTATTTGTCACCTGTCATAATTCCTGTCACAGAGATTAAACTCTCATGCAAAAATCAGACTGCTATTTGTCACCTGTCATAATTCCTGTCATTTAACATATATATGTTAAATGACAAGAATTATGACAGGTGACAAATAGCAGTCTGATTTTTGCATGAGAGTTTAATCTCTGTTCGGAGAACATGATATGTTACAGGAACATGATATGTTAAATGACAGGAATTATGACAGGTGACAAATAGCAGTCTGATTTTTGCATGAGAGTTTAATCTCTGTTCGAAAAATTTAAGTCAGTTCTGTCGGACAAAATACATGTGCCGTTTCGTGGTCTGACCGTTCCAAATTTTTAACCTGTTCCACAATTAAACAATTAAAACTTCCCCTGTTCCAGTGTTCCCATATGTCAAAGTTTGTCCGACTAGACACCCTTAAGCTATTAACAAATAGTCAGCTTGCTATTAATCAACTTTTTTTTCATACGCGGGATCCAGACCTATGATATTTTATTTCATATAAATTCAGTCTCAAGCATGTTGCAACATGTAACTATAATGTTGTTCTGAAGCTATTTCCTTGTGGCATTTATATGATTAACTATTTATATGGGAAATAAGCCACAATTAAATTGAAAAAAATAATTTTATTAATGTTTCGAGACCCAAATCGGGTGTCGTTGTCAAAATACAAATAATAATACAAACGTTAACAAAATTATTTTTTTCAATTTAATTATGGCTTATTTTCCATATAAACAGTTAATCATGTAACTATAAATTTGTCAGATTCTGTAAAAGGTTGTCAGAAACAATAAAAAAAATTAAAAGTTACAGACAATCTGGCTATGACCAAACGAAAATTACTGCTAATGAAATTGCAGGAAATCTTGATATAAGCTCCGAATTTCCAGCGGAAAATGAAATTCGAGCAAGGAGAAAAAAGCGTCAATTTGATTACGAAAAATCTACGGATGAGCTTTTAAGAGAAAAAGATAAATTTAAAATAAATTTTTTCATCTATATTTTAGACATTCAATACTTTCGATAGAAAAAGAATCGAATATACAGGCAAATAATCTTCTAAAAGAATTGCGTGATACATAATATATTCCAAAATGATAACATACTCCATGAAACCTTTAGAAGTTTTGAACTATTTTTGTATACCCAAATGCAGTTGTGTCGCTAAGAATTTTATTAACACTTCTGTCTCAGTAGCTAGTGGGGAAAGAAGTTTTTCAAAATTAAAAATTATTAAAAACTATTACGAAGCTCCATAATATAAACAAAACTAAAAAATAGCACTCATTTCAATAGAGTCCTCACTATCTGCTACTTTAGACTACACCAATCTGATTGAAGAATCACCACTGTAATTTTTGTAAATGTTATTTAATGTTAATACGTATTTCATTTAATTTAAATTATGTTTTGTTTTTAAAATAAAAGTGTGTTCATTTTGTGCAGTTACATTTGATAAAAACAAAAGTTAAGTTTTAATTATATTAAAGGGGCGGCATTTTGAAGACTTGCATCATATTGAAAAGATGTACCACACGGCTCTGCTTACAACCGTAGTATTTTTGAACTGTTCTCTTTTAACTCTTTTCTTATATCATATTTCCCCCTGCCATTTGTTTTCCTTTTTGGCATTAGAGATTTTGGCTCTTCACTCCTGACAGTCAGTCAAACCATAGGTCATACACCTTTTTATGGCGTAGTCGTCGTCACTTGATCAGTCCGATTTCTTCTCTTTGAACTCTTATAACAGCTGATTTTTAAAGGGTGGGGATATAATTATATTATATGCAATAGTTAAAATATTGTTTTTAGCAGATAGATTAGTCACAAATTATAAATATCGAATAAGCGGCCTCACTAAACACCGTCCATTTAAACCATACCTTATCGCTGCAACACCAACAAGTTCAGGGGACATTCAGCCACTTTTGGCCCTTATGACGTGAGCGGTTACGTGTCGCATTCGCCGGACGTTCCCCGGATTGATTCGACACGTTTTCATATTTTCGTGACGCGATGTCCGATGACGATGACGATGACGAGAAGGGACCAGATCTGGCTGTCGAGATAACTGCTTTGTTTCGCTTTAAAGAGGTTTTATTGGACTTTTTAAATGTTTTATCGTGTTTGACACGATCCATAAAAACAGTGACGTGCGTGGACGACATAAATGGCAATGCTGGGACAACGACGGATTTATCATGCTTTTTTTTAGAATCCCACGTAATAATGGTAGGTATACGATAGGTATTTTGTATATAGTCGTTGAGTAAGAATTGGTGAACATGGTGAACCTGAACCTCGTTCTGGCTGCATGGTCTGTTAAAACGACCTAGCTTGAAATCCCGAAAAAAGTTTCAAGTCTTGAAAGTCAATACAGACTAAAAGAAAAATTAAATAAGAAGCTAAGTGCCAAACTCAGTGAAAATACTAGTTTTGTCAAAAAAACCGTTATATATTATATTGTGCTTGAAGTCACTTAAAAGGAGCTAAATGCTAAATAAATAATTTATTTTCAGATTTAGTGCAGTCACTGAAGGTTTTCACCTCCGATTTCGTTGAACCTCCATCGATTTTCATGAAAATTGGTGAGTAATTAGAGGATGCCTCAAGGAACAAAGGTGACATGATGCCAACTTGCGCTTTTACCCTGGGGGTGGATGCCACCCCTTCTCGGGGGTGAAAATTATTTTATTAAAAGTCATACCATAAGTCGATAGAGGGACAAATTATAAGCAAAATTTGTTATATAAAGTTATTAAAATAAATCAACACTTTTTGAGTTATTAAAGACAGAAAATTTTTTTTTTCGTAAAAAAATGCATGTTTTAATCGGTTTTTCACGTACAAATCAAAAACTATAAGCTTTTACAAAAAAGTTATTATTACTGAAATTGAAGATAATAAAAAATTGAATACATTCCTCACATAAAGAACTAAACTAATGTTAGTTCAAGGTGAGTTATTGACAATTGAATGTGTATTTTTTTCGACGAGTACTCAAATCTAAGTATTCTAGCTAAAATAACGGGAAAACGATGCAATGTATAAAATATTCCTGCTAAACATTTGCCAAAGTACTTCGGAATACCTATCAAATGAGCTTCAGAAAAAGGTAATAGCGTCAAAATTAAGCAAGTTATAATGAAAATAAAAGAACCGTTTCGAATTTTTTAGGAAAAAGTGAAAAATAAAACATACGCTATTTCCACAAAAATTAAAATTTATAGTAATCCTTACATGAACTTCTTTATAATAGCATAAGTAATGTGTTCGATAATCTTGACCGGTTTAGAATGCATATTTTTGAAAAAAATATATAATCTAAAAAAATCATAATTTTTAAAATGATTATAATTCTCATATTCTTTTGATAATAACTCCAAAAATACTCAATTTACGTAAAAAATTATATATAACCAAATTTTAGTTTTTTTGTGCCAAATATTTTGCCTATTTTACTATTTCTAAAGGGTAAAAAATAACCGAGAAGAAACGTTTAAATCTTAAATTTTGCTGTGGGAACCATGCAACCGGGGTCATTTAACCTTTTATTTTAAAAAAAAAAGTAAGGGGTTTAAAAGATTAGGTTCAACGTGCTTGGTTCAACGTGCTTAGGTGCAACGTATCACTTGGAATTAGCTTTCAAACAGTTTTTAGATGAACCTGATATCGTAAGCACGAACGGAGTTATTAACAATAAAACATTTTTTGGAAAAAATTTTAAAAGATAAATTTTGAAACAAATTTGGAGCATAAATTTTAACGCTATCAACATGTTCGGGGGCTCATTTAATAGATATTTTTAAGTACTTTAACAAATGTTTAATAAGTTTATGTTATAAAATGCATCAATTTCCCGTTATTTCAGCTTGAATACTTGGAGTTTTTTACTCGCCGAAAAAAATATACATTCAATTAAGTACCTATAACTCACTTTTAGTTAACATTAAAAGGTTTTTGTAGTAAGGGGTTTATTTTATTTTTTATTAGCTTCAATTTTAATAATAATAACTTTTTTGTAAAAACTTACACTTTTTAATTTATTGATGAAAAATTGGTTAAAAACAGGCATTTTTCTCAAGAAAAATTAAAATCTTTGATCTTTAGTAACTCAAAAAGTTTTGATTTATTTTAACAACTTTATATAACAAATTTTGCTTGAAATTTGTCCCTCTATCGAATTATGCGGTTATTTTTAATAAAATAATTTTCACCCCCGAGAAGGGGTAGCATCCACCCCCAGGGTAAAAACTCAAGTTAGCACCATGTCACCTTTGTTCCCTGAGATATCCTCTAACCACTCACCAATTTTCATGCAAATCGATGGAGGTTCAACGAAATCGGAGGTAATAGCTCATATCCACCTTCAGTGACCACTAATTTGAATCTACAAAATATTACAGAGTTTTTCCAGCATCGTCTATTTTGCAGCGTTTTTTTTTAATATTTTATTTGTGAGATTGTACAGAAGATGAACGATCTCTGCAGAAAACAGAAATTTATTGAAGGTAAACAACGAAGAAACCGTGATGAAAAAAAAAACAGAAGAAAAAATGGTTAATGCTGTTTTGGATGCGATCTAAGCTGTTAATATTTTGATTACATTAAAACTCTGAGACATGTCTAGTATATTACAACGAGGGAGTCCTAGGCATAAAACTCTAGCCAATCATACTCTAACGCCCTCGAAGACGAAACAAGCAGGGCTGCCAATTTAGTAGATTTTCTACTAGATCTAGTAGAATTTCTTGTGATTTAGTGGGAAAATTTTAAATCTAGTAGATTTTAGAATCTGGTAGAAAATGTGTAGATTTTAGTAGTAGAACATGCGATAACTTAAAAAGAAGCAATACATTTTTTCTTGGATCATTAAATTTGCATTTAATTCAGATAATACTTTGACATTCAATTTATAAATGATTCATCAATTTTTGAACTACTGTTCTGCTAGCTTGATTATCAAGTTAGCAGAACATGCGATAACTTTTAAAAAAAGAGCAATAAATTTTTTCTGGAACATTAAATTTGCATTTAATTCAGAGAATGTTTTGTCATTCAATTATAAATTATTTATCAAATTTTTGAACTACTGTTCTGCTAGCTTGATTATCAAGTTAGCAGAACATGCAATAACTTAAAAAAAGAGCAATAATTTTTTTCTTAGAACATTAAATTTGCATTTAATTCAGAGAATACTTTGGCATTCATTTATAGACGATTTATCAAATTTTTGAACCAGTGTTCTGCTAGCTTAATTATAAAGTTAGCAGAACATGCGATAACGTTTTAAAAAAAAGAGCAATAAATTTTTTCCTGGAACATTAAATTTGCATTTAATTCAGATAATACTTTGACATTCAATTTATAAATGATTCATCAATTTTTGAACTACTGTTCTGCTAGCTTGATTATCAAGTTAGCAGAATATGCGATAACTTTTAAAAAAAGAGCAATAAACTTTTTCTGGAACATTAAATTTGCATTTAATTCAGTGAATGTTTTGGCATTCAATTATAAATTATTTATCAAATTTTTGAACTACTGTTCTGCTAGCTTGATTATCAAGTTAGCAGAACATGCAATAACTTAAAAAAAGAGCAATAATTTTTTTCTTAGAAAATTAAATTTGCATTTAATTCAGAGAATACTTTGGCATTCAATTATAGACGAGTTATCAAATTTTTGAACTACTGTTCTGCTAGCTTGATTATCAAGTTAGCAGAACATGCGGTAACTTAAAAAAAAGAGCAATAATTTTTTCTTAGAACATTAAATTTGCATTTAATTCAGAGAATACTTTGGCATTCAATTATAGACGATTTATCAAATTTTTGAACTAGTGTTCTGCTAGCTTGATTATCAAGTTAGCAGAACATGCGATAACTTAAAAAAAAGAGCAATAAATTTTTTCTTGAAACATTAAATTTATTTAATTTACACTTAATTATGGTATAATTAAATTTGCATTTAATTCAGTGAATGTTTTGGCATTCAATTATAAATTATTTATCAAATTTTTGAACTACTGTTCTGCTAGCTTGATTATCAAGTTTAGCAGAATATGCGATAACTTAAAAAAAGAGCAATAATTTTTTTTCTTAGAACATTAAATTTGCATTTAATTCAGAGAATACTTCGGCATTCAATTATAGACGATTTATCAAATTTTTGAACTAGTGTTCTGCTAGCTTGATTATCAAGTTAGCAGAACATGCGATAACTTTTAAAGAAAAAGAGCAATAAATTTTTTCTTGGAACATTAAATTTATTTAATTTACACTTAATTATGGTATAAGAATAACTGTGTTCTGCTGACTTTGTTCTGCTAACTTGACGGAAGTCTCTTCTTTCAGGTTAATACCTACTTAGTTTGCTGCTAACTGTACGATGGTCACTACCAGTCTCCATAATTCAACAAAGGTTTACGCAGGAAAATGTTCTATTAGTCCATTCTTTCACGGTTTTTGCTCTAAATTTTAAAGAATCGCTTGGATTGACATGAAATTTGTCATAATCGTAGCTAACATGTCAAAGAAAAAAGTGATATTGTGCCGATGTGTGCTTTTGCCCTGGGGGTGACTTTCACCCCCTATTCGGGGTGAAAAAATAACTATATAAAATAAAATAAATTAAAAATTGTTAGAGATACCAAAAATCTCGAAACACAAAAAAAGTCAGATTTGCTTTTCTGAATATCATGTATTTTTTTGTTTTTCTGTTAGACAAAAATTGATTAAGATTTGGTGTTTCTAAATTTGCATACATTCGTGATCAGTGACTCGTTCAACCCCTTTTAACTACAGCCCTTTCAATAGTAAGGACTTTGAACCGATGAAACTTACAGATCATATAAATAATATATACACGACTCAAGAAACTTGTGAAGTCGTAACGATTAAGTTCATTTAAGATACTAATTAGGGGGTGATTTTCTCGATTTTTTTACCAAAACCAAAAGGGACTAACTTTATTTTGAGCGTAACTTGTTTAATTTTGATGCTAGAAATTTTTTTTATTAAACAAAAATGAAGCTTTTCTTAAACACTTTAAATAAGTTGAAATGAGTTTTCCCCGAAATGTGCTTCATTTTTGGTTATTTCACGTTAAAGTATTCCATTTGGAATTTGACGAATATGAACCTATTTTTCATTAGCTATAACTCTGCTTCTACTAGGTGTAGAGACGTGATGTATACACCATTTTTTTAAAAATTTTACAGGCTATATTTTTGCTAAAAATGTTTTTTCGACAAAATACCTACTATTTGAGTTATTTGCGAAAAACTGTCTAAAAGCGTGGTTATTTTGTTGAAAAAATGAACATATTCACTGCCAAATAACTCGAAAAGTATTGACTTAGTGAAAAAACTCTGTAGAACAAAAGTTACTTAAAATTTGCCAGTTTATCCATTTCCCGACTTTCTTTACGCGAATATTTTTTCACCCTCAAGAGGGGGTGAAAACCACCCCCAGGGCAAAAGCACATATCGGCACAACACCACTTTTTTTCTTTGACTTGTTAGCTATGTGTATGCCAAATTTCATGTGAATCCAAGCGGTTCCTTGAAATTTAGAGGTTTTGCAATATTTTACCGTTAAAGAACGGACTATACAGGGTGTCCCGAAAAGATTGGTCATAAATTATACCACACATTCTGGGGTCAAAAATAGTTCGACTGAACCTAACTTACCTTAGTACAAATATGCTCATAAAAAAAGTTACAGCCCTTTGAAGTTACAAAATGAAAATCGATGTTTTTCAATATATCCAAAACTATTAGAGATTTTTTATTGAAAATGGACATGTATCATTCTTATGATAGGAACATCTTAAAACAAAATTATAGTGAAATTAGTCCACCCCATAAAAATTTTATGGGGGTTTTGTTCCCTTAAACCCCCCCAAACTTTTGTGTACGTTCCAATTAATTCATTATTGTGGTTCCATTAGTTAAACACAACGTTTTTCAAACTTTTTTGCCTCTTAGTATTTTTTCGATTGGCCAGTTTTTATCGAAATGCGGCTTCGTTTTTAATATATTTACATAAAAATTTTATGGGGGTTTTGTTCTTTAAACCCCCCAAATGTTTGTGTACGTTACAATTAAACTATTATTGTGGTACCATTAGGTAAACACAGTGTTTTTAAAACTTTTTTGCCCCTTTGTCTTTTTTTGATAAGTCCCCTTTTTTCGAGATTTGGCTTCTTTTTCAAAATATGCCTAAAAATGTAAATTATAAATAAATTTTCAGATTATTAACAGGTTTCTATAATCGTACTTAACCGTATACAAATACGTGGTGGATTCGACAAATATTAAAAATATCTCGATAAACACTGGCTTATCGAAAAAGTACTAAGAGGCAAAAAAGTTTTAAAAACATTGTGTTTAACTAACGGCGTCACAATAATAATTTAGTTGGATCGTATACAAAAGTTTGGGGGGGTTTAAGGGAACAAAATCCCCATAAAATTTTGATGGGGTGCACAAATTGCACTTAAATTTTTTCTTAAGATGTTGCTGCCATAAGAATGCCACATGTCCATTTTCAATAAAAAATCGTTAAAAATTTTCGATATGTGAAAAACAATCGATTTTCATTTTGTAACTTCAAAGGGCTGTAACTTTTTTGTGTGCACTATTGTATATAGGTAAGTGAGGTTCAATCAACCTATTTTTGACCCCAGAATCTGTGGTCTAATTTATGACCAATCTTTTCGGGACACCTTGTATAATATATGAATGTTTCTTTATATTCGGCGAAAAATCAGTGAATCTTTTTATGCAAAGTCATCGTCTAATTAATTTTCCGACCAAACATAATTTACATATATGATAATTTTAGATCCTTTAGACATTTCCTTTCAGAGCAGAGCTCTGAGGTCTCGCTGGGGGCTATAAATTTCCACTGACCTGTATTTTTTAGCCGCAGAATCTTTATTAAAGTGATGCTTAATGTTTTAAAAGATACATAATAAAATAAAAAGCCCCGGGGAGTTTTTCATTATATCGAAGTTTAAATTCAGCGAAAAACTCATTTACTAAACTTTCACGGTTCAAACCCTGAGTAATTAATCAACGGTCTGTCCGGCTCTTTTTTTATAAGATTACTTTATTTAACGTATTAGGGACTTTTTGCCTTCGTTCGGGATTTGACTTTTTTGTTGCCGGCGCCTCTAATATCGGGTAGGGCGTGTTAATGCGCCAAAGCTGCTTTTGGGGTGATACGGCCAATTTGAAAGCTAAGCAACACGACATTCACTTTGACTTCTAAACAGTTCTGAAGGATTTTTACGCGATTATTTAATACTCTTTCTTTCGTTTTTAACCCTTAACCACTAACATGCGGTATGCCACACCGCCCGAAAATATATTTTGCTGTAAAACCTGTTTTATAAGAGATTCCTAGAACACCATCTGTGTACCTTCAAGTGGTGTGTAATTGTACCTGCTCTCGACTGCCGCAGATTTACTATGAACTTTGAACTATGTTGACGTAAAGTTTTTTGCGGTATCGTATACCGCGTGCCAGTGTTTATGATTCTATAGTTAAAAGTAGTTCATTATATTCTTTCGCTGTTAGTGTCGCAGAGAGTTCATTCATTTGTTATACTTTCAACTGCTTTCAACATCATTTTACTATTTCTGTTACCAATACTCCAAGTTTTTTTTAATTCAGTTTAAATGGATTTTGTAAGAACCTCCACCATTTTTTACCTCCACCATTTTTTTACCTCCACCTGCTGATGATACCAGTATCACTTGGAGCAACTCAAATATCGCAACTCTTCATGCTACTATAACTGCTGATCTACTCACAATAAAATTCTGGTCCGATTCTAATTTACTCTCTTTTAACGTAGATAAAACAGTAGGATTATCCTATAGAGGAGCTCTTCAACCCCTACCTCTTCATAACAGCCAGATCAGTATCGTTGATTCTGTAAAGTTTCTTGGTATTTTTTTAGATAGCAACCGTAAATGATCCGTTCATATCGATGTGTTTAGCAAGAAACTATCCTCAGCTTGCTTTGCAATAAGATCTGTTTCGAGGGAAATGAATTTAGACTCTTCCAAAATAACATATTTTTCTTTGTTCGAGTCCCATCTTCGATATGGTCTCCCTTTTTGGGGTTCTGGTACAGCTGCCCAATCCGATGTTATTTTTAAATTACAAAAAAGAGCAATAAGATGTCTGTTTGGCCTCAGAACAACAACACATTGCAGAAGCTACGGCAAAGATCACAGGATTCTAACACAATCTTCTTTATATATTTTAAAAACTGTTTGCTTAATTCGTAAACATCTACAGGTCTTTCCAGCAAGACCTAGACATGACTATTCCACCAAAAATTCTACCTTTGACATCTATTTACCGATCCCGTCCAGTGAGTTAGTAAAGAAATCTATATTATATTCTGCAAAAAAAAACTATACAACCATCTCCCTCTACAACTTAAATCTGCAACATCTTTCACCAAGTTCCGTAAAATGACAAAAGCCTATTTATTTAAAAGACCATATTATTCAATAGCAGAGTTTCTTAACCAATAACTAAGAAATTACAGTATTCTTATGTATAAGTAGAATCTTAATCTACATTTGAGTTTCATATGCAGCAGCTTAACTTAATAAATTTCTTAAGGTAGATTACGCAATTTGCAATTTCTTTTTTAAATTTTTTTTATTTTAGGATATTTATTACGTGCAATCAATACATAAAAATTATAAGCTGTTTGTTGTTTGTTCAGAGGGGTGTATGTAGAAATTTTGATTTGTTATCCAGTGATAACAAAGACTCCACTAGTCTCTTAAATTATTGAAGTGTGCCCTGTAAGGGTAAGTACTTCACTGCACTGCACTACACTTCACTGCTGCTTAGAACCTATATGGTAGCTCCAATGGTTTGTGCCTCTTCAGTCTCCGAGTCTGCTCACGATTATCTAGCAGGTTCAGTGCAAGATTATTTGGGTGGTTTTCTAATTTTACCAAATTAGAAAACCACCAAAATAATCTTTTTTTAATTTTGCAATATTGACGAATTTTATTAAATTGTATTTGGTATTGTTTTTATTTATGATTCTTGTAAGCTTTTTCTATAAAATTGTTAAATTTTTCATGACAGTAAAGCATGTTTCTATTCTATTTAATATCATGCATGCGTTCATAATTTTCGTAGAGAGAGGCTGTATGAGTATAGGTGCTGGTTCTAAATAAAATCTGAGGCTATCTACCTGTACCTGTAATAAAATCGTGAAGAGAAGGGTCTAAACGCTATGGTTTAAAGGATCTTTTACAACCAGTACTAACTATTTATTGACAAGAGATATAACACAAATAGAGCAAGAAAAAACCTAGGAGAAAAAGAGCAAAACATACATAAAACAAAATGGGTGGATGCAACATTAGTGTTGAAGAAAAAACAACAACTATTACAAGCAATACATACTTACTAGTTACATTGAGTCTTTCTAAATCGTCTATGAGTGCGCATTATAGATTGTCTGTCCAAAATCACACCACGGTCCAGAGGCTGAGCAGACGATGTGGAAACCGTATGGTTGGTTGTCTTGCCGGCAAAACGCAGAGGTTGCGTCTTCTTACTTGAGACCTGATGTGATGTAAGATTTCCTGGAGGAATCTTTGAGGGTGCAACGAGATGCAACAGAAGGAAAGCTGTTGCGTTGCTCTACTTAATTTGCTTGTCCCTGACGGAGCTATTGACACTTTTACATGGATTCACACTGTTCACTTTTGGGTGCAGATGGCAACAGCGGAGACGCAACGAAGAAGATTCTTGTTGTTGACCGTCTGAGGTCACATTTGACCCTTTGGAGTGGCGTTGAAGGAGCAACGAGCGTGTTACAACCACCTCGTACTGGAGCACACTTACACCAATGTTTTGAAGGAGCGACAGGGTGTCGCATCGACCTCGAACAGATACCTACACACTTTTTAGAGGCGAGTCCTGCAACGAGGTGTTGCTCAGATCTCGTACTGAAGCACACTGAGAGGGAGAGAGCGAGTGCTCTCCTATCTTGAGGAGAAAGTTCTTTTCGCATTACATGATCTTTTAGGCTACGGCTCCACGGGCGAGAAATTGACGCTAGCAGTAGCAGTAAAATGAACTTAAGGTTCCGCGGAACGGAATGGGAATAGCCGAACTGAACCGACTACGCACAAGTCCTGTAGTCGATACAGTTCGGCTATTCCTATTCCGTTCCGCGGAACCTTAAGTTCATTTTACTGCTACTGCTAGCGTCAGTTTCTCGCCCGTGGAGCCGTAGCCTTAGGCACATCACATAACACTAAACATTTGTCCTTATACATATTTACAGTGTTGACACTGTTGCATTTCAAAGATGAACTTAATTAAAAATATTTTCAATCATTTTTACTATGTTCGAATAATTATTCGAACAACACTGTAGGTATATACAATTTGCATAAACAGAGTTTTTACACTCAGAAGTATAAATACCTTAACGTTTTTAAGCTGTTTGATAAAAATCCAGATTATCATTTATTGATAATCTAGGTTGCCGTGATTACCTGCAGTCGAACAAATTATCACATATTTTTCTTAATGATTTAAGATATCAACAATTTGTCAACAAATGTTAATATTATTCAGCAATCCCGTCTTTACTACTAGTCGGAGTAGGTATGTACTATGTACTCTGGGAACAAATTACCTTTTTATCTGCTGTCGTCAACAGTGGATTGGATTACAGCTTAGCCTTTATTTAGTAGCTGCTACTCCGTACGCCGCTCCGGGTAATATTCCAAACATCTTTACAACCTGTCGCTCGCGTTGACACCCGGTATTCAAATTGTCACTCTATCTTGCGGAATTTGTTGCCTAGTAAAGTCGGTTCTACAGTAGTAAGACGAGTAGTAAAACGCAAAGAATATTGCCAATTCTCCTATAAGATATGTACACATATAAAATATATCGGGGTTAGAGATGAGAATTTTGAGTCATTTTTGTGATTCTAATCACCGGTTCCGACTTACTTAAGATAACCGGATCACCTTGTAAGTTAGTCGGGTCAACACAGATCATATACAATGTTCTTCTTCACGTGCCATATCACAATTATCCGACGTTGGTGATTACCATTGCGAAGGCGATCTTCTGCAATGTGGAATAATTTTCCTGCATTTGATATCCGAGTCCATTCGTAAATGTTTTTTAACCAAGAAACTTGTTTTCTTCCTGTACCTTCACTGCCCTTTGTTTTGCCTTTAAGGATCAGTTGTAATATTTTATACCAATTCCCCCTCACTATACGTCTCAGATAAGTGTGTTTAACAGGTGTTTAACAGTCTTTAGCAGGTTTCTCCTTGACCCTCCTTAGTACCTCTTCATAAGTTTTTCTTGCTGTCCAAGATATCTTCAGCATCCGTCTATGAATCCACCTTTCCAATGCTTCAATTCTGTTCATGATCGATACTTTTAGCGTCCACACTTCTGCACCATACAAAAGTACAGATCAAAGATAGCGTTTAACCATTATTTGTCTTAGTTCTAAACTGAGATTATTATTGCGAAGAAACGTCTTCGTTTTCATAAAATTAGTTTTGGTCAATGCTATTCTACGTTTTATTTCTATGTCTGGATATAGCTGATCCGTTATCACAGTTCCTAAATATGTCATTGTGAACTTTCTCAACTTCGACTGACTCCTTTTAATTGAAGCTTTGCATCTAGATATGGATCACGGCTAAAAACGAAAAATTTGGTTTGTTTGAGTTTGTTTTAATGCCCATTTCCGCTCCTACCTCGTGAATACTGTCAAGCAGATTATGGAGACCTTTAATATTATCTGACAGAATTACTGTATCGTCTGCGTATCGAATCACATTAAGTAGTTCCCCGTTGAACATCATATGCAATACGCAAGCCAAATTTATAATTTTAGCGGTATAATTATCAATAAAAATCCACGAGGAAAAAGTTTTCCTGTAGTTGGCTGTATACCATATAGTCTAGTAAAATAAAATTACACTACATGTAAATCAAAATGTAAATTCGTACAGGTTGAAACAAATTTTATATCAAAGTTTAGGTGGGTACAAAAGATATTTTCAAAAAAGTATCCAAATCATACAAGGGGATCATTGTTTAAATAATTAAAAAGGGGTCATTTTTGCAAAAAAATTACTTTTTTAACTGCTGAGGTCATTCAATTACTAATGAAGGTCTATAGTAATATTTTCTGCAAAGTTGAAGGGTAAATCTGTCACATAAGAATTACTAAATTAAATTTGACCCCCTATTTATTTAAATAATTATACATAAAACTTTAAAAACAAATTTGCAAAAAAATATTTTTAGCGTTTTAATAAGCACTACAAAATATCTTATTTTACAGGAGAAGTTGCGCTATATTATCAGTATTAATAAAAAAAAAATCGTCTAAATATTTAATATTTTTTAAGATATGGAATTTGATTATCAAATGTTACTCTATTTTCAATCGCAAAAACGCGGTTGTTGCCAAAGAAATATTCACCTGTATTAAATCTTGTTATTTTTATTCTTATATATATTTTCGATAAATGTATTGATAAATTCAAATTTCAATTAAACTTCCCCCTAAAATGGCATTTGAAAATTATTCAAATTTGTTTATAATTTGTTTTTTTAATAACGTCACGGGTATTAAATATTTTGAAATGCCGTTTCGATAATTGGGTTCCTGGTAATTTTTCACTAATTAACAAATGTTTTTGTCTTTTTTTCCTCTTCTTTTTTTTTCTTGGAGTTATATTACTAAAGGCCCTTTTAGGGTTAAGTTTCATTAAAAATGTCGAATTTCTAAGTTGTAGATTCTATACCTAAAAATATTAAGATTGGTCTAAAATCACTTAAATAAAATGTGACTACTTACTGATTTACAGGGTGTTTTATTTAAAAATTTAAAAATTATTTTTACCAAGTACTTTCAAACTATTTGACGTATCCTTATCATACTTGGCAGAAAGTGTGGGTACTATACAGTCTACTAAATTGTGATAAATAAAAGTTTCTAGCTACTAGCAGAGGCGTACGACATGGGATAGTTAATGGTCAACCCTTCCCAAATTCTACGCCACTGAGGTAATTACTATTTTAGCGAAATTTTTCGATTCTCCAATACTTTCTAAGTAAATAATATACTCTTTACTGGTAACGCTTAAGTCATTAGTTTTCGAGATATTGGACGTTAAAAATGAAACGGCATAGTTATTTTGATTCATTCATTCATTCATTTTAAACTTCCAATATCTCTCAAACTGATTACTTTATCGATACCAATAAAGCTACTTATATACAAAGTATTGGAGAATCGAAAATTTCGCTAAAATAGTAATTCACTCAGTGGCGTAGAATTTGGGAAGGGTCAATCATTCACTATCCCCTGTCGTACGCCTCTGAAACTAGCTAGAAACGTTTATTAATCACAATTTAGTAGAGTGTATAATAGCCACACTTTCTGCCAAGTATGATAAGGATACGTCAAACAGTTTTAAAGTACTTGGCAACAATAATTTTTAAATTTTTAAATAAAACACCCTGTAACTCACTAAGTAGCCACATTTTATTTAAGAGATTTTAGTTAAATCTTAATATTTTTAGGTCTACAATCTACAACTTAGAGATTCGATATTCTTAATAAAATTTAGCCCTAAAAGGGCCCGTAGTAATATAACTCCAAGAAAAAAAAAGAAGAAGAAAAAACGACAAAAAAATTTTGTTAATTAGTAAAAAATTCCCAGAAACCCAACTATCGAAACGGAATTTCAAAATACTTAATCCCGCGACGTTATTAAAAAAACAAATTATAAACAAATTTGAATAATTTTCAAATGCCATTTTAGGGGGGACTTTAACTGAAATTTAAATTTATCAATACATTTATCGAAAATATACATAAAAATAAAAATAACGAGATTTTAAGCAGGTGAATATTTCTTTGGCAACAACCGCGATTTTGCAGTTGAAAATATAGTAACATTTAATAAACAAATTCAATATCTCAAAAAATATTAAATATTTTCCGACCAATTTTTTTTCCTTAATACTGGTAACATAGCGCAACTTAATCTGTAAAACAAGATATTTTATAGTGCTTATCTAAAACGCTAAAAATAATTTTTTGCAAATTTATTTTTAAAGTTTTATATACAATTATTTAAATAAATAGGGGGTCAAATTTAATATAGTAAGTCTTGTGTGAAAGATTTACCCTTCAACTTTGCAGAAAAGAATCCCATAGACCTTCATTAATAAGTGAATTACCTCAGCAGTTAAAAAAGTATTTTTTTGCAAAAATGACCCCTTTTTAATTATTTAAACAATGATCCCCTTGTATGATTTGGATACTTTCTTGAAAATATCTTTTGTACCCACCTAAACTTTGATACAAAATTTTTTTTAACCTGTACGAATTTACATTTTGACTTTTTTTTATTTTATTAGGCTAATATACATATTATAAAAATGAATGTGTGTGTACTTTGTACGCACGTAAGAAGTTATACTTCTACTACATATTATGTGATTTTTAAGACAATACCAAAAATTTAAAAAAATAAAAGAATAAAACGCACACAAACACATTGAAAAATGCCACAAAGAAAAAATGATTTCTGAACGATAATAATTGTTGGCAAAAATTTTAAATACGCATTTTCTAAAAAAAAATATATAACAAATATACTTACAATCATAAAATTCATAAAAAATAAAAAAATAAACACTTGCATCGGGAATCGAACCCGTGCATTTCGTGGCGCTTTGATTCGTAATCGAAGCCTAGACTCACTCGTCCAATTCCACATTATTTGTCATGTGGAAAAATAGGGTAACTGAACGTTTTACTGTTTGACAGTTGTTTTGAATATAATTAAATTATGTAGTTTAAATTTTGTGGCAGAAAATATTAAAATATAACAAAACAGTAAGAAAACAATATATTAGATGAAGATTGGTAGAACTTTTGTTGGTAATCAAATTAAGTATGTAAATCAAAGCATTACATACCTACTAGATAAATAAATCTACGCCAAAAAATCATAATTTAAAAATAAAAATCGGACCTAATTTGGGATTTCTCTCTAAAATCCCCATTCTTAGCGTTAGTAATTGACGCTTAAAATATCTTCAATTTTCTTCAATATTGTATCCAAAAATAATTATGTTGTTGCAAAGACTGCACTTTTTTGTTTAGTTGCTAGTTGTCATTATCAAGATATAAATAAATATGTAGGTATATAAATATGGCTTTTATTCACTTGTGGATAAATATGTATGACTATAAGTATGTATCAATATATTGTAGTTCGATTATCCGAACAAATCGGTTTTCCTATGTCCCCCAATTAGTTCGGAGAATCGACGCTCTACTGTATTTCAACCTAATCCAAATGTATAATTACAATATGATTATAATAAAAACTACTTACCAAATTAGAATGAGTTTTCCTTGTCCAAAATAGTCCAAAAGTTCAAAAATATAGGTATATGAAAACTATTTAAAAAGGCAGTATAACTATTAACTAACTTTTGTTTGTTGTTTCTTTTCACACAAATTTTAAAACGCAACAACCATAAATAATCTTACAGCTGTGCCACAGCCGCCATATTGAATAATTTTTCATGTCATTTGAACATCCAATCAGAACAAAGTTATAATGCGCATGGGCCGGGATCATAGGTTTTAACATCTAAAAATTCACCCTCATATCGCCGGTAAAGAAGTATAACTTCAAAAACAATAAAATTCTTTATAAAAGGTATATTTGTTAAAATCCCTAAAAAGGGCTACATCACAGAACAGAACTAGTTTTCGATTGGATGACCGATCATCATCAGTGTTTACGTGAATATAACATGCTAACCACCAAAATAAAAAATATGTGGTTAAAAACCCTTTACAATTGATCCGTCATAGGAACATAGATGAAAAATGTGAAATTATACATGGATGTTAAAATATCCACTGTTTTATGCTCTAGGTACCATTGAGCTCCAATTTGACTTGTTCACATCATGACTGTATGGTAGCAAGTGGCAGTGACAGCGGAAATTCCGAACGTTTATCGTTCGGATTACAAATTACGATTAATGAATTCATCGTTCGGAATTTCCGCTGTCACTGCCAATTTCGCTGTCACTAGAGCATAAAACATTGGATATTTTAAACATCCATGTTTAATTTCACATTCTTCATCTATGTTCCTATGACGGATCAATTCACACATTTTTTATTTTGGTGGTTAGCATGTTAGATTCACGTAAACACTGATGATGATCGATCATCCGATCGAAAACTGGTTCTGTTCTGTGTTGTAGCCCTTTTTAGGGATTTTAACAAATATACCTTTTATAAAGGATTTTATCGTTTTTTTTTTTTTAATTATCATTAAGTTCATAATTCACATTCCCTTCAAAGGAACAACACCACAAAATACCTGAAAAACTGGGATTGCTGTAGCTTAGTTACTACGACGTCGGTCGTCCCGTTGTTAGTGACTCGTGACCCGTTACATTCAATTTTCAGATTTGGATCTGTTGGATTGTTCTAAAGATTCGACTCTTTGACTCGGGTCTGTTCTGATTTGCTCATCTCTAATGGGGGTTATCTGACACCAGATCTAAAGGAGCTTATAGGCATTTTATCTGAGTAGTATTTTTGTTTGGCATGTTAATATACCTTCGAGGATTTCATTAGGTAGAATTTTCGAAGTTTTTATATTCCTTTGGTTGTTAAACAAACTGTTTAATAGTTACATCAATGAATTCTTGCATAAACAATTTGTACCTTATGTGAAAATAAACTAATGTTATAAGATAGAAAGAGTTAAAGAACAAATTGCTTTCAATGATATACATAATGGAATTCTACATCTAGTACAGAAAAATTTATATAGATATTAAAATCGGTGATGAAAAAGTAAAGAATACAAAAATCTTATCTCATCACTAGAATAGGTTTTGAGTTCCACCACTGTTCTAAAATATGAATTTAAATATTGTTCTTAATGATTTGTATATACCGTTTGTTTTTAAATATATTATGTACCTACTTACATTAACTGGCTGAATGATGTTTCTCAATCTGATTTGCTTTATCTTATTAATTTTAAAAATTTACTTCAAGTGGTTAGCGTACTAAGGTGCCCTCTAATTTGATGATCATAGGTGAAAACGATTTATGAATATTGTTTTTTGTCCTTTGCACTATACGAAATTAGATATTAAGATAGGCAAAATGTCTTCACTTCCAAAATTTATTTTTCTTTTCATTTTTTACGTTAAATGTGATCAAAAATATCACTCAGCGCAATTTTAACCCGCCACCCTCTACCTTCGAAAACGTCATTGTTTCGTATTTACTATTTTTTTTTTCGGTGGATTGCAATCAATTTAAAGAGTGGGTAAGCCCAGTAAAAACAATGCTTGTATGCGCTTATTTGGGACATGAAGATATTCTTTTTCACATTTTTTTAATATGAATTGGAGACGCATTGACTAAGTCGTTATGATCTCAAAGGATACCTCGAAAAAATTTCGGTGAGTCTTATTTTTTAATCACATAAAATGTAAAAAAAATACAACAATTGAATTCTGGGAGTGAGAGGTCATTTTGCCAGTCATATAGCATAAATGGCAGAAAACGATATTATTAAATCGTTTTCGTTTATGGCCTGTTTCGTATATGGCGCCTTTGTGCGCTAACCACTTAAGGTGGGAAATAATCAGAAGAGTCGTTGGCTGGCTGGTGTTGGATTTTGTAAAAGCTTTAACTATGCGTGTGAATTTTTTTAAATTTAAAACGTAAAAATGACGTTTTTTGTGATAGAGAGAGGGGGCCAGAGTTGTTGAATATTTAAAACTGCGCTGAGTCTTATTTTGTAGTCACATAGTACGTAACAAAATTTAAAAAATTGAATTCTGGTAGTGTATATATATTGTTATGCTCTACTTTATCTCTTTTATTAAATTGATTAGCAAATTCTTAATTTAATTAATCACTCAATTTAATTGCTGCCTATGTAAACAAAAACCAAATTCAAATTAAATTTTCTAATAAACTTTATTCTCAGAGCTAATTTTGTATTCGATGCAATACCTTTAATTCGTGACTTCTTGTATCTCTAGTTGCTTACTCCTTCCAAGATAAGACAGGGAAATTAAACACATTCAATATCATAAAAATGTAATCTATTTTTTTTTGTTTATCTAATATGCCGTATAAATAAGATTTAAACAAAAATACTAAAATCTAAATTTGTTGCAACAATTTCTTACTTAATAAATCAAGTTGTAATTCTGATGTCTCCTTGTTTTAACACAAAACAATTATATAAAAAAAATATCATTTATTCATACTAAATTTAATAGAATTTACTTTTTTCGTTTTGAATTGATTACTCAAAGTTGGAATGACTAACTGAGTTTATAGAACTGTTCAATATAAAAAAATAATTAGTATGTACGGTGTGGATATAAACAAACTCTCTCCGTTTCAACAAATGATTTGACTAACCTTTTTGTTTCTTCACTCCTTCTTCTCCCAGATTGCGTCGTCCTTGATTCTTCCTCACGTACTCTTTGGATGTTGCGACAAAGTCCCTCTCGTTCAAACTGCTTCAAAAAAACAAACAAAACCAGGACTCGGTCGAATTCTCCTCAGTTTCTCCTTGCTCGATATCTTGTGCAAATAGATACCAATCAGCTACTCGTTCTAGACATAACAAAGGAATCTTCCTCCGACACAGGAAAATTTTACTTCTCAACAGGTCAACGATTTCCTTTCAACTTGATTCTGCTCGCAAAGGCCGATTTCACCACTTTACACTGACTTCTCACTTTTCAAAAAACTGGACTGCTCTCTCCCGATACTAATCACACAGTGATCATCTTTTCTCTCTCAAATTCAGACTCCACATCCTCATCCCTTCCATCGATCTTTCTCTATCCAAAACATTCATACTTTCCTTTCCTAAGAAACCAACTTAATTTTTATTCAACTTTCCATTTTGTTAAAATTCTAAGAGACATCAAATTACTATCGTTTTTTCAAAGAACTAAACAAAAGGCCTTACATTCTAAACTCAATAAAATTTGCTTACCATTTTAAACTTCTACGAATTATTTACAAAAATCCTATTGATGATTACAAAACGAAATACCATGCACTTTCCAATATTTTCGAAGCATTTTCTGTAAATCCTTTCAAAAAACCCATTAACGAAAACCACATTAACGATTTCACCTTCCCCGAAAAAGCACTGTTTATTAACTAAATTAGACTCTATACAATTGTTGGTCATATACACGGTGAAAAAAATCTATGATCTCGTGGTCTGTGATATAAATTTATTTTCTGAATTTTTCCAAAAAAAACAATTCTACAACAATTTGTAAAAGTATTTAAAACAAAAAACAATATAGGTTACGTATTACTTAAACTAATCCTTAACATTTTGTTGCAGGCAGCAGATGGGTCGGCTGGAACAGCGACACACACAACGGCCTCCCGATCAATCTTACTTTCGAATTCGATTCAATCAGAGAATTTTCAGCGGTGCATCTCCATTGCAACAACATGTTCACCAGAGGAGTGCAGGTCAGTTAATCCTCTTTAAGTTCCAGCTAGTTTGCGACCCTTTTAGGGCTTAAGGGCGGCTTTAAAAGCAGCCGAAGTTTTGCTCGTTCGCCGAGGATAACGACATGTGTAACTTTAACTAGAAATGACAAGAACTTCCGATATTTACTGAGTACTTATTAAAGTTTTAGGTTTTAGGTTGCAAGCAGATTTGGAGCTTTTTTCTGCTGATGCTGAGTCTTGTTTACCTTTATTTTGTTTGCTGTTTTCTTTTAGAATTAAACGTACAAACCATGTTAACAAGCATATAAATAAAGCAAATATGAAATAGCTTACTTACATTTTGAGATAAAAATCTATGATGTATAAAGACAAATCATAAAAATTATAAGAAAATAGAAAGATCTTTTACATAAAAATTATAAATATAAATATAATAATAATAAAATAAAAAGTCGCAGATTAAGGATGTACCAGTAAGAACTTTCAAACACGAAAAATCTCAGTTTTCTACCATTTTAATTTATTAAATTGGTGGATTCTGCATCTGAGATTCTTCAATTTTTTAGTAGATGTCGCTGTATCGCGTCTGATGGGAAATTTGAATTATTTTTCAGATTCCCTTTAAAATGATGGTGGAGCTATTTTTCGGTTCAGAGGTGGGCACACTTTGGAAAGCTACTGATGACGCCTGAAAGGGTAGAAACAGGGCCTGTCTAGCTGGTGTGCAACCCTCTGAATCGAAAACAAGCAAAACCATCATTTATTATTTTTATTTATTTCCTTTACTCGGATTTGAGTACTGAAAGTTCCTCTGCTGTCCGTTTTTCCTAGACGAATGAAAGCGAAATGTGATCGTTTCCCTTTCGTTTTCTATATTCGTCGTCTGCTGTCTTATTAATTGAAAAAGTCGCAGATTAAGGATGTACCAGTAAGAACTTTCAAACACGAAAAATCTCAGTTTTCTACCATTTTAATTTATTAAATTGGTGGATTCTGCATCTGAGATTCTTCAATTTTTAAATTTTTTATAAAAATTATAGTTTAAATACTCCATTCTCACCATATGCACCTACATATATGAGTGCGGTGGGAAAAATACAAAAATTATACTGCTTGATAAAAAAAATTAAATGTTTCCTTCATTTCTTGAGCTAAATTTTACATAGTAATGGAGTATAACCTAACTCAAGTTCGTAAAAAAATCTACACATGCACCCTTTGTTTACATATTTGAAGAGAAGAAGGAAAATCTCACACCTGTGACCTACGTAGTGTTGGGTTCCTAATACCCTAACGAAATTGTCCAATGGAGTTATACATTTGACACTTTGTCCAGTAACCACTCCGAGATGGTCGGCGTCCAACTAAAAACCTCTTATCTATCACTCCACACACCAGGATGGGACCACCAGTCCTGGTGACCTGCTATCACCGGATTCCCATTCTTTTACTAAAAATTATTCCTATTACTAAAAACTTTCAACTCCCTGCCTTAAAAAGGCTGCCATATTTCTCTCTGTTTCTCTTTCACGCCCTCCTATTTTGGCCTGCGACAGTGCTAACCCCACCAAGGTGAAACTCGATCGTTTTAGAAACCAACTGATAATTCCTCTCCTCTCGATCTTTTGAAGGGATTATCTCCTTGATAAAATAGATCTATTACCACTCATCTCTTATAATTTTTTGTACTATTTATCTCATAAAATCAAACATTGTACAATTACACTCTCCTCGCAACATCGTGAATATCACAGTATTCAAATTCAAAAGACCACAGTAAAGGCACTGGTCGGACTGTGCCGTCCTGAATCTGAAAAGATTGCTAAGGAACCAGCCATGGGCATCTGCGTCAGGTAATAGTCCATCTTCCACTACTTTCAGTTTCGGAATTAGTGACTTTGTGCACTCCGCCACATTACTCCCACTCTTCCTCCCACTGGACATTTGAAACCAATATCTTGGCTAGGCGTATCTCACTCATATATTTTGAATGTTGTAGCTTATACGTCTATGAACCCTGGCCTTCTTATCTGCCAACATATGTAAAGGAACACATCTGGTGTCCACCCATAAGCGACAGCAGATACAGTCCTATAGGTCGATGCTACCTGCAGCAAAATAGTTCTATCCGCACATACTATGAGCTTCTTGTAAGTTTGTATGTTTACCGCCCCATTCCAGTCTGTGTCCGCGCAGAGGACGACAGACTGCACAACACAATGAATCGTCCTCCTCCTTTCGAATTTGTTCCCCCCAACTCCCACTCTGATGAAGAGTAACTCCCAGATACTTAACGTACTTGGCATTACTTTCACTTTCATGCAAGAAAATACCATAGCTTATCTCTTTCTGTTACCTCTGAGTGAGTACTACCGACTTCATCTTATCCTCCTCGAGAGCAACATCATGCTCGCTCATCCAATCCTTAATTCGAAAAAAGAGTTCACACATGCACCGTGAGTAAAGCTAAATGAGCTAGAACGATAGTTGGCGTCTCATACCATCTTTTCAAAGATCTCTTAGCCTGTTACACATGGAAATAAGGACACGACAAATCAGTTCTTGACCAATAATTCCGTTCAAATCCGGTAATTTGATTTAATTTCGCTCTCAGCGAGTATTTAATTTTGCTAGCTATAGCTCCTAGTGCAAATAAATGATTGGATTTCGTTTATTCTGATCAGAGAGACACTAAAGTGTTTTTCTACGAAGTTCAAAATTAAATTATAACATACGGTTTGAATATTTTGTAGGGCGCATATTAAAACCTTATACGCAATGGGATTTGACATACGTGAATCACAATTTTGGATCCAATTTTACACAATAAATATTTTACTTTACTCAAAAATGCAAAATTCAAAGGTATGGCTGCGGAATAGAGGAGAGGATTTTAAAGCGGCAGAAAGGCAGTGTCCACTGCTCCCATACACGGAATTGTGTATCTTAGAAATTATTTCTAAAATAGTTTTCGGAATATATATTTTTTTTTTTTTTTTGGCTTTAAGGTAAAACCCACACAGCCAGATACAAATTTTGTAAAAAAGAGGGCAAGGATTTGACACAAGGATTACACTCTTCTCGCCCAGGGGCCGATCAGGGCATTTTATAAACGATCAAAGGTAGGCCTCGGATAGATAAGGTATATATCCATTAAGGAAAGACATAAGGTAGCAGCAAAAGGTATTATTAAATTTGTATTTTTGTTATTCTGACGAAATATAACAGACAATCGTAAATTTATTTTCTGTTTAAAGCAAGAAGATGCATTATGTTATATGGGCTTTCAATGTTCAATTTTAGAAGTTTTCTGAACAGCTCATTGGATTGAGCCCTATATTTTTGGCAATCAAAAAATATGTGGTCCAGGTCACCGATTTTATTACAAAATTCACAAAGATCACTCTCAAGTATTTTGATTTTATGTAAGTGTGCTGGATAACACGCATGACCAAACTTCATTCTACTAATAGTGGTTATGCTTTTGCGATTGTAATCGAACTTATTGTACCAAGGTTTTTTCCTCAATTTGGTTTCTATTCTGGTGTAACGTGTTGGATTTGTAAATGTGTATTCTTGCCACAAGTAGGACCATTTTCTCATCATTTTATGTTTTGATATGTTTAGTTCATCCGTAGTTAATTGGCAATTTATCTGTTCCCCCATTTCTATGCTTTCTTTGGCAATTTTGTCTGCAATTTCATTGTTTGTTATTCCTACGTGTGCTTTAACCCAGAAGAATTTTATAAATTTATTTTGATCTTGTAATTTTTTAATAATTGTTTGAATGTTAAAGATAATATCATTTGTTGTGTTTGAGTTGGATTTTAGAATTTTAAGAACTGAAAGTGAATCGGAGAAGATAATGGCATTCTGTTCCTCTTCCTGTTGTACATATTCTAGTGCTTTTAGAATTGCTATTGCCTCGGCTGTATAGATAGATGTATTTTTATGTAGCTTATAGTGTTTTTGTATACGTTTAGGTATTACGAAGGCACAACCTGTGCCGTCAGTGTTTTTTGATCCATCAGTGTATATTGTGACATAGTTTGGATGTTGGTCTAAAATTTGATTAATAACTATGTTATTAGATGATGCTAATTCAGAGTAATGGGGTATATTCACATCACATACAACAAAGTGAACAAAGTAATCGATCTCTACCTTTGTTTGTGGTTGTAGGGTCACGTTTCTTAATGCTTCACAAATAGGAGGAGAGTTCTTATGTATCCAAAAAGGCTTAGTTAAGTCGTATTCGTTTAACTTGTATATGCTACTAATGAATGGTAAATTTTTCTTTAGTGATTTAATAATCATTTTTTCAGCTAAAAATGATCTTCTCAGTTCTAATGGAGGTTCGATTGCTTCAGCTCTTAATGGTTCAACTGGTGTAGATTTCATTGCTCCCAGACATATTCTAAGTGCTTTGTTTTGTATTATGTCCAGCTTACGTAGATTGGTTTTATTGGCCGTTCCATAAAGTGTACAACCATAATCAATTATTGATCTTATGTAAGCTCTATAGAAAATTAGTGCTGTTTGAGGTTCTGGAATATATTTAAGAAATTAATTTAATCTGTAGATAAATTAAGCATGTTACAAATAATTGTAACACTAAATAAACAACTACTTAATATTGTTATATCCGTTTTTCCATAATTTCTGGTTTTATTCTCCTCTTTTGCGTATGACACACCATCAGGCGTGCCAGCCATCAAGTAGTGTTCTAGTGTTTAAATCCGATATGGTATAAAATAGAGTGGCCTTTTGTCTTTTTACGTTTACGTTCCACTATCACGGACCTGGCCATTGTTTGTCTTTATTCGTTTGTATTGTTACTACCTTGCTGTGTGTAGCTGACAGGACTTTATTCGTTTTATGACGATGCTATGAATGTTAGCGTTAGCGGTATTTTATTAAAACTTACGAAAAGGAGACAAAAGAAAGACACTTTGTTTCTTTATGATCGTGTGGTACTAAATAGTGTTGTCGAGTGAGTAAATTGTTATTTTAGAGTTGGTTTTCAGTGCGTTAGATGATGATTATTGCTTAAGATCAAAGGAGAATATCATTATTTATTGTTTATGCAGTGTGCCCGTAGTGAGACAGTATTAATACTTCCTCTTCTTATACTTGTAGATCTGTCGATCTGTTAATTCCGACGTCCTATCTCTCCATCTTTTTGGTCATTTGATGCTCCATCATTTGATGCTGCCAAATTTTTCATCTTGAAACTGTTTGCTGACTTGAGTCCTTTTTCTTTACGTAGCGACCAATATTGGAATTGCTTTATTTCTGGCTTTGCAAAACCAATATTGTAGGGGACTTGATCCACTGCCAATCCTTCTGACTTTGTAACTTTGTAAACTTTAATTTTTGTTTCAACCTAACAACCTTCCTCGACTTTTTGAAGTTATACTTCTTTACCGGCGATAGAGGGTGATTTTTTTATATGTTAAAACCTATCAGCCCGGCGCATGCGCATTATAACTTTGTTCTGATTGGATGTTCAAATGACATGTCAAAAATTATCCGATATGGCAGCTGTGGTTTGGAGGTAAAGGTAAAGGTAAACAAATGTATAATATATTAGTTTTATTGTTGTGAGGACAGAAACAAAAAAGTTTATAATATTGTAGTGACTTTTAAATAGTTTTTAAAAGTAACAGGTACGTAATAATTGTTAATGTATCATGGGTATAAACCTACCTATTTGATCTGCCAAAATACATAGTATGTAATACTTTTATTTATATAATTTGATTACCATCAAAATTTCAATCAATATTCACCTAATATATTGTTTTTTTACTCTATGTTTTGTTGTATTTTTTCAATTCTAAATCATTTCAATTCAAAATTAAAATAATTTGATCAATTTTCAAAATATCAAAATATCACAAGTTTAATCCGTTTAGTTAGTCGATCTTCGTAAATAATGACACATAGTGTCCGTGGCTAAGCGGAGAAGGCGAATGAATTCCAATACCAACCGCTCTTATCAGCGCTGGTTCGAGTCCCAATAGAAACTTTCTTTTTTGTTTTTTTTTTAATACATTTTATGATTGTAAGTATATTTATTATATAATTGTATTTTCAGAAAATACGTATTTAGTTAAAAAAAATTTCGACAATTAATGTTCAGACATCATTTGTGGCTTGTTTAATGTCTTTGTGTGTGTTTTATTCTTTTATTATTTTAATTTTTGGCACTGTTCTAATAAAAATGTTTGAGAAGTAGTAAGTATAAATTAGTTTAATATTTAAACAAAATATAAATAAAAAGTATATTAATTTCGTTTAAATCATATAATAGAAGTATAACTTCTTACGTGCGTACAAAGTTCACACACATTCTTTTTTTAACTTACGTTAATTTGAGTTCCTGAAACCGAACTGTCGCGAAATTCTTCTTCTTATACATGTCGATCTGTTAATTCTGTCTGAATTATTTTTTCAGAGGTAGACTGCCAGCTATCTCTCCATATTTTTTGTGGTCTCTCCGGTGGACGCTTGCCAGCTGGTTTCCTTCTAGCGCAATTCTTGGTAGTCTGTGCTTCTCCAATCTTTTTACCTGACTGTATCATTCTCTTCGTCTTTGCCTACCCCATCTTACTACATTTTACACGCCACATTGTTCCCTGATGGGGGATATTAATACATAGACAATAATTTTAATAGTACTGTTTCCTTTTCTGGGAAAACGTTTTGCAATGTTTGAAATGTTTTTAACATTGTTTAGAAAATGTTCCCTATTCCACTTAACACTTTCATGTCCGCCGACACGGCTCCCGTGTTCATCATGTTAGCAATCAGGTGCCACCAACACGACTACCGTGTTTACATTTCAACAATTTTCCAATGACTGTACAGTCGGAAAAATGAAAGAATACCCATGAACGAACACATAAAACACGCTGTATTTTCCTGTCACCGTGTCACACAAAAAATTGGCCAGCGCCAGTACATGTAATAATTATTGTTACATGTACTTGCACTGGACAATTTTCTATGTGACACGGTGAGAGGAAAATACAGCGTGTTTTAGATGTTCGTTCATGGGTATTCTTTCATTTTTCCGACTGTATAAAAGTGGCACATGAGACAAATATCACATATTGGCCCGGAGCTGAAAGTGTTAACACATTCCAATCGCCTTTTCTTCTTGTCATATATATCTTCTACAGTGAGGTTCTTTTTTCCATTGATGTTTTTATTTTTCCGTTTTCTCCTTCTATTTGGTTTCCATTTAGAAGTTCTCATCGGTATTCTTGTCGCCTCAGGGCGAGAGTAATTTTGGTTTTTCTATTTCGTCATTTAATGTCTTCTTCATCAAAATGAATTCATCAGCAATTAAGAGGGTCAATGCTTTTTAAATGCATTAATTTTTTTTTTAAATCCTAAGAAAACTAATGAGTATTTTTGAAAAATTTAGACGCAGAATGAAAGATTGCGTTATTACATCTCCGATTGCATTATTATTATTGCATATCCGTCGTATATCTGTACTTCTAGCCCTGTTCTACAGTGTCTTACCATCGATTTTTCGAAAGGTTTTCATCACTGCTGTTTCTAGCATTTTTTTTTTTCATCTCTGTGTCAGGTTGTGTTTCTGCCGCGTATGCCAAAAAGGTTTGTTGGGCAAATGTAATAATTGACTATAAGAGTTATATCTGTCATAATGTTTATTTAAAAGGTGCTGGGGTTATGTTTTATGGCAAAATAAGTGGAATGCAAATATCAATTAATTGAATTGTGTGTGTATGTAAATTAAGATTATACACTACCTTTGATGATGAATGCAGTTTGTTTTAATGATAATATCTGGGGCATATAATGAGAGGTAGGAGATACTGAATACTGTAGTTAATACTCAACGAAAAAGAAAAAGCTTAATTGGTAGGAAGAAATATTCATTAGAATAGAAAAAGACTGTTTGACTTGTACACACTTCTATATAAATCTAAACGGGAACTGGTGTATGTTTTCAAAAGACTGATAGTGTGTAAATAAATTTATTAAATCAGCTAAGTACTTTCAGCATATTAATGCCATCATCAGAGCTATCCTATAAAAAGACTAAGTTGAAAAATCTTATTCATAAAAAATTATAAAGTGAAACTTACGTCTTATAGGTGTAAAAACCTCAAAAGAAGAGAAAACTTCGAACAAACACATTCTATGGTTTAAAATAAACCCAGGGATATAACCACTGGTTAGGGTAAAAACCCTTAAATGTTTAAAAAATCACATTTAATGTGTTTTTATAAAATGGCTACCATTCTTACAAACAACAGCTGTTACTGACAATATTCAAAAACGACAGGCCGCTGACGGAAACAATAGTTCCTAGCGACATCTGTGTTATTAAAATTATTTAAAATTTTTTGAAAATGACTAAGTTGTCATATGTAGCTTACTAATTGGTATGAAGTTAAAGTTAATATGAAAAACTGAAGTTAAATTTAAATGACAATTGTTAAGTTTAAAGTAAAGTTAAATGTGAAAATAATCAAATTATCAAAGTATTATTAATTATTAAAAAACCAAACAACCAGTCAGTTCTGACCAAATATAGAAGTGAGATAGATGAAAACCAAGGAGAAGCACCGTTGGGCAAGCTCAGAGTTCCAAAACTGTTTGAAAACAATATTATTATTAAAAGGCAAATCGAAAATATTTACTTATTGTAATCAATGAAAGATTTCATGATTACAATAAGTAAATATTTTCGATTTGCCTTTTAATAATAATATTGTTTTCAAACAGTTTTGGAACTCTGAGCTTGCCCAACGGTGCTTCTCCTTGGTTTTCATCTATCTCACTTCTATATTTGGTCAGAACTGACTGGTTGTTTGGTTTTTTAATAATTAATAATACTTTGATAATTTGATTATTTTCACATTTAACTTTACTTTAAACTTAACAATTGTCATTTAAATTTAACTTCAGTTTTTCATATTAACTTTAACTTCATACCAATTAGTAAGCTACATATGACAACTTAGTCATTTTCAAAAAATTTTAAATAATTTTAATAACACAGATGTCGCTAGGAACTATTGTTTCCGTCAGCAGCCTGTCGTTTTTGAATATTGTCAGTAACAGCTGTTGTTTGTAAGAATGGTAGCCATTTTATAAAAACACATTAAATGTGATTTTTTAAACATTTAAGGGTTTTTACCCTAACCAGTGGTTATATCCCTGGGTTTATTTTAAACCATAGAATGTGTTTGTTCGAAGTTTTCTCTTCTTTTGAGGTTTTTACACCTATAAGACGTAAGTTTCACTTTATAATTTTTTATGAATAAGATCTTTCAACTTAATCTTTTTATAGGATAGCTCTGATGATGGCATTAATATGCTGAAAGTACTTAGCTGATTTAATAAATTTATTTACACACTATCAGTCTTTTGAAAACATACACCAGTTCCCGTTTAGATTTAGAAATATTCATGCCTATCTACAGATGAATTGTTACATGCCGCTTAAGATCAAGAACAATGTCGGCAAATCTTAATGGAAACTACCTACGCCTAAAATTTGGGCAGTTTGCTCAATGAAGAACAAGTAATATGTTTCTCTTTCTAGCTTGCTGGTGCTGTGGAATCTTGTGTTTGCTTCTTGCACTGGGATTAGATAGTTACATAAACTGAAGTGTTTCTGGCATGATGTTTATACGAATATTGAGGTACTCTCTGAATGCAGAGCCAAATATAGAGCTTCTTATAAGTGTCTCAAGTATACAGGGTGTTTCATTAATAATTGTCCATATAGTAACTGGAGAAACCTTAGCACAAAATACGAAGATTTAACCTTAAACACTTAAATAAAATGTGGTTCCTTACTGAGTTACAAAGTGTTTTATCTAGAAATTTAAAAAATATTTTTGCTCAGCATTTTAAAACTATTAGACGTATCGTTTTCATACTTGGCAGGAAGTATAGGTACTCTACAAACTATAAATTATGCTAAACAAACGTTTCTGTATATTGCCAGAGGCGTACGATGGGGGAAAGTGAATGGTTGACCCTTTCCAAATTCTACGCCACTGGCGAAATTGCTATTTTAGTTCAATTTTTGGATTCTCCAATACTTTCTATGAAAATAATATATCCTTCATTCGTAACGATAAAGTCATGAGTTTTCGGGATCTTTGAAGTTAAAAATGAAACGGCACGGTTATTTTTATTAATGTATTGTGTCGCTTCATTTTTAATTTCAAATATCTCGAAAACTAATAATTTATCGTTACGAATGAAGAGTATATAATTTACATATAAAGTATTGAAAAATCAAAAAATTACACAAAAATAGCAATTTTGTCAGTGGCGTAGAATTTGGGGAAGGTCAACTAGCCACTATCCCCTGTCGTACGCCTCTGGTAGTAGCTAGAAACATTTAATTATCTTAATTTAGTAGGGTGTACAGTACCTACACATTCTGCCAAGTATGATAAGGATACGCCAAATAGTTTTAAAGTACTGGGTACAAATAATTTTTAAATTTTAATCATATGAATCATATTATCATAAATTAATCAAAATAACTGTGCCGTTTCATATTTAACTTCAAATATCTCGAAAACTAATGACTTTATCGTTACCAATGAGGAGTATATTATTTACGTAGAAAGTATTGGAGAGTATAAAAATGGCACTAAAGTAATAATTCATCCAGTGGCGTAGAATTTGAGAAGGGTCAACCATTATCTATCCCCTGTCGTACGCCTCTGGTAGTAGCTAGAGAAGTTTGTTTATCATAATTTAGTAGGGTGTATAGTAGTCGTACTTTCGGCCAAGTATGAAAAGGATACGTCGGATAGTTTTAAAATGCTGAGCAAAAATAGTTTTTAACTTTTTAGATAAAACACCCTGTAACTCAGTAAGGAACCACATTTTATTTAAGTGTTTTAGGTTAAATCTTCGTATTTTGTGCTAAGGTTTCTCCAGTTACTGTATGGACAATTATTAATGAAACACCCTGTATTAAGGCGGCATCTACACGACTTTCATTTTCTGTTACGTACGTAAAAACACAGACATACTCACGTTCATGAAAACTAAATACAAACGAAAATAATAATAAAAAGTGGTAAGAAAAAATATGTGTGCATGAATGCAACATATTTTGTTTAAATTTAAAAATACACATATTATATTTAATATCCCCTTATAGGTATAGAAATTCAACAGAAAGTTTACTCTAAGTTGAATGTCTTTCGTTGAAACGATAAAAGAGTTATTTGTTTGTCAAAGTTTCGGCATTTCCTCGGCAATCACCTTTGAGAAAGAAAAAAGTAATTTTATCCGCGGAAACTTCCAGCTAACAGAATAACCGAAACGGTGAAACCGACACAGTTTTGGGCTTTCAGTCGATAATTCCGAGTTATTGAAAAAAACCGTCCCCACCCCTTTCCCTCCCGCATATTTTTTATACTTTCTTCGCCAGAAAAAAAGGGTCTACACAAAGATTTTCCGAATTCTTTCGTTCCTCGAAGCAGCACTTAATCCATGTTATGAGGGTATTCCCGTATGAAAAATTTCTGATTCGGTTTGTTTGCGGATTCCTGTTCAAAAATGTTTTGACAAACAATTTATTAAACAAATTCAAAAGATCACATAAAATAAAAAAAAATAAAAAATAAAAATATATACCATTTTTATTCAGAATGGGTAAAGAGTGCGAACTAGTCGTAACCATAAAACGTCGCAAACTGGAGTACGTGGGTCATATAATGCGCAATGAACAACGATATGACCCACTTCGGACCATACTTCAAGGTAAAGTGCATGGGAAAAGAGGTCCAGGACGAAGAAGAATATCCTGGCTGCATAACCTGCGAAAATGGTTTAACTTAACCACTACCGGGCTTTTCAGGGCAGCAGTCAACAAAGTCAGAATAGCCATGTTAGTGTCCAACATCCGTAACGGATGGGCACCATAAGAAGAAGATTCAGTTGCAATGCGAAGCCAAAACCGTCTTAATTTTTACTTAGATTAGAGAGTACAGCCAGCACTCTTTTCGACGATTTCACCTCTTGTTAGAGGCTCCTCAGAGAATGCATAGGCTGCTTTCTCTAATCCAGGTAAAATTTTTTCGACATATTAGTCTCCCATTGCAACTGACGTGAAGGTAGTAGGTGCGTAGCGACATCTGCTAAAAATGAAAGACTAAATTTTTCAACCTAATAAAAATATTTGTAAAATTTTTATTTTATATTTGTATTACTCCTATAGAGTAACTAGGTTCATTTATCGTTGGATCTTTACCAAGCTGCAGACGGGGGGTTGTGAATTGCATAGTGTAGAATTCCTTCCCTTTTGTCTTCACTGCAGCGTCCATCTGGCTTGCATATTGTAGAAGCCTTGGAGGTGTCACCAGGAAAATGGGCCAATAAATTTTTCAATTAAAAATCTTTTAAAAATATTTTATTTTACAAATATTTTTATTAGGTTGAAAACTTAGTCTTTCAAAAGATCACCTTTTTTGCTCCAGAAGATGAGGTTTTTGGGTCATTTTAAACAAAAAAGGTCTCTTGTTATTTTTCTCAAAAGATGACAGTTTTTGAGTTATAAGCAATTTAGAATCTGAAAAATACGAAGTTCGAAGCTTCAATTCCGAAGAGATAAAGACTTTTACTAGGACCAAGTTCTGGTATCACATGCATTCGTGCTTTCCGATACGTGCAAAGCAGACTAACGATGAATTCGAAGAAGACTAGGGGAAACTTAAAATTGCATTTCACTACCTGTCTATCCATCTAGGTGAAAATTCCAAAGCATCTTGGTACCCTGTGCTCAGATAGCAGTAATACTAATAGAAAATGAAAATGAGAGACATCTTTTACTTCAATTGTCAAAACCAACATTGTTACTTATAAATTTTTTTATTTATTTATTCACTGCTAATATACAATCTACTTTAATAAAATAATAAGTAAATATAATATAAGTTCTTGGCTTGTGGCAGGTGTCGTCCATTGACGACTCTCTGGAATTCATCTAGCAGCTTGGTCTTCTGGACAAAGTCTTTTTAAGCGTCTGTCAATCAGTGGAGGGTTGAATAATTCGTCTATGAGATAGTTTGGATGGTTTGTGCTGCGGTTCATGTATCTTCTGGAGTGATCAGCGATAACATCATCGATGAAAGGAATCTTGAGGTCTGCATGAAGGGTTTGTTTTGACATGTACCATGGGGCTTTAGCTAATATACGAATAGTCTTTGACTAGAATGTCTGTAGTATTTTGGTGGTGGATAGCTCGATTCCTTATGTCCACACTGGTTTAAGTATTGTTTTATAGATGGTCAGTTTGTTTTTAAGCCTGAATCCTTGGTACAAAAAATAGTTTATTAATAATTCAGTCAATTTGTACTCTACGAGCTCGCTAGTGGGAAAGTTTTGGGGTAATTCTGATTTCTTTCATTATATATTGTTATATTTCTATTTGATATAAAAATTAAAATTTGATAATTATAAACAAAATTCAATTCAATATAAAATATTTTCAATTTTCTCAACCACGGGCATATAAATTTAGAACACCCTGTATACAACAAATTGTTATATTTAATTTTAAGAAGTGATTAGAATAAGCGTACGAAACTCGGAACAATGTGCTTAGATAAACAAAGTGAATGACGCGTACCATTATCGTTCTTCTCGGAAGGTCGATCATTAGCCTATGCTAAATAAAACTCAGTGAAATAGATGATAGTTCATTATCGTTTTTCGCGGAAGGTTTCGATCATTAGCCTATGCTAAATAAGACTCATTTGAAAGAGAGAATAGGTCATTAAAATTTGTAAATAGTTAGAAAGTATTTTAGAATGGGAATTAAATATTTTCTTTTGAAATCCATTAAGCATATTTAGAAAGATTAAAAATTGGTTTTGAGGAATATTACGAATGAGAGTTGGTGGTGGAAGATTGATTTGTGAATCTGGAAGGGATATTTAGAAAGTAGGGGAATGGATGACAAAGTGAGATCAGAATGTTTTGAGCTGTGGAGAAGTGAAGTCGAGTAGTAGACGGTAGTGTACGGAGAGTGAGAAAGCCGGTGGTTCCGTGAGTGTGGAGTATCTATCGTGGAACGAGAAGTAGGCCAGGTCGAGAGTAAAAGAACCTCCTTGAGCCAAGAGTGTCCCGGTAGCTGATAGCAGTTTCGAAAAAGGTAGAACACAGCATCACGACCGAAGCAGGAACGAGAGCTATTCGAGCTAGTTTTTCAAAGGAGTACATTACTGGAAGCCAGGACGAGGTTTGATCGCAGCCAAGGATAGCAGGAACGGGTTTTGTGTGAGGACATTTTCAGTTCACCAGGAAAAGGTCAGTCTCATTTGTTTGGACATGAATGTATGGGTTTTTCGTATTAAATTCCACATAAAAAATTGAATAACATAATCAATAATATCAGAAAAGCTTCATCAAACTTAAATAGAGTTGTTGCTAATAACTCCTAATAGTTAAATGTTAATAAAAACTTTCAATTGAAAACCAAAAGGAAATAAGATTCCCATTTGTAAATGTTATGTTTAAGAATAATAAGAAATAGCAAATATTAAGCATTGATTGCCTTTTAAATAAAATAAAAAATATTTTGATTATAATTGTAACCCATATGTGTGTATTGTTTTACTCTTTTCTTTTCTTTTCTTTTCTATCCCGATTAGGAACCATTAAGAAATATTTAGAAGCCACGAAAGTAAGTAATTAATTTATAATTCGCCCTGAGATTGAAAACATTGATACAGTCGGTAAAATGAAAGAATACCCATGAACGAACATATAAAACACGCTGTATTTTCCTGTCACCGTGTCACAAGAAAATTGCCCAGCGCAAGTACATGTAATAATAATTATTACATGTACTTGCGCTGGCCAATTTTTTGTATGACACGGTGACAGAAAAATACAGCGTGTTTTATATGTTCGTTCATGGGTATTCTTTCATTTTTCCTACTGTATGTGATCTGGTTAATTAATTGGATTAGTATCAATACATTGATTAAATTAAGTGACATATAAGAATATTATCTCATATCAATAATCAAGATCACATCAATATGTATTTTGGGTTGCTGAATCCGAATATGAGGTTTGCAGACAAAATTTCTTGACGGAACATAGGAAAAATCACAAAAAAGCGAAAAATGTCTGCTTTTTTCTGCTTTTTTGTTAAAATCCGGAAAACTGTTAACTTTTAGTAAATGTTCTGTTGAGAGAAATTAAAGTACTTAAAATTCTCTACAAATATCACTATTTACTTTTTTTTCAGGCGAACCGTTTGGTCTAAAATGCAAGTTGAAAATTGCCAATTTTTAACGGTCTCGGCAAAACCCACTTTTTACATTCCAAAACTTACTTTTTTATTAGAATACTGTCATTTGATAAATTTCTCCCAATTTTCTGCACAAATAATAAATGTTAGTTAATATTATGAATATGGTATGTCTCTTGTGACAGCTTCCATGAATCCATTCCATCCGGGAAGAGGCCGGGAATGTCTCTGCTTTTCCCTTAGAGCCACAGAAGCTCAGGCACAGATGGAGTCACAGTTTTAGTTGGTGTGAACATTTCCTTCGGATCTGTTATCTTGGTTTCTAATAAACCTTGAGGTTTTGTCCTTTCAAAATGTATTAGTTGAACAGCCCCTGACTTCCATAAACCTCAGGCGCGGGTTTAGTTTTTAACCGAGGAATGGATTGGTTAGGAGCTACTGCGTGTTTTGGTGCAATGCAAAAAATGCCACCCATGACGTGAAAAGTGTGGTATCCTTCGATTGTATGTACATTAAAATCAAAGTTGTCGTACACCTGTTGTGTAAAGCACGCCTGGTCAATTTTCTGCGGATCTCCTGCGATTGCTGACACTTCCAGGCGAACAGCTTCTGTATATGATGAACAAAACCCCAAAGAGAAAACTACATCAACCTATTTTCTTGAGTCGTACTTTTTGTAGAGAAAACGGTCAACCCTGAAAGGAATGGTGAGACGAATTATCTGGATCTTACTGCCGCTACAAGACTTTGAGCAAGCGCGTTGCTTCTCTGGAAGTGTCAGCAATCGCAGGCGATCCGCAGAAAATTGACCAGCCGTGCTTTACACAACAGGTGTACGATAACTCTGATTTTAATGTACATACAATCGAAGGATACCACACTTTTCACATCATGGGTGGCATTTCTTGTATTGCACCAAAACATGCAGTAGCTCCTAACCAATCCATTCCTCGGTTAAAAACTAAACCCGCGCCTGAGGTTTATGGGAGTCAGGGGGCTGTTCAACTAATACATTTTGAAAGGACAAAACCTCAAGGTTTATCAGAAATCAAGATAACAGATCCGAAGGGAATGTTCACACCAACTAAAACTGTGACTCCATCTGTGCCTGAGCTTCTGTGGCTCTAAGGGAAAAGCAGAGACATTCCCGGCCTCTTAGGATGGAATGGATTCATGGAAGCTGTCACAAGAGACATACCATATTCATATTATGAATTAATATTTATTGTTTGTACAGAAAACTAGGAGAAATTTATCAAATGACCGCATTCTAATAAAAAATAAAGTTTTGGAAAGTGAGAATGTGCATCTGTCACGCATCTGTTCCACACGCACTTTCCGAAGACTCGCGCTGGCACACATTCGTGTCATACGCAGTGAAAGGGTTAAAGGGGACAATTTTGAATAAGAATCCGCAAAGAAACTGAATCAGAAATTTTTTTATACGAGAACGGCTTCAGAACATGAACTATTCCGAATTCTTTCGTTCCTCGACCTAGCAGCACCCTGGCGGCTCTGGATACAACGTTGTTATACAAAACAACTTTTAAATAAGCTCCCGAAGTTTTTGCTCAACTTGTCGGATTTCAAAGGAACTGAGCAAACTATATTAAAATAAAGAACAGAAATGAAACCGAACGGGCGATATTCTTTTATTTGTGGATGCGAAACTCGAGAAATTTTACATTAAAACGTCGGGAGAGTCTGCTCGGGACAGCTTTGAATTTTGTTAAAAACGAAACGGGAAGGTTCTCTATTTTCTTGATTAGGTACCTTCTTTTAATAATTTTCGTTTAGGCAGACAAAGGAGAAAATTAGATAACACTGTGTATGTACTTATTATAAACTAGACATAGAAGTAGAGGAAAATAAGTTTTTTTATGTAATTATGTTTATTTAAATCTACATTCTTAAAAGAGTTATTAAGTAAATTTGTTCCATGTTTTTGGTCATGAAGAAGAGACTTCCAATGATGTCTCATCTTATTCTATTTATGTTTAAGTTTTAAAATAGGTCCTAAAGCCAGGTTCTATCTAGTCACCTTGTGGCAGGGCCATTATGGAATAATTCCCTTACTAACTCATTTTCATAGTGAATGGTACGCTCATTTTGTGACTCCGTGGCTCGATGGATTTCTTCTCTGATGAAAGGTATATTTAAGTCTTCGTGAAGTGTTTGATTAGTTACATACCATGGTGCATCCACTATTGATCTTATAACTTAAGACTGAATTCTTTGGATGATATTCAGTGATGTTGACTTTGCACAGCCCCAGAGGTGTAGTGTGTAGTACCAAATAGGTTTGAGTATTGCTTTGTACAAAAGAATTTTGTTTTGGATGTTGAGTTTGATCTGCTCCCAAGGAGCCAATACATTTGCCGGAATTTCAGGTCTAGTTGTCTTCTTTTGGTCTGGATATGTTTCTTCCAAGTAAGACGTTGGTCAAGATGGAGGCCAAGGTATTTACCGTCTGTTACTGATGGTATTCGTACATTTTCCATTCTTACGGGTGGGCATGTGTTGTGGCGGTTGGTAAACGTTATTTGAGATGATTTTGTTTTATTTACTTTTGTTCGCTATTTTGTGTACCATTCACTGAGTATGTCCAGATGGTGTTGCAGGTCATCAGCAAAGGAAGCGATCGTAGTACTATGAGACTCTGGTATATCTGCTGTGTAGAGTGAGAAAAGCAGCGGCCTGAGAACACTACCTTGCGAAGCTCCGGAGTTAATAGAACAGAGGCTGGATTGTTGGTCTTTGAATTTTACAGAGAAATATCTATTTGATATTTGTAGGATTTGATTAGGAGGAAATAGTTACTAGATAGTGCTAATTTTACTTTGTAAAGCTGACCTCTGTGCCAAACTTTGTCAAGCGCTTGTGGAATATCTAGGAATACAGCGTTGCAGTGTTTCCTTTCTTCGAGAGTTTTTGGTATTTCATTTACTATTCGATGGACTTGTTGTGTAGTAGAGTGATTTTCCCGAAAACCAAACTGATGCTCTGGTAGTAATGTAAGGAATTCATGATCTGCGTATATTCTTTGTAGCAGCAATATTTCAAAAACTTTGCTAACGATTTGGAGTAGGCTGATGGGTCGATAAGATGTTATTTCAATGGGCGCTTTGCCTGGCTTAAGGATCATTATGATTTCTGCAAATTTTCATATTTTTGGAAATTATGATAAGCTTAGCATGCGATTAAATATTACTGTTGGCATAATAATGGCCTTACGAGGAAGTTGTTTTAGTACTTGTGCCGAGATTAAGTCATAACCTGGAGCCTTTCGTGAGCTGAGTTTGGTTATTTCTTTCTTGACTTCTATAGGAGTAAAACTTTTGATTGGAAGGGACATTTGACATAGGAAGGAAAATAAGTGAAGCCAATTTTTTTAAATTTAGTTCGTGTGTGGTATCCTAGGGGAAACAAATAAGGGGGCAAAAAAGTAAACATTGTTTAATATTTCATTTGTGTCCCGGTGTATTATTAGATAGAGTTTGCTCGTGACAGCTTTGAATTTTGTTAAAAAGTCAACAAGAAGGTTCTCCATTTTCTTGAGTAGTTACTTTTATAATTCTCGTTTAGGCAGACTTGTGAGACTGGTTTTTTAAGTTTAATGTAAGATTCCTTTATCTCTTGGCCGAAAAATAATCATGTTTTACTTATGCAAGCTTTTTTATCGGATTCTTTTATTTGTGGATGCAAAACTTGAAAAATTTTACATTAAAACGTCGGGATAGTCTGCAAGGGACAGCTTTGAATTTTTTTAAAAACAGAACGGGAAGGTTCTCTATTTTCTTGATTAGGTACTTTTATAATTTTCGTTTAGGTAAACAAAGGAGAAAATTAGATAATACAAACATACATCGTCTGGAAAAGATCGAACCTATCCTAGTAAAACGGCTGTATGGTTAGTTCCAAGGAGAGCCTATCTTCTTCTTTAGAGTTAATGCATTTGTTGACATCAGCATCAAACATTGCTCTATCTTTGCAAGGAGCTTCCGACACTTCTTCTTTCTTTCAGTATATAAATTAGTATTTGTATAGGTTTGTTTTGAAGAATCCTTAGAGATCTGAGTAGCCTGCAGGGCCCTTGTGAATTAGTCGCATGAATCTGAGCTTGCCTTATACATCCCTTCCAGATTATGACACAATTTTACACCTCTGTCACCCCCATTGTGATCTTTTATTGAACTTCCACATACTCTTACAACTTCCAATCATTCGAATAAAATCGATAACTTAACATCAACATAAAATTGCTTTTTTTAACCCTAGATTTTCACATAAGAGGGCTTAATAACGTTTATCAAGTTTTCGATCTAACGTGTAATGTGGTTTGCCTATCTCTTTCATTGCAAACATTCTAACTATTACATCAAGTTTATTTTCATTTTAACAGATTATTTACCACAGTGGGAGCGACTGTTTTTACTGTTCGTAATTTATTAACAAACTTTACAATAAATTTCACAAAACTAACAGGGAAATTTTAACTTCCTGTGGAACTGTCATTTCTGTCATGTCATCATTCAGAATTTCCGCTATCAAAGCCACTCGCCACCATACAGTCATGATATGAACAAGTCAAATTCGAGCTCAATGGTACCTAGAGCATGAAACATTGGATATTTGAAACATCCATGTTTAAATTCACATCTTATTTCTATGTTCCCATGACGGATCAATTATAAAGGGTTTTTACTCTTTTAGTAAAGCCACCAAAGTAAATATTTTTTACTTTGGTGGTTAGCACGTTAGATTCAAGTGAGTATAACCTATAACTTTTAAGATCGTAGTCAAAATTTTAAATACTTTGCATTATTTTATCAGGTTATACACATTTTAGGCAAACACTGATGATGATCGGTCAACCGATTGAAAACTAGTTCTGTTTTGTGATGTAGCCCTGTATAGGGATTTTAACAAATATACCTTTTATAAAGGATTTTATAGTTTTTTGTAATAAATGGTAAAAAATTTTCCTCGTGGAAAATTAGTATTTGTTTATTGTTTGAATTTTTATACATTCCATTCTAGTCCGACAAAGGTGATATAATATAAAAAAGAACGTTACTATCGCAAATACTGTAATACACAATGCAAAATTAATCATTCATCGGTATAGAAAACAAACGAGGATGACAGATGAAATAATCAAAATGACGGAGGAAAGAAGACAACTAATGAGTATAAACGTAAGAACTCGAAGAAAAATCCAGTTTTCTGCTCCGCATCTCAATGTTGACCTATCTCTCTTCTTCTTCTTCTTAACTCAGGCGAGACTCGTTAGTCTCTGGCACTTATTCATAAGACCTTTGTACCAAAGCCTGTTCTTCTCCTTAAACTCTAATAAGTCCTGTGGCCTCAACGAAGGCCAACAGTTTTCTTATTGGTAGTTTTAGGATCTCTTCTGGTTCAAACCTCATTTGACCAGTGAAGTCCTGCCTTACATCACCTAGCACTCTGCAATGGCATAGTAGGTGTATGGCAGTTTCTTCTTCCGTTTCGCACTTTCTGCACCATGGTTCATTCACCTTACCTAGTTTGTATAGGTGATTTCTTAAACGGCAATGTCCAGTCACCATTTCAGTGACCGTTTTGATCTCTCGTTTATTGAGGTTCATTAAACTGTTCGAGAGTTTTTTATCAATATTCTTGATTATTTTTTTAATCTGGATTTACCCTTGGGTGGTTCTCCATTTATTTTGATGATTCTTTATCAGCCATTTCTGAACCTCGTTTTTCATAGCATCTTTAGTGATACCACAGAAAGGTTCTGGGCCTTCAAAAGTTTCTCTCGAGCCTTGTTTCGCTAACATATCTGCTCGTTCGTTCCCATGCACCCCTTCATGACCCGGCACCCATATTAATGACACTTTATTGTCTTTTGCCAGGTTATTGAGGAGATCTTTACAGTTTCTCACCAGTTTTGATTTGGTGAGAGGGTTCTTAACAGCCAGAATAGCCGATTGGCTATCTGTGTAAATGTTGATTCTCTTAGCTTTAGGGTCTTCATCAATGATTTCATCAATGCAGGCCACTAAAGCAAAAACTTCAGCCTGGAACACCGTTGTATGTTGACCTAGGCTGTAAGATTTATTATAGTTACATGTTTGCCCAAAGGCTCCTGATCCAGTACCATTGACAGTTTTAGATCCATCAGTGAACCATATTAAGTCCCCATTAATATTTGGGACTTTTTGTTCTCTAGATGGTATAATTGTGTTAATCTTCTCAGTGAAGATTAGTTCTGGTGTCATCATATCTGAGTTCATCATAAAGATGGATTCCTCAAGTATTGTCCCAGTAATGTTTGTGTGGCTATTCAATACATAATTTGGCCTCCAAGTATTGTTTGCTTTGAGTCTCAGGATGGTCATAAAGGCTACCGCCGAAATATATAATTCCAGAGGAGGGAGACCTGTAATAGCCTCTAATGAAGACGTTCCTGTACTATTCAAGACTCCTGATATATTTAGAAGCGCTTGTTTTTGTAGGGTGATGAGAGTGGTCACACAAGATTGCAAAGCCGTCTTTCTCCACCAGAGTACTGACCCGTAAGTGACTGTCGGTCGTATCACTGATGTGTACAACCAACATATCATCTTTGGTTTTAATCCCCAGGTTTTACCTACAACTCGTCTGCAGTTCCAGAAGAGTCGCTTAGCCCTATTGGTTATACTGGTAATATGAGTATTCCAATTGAGTTTGTTGACGTATATAGTTCGTATATTGCCATCTTCGTTTGTCTTGGTATTTCTATGTTGTTGGAGAATCCTCATAGTCCTGGAATAGTTTTCTTGGACTATCTAGTCTGTTGTTGAGCTCGTCCTCCATGTTTCCTCTTTTCAACTGTTCCTGGGTATTTGTATATATTCGTTTGCTTTATTTTTTGGTGATCGATCACAGATCAGGTGTTTCGTTCTTTTTCTACGCTATACGCATATCTATATACATTTATCATTTACATTCTATTCCATCCCACACCATAATATTTTAAAACTTTAATTTAATATTTTCCTTTAATAAAAAAGGTACAAGAACATGATACAAATTAGATCTATTTACCCTAAATTTAATAGAGTACTTCTTTTTGCCAAGATGACCTTGTGAACCAAATCTAAAGACTCTTAAGTTTTTCCTTCACAATCTAAATGTCTTGGTTAATTTTACTATCCCACATATTACGAATGCTGGTGCAATTTGTACTCAGTATGCATTCACCGCTCAGAAAAAATAGCAAGAAAAACTCTTAGTGTGCAGTGATCGTTTAGAAATCCATTTAATATGTAAATGGAGTATTGTCGATAGTGGACCGGCAAATTCATTATCATCGACAAAAATTTAAAAGCAGAGATGAATTGGGGGAGTTTCAAACTGATATGGCAAAAATCCCCAAAAAATGGTGTATCAGTAAAGTCTATCAATCAAATAAAAACAAAGTTGTAGCTCATGAAAAATACGTTCTTATTCGTCTAATTCCAAATCGAATATTTCAAGGTGAAATCACCGAAAAATTAAGCACTTTTCGGGAAAAGCCCATTTAAACTTTTTTAAAGTGTTTATAAAAAGCTTTGTTTTAATTGTTAACAAAAGTTTTAGCATTAAATATAAGCGAGTTACGCTCAAAATAAAGTTGTCCCTCTTTTTTTTTGTAAAAAATCATGAAAATATCGCCGTGTGAGATTTCCTCCCCAAATGAACTTAATCGCTACCGCTTTACAAAAAATTTACTTACCTATCTATTTTTTAATTGATCTGTCAGGCTCACCGGTTTAAAGTGTTTATTTTTGAAAGGGTTATAATTGAGAAAGCTTGAATGGGTCACTAATCACTGAACAGCCATATCTTAACCAAATTTTGTCTTACGGAGAAACAAACATTGCTATATAAATATAGCATATTTATAATAGCAAAACCTACATTTTTTTACTCTTTAAGATTTTTCTTATCACTAATACTTTTTAAGTTATTTTGAAAAAATAAAATTTTTTAAAAATTTTTAGAATTTTTTTTTTACTATAAAACCAAATATTTTCAAAAATAAGCACTTCAAACCAATCATACTTACAGATCATATAAACAATACACATACAGTTAAAATAGATGGTAAAGCCAAACGATTAATTTCATTTAGGGTGCTAAATAGGGGGAGGTTTTCACGATTTTTTTACCAAAAAAAGGGCCAACTTTTTTTTCGGTGTAACTCGTTTTTTTATGCTGTAAACTTTTGTAAAAAACAAATAAGCTTTTTTCGATACTTTAAAAATGTTTAAGGTTTTCCCGAAAAACGCTTCTTTCTTCGGTGATTTTGCGTTGAAGTATTCGATTTGGAATTAGACGAATAATAACGTATTTTTCATGAGCTACAACTTTGCTTCTACTCAATTTGTAGACTTTACTGGTACACCATTTTTTCGTTTCTTTTTATAGGCTACACTTTTTCTAAAAATATTTTTTTTTGATAAAATATTTACTTTTTGAGTTATTTGAGAAAAACGGTCTGAAAACGTAGTTTTTTTGTCGAAAAATCAACATTTTAAATCGCGAATAACTCGAAAAGTATTGACTTACGTAAAAAACTTTATAGAACAAAAGGTGCTTAAAATAAGTCAATTTATCCATTTCCGGCCTTATTTTAAACACGCGTTTTTCACCCCCCGAGAAGGGGTAAATGTCACCCCCCAAGTAAAAGCAACCAACGGCACAAATTCAACTTTGAAGTGAAGGGTAAGTAGAACCTAAATCCAAATTTTCATGCAATTCGGAGTTGCCCCTGGAAATTACACTCCAAAAAGGTGATTTATTGGGCTATTGTTTCTTTTTCCGTATTTCGTAGTAGACTCAAATTTGTTACTCTAAGGGCAATTCTATTACAAACAAGCTTTAAGATGTTTTTTGCTAATTGGAGGTTATAGTCTGTGATATTTTAAGGGGTCTTGGAGATATTGGCTAATTGGTGGATTAATTCTGACTGACAGTCACGTCTTTTCCCATGATGCTCCTCAGAATTTTCCACTCTGTTGCCATGAGTTGTTTCATTTGTTTTTTGTTGAGGGCTGGGTAGATTTTGCCTCTGTATTCGATTATTAGCCTGAGATGTGGTTTATACGTATGAAGGAAAGTAACGTGGTTAGTGTTCCCATATTTACCACTTTATGTTATTAACACGTTCAATGCCAATAACGCGCTGGCGCGTCGATACATGACTTTAGCTAGGTGCCGACGACGCTCTCGCGCGTTCAGACTTTCATCGATTATTATCTTGGATTATTTCACTGGCGCTACAACAGGGCTTTTTATATTTTAAAGGCAGGTAACTAGAGGTATCAATTCTCTAATTTTGTTCTTGGTTTTTCGATTTGTGACTTTTTGTCCCGATAGGATGTGTATATCTGTTGGCTTTGTATTAAGTGTAAATATCAGTAATAGCACATATAATTCTGCAAATGCTTATTAATTTATCGGATTACTAACCGTGTAAAAATTAAACATTCCCAGATTTCGGTATTTCCCCTATTTTCTAGAGTCGCTAATCGTAAAGCTTGGTAATACCCGGATAATTTCGGTGTTTCCCCTAAATGTTATTTGAGTTCTTTTACATCTCCTTTGGTTATTTTATATTTGAATGGCATAGGGTAAGCATACGGAAGTGCAAAAATGAATAACACTGACGATATTTTACAAAGTGGCTCAAATTCAAATAAAAAAATAAAATTAGATATGAAAAAAAAATTAACAGAGGAAGAACTTTTGAGATTATTAGAAACAAGCGATGAAGAATTTAGTGACTTTCTTGATTCAGACAGTGAATATTTACCAGAATCTGAGGATGAAATTGAAAATACTTTACCTACAGCACTTATTGAGGATACGGAAGATACGGTATGTTACAAAATTAAATGCAAATATTAACTTTTTATTAAAACATATTATTTAATTGTAGCCTAATCTACTCGTTGATGTTGATGAAAGCGATAAATGGAAAGAAAATTTTGATGGTATGAAAAATTTTCCTTTTTTAAAACACCAAGAGTTACTAGTAGAAGTTTCCGATAATAATCCAGTTGACTTTTTTCGGATGCTACTTACAGATGAATGTTTGCAGCAAGTATGTGATGAGACAAACAGGTATGCGGAGCACATTTTCTTATCTAATGCAGGGGCGACACATTCTAGGATTTTCGATTGGAAAATGTTGACTTCCGAAGAACTGCTAGTCTTTTTAGGATTAGTTCTACACATGGGTCATATTTCGTTGCCTAGGATTGAGGATTATTGGAAAAAGAAAGATCCTCTTTTTGCTAATGCAATTTTTTCCACTTTTATGGGCCGGAACAGATTTATGGTCATAATGCGATGTTTGCATTTTAATAATAATCCAGAAGAGGGAGAACAAGTACCTGAAGACCGAATTTATAAAATTAGACCGATGATAAACTTTTTCAATAAGAGAATGGAAGAAGTTTATTATCCTGATCGTAATTTGAGCTTAGATGAGTCAATGGTATTACACAGAGGACGACTTAATTTTAGACAATACTTAAAAAACAAAAAACATAAATATGGGATTAAGTTGTATATGTTGACCGAACCAAATGGTCTAATTTTAAAATTTTTAGTTTATTCTGGAATGTTTGACGATTCAGGTGGAAAAGGACATGTTAATAAAGTGGTTTTGCACCTTTTAGAAGGGAAACTAAATGTAGGCCATTGCGTTTACATGGACAATTTTTACAACAGCTTTGATTTAGCTAAAAATTTACTTGAATTTTCCACTTACTGCACAGGAACTCTTAGAATTGACCGTAAAAATAATCCGGCAGAAGTAAGGCAAGAAAAACTTGCTAAAGGTGCAACAATTGCCCGTTGCTGAAAAGGGGTATTAGTTGGCAAATGGAAGGATAAAAGGGACGTTTACTATATAACAACAGAATGTCAAAACACTTTACAAGAAGTTACAACAAGAAGAGGTCAACATGTAATAAAACCAGAGCCTATTATCAGATATAATAAAAATATGTCTGGTATTGACCGGCAAGACCAGATGCTTGCCTATTATCCGAGTCAACGAAAAACTGTACGATGGCCAACAAAAATATTTATACATGTTATACAGATGATGGCTATAAATGCCCACATACTATACAACAAGTACTCTGGAAAAAAGATTGGTCTTTACGAATTTCGTTTACAACTCGTTAGATCCCTTTTAAAAGTTATTAATTCTGAAGCCAAACTTGTTCCAAAAGATCATTCAGTAACAAAACGAGAGGTAAAGGATGTAAAGGGAAAAGTTATGAGAAAACGCTGTAAAACTTGCAGTCAACAAAATATTCGTAAAGATACAATTTACGAATGCAAAGCCTGTCCCGATACCCCTGGATTTTGTCTGGATTGCTGTCAAATATCCCACAAAGTTTAATGTTGTTTTATTTACTTATAATTTATGTTATTTTGTATTTCTTGTTTTGTTTTGTATTAGTAAATAAATGCTCCTACTGATTTTTATCAATATTATTTACAAAACGCACCAGCGCGTCGAACGGCGTATGTATACAAATACTAGAGTCGAGCGCCACTGACGCTCTGGCGCGTTCACCACCAACCCCTCTTGTATATATGTGCATTTAGTTTAAAAATACTTACTTTATTCGGACTTTTCCAGAAACTAATAAATAAACGTCTTTGTATCAAAAACAGTAAGCGGCTCCTGGTGAAAGCCTACCCAGAATGGACCGGCAGTTAACGTGTTAAGGAGCTGACTTCTTTAAAGTGTTTTTTATGTCAGTGTTCCAGTTGAGTGTCTTTGATCATTCAACATCCAAGTAGGACACTGATTGTCTGATTTCAAGTTTGACTACATTGGCATGATGTGGTTGATCTGTACCACAGATCTATACCACAAGTTTTAACCAGAATATTTGAAATGTCTCAATAGACTTTGTTTGTCTCAATGTGTTTCTGTTGAATTTGGAGCTACACTCTATTTATTTCACCACTTGACTGCCATATGCTGTGCTTAAATACTTGCTGCGTTTATTGTGATTGATCATGAGCCCATGCAATGTGGAGTGGTCTTATTCGTCTTGACTGCTTTATTTCTACTTGATCAATGAGGTCAAAAATACAAAACATAATGAAATGCAGAAGAAGCAACAAAAGGCGTCGATATTCTTTGTTTTACACCTTGTTTCCTACTAAAATTCCTCCAAATTTTTATTTGAAAATTTAGTATTTTGAAGCTGTCGTTATACGACCTAGAAATTTAAGTAGGAACTTCTTAGATCCTTCTTATTATCATAGTGGTGACGGTTTTTTTGTTTGCCTGGATAATAGTTTCTGATGACAGATGAAGTCAATACAAATCAATGGGGTAAAAATAAAGATGAAACTGGACAGGAAAAGAAACGATAAGATCTGAAACGAGCTAAAACAGGAACCAAATAGAGAAAAAAATACAAAAAATTAAACGGAACTGGTAGTGACACATAATTAGAATAGACGAGAACAGATTGGAAAAGAAAGTGACAGAGACCAATATACAAGGAATAAGAAAAGAGGGAAGATCGAAACGGGGTGGATGGAACAAATTCAGTAAATCTGGACCAAGAGAAAAAAACACTGCAATTTTCCAGAAGGCGTGGAAGACCAGAAGGCGTGGAAGAAATGGATATATGCCAACAACTCCTCCGACGCTTCTATTGATTATTAGGAGTGCAAGAAGAAAAAGAAGAAGGTAATTAAGATATACCGTAAGGAAAGGTATATTGGTGATACAAGTAATTTGGTGATAATTTTTAATCAGATTACCACACAGTTCCCTATGCAAGCACATTCATGACACATCGCTAGTAAGTTGTTGCGAGGAAGCAGGACAAACATATATTATGATTTCGCAATGCGCGCACCCTCTTTTAGTAAACAGACTGTTTTGACCGTTGCGTTGTGGGACAGTCGACAATGGAGCCATTTCTTATTGAATGTGGGAGACGGTTACATATTTATTGGAATAATTGCTGTTTTCTTTATAAAACTTTATAAAACCATTCAATAAACTAATTATCAATAAAAAAAGCTGCATTGAATTCGTGATTTAGCCAAGGTAAGTTAAATTCCTTAAATTGCGGTTGTTTCACCAAATTTTCTAACCACTATCACCAATATACCTTAACGTGTCACCAACTTACCTAACATAAATTTGTATGTCAATTTGACATTTACCATCATTCTTCTTTTTAACGTGCCCTATCAAGTCCCCTTGACGTTGGCGATTAACATGGCGAAACTGTCTCTGTCTCGAGCTATTCTAAATAGGTGTTCTGCTTTCTTTATTCCTGTCCACTCCCGGATATTCTTCAACCAAGAGGCCTGCTTTCTACCAATTCCTATGCGTCCTTCGATTTTACCCATCATAATAAGTTGAAGAATATTATACCGGTCTCCCCTTACTACGTGTCCAAAATAGGCCATCTTTCTATATTTGATATTATCAAGCAGCTCGCGGGTAGCATTTGCTCTCTTAAGGACTGCCACATTTGTCAGCATAGCCGTCCATGGTATTTTCAGTATACGTCTGTGCAGCCACATTTCAAAGGCCTCCAAACGGTTAATGGTGGATATTTTTAATGTCCATGCTTCGACACCATACAAGAGGACTGACCAAATGTAGCATTTAATCATGCGCTTTCGAAGTTGAAGTTGCAAGGTATCATTACAGAAGAATGACCTCATTTTTAAAAATGTCGTGCGGGCTATCTCGATTCTACATTTTATCTCTTTATCTGGATCTAGTTGTTCAGTAATATGGCAACCAAGATATTTAAAACTGGGTACTCTTTGAATTATATGACCATCAACATATAACCGTGAATATTGATGGGCCAAACGGCTAAATACCATGTATTTTGTTTTTGAACAGTTTATATTTAGGCCAAACTATCTTCCCACTGTGTCAATGGCATTTAAAAGGTGTTGTAATCCATTTATATCATCACTTAAAATAACTGTATCGTTTGCATATCTGATTGTATTTATCAGAATTCCATTAACTTTCACACCCCATTCCAAATTATGCAGCGCTTCCTTAAATATTCTATCTGAATATAAATTGGATAACGGTGGGGACAGTATACAACCCTGTATGACACCTCTTTGTATTTTGCATATTTCTGTTGATTTTCCATTTATGCAAGCTGTCGCTGTTTGACGCCAGTATAATTTTTCTACGATTCGCACATCTTGACTATCAACTCCTTTATCCTTTAATATTTTAATTAATTTGTGACGTTGTACTCGATCAATGGCCTTCTCATAGTCAATAAATACAGCAAAGACGTCTTTCCTTTGATCTCGGCATTTCTGCAATAACACATTTAGTGCAAAGAGTGCGTCCCGGGTTCCCAGTCCATTTCTGAAGCCAAACTGTGTTTCATCCTGGTCTTCTTCACATTTATCTCTGATTCTACTGTGAATGATACGTAGAAAGATCTTCAAAGTGTGGCTCATAAGGTTTATCATTCTATAATCGCTACAGTTTTTTGGACGTTGTTTTTTTGGTAGGGTTATGAATTCGGACTTTAACCAATCTTCAGGGATATCGCCAGTCGAATAAACATCATTGAAAAGTTTGACTAGTATTCCAATGTTTTCCTCATTTATGATCTTTAACATTTCTGTAGGTATGTTGTCGCACAGTGGTTCCAAATGCCGAAAACGTGGTCATAAATCTTTAAAAGCGTATATTGTTTATACATTTCGGAATTACTTTCGTTCTTAGGAGTTTTTGGCATCGCTGATTACGAATCTGACCTTATTTTTTCTGAAAAACAAAAATGGCGGATCCAACATGGCGTAAAGAAATTGAAAGTATCAATCAAAACGCAATCTTTTTTGTCAAATTTGGTAATTTAAGGTCGTTGCTTACAAATATAACATTATTTTTTATTAAAACAAAATGGCGGATCCAATATAGCCGAAAGAATTTCGAAAATTTTATTTTAAAGGCACATGTGTTTAAAAATTTATATTATAAGGGGTTTTTAAAATTGCTGATCACCAATACATTTTGATTATGAAGTACAAAATTCAAAACCTATTACTTATGTACAACCACCCATAAATACTCCACAATCGCCAGAATCATGTAATATGCATCATTTTCCACTTTTGTATTCAAACAACTGCCAGCAATGCATAGGCAGTTATAGGCAGCTAAACCAAAGTGATTATGTATCTTCTTACAATATATATTAAGACTAATAAACATTAGTCGCAGAATTATGCAGAATTTTGTACTTTTTGAATGTATCTTTACAAAAATTTGATTATTTCAAGTATATTTTCACTATTTATGTAGTAACAAATTTAAGGCATTTATTGTTACTAAAATTTAAGTTAACTTACATCTTACATTACTACATACTTAAAAAAGAAGAATCTGCTTTATAGCGATAAAATTGATAAACCACAAAACGTTTTACAGCGTTTTCAATATACACGTTCTTTTAGACTTTCTCTGCCAGCCAAAATTACCTCGGACATGGCTCACTTGTTCCTGAGCTGTGAACCACAATACATCCAGTCTGATCCTTATACCTGCGTATTACGACTTTACGATAGTATGAGAAAACAACTGTAAACATGAAAATCCCTAGATAGGGACTTTTTTCTTTGCCTCATGACCACGTTTTCAGCATTTGGAACCACTGTGTGTCGGGACCAACGGATTTCTTGTTTTTTGCCAATTTTATAGCATGTAGTATTTCTGATTTCAGTATTTCTGGTCCTTCACCTTCATCTAAAGTCTCCAGTTCTTCGGGTCTATCATCATTATACAGTTCATTTATATAATTATACCAGGTAGTTCGAACTTCGTGTTCGTCTATTATCATTTTTCCCGACGAATCGGTTATAGTATGTGGAGTTTTCTTATGATAAAGACCAGCTACTTATCTAACTTTTTTAAACATATTAAACGTATCATGTTTTTCATTCAACTTTTCTAATTCCTTGCATTTATCCTCCATCCATTTTTCTTTAGCTACCTTTATCTTTTGTTTAATTAGTTTCTGTTTTTCTTTGTATTCTGTTTTGTTATCTTTCAGTTTTCTTCTCTGTTCCATCAATTCCAGGATTTCATCAGTTATCCATTGTTGTTTTTTGTGCCTCTGCATCGTTGTTGTATATTTTTCCATTACTTTACATGTAAGATATTTAAACGTGTTCCATATTTCTGTATTATTTTCATTTGTTGAATTCTTTAGCTGATTATTCAGGTCATTTTCTATTAGCGTTTTGTTGGATGCTGATATATGTAATTTTGGTGTTTTGGGGCTTTCTTCGACTTTTTTAAGCTTCACTTGGATGTCAGCTATTAGAGGGTTATGGTGTGAACCGATATCTGCACCAGGATATGTCGTTGATCTCTTGACACCATTCTTAAATCTCTTGTTTCCTAGAATATAATCTATCTGATTTCTAATTATATGAAGTGAGTTATATCCTGGTCGCGTCCATGTATATAATCTTCTTTTGTGTAATTTGAACCATGTATTTGCGATTATCATGTCATGTTCTTGACAGAACTGGTATAATCTATCGCCTCTTTCATAGCTTTCCCCTAGTCGATATTCACCTATCAGGTCAGATCTTCGTCCTTGACCAATTTTCGCGTTAAAATCTCCAATAATATTTGTGATTTCGTTCCTTCTTAGATGGTTAAGTGTCTGTTTTAATTGACTATCATTATTATTCATTTTTTGTTAATTAACTCTTTTAAAAATTTACTTCAAATAATAAGTAACATAATAAAGCAAAACTTATTTCTTGCTTAGTTGTCAAATTCCTATATTATTATTAGTATTTTTCATTTTTATCACCAACATACATTTCCTTACCCGACATATAGGGAAGAAGTATCTATATAAAATAAGTACCGAAAATAAAAAATATTGTATAAAGTCTTGAACTTTTTAATTTGTTGATTCGTTTATATTTTCATACTCGTTATATAAATATGCCTAGTTCACTCCTGGACCAAACCAAAGCAGCATTTGCCGTTTTCATTACTAAACGGATATTAGTCTCTGCCCGCAAAAACATATTTCACTGATGACGATATTTCGCGATCAACTTGAATTATTTATCTCTAAATGGACAAAAAACGTTTCGGCAGAAAGGCAGACCAAAATTGTTTTCCATTACATTAAAAAAACTTAATCGGCATAGAGGGTTTAGGGAGTAGTGGCCATTTTTCAATTCATATATAAATGTTTTATAATATTGTTATGCTCTACTTTTTCTATTTATTTAGATTAATTAGCAAATTCTTAATTTAATTGATTATTCAATTATTTCATTTCTTGCCTATGTAAAAACACAACTAAATTCCAATTAAATTTTCCAATCAATTTTATTCTCAGGGGTAATCTTGTATTTGATACAATACCTGTGATCTGTGGCTTCTAGTATTTCTGGTTGCTTACTTCTTCCAGTGTAGAAACAGAGAAATTGAAAACACTCAAAATCATATAAATGTAATCTATTGTTTTTATCAAATAAGCCGTGTACATACGATTCAAAAAATACTAAAATTTAACTTTGTTGCAACAATCTCTAACTTAATAAATTAAACTCTAACTCTGATATCTCCTTGTTTTGACAAAATATTTATTTGATTAGTTTCTTCTTTACTCATACTAAATTGAATGAATTTTACTTTTCTCCTTTTGAATTGATTTCTCAAATTTGAAATGACTAACTGCGTTAAAAAATTGTTCAATTAACAAATATGGTTTTGATATAAATAAATTTTCTCAATTCCGGCAAATGATTTGACTAACCTTTTATTCTTCACTCCCTCTTTTCCTAGATTGCGCCGTCCTTGATTCTCCCAACACGTAGTCTCTGGATGTTGCGAAAAAGTCCCTCTCGTCCAAACTGCTTCCAAGAAAAACACACAGGACTTGCTCGAATATCTTGTGCACAAACGGATAATAATCAGCTACTCGTTCTAGACAAAAACAAAGGAATCTCCCTCGGACCAGGAAAATTAACTCTTCAATCGGTCGATGATTTGGTTTCAACTTGATTCTGCTCGCAAAGGCCGATCACACCACTCTACACTGATTCTACAGTTTATAAGAAATTGGACTGCTCTCTTCCGATGTCAATTACACAGTGTCTTTATTTTTCTCTCAAATCCATACTCTCACATGCATTATCCCTTCTCCTGATATTTTCCATCCAATAGACAACAACCTCTCTCAAACCATTTATTTCTTAAGAAATCCAATATACTATGGAGTGGAATCATGGACGTTAAATGTAGAGACAATGAGACGACTTAACGCCTTTGAAATGTGGACCTATAGAAAAATTATGAGGGTTTCCTGGGTAGATAGAGTTACAAACAATGAAGTACTGAGAAGAATAGGTAAAGAAAAGGAAGTTGAACTTACAATTAAAGAAAAGAAGCTACAGTATCTCGGACATGTGATGCGGGGCGAGAAGTATGTTATCCTACGACTCATAATGCAGGGAAAGATAGATGGCAGAAGAAGCATCGGAAGAAGACGAATTTCATGGTTGAAGAACCTGAGAGAGTGGTTTGGATGCAGCTCGAAACAACTATTTAGAGCTACTGCCTCAAAAATTAAAATAGCTATGATGATTGCCAACCTCCGTAGCGGAGATGGCACCTGAAGAAGAAGAAGAAGAAATCCAATATTCTTCCAACAACTTTTACAATTTGTCAAATTTCAAAGAATATCATAATTAGTTCTTTACTACTTTCTACTTTTAAAACCAAAAGCTAATACAGTTTGTTTACCACATTAAAATACCTTCCCGGAAGGATCTTAAAGCCGTCTTTGTTTTCGTCAACGATGTCCAACTCTCTAATCACCGAATTGTTTTGTTCATGTCCCGTGCATTTCGTCGAATCACTTATTCCCGAAACACTGGCTTAATAGCAAAATTAAATTCTAAACAATTTTGGTGATATCCAGGTTGATGAAAAACTATGATTTTATGGTCGTTGATATAAATTTAATTTCCTTAAAAAAAACAATTCCACAACAATATATATTGCGAAAGCAAAAAAGATTATGGCTGTATAAAATAATGTAGTCCATGATTTTTTTGTATACCTATTAATAAAGTTGAACGTGTTGAACTTAGCTGTTTAATTAATTAGAATCACGAGAATTGGGATAAAATAGAATTGTAAATATATAAATGGTTGAAAATACGAAAACACTTAGCTAGATTCATAAATTGTTATTAATTTAAAAAAGAATCGCAGCACTCATCATTAATTTGTTGACATGTAATAAGGATAGCGTCTAAACTTGGTGGGCGGGCGCCACGATGCTTGGCGAAGACGCTAGTCCCAAGGACTAAATCGGGAGCTAAATCTAAGGTGTGTGCATTACGACGTATAAGGAAGAACTCTTCTTAACTAGTGGTCTTCTTTCTGAACCTAAGAGATGAACCACTACATCCACAGAGTCGCCTCCGAGTGGTCTTACCATAGTTCTTAGAATGTATGCACTTGGCGTTCGAGTATATTTTAAAACCGTAGCTCGAGCCTATCGAACACGATAGTAAGAGAAATTAAACGTTTTTATTTGCAGTGTTTGGAGTCAAAATCAATAGTTTCCCGAAACATGTGAACAGGACTTTTTCAGTACTGGACATACAGTATGAGCTAGCATGTTTACAGAAAGAAATTTGAAAAATATGAAAGTAGATTTTAAATATACTAATATACTAGATAATAATTGGATATAGGAATTGAGTCAATACTCGCAATCTTAAGCTTGTATTTTATTAGTTGTTACATAATCATGGGGCAACCTGTTTCGAGTCTTACAATTTATGACTCATCTTCAGGCCCAGTACCAAAAGTCTTCACAATACAAACTACAAGCTAAAATCACAAAAAGAGACGAACCTGTACATACACATATATAAAAAACATAAAAAACAACTATGTCTTGGTTTTAATTACATACAATAAACCCAAACAACTGTATAGTATTGAACTTAATAGTCTATAGTATGTATACTGGGACATTTTGCCATTGGGAGTGACCAATCTGATGAGAATTGCTTGGTATATAATTTAATATATACTACCATCAATCCTTAAATAGTTAAGGGTTGATGGTTGATGGAGTCTTGACAAGATGGTGTGATCAAAAAACATATAAAGTTTGGAGTAATAGATAAGTAAGTAATGGAGTAAATACTTACATATCAGTTACGGAAAACGTTCTCCAGCTAAAGATGTACGTGAATGTCACCAGCCCTATCAAAAACAGCTGACCAGTCAAATAGCTCTTAGTCTCTTAATTATTTGTTATGTTCAATGTGGAATTTGGTATTAGTTCCTGTGTTTTTTTATAATACTAGATATTATAAAAAAGTGCAATATATAATATTCTTATGATATTCTTATTACTGGATTACAATAAATACAAATTTTTCAATGTCTCAAGGTGTTTTTATCAAAGCAGGTCTTCTACGTTTGCTGGAGGACGTGGCAGTCCATTTAGATTTCGACCTAGCATATCCCACACATGTTTGATGGTGAAAAGTTAGCTGATTGTGATGGCCTTTCCAAAGTCTCTATACCAGATCCTTATATGAACCCCATGGTTTCACGGGCAGTATTAGGTTTTGCGTTATCCTGTTCAAGTACAGTAAAACCTCGATATAACGGACTAATTGGGGGAAGGAGTGTCCGTTATAGCCGAAAGTCCGTTTTATAAAAATAGGTTTAAAATAAATAAAAAAAAACGTTTATTTTAAGTTTTGTACGCACTTTTGAAGTTTGGGTTTTTTATAATTAGAAATGTGTCCGCATTATGCTACAATAAAAATTTTATTGTAATTCTTTGGAGATGTTTTAGGAAATACAGGGACTTTTTTTCATATTTGGCCGGATTTTTTTGTCCGTTATATCCGAAGTCCGTTAAATAGAGGTCCGTTATATCGAGGTTTTACTGTATTGCATTTGAAATGGTTTGTAACTAGGGATGTAAAACCAGTTGCAGTACTTCACAATATACCTATCGAGCTGTCAGAGTGCCGTTAATAAGAACTAGAGGTGATCTGCTTCCCAAACATATAGCATCCCATACTAGTCCTCTCGCCAGGGGGTACAACGTCCTCCTTAATTCAGATGGACTTACCCAAGTTTTTTTTATGTATTTTGACCCGTAGAACACGAATTTTTTGGGTAACAGTTGATCCGGATGTCGATAAGATTGCTATAAACAAAAAATTTGAGGAATCACATAACAGCGATTTTTCGCAAAACAAAACATTGTTTTATATTGTTTGGGTCATTCTAAGCAAAAAATGTTTTTACAAGTTTTTTCGTAGGATGCATAGTTTTCGACATAAACGCGGTTAAACTTTCAAAAAATCGAAAAATTGCAATTTTTGAACCCGAATAACTTTTGATTGAAAAATAAAATAGCAATTCTGTTTACCGCATTTGAAAGTTCAAGTCAAATTCTATCGGTTTTGATTAATTTCATTGCTAAAAATTAATTTCTTTATTGTTAAACAAAGCTATAAACACAGTGATTGAATGATGTTTTCAATGCATTTCTCATTTGAAATCCAACGAGTAGGCGCGCATACAAACAATTTCTACGTAGATTACGTACATTAAAACGCATGCATTGGGCACGGGAAACACTATGTGTTTATGGCTTTGTTTAACAAATAAAAACTTAATTTTAAGCAATGAAAATAATCAAAACCGAACGAATTTGACTTGAACTTTCAAATGCAGTAAGCAGAATTGCTATTTTATTTTTTAATCAAAAGTAATTCGGGTTCAAAAATTGCACATTTTAATTTTTTTGAAAGTTCAACGGCGTTTATCTCTAAAACTATGCATCCTACGAAAAAACATGTAACACCATTTTTTGCTGAGAATCACCCAAAAAATACAAAACAATGTTGTGTTTTGCGAAAAATCGCTGTTATGTAATTCCTCAAGTTCTTTGTTTATAACAAACTTATCGACATCCGGATCAACTGTTATCCAAAAAATTCGTGTTCTACTGGTCAAAATACATAAAAAAACTTAGGTAAGTCCATCTTAATTAAAGAGGCCGTTGTACCCCCCTGGCGACAGGAATATACGCTCCGCCCAAATCGTCAGATTTTTGAAATACATGTACACTGTTTTGCATGTACTTAACTTACCTTATCTTAATCTGGCGATTTCGAGTTTTTCTAAGGATAGATTTTTTTTTTCGGCCCTCCCCTTAACGAACTACCCTGTGTTTAGAGCCAATATATGGTAGAGGTACATCTACAGTCTACAGGGTATTAGGTTTCTCCCCAGATGATAATCTGACGCGCTCGAGTTAGTGCAAAAATCCCCACTTGGGCTCCTCTACCATAAATTAGCTTCAACTCTTCGCAAAAGTAACCCGCACAAATCTTATGGAAATTAGGTCCCAGTGGATTTCGTTCATACTTTGGGAAAATACTCTTTGAAGCATCCTGATAAAAATTTCTCATGGGCACAACTCAATCGTATGAAGGATTTTCAAGATATAGAGGTACAAACTCGGAAAATTATAAGACTTACTGGATATTCCAATTCCCTGAGTTACTGGTTATCTGGCAACATGTAGAAGTTTGGATCAAGGAAAAGTACTAGTAGTGTAAGATTTTTTCCTGGCTATTTAATGGCGACCTTTACTTTGACCTTGACCTTCAACGGACGTCATCTTCTAGAGTTTAGAGGGTTTTCGGCACTAAATTGATATAAACAGATTACTCATGGGTTTTTGGGATCGCTAAGCACGAATATGCCATCAGAATTTACCTCCGGACGACGTGGTGGCCCGGGTCACTGCAAGGAACGTCATCTTCTAGCGTTTCGATGGTTTTCGGCATTTAATTGATGCAAATGAATTACTGGAGGGTTTTTTGAGGTCGCTAAACACGAATATGCTACCAGAACCGACTCCCGGAGCACCTGGTTTCTAAGGTCCATGAAAGGCGCTCCTAAAGTTTCGAGGGTCTTTGGTACTACATTAATGCAAACGGATTAGTTCTAGGTTTTTGGGGTTGCTCAACACGAATACGTGATCAGCACAGACTCAGGAGCACCTGGTGCCCAAGACAGGTTATCTTCTGGAGTTAAAACCTAAGAGTAATCCATTTGATTCCTTCATTTGATTTCTCCGAAACTCCAAAAGATAACCTGTCTTATACACCAGGTGCTCCTGTGTCTGTGCTGATCACGTATTCGTATTCAGCAACCCCAAAAACCTATAACTAATCCGTTTGCATTAATGTAGCACCAAATACCCACGAAACTCCAGAAGCGCCTTTCATTGACCTTGGTGGCATATTCGTGTTTAGCGACCTCAAAAAACCCTCCAGTAATTCATTTGCATCAATTAAATGCCGAAAACCATCGAAACTCTAGAAGGTCACCACGTCCTCCGGAGGTCAATTCTGATGGCATATTCGTGTTTAGCGATCCCAAAAACCCATGAGTAATCTGTTTATATCAATTTACTGCCGAAAACCCTCGAAACTCTAGAAGATGACGTCCGTTGAAGGTCAAGGTCAAAGTAAAGGTCGTCATTGGATAGCCAGGAAAAAATCCTAGACTACTAGTACTTTTCCTTGATCCAAACTTTTACATGTTGCCAGATAACCAGTAACTCAGGGAATTGGAATACCCCGTAAATCTTATAATTTTCCGAGTTTGTGCCTCTATATCTTGAAAATCCTCCATACGATTGAGATGTGCCCATGAGAACTTTTTATCAGGATGCTTCAAAGAGTATTTTCCCAAAGTATGAACGAAATCCACTGGGACCTAATTTCCATAAGGTTTGTGCGGGGTACTTTCCCGTAAACCAAAATTGACCTTTTTCATGCGTATTATGGTCTTTTTTCGAAGTCTCTTAAATGACAAAATTGCCGACAACCGCGAATTGTTTGTAATTTAAATTATTTTAGTAAATCAAAAACAATAAAAAATAACTAAATATTACAAGTAATCTAAATATTTAAATACACAGAAATAGACTTTCTTATCTTTTTTGTTTTTTGCGAAAAAGAAAAAGAAAAAAACTTCAGTTAAAGAAAAAATAACAAGGTTAAAGCTTAATCACATATATATTTTTAGATAATCTCACAATAAAACACTGAAAAACGTTTGTTTTTCTATACTTCCACAAAATTTATTACAACTATGTTATTACTACAGCTGTTTCGGCAAAGTGCCTTTCTCAAGTGATATATTTTACAATGTGTTTGCCTTTTTAAGTCTTTAACTGAAGAGGTTGAGGAGTGGGGAGCTGTTTGTCTCGAGTTGGTCATTCAGAATTATATCTGTACTTTTCAATTTATTAATTTCCATTGATTCTAAAAGTGATAGCTTAAGGCCTTTATTTTGAATATGTAGAATTTGAAACTCTTCATTGAAAGAATGATTATGATCTAGAAGGTGAAGTGCGTATGTAGAAGTGTCTGTTTTTCTATTGTTGAAAGCCCTTTTGTGTTCTGCTATCCGTTTGTCAAAAGTTCTGCCAGTTTGACCGATGTAAGTTTTCGGACAGTCACCACAAGTTAGTTTGTACACACCACTCTGTAGTTGCTTTCTCTTTCGGCTTTTATTGTTTTTAATATGTTTGCTTAAGTTGTTGTTAGTTCTGAAAGCTGGTTTTATTCCTTTCTTTTTTATGTATCTGGCTATTTTTGTTGTTATTTTGCCAGTATATGTGAGAGAGCAGAAAAAATACACTAGAACTAGTTAATAAAATACAACATTTTCAATTGCCCAACAACTCCAGACTAATTTCATTTGACGTAAAAAATCTTTTTCCTAGTGTTCCTCCTACAGAAACTTTTGTTTTAGTTAAAAACCTTTTAGAACATAATAGTACAAATCCGATCATTGCATCTGAAATTTTACACCTTCTTGAAATTTGCATAAATCAAGACTATTTTGAATTCAATAATCAAATTTACACAAACAACAGTGCAGGACTTATTATGGGTAATCGTCTAAGCCCATTACTATCAGATATATTTGTGAACCAACTTGAAACAACAATTTCTAAACACCCCTTATTTAAACAGTTCTAATATTGGTGGAGATACGTGGATGACATACTAGTCTGCTTTACAGAAACTAACAGACAACTTGACCAATTTCTATCTTACATTAATTCACTTCATAGTAAGATTGAGTTCACAATAGAAACAGAACAGAACAATTCCATAAACTTTCTAGATGTAACGATTACCAGACTACACAACAAACATGAGTTCTCCGTATATCATAAACCTACCCATACTGACACAACTATACACAATTCATCATCCCATCCTACACAACACAAATTAGCAGCCTACCATAGCATGATACATAGACTGACAGAAATTCCTATGACAAAAAATAACTTCGAGACAGAACTAAATATCATTAGACAAATAGCAGTAAACAATGGCTATAACGAACAAACAGTTAACAACATTTTAAACCAAAAACTCCATAAGAAAGCCTTGAAATTAGTGTATCCACCACCACAGAAAGAACCCAGTACCTTCTGCTCTCTCACATATACTGGCAAAATAACAACAAAAATAGCCAGATACATAAAAAAGAAAGGAATAACACCAGCTTTCAGAACTAACAACAACTTAAGCAAACATATTAAAAACAATAAAAGCCGAAAGAGAAAGCAACTACAGAGTGGTGTGTACAAACTAACTTGTGGTGACTGTCCGAAAACTTACATCGGTCAAACTGGCAGAACTTTTGACAAACGGATAGCAGAACACAAAAGGGCTTTCAACAATAGAAAAACAGACACTTCTACATACGCACTTCACCTTCTAGATCATAATCATTCGTTCAATGAAGAGTTTCAAATTCTACATATTCAAAATAAAGGCGTTAAGCTATCACTTTTAGAATCAATGGAAATTAATAAATTGAAAAATACAGACATAATTCTGAATGACCAACTCGAGACAAACAGCTCCCCACTCCTCAACCTCTTCAGTTAAAGACTTAAAAAGGCAAACACATTGTAAAATATATCACTTGAGAAAGGCACTTTGCCGAAACAGCTGTAGTAATAACATAGTTGTAATAAATTTTGTGGAAGTATAGAAAAACAAACGTTTTTCAGTGTTTTATTGTGAGATAAAATGAACTTCCATCAAGTAACGGTCGAATCCATCAATTATTTTTAGATAAGACTAACAAAGAAATACTTCTGATCCAAATTAATAAACCGTCTACAAAGTTTTGCTTTTTTTTGGCCATCCGTATAAAATATAATTCATTGGCTAACGGTACTTTCAAACCCCTCGGTAAAAGGCCCTCCCCACCAGCCTTGAACACAAACCGCATGTTGGAAGTTAACTTTAACAAGCTCAACCTAACCTAAAAACTTTCCTCCGAAGGTTTATTACGAATTTTCGGCGTACGTGAATAAGTATTGACCTTTGGGTATACAACTTCGGGCCAACGTTGAAAGCAGTCGACCTCACGATAAGTCCGACTTTCAAAATGTCCGTTTATAGGTAATCTACTCTAAGAAACCTATAACTTTGCAATTTCTAAGTGAGAAAACTTGGATTATCGATACCGTGGTTGAAATATTTATCTACAAAGTGAAAAATGGAATAGAGGAGTACGAAAGCTTTGATTTTTCAATTCTGCAATTATTTTTGAGTAGTGTGTTTACAAATTATAAGTTGTGGTAACCTCGAGTAATAAATTTCAGTCAGAGAAAACATTCGTTTTAGTTAAGACATTTGTTTTAATCTAAACGTATAAAAAAGATGAATTGGTTCGGTATTTATATATGTTCGCCATATAGGGCTTTATAGGGCATTAACAAAGGACATCGCACACATCTTATGGAAAATATAATGTCACTCAAATTCAATAAAATTTATACGAATAGATTCGTTTTAAATTAACGGTCAAATCTTATCATTGCGCCAACTCCATATTTTCAATAATAAGAGCAGAAATTGATATAAATAAATCTGAAATCAAATGGATACGTACATAAGTTAGAGAGAGAAAAAATATTTTATAATACCCAAATTGTCGGTACTCCATAAATCAGCGGATTAGTTTCACTAATCCGCTTAGGCCCAGCGGGGTTTAAGCTCTTTTGAATAGCACCCAGAGCAATAGTGATTGTAACTGACACTTTTACTGACTAAAAAATTTGATTTCGATAAAATTTAATTGCAATTTGCGCCTTTATTAATCATAATTAAGAGTTGGCGCAATGATAAGATTTGACCGTTAATTTAAAACGAATCAATTCGTATAAATTTTATTGAATTTGAGTGACATTATATTTTCCATAAGATGTGTGCGATGTCCTTTATACACACTAGTAAAATGCTAGTAAACATAAAATGCGGTGAAGCGTTTAAAAATGTCTGCTACTGGGGGTCGAAATGTGGCCAAAGTAGAAGAAACAGACACTTATAACGTTCTTTTGCGTACGGCGCATCAGTTGGTTGTTCGGTGAGGAGGTCGTAGGTTCGTTAGTAAGATGAGAGGGTTTTAAGAGGACTAACTACCATTACCAAATAAACAAAGGATACTTACACTGACTAGAGGACCTTTCTACTATTTAAACAAAATTGGCCGCCATTTGAAAAATCCTCTGATTCATTATTGGGTACTTACTGGACACATATCTTTACTTACGGATACCAATTGGGGGACATTCATGTGAGATTCCTCTTTTGGGTCAAACTGGGCAACTTTTACCTTCATCCTTGGCTTCCATGCCATTTTCCTTTTTCTTTTATACTAAAACTCAATTTCAATTGTATTAGAAATCTAGTTAATAATTTTCCAAAAGGGTTACAGAAATAAAAATAAGTACATTTTTAAAATGTTTATTAAAACCTCAGACTTTATTTTTATTATTATGAGAAAACATATTCTCAAACAGGAAATGAACGACTTTACCATAGGAATGACAATAAAAAAATTTTACAAACTTTTATGACTTCTAACAATACACAAAACTTTAAACTTTATCGGGCAGTGTATTCCAAAACAAGATTTACCTATATATTTCAAAATTATGGGCTGTCAAATGTTTTTATTATTTAATTTACAAGAAACTACCATTGTGAAAGCAATCTCTATTAAAATACTTAAAAAATTTACCAACCCCAAATTTTAATATCGACTTGGAATTTAATCACTTCCAATTTAAAAACAAGACTGTACTGTACGTTTCTCTTAAAAAAACCTTCATTGTCACAGTCGTACGAAACCAGAACTTTCCATTTAACACGGTAGCAGGGCTTCTTATGACGAAAATAGGGGAAATGACTAAGACAATGGGACAGGACAAAAACCGGAACGAAAACCAGACACCTCATCCGGAACTTCAAATAGAGGACTTCAATAGGGCTTTTCATCAATTGTCATTTGTTTCGAGCTTCTGTCAAATATCGTATAATCCGTATATAATAAAAATATAGACGGATTATACAACATATGACAGAAGCTCGAAACAAATGACTGTAAATGAAAAGCCCTATAGGGGACTTCAAACATTGGATCACATTTGAATATACAGGGCTTTAAAAAAGAACAGAAACTTCCACACCAAACCGGCTCATAACTGCGTCACACTATTTGTACTGCGTATCTGCTGATTTTCACCTTACAAATCCAACATTATGGAGTGAAACTCTTCACAGGTATTCTTCAATAGTAACAGAACAAAGGGTGAACCATCTATTTGACTGCACATAACTATAATACCCAAATTATGCCGGCAGGTGTGATTCTCTGTGAGTTCGACAGGAGCCACCTGTGGGTAGCTTAACTATCCACCTCGAACTGAAAAACTCCTCATCACATCTCCTCTTGCACGTCGGGCCGAAGCACCTTCCTCGGTTGAAGACGCTCTTGAACTATCTTTCTCTCTCTCCTGTCGTTTCCTCATTACTGAGGATCGTGATTTCTTCCAATATTCCTAACAATGTTTCTCCATTGGTCTCTATCTTCAGCTGCTCTAAAAGCTTCGCAGAATGAGTTTCCAGCTGAATGCTTTATTTGGTCAGACCATCTAGTTGGTGATCGTCTTCTTGATCTTCTCCCCGTAACGTTTCCAGAAACAATTAATCTCTCCAAACTGTCGTCACCTCTGCGAACTACGTGACCAAAGAATTGCAGAATTCGTTGCAGACATATTGTGGACAGCCTTTTTTTAATATTGAGTTGGTTTAGAATGGAAACATTTGTCCTATGAGCTGTTCAAGGTATGCGCAGCATTCTTCTCCAGCACCACATCTCAAAGGCATCAATTTTTTGGCGCTCGCATGCGCGAAGAGTCCAAGTCTCTGCTCCGTATAGAAATATTGAGAATACAAGGGCTTTCACCAGTCTCATCTTGATATTTTGAGAGATAGATCTTTCTTTCCAAACTTTAGTTAGGCGACTCATCGCATTTTTTGCCATACCAATACGTCTCCGAACTTCTGCTTCACAGTTACCATCGTTAGTTATACTAGACCCGAGATAGACAAAGGTGTTTACTATCTGATATTCCTGTAATATGTTAGTCAGTTGAATAGTGTCAAATCTGTCGACCACCATTATTTTTGTCTTAGCTTTATTGATTTTCAGACCAACTCTATTGCTTTCGTACTCAACTCTTCGCAGAAGATCAAACATTTCTTGCTCATTTGCTGCTATAAGTGTAGTGTCATCAGCAAATCTTAAATTGGAGATTTTCTTACCAGCTACTGTTACTCCACCGGCCCATCCTTCTAAAACTATCCTCATGACATGTTCACCATAAATGTTAAATAAGTCAGGTGACAACACGCATCCTTGTCTAACACCTCTCTCGGTCTTGAATTGGTTTGAGAACTTCTGATCTAGTCGTACTGTCGCTATATTAGACTGGTACAGATTTTTAATAAGTGTCACCAGGTGCATTGGTGCGCCCATTTCTATTAAAATTGACCACAGATTTATCCAGCTTACACAATCAAATGCCTTTTGGTAGTCAACGAAGCATATAATCATAGGTGCTTAAAATTCTCTAGAACTATCTTTGCATCCAATCAAATAATTCATGGTTCGCGCTCTACTCAAAATCAACCAATTATACGTAGACTATTTCAAAGATTTCAACAAATTTTACAACAAGGAATTTCAAACGTAGCTTATACTATTTACTCAGGTGCATGCATACTACGTATAAAATAAATAGATTCGAGGAGCCATGTATACAGGGTGGGGTAACAAAATACAATGCAACGTATCAAATTTAAAATATACCAGAAAATAAACTAAAATGAACTAGAAAAATATATATTTTTTGGAGATGGGATATAAAATTAATGTTGGGTTTTTCAAACGTTACAGCATAAGGATTGAGGTATCTAACTAACTCAATGCGTTAGATAATAGGATAACGATAACATTCAACGCACGTAGTCGTTGGGTAGAATAGGGATTTATTCGATTTCGCTCAACTCGCAAAATCGACGGGGTTCGGAAGGCTTCAGAATAAGTTCAGCGCACCTATTTCGATGGTTAATTATCCTTCGTTCACCGCACAGAGAATGAACTAATGGATCTGTTCGGTCTTTTATACTGTCAGAGACAGTGTATTTTTTATTAATGTAAAGTAAAAGAGATATATCATAAATTGTTGTGGCGTTGTGGCACATTGTGGCGTTACTTACTATGACGCGTATGACGTGCAACGGTATTTATACTGCACGAACCATGTATAGTGTAAAGGTTCAGAGATTTAGCAACTCCGATATATTACATCGATAACATTAACTGTCTAGCACTCATTTTAGATATATCCTTTCTACATACATTTCGCTCGTTTTGGTATTCGCCGGATATTCTTCTAATTTCGATAGAATCTAGGGATATCGATACACACAAGACAACAACTCCGGAAGCAATATCGTCTCGTTCTCCTTGCCTGCAATAACTTGACTTTTCATTCCAATTAAAGCGCCAAATTTGGAGACATATCGACTCCGCTGGCAAATATTCTAATGTAAATAGATTGAGAAAAGGTCTCAAGCTTCGCTAACATTCGGCAGTTGCACAGGACCAGACTAGAGTCTATTAAAAGGTATAAAAACTATACTACCAACAACACTATTGGGATATACATTTTTTTTAATGTTGTAATATTTACAATCTGTCCTCAACTAAGAACAATAGGTAAATTGTTTGACAAAAATTGAAAATTTGACCTGTAGAGGGAGATCCAGTGATCACCCTCTTTACATAAATTAAATTAAAACAAATTAAAATAAGTTTAGTTATCACAAATTATTCGAATCTTCTTGCTAGGTCCACTACTTTGAATCTCTTAAGGCGTCGTACATCATTGTGGTCATCAGTGGGGTTGCTGGCTAACTCGTTTGGATGAGATTCTAGTCTCTTGGAATATTTTTTGTAATATTCCGTTATTACTGTTTTTATGGATGGCACATTGAGGTCTTGCTCTATCACATAGTTTGGCACGTACCAAGGGGCATTCAGCATTGTTCTAAGGACTTTGTTCTGGAATCTCTGCAATATTTCTAGGTTAGTTTGACTGGCTGTCCCCCAAAGTTGGATACCATAGGTCCACACTGGTTTTAATATAGTTTTATATATCAGCAGTTTGTTTTCAAGTGATAGTTGAGATTTACAACCGATGATCCAGTACATTTCACGAAACTTTATTCCTAGTTGTTTTCTTTTTGTAAAAATGTGTTTTTGCCAAGTTAATCTCCTATCAAGATGGATTCCTAGGTACTTGACAGTATCGGTTTGTGGGAGTTGCGTTTCATTTAGTGTTACAGATGGACATGTTTGTCTTCTCATGGTGAAGGTTACATGGATGGATTTACTCTCATTCGCCTTTATCTTCCATTTTTTAAGCCATATTTGTATATTATTAAGGTCTTTCTGAAGGGTTCTGGATGCTGTATTTGGATCATGGTGAGAGGCTAGTACAGCAGTGTCATCAGCAAAAGTTGCACACGTTGTTTTTTTACTTGTGGGTAGGTTAGCAGTGTAGAGCAAGTACAATATCGGTCCCAAGACACTTCCTTGTTGTACTTCGGCTTTTATTGGTCTTAGGCTTGTGTATTCATTATCCTGCTTGACTAGGAAATGTCGGTTGGAAATATAGCTTTTTAGGATTTGATAAAAAGGATGAGGAAGGTTTTTCTTTAGTTTAAAGAGCATACCAGCATGCCATACCTTGTCGAAGGCCTGACCAATGTCCAGGAATGCAGCAAAACCATACCTTTTATTTTCTAGATCACTTCTGATGTGTTTTACCAGTCTATGTACCTGTTCTATCGTTCCGTGTTTTGTTCTGAACCCAAATTGGTGTTGGGGAATTAGTTTCCTTTCTTCTATAACTGGGGATAAAAGGGATATACATGTGAAAGTGAATTTATAGCGATTTATAGCTAAGTCCACCTCCAACAATTAAAATACTTTGGACTTGTTATGAGAGCAGTCATATGGACAACTTTTCATTGATTTATTTTTTATGAAACAAAAACCTACCTATAATTGTAAAACAAACTTGTAAAAATAAGACTAATTACTTGTCAATGATAATCTACTCTTGTCACTTTATGAAACAAAAACTTGTCACAAGTCTTGTTTGGCACTTGTCCGACAGGAATTGTCACTTTTATTAAACAATTCATTAAAAAACTTACATAGAGCACTGATGTAATCCTCTTGTATCCTCTTTGTATTCTAATTATCTAAAGGTATTTCAAGTATTTCTCTCAAAATGCAAAACGATTTCCGAAGTGGAAAAAACTTATTTTAAAGTAAAATAATTGTAGTTTATTCCCAATAAAAATAGTATATATTCATTATATTTATTATTTCGTAAAAAAAAAACAATATCAAAAAGGTATTTATTTACAAACTAAATTTTTCTTATACAATTGAAAATAGTGAAGAAAAATGCATAAAGACTGTTTCGAATTGGGTGAAAGTACCAAGAGAATCCACCAAAATTTTTACTAAACTTTTTTGGAAGGAAAAAAAATTGAGATTATTGTCAAAGTCAAAACGTCAAAATAAACATATTTCAAACTACAATTGTACCCCATCTGTGGCGCAGTGGTAAGAGAACATACCGTTGAATCCAAGGGTTGTGAGTTCGAATCTCAGCTGGTAGAAAAATTAATAAATTTGAAAATAGTTTCTATCCTTGTGGGATTGGTACTCACCGAAGGAACCACAGACATTCGGATACAATCAGCGTGCAATAAACAGTACCATGCCAATGGCCATTAGTTGTCGAGGCATTAAGCTAAAAAAACTACAACTATTGTGCTTAATTTCCAATAAACATCATAAAAATGTTAAAATAGCAAAAGAAAATAGCTTCAGAACAATTTAATCATACGGGTCATATTACCCGTATGTACGCCAGTGATGAATATAAAATTCTTAATTGTATGCCAAAAATGCGCAATAACTACCTCTTAAAACCTACCAAATTGCATTTGCATATCTCAACCGGTTTTAGAGCAATAAATAAATCAGTTTTTAAGTAAGAAATCAACATCTCGTATCTCGGAAACGAAGCATTTGCGGACATATGTTTATAAAGCAAACGGTCATTATTTTTTCATGCAGAATTACCCCTTAAATTTTGTCGCACTTATTTAAAAACACCCTGTATTGATGAAGAACATTGCTAGTTGTTAAAGTACCTAACGTTTTTATTATCCAATATAAGCGAATAAATCAAAAAGCAAAATGTTAAGAAAGTCTAAGGCTACAATTGAGTTTTAATATCAATATTTTATATACGCTAGAATATTCCACAGGGTGTTACTCCTGGTATTTAATGGCACTTAAGTATTTGTTTAGCAACAATATTATTATAGTCTAAGAGCTGGGAGCGGATTTTGTGCGTGATAAGTAATATGGAAAAACTATACGGGGATATGTTGAACTAGTTGTGTACATTACTTTCCCCAACGGCCGGAAAACAGAGTTGGGGCCGAGGGTAGATATAAGGGGTCAAAGTCGCGGTTTTTATTATTTTTTTTGTGGCGCTCTTGATAGAGATAGTGCACCAAAATTTGGGAATAAGTAGGTCATGACGTAACTAATTAAAATCTTCAGGGGCGGAAACCTGCGTAGCCGACAAAGGGGTGGGGGAAGGGGTGAATATAAAAATTGTAATTGGATTTTTTGTGACGTTCCTGATCGAGATAGTGCACCAAAATTTGGGAATAAGTAGACCATGACATAATTAAGTTAAATCCCCAGAGCCGGAAACCAGAGTGGGGAACGAGGGTAGTTATAAGGGGTCAAAATCGCGGTTTTACTATTTTTTTTCTGACACTCATGATCGAGATAGTGCACCAAAATTTGGGAATAACTAGTTCATGACGTAACTAAGTAAAATCTCTAAGGGCGAACGCTGCGTGTCCGACAAAGGGGTGGGGGCAGGGGTGAATATATAAATTATAGGTGTTTTTTTGTGACGTTCGTGATCGAGATAGTGCCCCAAAATTTGGGAATAAATAGATTATGGCATAACTAAGTAAAATCTTCAGGGGCGGAACGCTGTGTGGGGGACAAATGGGTGGGGGCAGAGGTGAATATAAAAATTATAAGGGTTTTTTGTGACGTTCGTAACGGAGATAGTACACCAAAATTTGGCAATAAGTAGATCATGACATAACTAACTAAAATATCCATGGGCGGAACGCTACTTGGGTATAAAGGGGTGGTGGGTAGGGTTAAATATACAAATATAGGGGTTTTTTGTGAGCTTCGTTAACGAGATAGTGTTCCGAAATTTGGGAATAAGTAGATCATGAAAAAACTAAATAAAATCTCCAGGGGCGGACAAGGGTGAATACGCAAAATTTTTGGGTTATGGTCGTCATCGAGAATATGTCCGTAACTTGCACAATTGATTCATTGTAGAATCAAAATCCAAACGGGCGGACAGCTAGGTGAGGTCAGCTAGCTTTGTTAAAAACGGTGTCACAATATTTTCATAAAAAATGTAAAGAAAAAATTAAAATTTCTTATCTTTTTCAAAAAATTTTTATAACATTGATTTATGCAAATAATTATAATTATTGTTCTCGAAACTTTTGTTATTAATTAATAGAAACAATGATGAAATTAGAAAAAAATCATGGTTTTTCATTGGAAAATATATTTTTATTTACATCTACAAGTATTAGGAAGCTACATCAGTGTGTCATTTATATTAATTCGAGCAAAAGTTTTGCTGCACCGTTTTTCGAAAGTTTTGCGAACCTTTAATAACAGTGCGTCGGAAGTAGGTGACACTATCAAAGACGAAAGCACAATATTGTAATAATAGGCATTGTGATAACATCTTGTCAGTTAAGTTCGACTTCTTGTTATAGATAAACGATTTTAGTAGTTCCAATGTGACAGAAATGTAGGCATGGGATAAAAATTTTATTCGAAAAAAGTGTAATTTTTTGTTCTTCTTTTATTTAATTATTAATTACATAAGCGTAATTATGAGCGTTAGAAAAAAACCGCTAATTTGACCCCTTATAACTACCCTCGTCCCCCACTCTGGGTTCCGGCTCTGGGGATTTTACTTAGTTTTGTAATGATCTACTTATTCCCAAATTTTGGTGCACTATCTCGATCATGAGCGTCAGAAAAAAAAATAATAAAAACCGCGACTTTGAACCCTTATAACTATCCTCGTCTCCCACTCTGATTTCCGGCTTTGGGAATTTTACTTAGGTCATGGCCTACTTATTCCCAAATTTTGGAGCCCTATCTCGATCAGGAACGTCACAAAAAACCCCTTCTAATTTTTATATTCACCCCTGTCCCCACCCCTTTGTCGGCCACGCAGCGTTCCGTCGCTGGAGATTTTAATTCGTTGCGTCATGGCCTACTTATTCCCAAATTTTGGTGCACTTTCTCGATCATAAGCGTCACAAAAAAAATAATAAAAACCGCGAATTTAATCCCTTATAACTACCCTCGTCCCCCAATCTGATTTCCGGCTCTGGGGATTTTACTTAGTTATGTCATGGTCTACTTATTCCCAAATTTTAGTGCACTATCTCGATCAGGAACGTCACAAAAAACCCTATTATAATTTTTATATTCACCCCTTCCCCCATCCCTTTGTCGGCCACGCAGGTTTTCGCCCCTGGAGATTTTAATTGGTTACGTCATGACCTACTTATTCCCAAATTTTGGTCCACTCTATCAAGAGCGTCACAAAAAAAATAATAAAAACCGCGACTTTGACCCCTTATATCTACCCTCGGCCCCAACTCTGGTTTCCGGCCGTTGGGGAAAGTAATGTACACAACTAGTTTAACATATCCCCATATAGTTTTTCCATATTACTTATCACGCACACAATCCGCTTCTATCTCTTCGACTATTACGTCGATATTCTTGAAGAATAAAGCTACAACATATTAAAAAAGTCACTAAAATCGGACAACAGGTTTAGAAAATACCTGACATCAAAAATGTTCCATTTTTAAGGTGGTGCGTTAATTTTGATGCTTGGTGTAATAATATTCTTGAAAATATTGGAGACATGTTTAAAATTCTTTATGACGTCAAAATTAATAACGCACTAAAACTATACAGAGTGATTGGGGAGGAACGCGCTAAACTTTAAGGCTGTTCAATATACATAAAAATAATCAAAAATAACTCAATAATATGTTGTTATTCGATTTTCATTTGTTTCCGAGATATCTGGTGTTAAAATTTTTCTTACAAACTGACGATTTATCTATTGCTCTAAAACCGGTTGAGGTGTGCAAATAAAATTTGGTGGTTTTTAAGACAGCTATTGCGCATATTTTGACACACAATTAAGAATTTTATATTCACCGTTGGCGCGCGTACGGATAAGCGTCTGAAATTTTTTAAAGAAAATAAAATAGTACGCCACTGAGATAATTCAAGTTAAAAATTATTTTTGAATTCCCTGTTCAATTTCTGACAAGCCATATATCTTCATGTTTGTTCATACGACGCTTTGTTTTCATGCAAAAAATAAAATATCCTAACGCTTACAAAGTATTCGAAATAGGTTTCTACACATTCATATAGAAACTTCGTCGAAAACTTTGTAAGTATTAAGATATTTTATTTTTTGCATGAAAACTAAGCGTCGCATGAAAAAAAAGGGAAGATAGATTTTTTGTCACAAATTGAACGAGGAATTCAAAGATTTTTAGTTTGAATTATTTCAGTGGCGTACCATTTTTATCTTTAAAAAATTCAGACTATTACCCGTACGCGCGCCAATGGTGAATATAGAATTATTTATTGTGTGTCAAAACATGCGCAATAACTTTGTCTTAAAACCCACCAAATTTCATTTGCACACCTCAACCGGTTTTAGAGCAATTAGTCGAGGCATTGAAGGATTGAGGTGTCGATTTTTTTGCAGTAAGACGGATTTTAATGCGGATTGGTGCGTTGGATTCGTGAGAATATCAGGAAACTTTGTGAACTAATTTAATGAATAAGAAATCTCAAGTTGCATTTGTACATGAGAAAAATGCATTTCAGAAGTGCATTTTGAAATAGGCAATTATTAAAAATTTATAACTCGGTAAATAGTAGGAAAAATTGACTCAATTTTCTTACTCGGGGGGTTTTTGGGGTCGCTGAAAACGAATATGAGGTCGGCGAGAGTTTACAAACTACCTGGTGCCTGCAGCGGGTGTAATAAACGGCTTCCTCTGGAGTATTATGGCAATTTATCATATAATTAGTTTAAACTCGTTACTCGGGGGGTTTTTGGGGTCGCTGAAAATGAATATGAGGTCGGCGAGAGTGTGCAAACTACCTGGTGCCTGCAGCGGGTGTAATAAACGTCTTTCTCTGGAGTATTGTGGTAATTTATCATATATTTGGCTTAAACTCATTACTCGGGGGGTTTTTGGGGTCGCTGAAAATGAATATGAGGTCGGTGAGAGTGTGCAAAGTACCTGGTGCCTGCAGCGGATGTAATAAACGTCTTCCTCTGGAGTATTGTGGTAATTTATCATATAATTGGTTTAAACTCGTTACTCGGGGGGTTTTTGGGGTCGCTGAAAATGAATATGAGGTCGGCGAGAGTGTGCAAACTATCTGGTGCCTGCAGCGGGTGTAATAAACGTCTTCCTCTGGAGTATTGTGGTAATTTATCATATAATTGGCTTAAACTCATTACTCGCGGGGGTTCCCGACACTATACTATAAACACTATCATAGAAATATTTTACTAAAATGATTTGTTCAAAAATATATTAATCAATACTTTTTACGAAAAAATTCGACACGAGTACCTGAGCGAGTAACACCGTTTTGGCTGTTCTCGTAAATTACCGTGTTTATAAATAGTTTTTAAACTTGTTTTACGTGTAGCCGTTATATTAGTGTATACAAACGTGTGAGAGAGAAAGGCAATAAATCCTAAATGAAATTAGTCAAGAATGTATCAATACTGCCAACATAATTTTAAGCGCCAAATTAAAAAAAAAATGGAGATCCTGAACAAAATAATCATGTTTTTTATAATATCCTATGAAATTAGAACTTAGTCGTCGCGATATTTATCTTCAGTGACCCCAAAGACCCCGAGTAACAAGTGTGGGCCAATTATTTAACAAATTACCACAATACTCCAGAGGAAGACGTTTATTACACCCGCTGCAGGCACCAGGTAGCTTGCACATTCTCGCCGACCTCATATTCGTTTTCAGCGACCCCAAAAACCCCCCGAGTAATAAAATTGACTCAATTTCTTCTACTATTTACCGAGTTACAAATTTATAATAATTGCCTATTTCAAAATGCACTTTTAAAATGCATTTTTCTCATGTACAAATGCAATTTAAGATTTCTTATTCATTACATTAGTTCACAAAGTTTCCTGACATTTTCACGAATCCAACGCACCAAACTGCATTAAAATCCGTCTTACTGCGGCAAAAATCGACAGTAAGGCCTTGTTTTGTGCTTCAATGCCTCGACTAAATAAATAAATCGACAGTTTGTAATAAAAATTTTAACACCCTGTATCTCGGAAACAAATGAAAATCGAATAACAACAGATGAGTTATTTTTGATTATTTTTACAAATATTATACAGCTTTAAAGTTTGGCGCGTTCCTCCCCACTCACCCTGTATATTATATGGATTTAAAGATAATCTACGTCTACAAAATCTGGATCCATCCCTGACAAAGGAACTGTCGACGAAATATTTGATTGCGCCGTTATTTACTCTTTGAAAGTTTACCGTTCACCGATGGGGATTGAGTAGAAAAGCCAAAGACGAGCTGACTGGTCCTTAATCCGAGGCCCAAGCTCCTATTTTGCCTCTTAGTGAGGATTACCTTAAGGAAACTGCCTTAAGAGCCCAAAATACCGAGGCGTTATTGAAAGTTTTAACGGCAGATTAAGATATATGACAAAAATTAACCCTTTTAGAAATAACATATCCTTCCTTCCAATCTGTACATCTCAACAGGTTCTTCTAGAAATCCTATTTCTGCTTTTACGATATCTCTTCATACATAGTCTGTTAATTAAGTACTGTCCAATTACAATACAAAGTCCATTGCCATTTAAGTACTGTTCTTCGTTTTCTTCTCATTACTTGTTGAATAGGTAGGTATCTTTCAGAATCTTGCTCATCGAATCGTCATCCACAATCACATGGTCTGCTTTATCACATTTTAGTAGAGAGTATTTATTGAATTTTATAGACAATGGTGTGGCTGCACAGTAGAAGAATTATTTCGCCCAGCAGCCAATAGAGAGAGGTTTCAGGAAATTGTAACCATGATTACTACCAACATCTGAATACAGACACGACACCTAAAGAAGAAGAAGAATATTTATTGAATTTTATATTGTGTTTTTAAGCGATTTGTATAAATCTGTTGTTTCTTTATTTTTGCCTGCCCTGGAATATACAGGTCAATTCGTGCAATATAATTTATATCTATCTATATTAAGGGGATAGGGGCAAAATCTTGGTCCAATGCTATTTAAATGCATTCATTTTTTTTTAATCCTGAGAAAACTAATATCTAATTATTTTTGAAAAATTTAAACGCAGAATTAAACACTACATTATTACCGAGGGCCGAAAGTCTCTGAAAACTTCTTTAATGTTTATTTGAATAGGTTACGTTACAGGGGTGAAGAAAACAGAGAAAATTTAGTGTGATTTTTAATTTCAAATGTTTCATTCAAAAGAAACTTCTTGTTTATTCTAAGAGACTTTCGCCCTCTGTAATGATATAATTTTTCATTCTGAGTTTACATTTCTCAAAAATATTTATTAATTTTCTCAGAATTCGAAAATGAATGAGTTTCGGAAGTGAATGCGTTTAAATATCATTGGACCAAGAATTTGCGCCTACCCCCTTTTGGTAAGACCAAAAAAAAATTAAGCAGAAAACTTTGTGTTAGCGTCTGCATACGTTTTGAGATTTCGTTCCCATGTTTTCCAAGATTGCAATTTTAAGAAAATATTAAATAAAATCAGCGAATTGGCAAGGATTAAATGAATTAACTTATTATTAAAATAGATTAGTTTTCTTTTTTTGGCTTGGACTATAGTCATTCAGCCAGTCTCAATCAAAAGTAAATGTATTAAAGATATTGTCAATTAGTGAAACATGGTTATTATAATAATATTACAATTTTTTACTTCTTATTTTACCTACTTATTACAGCTTATGTACCGGGTGTCCCAATAAGAATGGCTCTCGGCCATATCTCAGGAACGGTTTATAGTAGAGCTTTGAAATAAAAAATTGTATACCAAAAGTTGCCTCAGGAAAAGCCTGGAAATTATTTTCATAATTGTGGGTCCACCGCTAGAGGGCGTAATTGAATATCAAAAATAAAAAAATCTAAATTTTACAAAATTTTCCTAATGAAGGGGCACTGGAAATCCGATTATTGTATTCTTCATCAAATTCTGCGCATATTTGATTTAACAAGTTTAACTCTACCTTTGCAAATAAGAGGTGGGGGTGAGTGGGAACCTTGTTATGAAAAAATGTCTGTAAGTCCGGTTTTGCTAAATCAAATTTTGAAAACTGGGTCTTGTTGAAGACAGATCTTTTTCTTAAATGTAAGCGTGATAATTTTGAACCATCCTAATAAGTAATAAGCCAGCTGGGAGGCGTTATTTAATTTTTTCAGAAATCTAGTTTTCTTTGGAAAATATTAAATACAAGTATGCATTTTTAATCATACTTTATAAAATTAGATTAAATTAGCAATAGAATAGCGAAAACCGCATGTCGATACCTTTTGTCTATCTCAAGATATCTCGAGAAACGTGTAAATTTTATACATAACTGTTACTATCACCGGTAAACTAAGTTAATGAAAAGTAGTGTGCTGTGGAAAAAAACAAAATAACATTTTCCAGATGTCAACGTATAAAAATATAATTAATTACAACAACAATATAAAGAGAAACAATACTATTAAAATTAAATATAACACAGAACAAAAAGAACTACTTAGTGACGACCTAAATATTCAAATTGTTGCCCGTCATACACTACTCTAGAATACATTATCCAGAGAATACTAAACGCCATTCAAAGCATATCGAGAGCAGAAATTGAGACTGCTGTTCAATCTACTCTTGAAAGAGTAAATGTTTGCAACGAAAATGATGGGCAAAAATTTGAACGTTTATGTCATCACTAAATAGTTGTTTTTATTTCTTTGTAATAGGGCTTTTCAACGCTTCTCATTTGTTTCGAGCCTCTGTCATATGCCGTATAATCCGTGCATAATATTAATATACGAGATATGAACGAGGCTCGAAACAAATGAGAAGCGTTGAAAAGACCTAATATACGTTGACAGCTGGAAAATGTTTCTTTGTTGTCTCCATAGCACACTACTTTTAATGAATTATTTCGTTTACCGGTGACAGTAACAGTTATATTTTTAAATTTACACGTTTTGTAAGATATCTCGTGATAGAAAAAAGGTATTAACTTGCGGTTTTCGCTATTCTGTTGCTAATTTTGTCTAATTTTGTAATATGGTATTAAAAATGCATGTTTGTATTTAATATTTTCCAAGGAACACTAGATTTCTGAAAAAAATTAAATAACGCCTTCTAGCTGGCATATTACTCAGTAAGTTGGTTCGAAATCATAACTTTTACATTGACGAAAAAGATCTGTCTTCAACAAGACCAAGTTTGCAAAATTTGATTAAGCAGAACCGAACTCACAGCCAGTTTTTCATAACAAGGTTCCCACTCACCCCCACCTCTTATTTCCAAAGGTAGACCTAAACTTGTCAAATCAAATATGCGTAAAATTTTATGAAGAATACGACGATCGGATTTCCAGTGCCCCTTCATTAGGAAAATTTTGTAAAATTTAGATTTTTTCATTTTTGATATTCAGTTACGCCCTCTAGCGGTGGTCCCACAATTATGAAAATAATTTCCAGCCTTTTCCTGAGGCAACTTTTGTTATAAAATTTTTTATTTCAAAGCTCTACTATAAACGGTTCCTGAGATATGGCCGAGAGCCATTCTTATTGGGACACCCGGTACTACATACTATGTTAATAAATATAATAAATGTATTATACTTAATGTTTATCAAGAACCCTTAGTGTATACATTTTACAAATAAAATTATTAATGTGAATATTTAAAATAAATGCATTCTTTTTTGTATTTTTTTTTGTTTTTTTTTGTTTTGTTTTTTTGCTTTGTTTTTTTGTTTTTTTTTTGTTTTGTTTTTTTTGTCACTACGATAAGATGTGATTATATAAATACATTAGTTAACATGACTTAAATAAAGATCCTACAGGCATATAAGCATTGAAAAGTTAGAAGTAAGATCTGGGTTGGAGATTAGATAATGTATAAAAACAAAGTCTTATTTTTGCATTATTAGCCAATTGGAATAGTAAGTTATATAAATGCCACAAAAAAATAGCTTCAGAACAATATTATTATAGTCAGTTATTGGACCCACAATAGTCAGTTATTGGACCTGAACGTGGAGAAAACATACACAAAAACCCCTTTAACTCGGATTAATCGGGACCGCGGCCGATCCGGGTTATCGAAAATTCGGGTTAGCCGGAGAAAATGGTAAAACTTATTAAAATATGGTATGCTTACAGATAAACTCCGTTATAATTGGCACACAGACACTTGTAAACCACATTCGCGTTCCACACATACAAAGCGTCGTCGAGAGTCTCATTTTTAGCTTTCTTAGCTTTGCACCGATTGTCCAAACTGTCTTTTGTTATCATTTTGAAACAAAAACAACATTTTAAGTTTTATTGCCATTACGTAGACAAAAAATCACGCAAAACACAAAATCTGAATATATTTACGCGGAACGAACAATGCGACTTTACTACACACACACAATACCGTCTCGCAACGAGAACGAACTTGTGTTATTTAATAAGAGTGAAGACTAAGACCATTGTTTGAAAAATAATTTTTTAATAGTCTTTTCTAAACAATGCCAGACAGTTTCAAGTAAATAAAGGATACGACAGATGCCTGTTGGTTTCGATAACACGAGAATGAGCGTTGTCTGCCATGCCAGTCATTTTTACTAAGGTATATTATGTATCAAATTACACAAATACGCATTATCTCTCACTGTATAATGTGTTTGACATTGAAAATTGAAACGAATGAACTACATAGGAATTCGCTAAAGCGACAAATTTTTACGAAGAAAGTTTATTATGATAAATAAAATTAGCCTGAAAAATATAAGATATTATAGTATTCGAACAATATGTTTATAAGGAAAGACAAAAGAAAATATTTTAAGATGTTGAAAAGAAATTGGAAAATCCAGCATAAAGGACATACATTTTTATTGTTGTAATGTTTGTCTGATAAAAATCGGTCCGGGTTAGCCGAACTTCCGGGTTATCGGGGGCCGACTTATCGGGGTTCCACTGTATTGATAAAGAATAAGTAACAGATTAAACAGAATATTTATTTGACAAAAGAGTTAAGCATCATCAACATCATTTTGGTGCTACAGCCCTTAGATTTCCTCGACCTTCTCAAGCTCTCTACGCCATTCTGTTCTGTCCCTTGCTTGCATTTTTCAGTTGCCTACTCCGATCTTCTCGGCATCTTGTGTTACCCCGTCCATCCACCTCAGCTTTGGTCTACGCCATCTTCTCATTCCCGCGGGTTCTGCTGTTAGAATATTTTTTATCATGTTCGATTCAGGGGCCCTGGCAACATGTCCTGCCCACTGCAGGCGGTTTCGCTTAATTATAGTGGTAATATCTTTTCCACCAAACGTATGCTCGTAGATATTCTGCAGTTCAAAGTTATATCTACGCCTCCATATTCCGTTCTCATAGACCGCTCCGAATATCTTGTGTGGCATCTTTCTTTCAAAAATCGACAGAGCAGATTCATCTGTTTTAGTTAGCGTCCATGCCTCTGATCCATATGTGAGAACGGGAACTTTCAATGTTCTATACAGGCTTATACGAGTTTTAAAAGAGTTAAGCGCCAAATATTTTTAGAAAAAAAAAGTAAACTAAAACATAAAGTTAAAAAATTAATAAAATCCACAGAAATTGGAGAGAAATAATTATTTGAATAAAAATAACAAACCTATAGAATAGAAATACATATGCTTTATTGTCACTGAAAATTTTTACAATTTTATGGACAAACCTTACATGCAGTCAAAAGAAAAATCATATCAATAACAAATAACAACTACAATTTCCTAAAATTAGATAAGTCGTCAATATACAGTCAGTGCCGGTTTAACACAGTCTGCCGCCCGGTGCTGATACGGATGCCACGCCCAGGCTCAAAAATATTTCTTAACTTTATTTCAATTCAACAAAACATATTTTGAATACAAGTTTATTAAAATAAAAAAAACAATTACAACTTTTTTTGGTTTCAAACTTAAGTGAAAACTAACAATATACAAGGAAAAAATTAAGGGCGAACTTCACAAAGTAAAATAAAAATTTAATTAATAACATTCAAACAGGTAACATCAGGTAGGTAAGCAAATACCTTTACTATTGAAAAGCTTGTTTTCTTGATTTTACTGAAGCGAAGTTTTCGATGATATCAGTTATATTTAATTCATTTAGCAGGTCCTCGTTAATGGATAAGACTGCTAAGGAGTTCAAATTTTCTTGGGAAATTGCATTCCTTAAGTAGGTCTTTACCCTTTTTAGTGTCGAAAGAGAGCGTTCGCCACTTGCATTTGCGACCATTATGGAGAAAAAAATACGCAGGCAAATATTAACGTTTGGAAAAGAAGATATTAATTTATTTTTGTATAAAGCCTGTACCAATTCTAAAGCAGTGTCTATTTTTAATTTGGGAAGAGACGTTAACAAATGATTTAAATGAACACATTCTTGGGGAAAATACTCGTCCAAATCCTCCTTGTAGTTTTGTTGTAATTCGGTTGCCGATCTGAAAATATCTTCATCTTCCGTAGCTTTTAGTTTAAACAAAAATTCAAATGCTCTTGAACAAGATTTATAACTATCAGATCGGCGAATAATCTCCAACTTAGATTGTCTATTATACAAACATAACATTATGCTCGCATTTTTTCTTTTTGGCTTAAGCTTGCCTCCGAATTCATTTCTCCTAATTGCAATTTTTTTTTTTGATAATCCTCTTCTCAGCATAATTTTCGTTCCCTGTTAAGAACATTCCTAAGGCCTCGTAGTGATCAAAACGATCACGTAAGAAATCAAAGTAATCTGCTAAAGATGATAACAGATGAGCGGTTGTGCCATCCATATTTTCCTTTTGTACTGATTTATTCACTTCATTAACCCTTTGTAAAACGTCAAGCCAAAATGATAAAATTATTCCGTTTTCCAACAAATCAACTTTTTCCGATAGAGAAGCTGCTTCAACTGTTACTATGTTTTTCTCATTTATATCCGTTGATATTCCAATCAAACATGTTTTAATCAAACCGTAATTGCTTTTTAACGCTTTTACGGCATCAAAACGAGAAGACCAACGGGTTGTATTCACTCTCTTAGGTAACAGTGTCTGCCCCGACTCAGCCGAATCCTTTATTGCACGAGACAATAACTCCCACCTATGTGTAGACACGGAGAAAAAATTGTAGAGAGCTTGTACCAACATAAAAAAAGATGTTGCTTCCAAACAACAATCTGCTGCATTTTGGACAACTAAATTTAAAGAGTGAGCAGCACACGGCACAAAGAGAGCTAAATCATTGTAAGCTTTAATACGTGCTTGCAAACCAGAATACTTTCCACTCATATTACTGGCATTGTCGTAAGACTGGCCTCTATAGTTCTTAATATCTAATTTCAAAGACTCTAACATCCCAATAACTGTTTCCTCAAGTTGTTGTGAGCTATGCCCAGTGTTTTTATAAAATCCCACGAATCTTTCCACGGGATTCCCTTTATTGTCACAATATCTCAAAATCACTGTAAGTTGGTCATGGTGTGTTATGTCAGGGGTTGAATCTACACTTATAGAATAGTATTTGTTTGCCTTAATTTGTCTAACAATTTCATCAATGACTCGATTGGATAAAATATTCAGTAATTCGTTACATATACCTTTTGATAGATATGATGATTTGCCCTTACCTAAATTTGCTTGTTTATTAATATGATCTTTCAAAAATGGATCATATTCTGACAATAGTTCCAGTAAACCTAAGTAGTTTCCATTCCGTTTTTCGCCAATTCTTTCATGAGTACCTCTAAATGCCAATTCCCTGGTAGCCAGAAACTTTATTACACTTATGATTATTTCTAGTACTTTCACCCAATATTCTTTCGCAGTGCTAATTTCCTTTTCGAGTTCTACATCAACTCTTCCTTGCTTTAATAAGCGAGTCATATACATTTTCAGATTATCTATATGATCATTGGATCTTTCATGTTCGTCCAATCTTTCCTTACTTTTATTCCATAATGAAAATCCTGTTTTAAATTGGTTCTTTTTATTTCCAAATAATACACAATAAAGACAAAATATATTGCCAGTGCTCTCGGAGTAAATTGCCCAATCGCGGCGAACCACCTCTCCATTAACAAGTCTTTTATAAAATATTTGCTTACCGGCATACCTGTGTTGTTCCCCGAAATTTCTTTTTGACATTGAAAAGTCCATATCTGTAAGATTCTGTTCGACCCATTTTTCTAGAATCATTTCTGCATAATTATGGGAATCTTGCCAAAGTGCCGGATCTTTAAAATTAAGTAAATCCTGTTTTGGATCTGAAAAGAAATAAAAAAAATTATTTGTCATTGTCCTGTTTTATTTACCATACCTCGTTAAAAAAAATTAAATATGACTTACCCGAGTTACTGGTGGTTGCTTCTTCATATTCTAATACTTTTGAAACAGGTGATACTAAGTGCTCTGGCTCTAGCACTAATTCTGAAGTCTCCAAAATAAGTTCATGTGGTTGAATATGAATATATTTATCACTAGTAGCACTAGAACTACTACCGGGTTGGGAAATATTTGTAGTGTCGTCTTCTTGATTTCCATCAGGTGTAAAAAATGCTGTCATTTTGGGTACCTATACCTTTCAAAATTTTATTTTTTCTTTCTTGCTTTTCTTGTTTCCTTTTACGCCAGAAAGATCCAGGTTGTCTCCGCCCTTCCATATTTTTCTATTGAATATTGACTACGCCTTATTATTTTCTGGTTCAAGTGTTCAAGTAGTAAGCAGTTTCAGTTAATGATAAAACAGAAAAATATTTATTATTATATCATGTGGATTTGTATGCAAATTTGATTTTACCATAATCATATAATTTCGGAACAGCACGCGCTTCGCGCGTACCGCCCTAGAACCTTCAACCGCCCGGTGCTACAGCACCCAAAAGACCCCTGGTTAAACCGGCGCTGTATACAGTATATAAGATATAAAAGCACAAAATTTATATAAATTGCAAATTGAACATACTTCCAACAAATAAATAAAATACAACATTAGAAACTGACAAGTTTAAGCTACTGCGTATGAAACCCAATTTTCTTAGTTATTCATTTAGTCCAGAAAGCCACTGCGCATCCGCTAGGAAAAATATTCCGATTCGGATTTTTTGCAAAATCTTACTCAAAAAGGACCCCTTTTAACAAATTTGCATGTTGCCAGGACCAAAAGTGGGTCAAAAATTTTTTAAACGTTTTTTTTTTTTGTTTTTTTCCTAAAATTATTTTGTTTGCATGGAACAAAGTTTTTTTAGGTTTTTTGGATCATTCCAAACAGAAAAGGTCTTTAGTGACATTTCTCTAAAGTTGATAGTTTTTGACATATAAGCGATTAAAAATTGAAAAATTGCGAAATTGGCCATTTTTAACCCTCAAAAACTCTGTGAAAAACTGAAAATTTGAATGTTACCAAGGTAGGTAGATATTCTATAAATATCGATTGATGAAATCCCGAAGAGTTTTTTCCAATATATTATTCAAAACTCCTTTGTTTTTTAATTGCTATTAAACGTGGCCGACACTATTTTCCACCGACAGTATGGTGCAAATGAAAGGAATAAATTCGTTATTTCGTAAACCGGCGACTTTAAGGAAAAATCCCGAAACAGGTCGATTTTTATTTTTAAGTTATGATATTGTGGCATATATGGTATACTAGTAACGTCATCCATCTTGGCGTGATGACGTAATCGATGATTTTTTTAAATGAGAATAGAGGTCGCGTGCTAGCTCATTTGAAAGGTTCTTCAATTCTCTATTCAGTAATATAAACATTTATATAATTATTTATACAGATTTTCCTTCTACTTCTTTTTTTGTCAAATAATTTATTTAATAAAAATTTTTTGGACACCCTGTATAAATAATTATGTAAATGTTTACATTACTAAATAGAGAATTAAAGAACCTTTCAAATGAGCTCGAATCATCGATTACGTCATCACGCCCAGACGGATGACGTCACTAGTATACCATATATGCCACAATATCATAACTTAAAAATAAAAATCGACCTGTTTCGGGTTTTTTCCTTAACGTCGCCGGTTTACGAAATAACGAATTTATTCCTTTCATTTGCACCATACTGTATACACATGCAACGGTGGAAAATAGTGTCGCGCACGCGTGAGTAGAAATTAAAAAACAAAGGAGTTTTGAATACTGTATTGCAAAAAAGTCTTCGGAATTTCATCAATCGATGTTTAAAGAATATCTACTTACCTTGGCAAAATTAAAATTTTCAGTTTTTCACATAGTTTTTGAGGGTTAAAAATGGCCAATTTCGCAATTTTTCAATTTTTAATCGCTTATATGTCAAAAACTATGAACTTTAGAGAAATGCCACTAAAGACCTTTTCTGTTTGGAATGATCCAAAAAACCTAAAAAAAACTTTGTTCCATGCAAAAAAATAATTTTGAGAAAAAAAAACGTTTAAAAATTTTTTGATCCACTTTTGGTCCTGGCAACATGCAAATTTGTTAAAAGGGTCCTCTTTAAGTATAATTGTGCAAAATATCCGAATCGGAATATTTTTCCTAGCGGATGCGCAGTGGCTTTCTGGACTAATTAAGAAATTCTTCTATTGAATAGTATGGTCTTTTAGAGAGATAGCCTTTTGTAATTTTACGGAACTTTGGGAAAGATGTTACAGATTTAAGTTGTAAAGGGAGACGTTTATTACGTTTACTATGACGTTTATTACGTTACAAAGCCTTAAAGGTTTCTTTAAAAATTGCCATTCTTATTAGCAGCTCTCTGTATAATTTTCAAATTATTGTTTTTTGCAACTACAACCGTCTGCATCTCGTGTAAGTATATTCTTTTACGTAGAAAAATCTACTCAAAGCCGGCTATAATAAAGTTTTAATAAACTTTAGAATATTCCATTTTATGGTAAACTTTCCGTGTTTAGCCGTGTACTGCACTATAAAGTACATAAAAGATTCATTCGGGATGAAATCTCTTTTACCTATAAAGGCAAGGGATGAAAGCGAAACAAAAATGTGAAGCTGAAGTTCCTAAATGAGATGTTCCATTTTTACTGTCTGAAACAATCACTCACAAATGAAATTTCACTTAGACATGCCTTATATAATGTCTCGTATAGTGGAATCAACTTTTGTTCTTTATATTTAGTCTATCTCCGGACCTTCGGGACAGAAAGAATCCTACGAGGGTAGAGGTAAACATTTCTCAATTACTTATAACACAACTATTGAAAAATCATATGTAAATTATTTTGATGGCTTTAATCAGCCATATTGGTTATCCCTTTTCTTCATAAATTTATGTAGTTCGTATCTATTTTCCTGATCGAAGGCTTTTTCAAAATATCTAATGCAATATAGGGGAGACCGAGGCAGAACGGGATACTTAAGAAAGAAAAAATCATAGAAAGAAAACTAAACTGTGTATTAAAAAATAACAAAGTCAGACAGGATCACTTGCTATCAGTGCGAAATTCCCGTTTTGCCCCGTTTACGGGGCAAAATGGGAAATGCTACGGGGCAAAATGGGAATGTATTTTAGTCAAGCTGGCAGAGTTCACAAATATGAGCACCTTCGTCTTCATCCTCAACATATATGCGCAGAAATTATGAGCCCATCCATGGCAGACACTACATAGTACCCATCCTTCAGTTGACTGCAAATATAAGTATCCACAGTGGATACAACCACAATCTTCATCATCTTCTGATGAGTCAGTGTCCATCTCGTTTTCTTCTTTAGTTTTCTTTGATTTTTTATTAGTTTCAGTTTTAGTCAGATTCTTCTTACAAAGTTTTAATGCTGTAAAATAGTGGCAATTTAGGAGAGCGGGGCAAGATGAGATAATATCCCGTCTTGCCCCGACCGCCTTGCCCCAACAGACATCATTTCAAATAAAATTAGTAATTTCTAACGTAAAGGCTATAAAACGGTTCGCAGCACGCAATATTAAAATTCAGTAACATATCTATTATATTTGAATGAAAATCGTGATAAAACTTGCTTACTCATCTTATAGCACTTCTATAATTATCACCAAAATTTTTAAGCAAACAAAAGAAAAAGGATTTTATGTCTGTAAAGAAGCAAACTATGTGATTAATAGTTTCTTTCTAATGACCAAAGTGAGTCAACTCACGTTTGTTCGAATGACGCTATTGCCGATATTATGACGACTGTAAGTTATGCACACCGATGCATATCCCGTTCTGCCCCGAGCCTCGTTTTGCCCCGGTCTCCCCTACTTTTCTTCTTTAAATTATCTTTGTTTTTCAGTAATTTGTTTTATAATAACAAGAGTATTTTTAGTAAATTCCTTTTTCGTCATCGTTCCCTACGTTGGGCGCCATACGTGTACTGAACTATAAAGTACATAAAAGATTCATTCGGGATAAAGTCTCTTTTACCTATAAAGGCAAGGGATGAAAGCGAAACAAAAATGTGAAACTGAAGTTCCTAAATGAGAGCCTCTATTTTTACTATCTAGAACAATCACTCACAAATGAAATTTCACTTAGGCATGCCTTAATGTCCCGTTATGCATATAATGTCCCATGTAGTGGAATAAACTTTAGTTCTTTATATTCAGTCTATCTCTGGACCTTCGGGCCACAAAGAATTCTACGAGGGTGGAGGTAAACACATAAAGAAGTTATTAAAGCATTTCAACTGATTTTCAGCCAATAAAATCATTTCTGTGTACATTTATTCGTCTCATTTTTCTTTTGACTATCTAATATTTGCAAGCACCTGCTCTCACCTTTCTTACACATATTCTTAATCCCTACGAACACCCAACCATATACGTAGAGGGTTTTAACTCTCATCATGGAATGAGAAAGTACTCTGTCAATAACAAAAATGGCTCGTCCCTTCTGGAGTGGTCAGAAAAAAACATGGTATCTACCACCACCGGATGGATAATTTCCATCGTTTTCTGTTCTTAGCTGTCCCAATTTCTGGTTCCAATTTGTCTGACATCTTCCGTCACTACATCTCTCTATTTCTTTCTTAGTCTTCCTCTCTTTTTTTGCTCTCAGGTACTGCCCAACCAATATTCTTGACTTGTCTATTATCGTACATCCTTTCTAAATGTTCGAGCCATTGTAGTCTAGATTTTGTTGGCTACTTTTGTTATTGGAGGGTTAGCACACAACTGGTAAATTTCTAGATGACTTCAACTTTTCCATTCTACTTTTACTACTTCTTCACCAAACGTTCTGCGAAGTATATTTCTTTCCTATAGTTCCAATCTGTTCTGCTTGGTTTTGTTCATAGTCCATGTTTCGGCAATGTATAGCATTGTCAGTCTAATAATAATAATTTTGTATACCCATATTTTTGTATTACGAGATATATCTTTGACCTTAGTTCTTTAAGACAGTCTTTCTGTCTTTCACTTTTATCTTTACTCATATTTTTGAGTACTAGGAACTAACTTTCGGATCTTTTCCTAGACGGATGAAGCGAACTGTGACTGCATATTGTAGAATCTTTTTCGCCATCTTTATTCGTCGTCTCTTGTCTTATAAATTATAAAACTAGATATCTTGACTAGAACCATATTGAATAGTAATAAGGTTGATAACGGGTCTCCTTAGCGAACGCTTTGTTCATCTTGGATTCTTCTGAGACTGTACCATTACATTTCACAGCACAAATTTATTTATAACAATAAGATTATTTTTAGTAGACTGCCTTTTTCGTCAACGTTCCCCACGTTGGGCGCCCTAGGTGTAATTACAACCTCAAGTATTTTACGTGTATTTTTTTCCTCCTATTTTTATTTAGATGATCTGCTGTAACTGCTGTAGTGGATCTACATAAAAGACATGTCGATATTAAGCTTCCACCACATAGTTTTCCATTGTCATTTACTAATACAAATTCACCATTTATTTGTCAACCACTTAAAACAGCCCTTTAGGGATATTTTCATATATTTAACGAAAAATACAAACCCATACTTCTTTTTGATTGAAATTTTTACTTTTCATGAAATTTATAGAATGCTCCTCGTATTTCATATATTTGCCAGATAAACTTTTATTCTTTACATTTCGCCTATCTCCGGGCCCTCGGGATCAAAAGAATTTTATATTGAATTAAGGCTCAATTACGTTTTAATAGAAGTGAGTAGGTAACCTCGTGGTTTTTGTTCGGCAGGGCATAAAACAACGTTTCATTATTATGGAAAATAAAGGAACCAAACAAAGAGTTGGAAAAAGTTTATCGTATGTTTTTGCAAAATCGTATTTCGGTTATGGTTGATCAAATTTAGCGAAATGGGCATTAAAATGAACATTAGAAGTAGAAATTGACACAATAGAGTTAGTGAGCTAATTGATAGCATACATGCAAGTACACAGGAGACACATCCAAGTACAGTAGACAGAAGATAGAAGAGGTAGCAAACTATTTAAATGAGATGAATACTTACTTTATCGTATCCGAACATTGCATTTATATAATTTCGGCCCGTACTGGATTACGTCGGTCCTATCTTTAATAGCGAGTCACAAATCTTCGAGAGTACAAAGATGAGGACAATGTCTGCTTGTATGATGTTCCATATTTTGTATTTCTCCACAGTCACAGTTCACATCATCTTTGTATATTTTATCCTATTTTACCATGTTTGATTTTACTGTATCTACCCCATCTATATTCTATACATAGTTTTCTACGTTTTGCCAAGGAAGTTTTTCCTGGATTTTAGTCGCTTTCGTGGTGTTCGAGCTCTGTATAGGTCATGGCACTCGTCCGCGTTTTGTTTAATTTTCTCCTTCTGTTCTGCAATATTTCTGCGTATTGAGGGTTCTGCAAAACTCGCTGCTTATATAGATTTGAGAGAGGTGTCGGTTTTATGTGCTCCGTAACAATACTGCATCTCTCATTCAGCGCAGTTTCAACACTCAACGAAAAAGGTACGTAATATCAATAAAAATGTTAATTCAGACAACAAACGCAATACTTAAAATTTGTCCAATTCTTGATTTTATTGGGACAACAAAGCGATGTTCATCAATTCATTATTTTCGTTAGTTGAGCCAATGTATTACGTTTATTGAATGGATGAACATTCATTATGTATACCATAATATCACTTTATTGGTATTACGAATTCTGTTCACTGAGTCAACGAACACTATTTATTGATATTACGAACTCTGTTCACTGAGTCAACGAACACTATTTATTGATATTACGAACTCTGTTCACTGAGTCAACGAACACTATTTATGGAAACAACAACGTCGTTAATTGACCGACGAAGACTATTCGTTGTGTCAATAACAGTGCTATTTCTCCTAACGTATTTCGTTTATTTCTACAATTATTTCCGTTTATTGTTACAATTAATTCCGTTCATTCTCACAATAAATACGATTTTTCTTATTCTCCTTTTCATGAACATTTTTCAGTGCGTCACAAATTATAGAAAAAAAGGTAAGTCCGTGATAATACACATTTATGACATTTATTCTAACGTGACATTTTAGTTAAATCTGACAGTTGTCAAATTTTATTTTCAATTTGGAATAAAACCAAATCAATTGTGTCTATTGCATTTATAAAATGGTATTTTCTTTCATTTGTATAGTCTTATAAATTGTACAGATTATATTGATAATAGTATTATTTTATTTAATAAATAATTCTTTTTTGATTATGGCGCCATCTATCGACAACTAGAATAATCACCAAACTAGAATAATTACCAAAGTATTCACAGACGTGCCTTTTTTTCTGTCACATACAATTTAATGCGTAAGAGAGAAATCGAAAAACTGTGACGCACTGAAAGATGATCATGAGAAAAAGAATACAAGCAATTCTATTCATTCTTACAATCAGTTTCGTTCATTCCTATTATGAACGTATTTTATACTTGTTAATAATTACTGAATGCATTAGCCCACTGTATGATATTAATTGATTAATAATAATTTTTTAAATTCCCCTTTTTTGTCCTTAACCTAATGGACTTTACACTGTGTGATTTCTCATATGATTTCACTTATACAGTGCACTGGAATAAGTGTTACACTCCCCCCACCCCCTTATGAACTTACTTATTTTTAGCACGTTAGCAAAACGCTCGGACAGGTCGATTTTTAAAATAATCAAAGTATATTATAACATCAATGTTTCGAACTTTACACGATCCCTCTTCAGGTGACAGGCGTAACTTTGATTTTTTTAAACGGGAAAGTACATCATGTGACAACTCATTTAAAAGCGTTTGAAATAGTGATTCCAAAAATGTATAACACTTTAATCCTTTCTGAGAGCGCAGGTGCAAAATTTCGATCCAATTCTTTTTAAACGCATTCATTTTTTTTGGAATCCTGAGAAGACTAATAAGTATTTTTGAAAAATTTAAAATTTATACGCAGAATAAAAGATTACATTATTACCGAGGGCAAAAAGTCGCTTAGAGTAAACAATAAGTTTCTTTTGAATGGTATATTTGAAATTAAAAATCATACTAAATTTTCTCTTTTTCACCCCTGTGACTTATTAAAATAATCATTATAGTAGTTCTCAGGGACTTCAGACTCTCGAAGTAATGTAATAATTTATTCTGCGTTTAAATTTTCAAAAATACTAATTAGTTTTCTCACGATAAGAGACACACGAAAACTTCCTTCTACTACGGACTACACTTGGAAACCAAATTAAATTATAATTCGGCACTTCGGTAGAGGTAACAGCATTGTTTAACAAAGAATTCTTTCTTAAACAATGGTGACTCAGAGAAGCTAGGGGTATCACGATAAGGAAAAGCCGTTACATTTTAAATAGTCAAGCAAAACATTTATTGTCTCAACAACTACGACTATCGTCACAATGAGCGCATTGATTGTGGGTATTAAACGCAATAGTAGATTGATTAATGCATTCGTTATCACAACAATCAGCTTACATCTATACAATAATCATATATTACTCTATATTAACAACATTTGAACATTGTTTTAATGAAATCTGTACGTTGTCACAATAAACCAAGGTAATTGCTTGTCATGTACGAAATCAAAAAATTGAGTTGCTGCCACAATTAACATTATTTATTAAATATACGAAACTAAGTTATTGGCTGAATAAATTAAATGTTATTGATTAATGTACTCTAGTTATTTTCACAATTATTATTCAATCATTGTGACAATAACCAAATACATTCGTCAATGTCTAAAAGTTCGTTGAACCAACAAATTAAATTGTTGTTATAACGAAATACTATTCAATAATCACAAAATTGGAAAGAAATCCTTTGTAAAAGGTATAAAATTTTTTTTTATTAAAAATCCCTTAAAAGGGCTACATCACAACAAAACGTTTTCGATTTTTTTAAAAAATCATCATCAGTGTTCGATAAACTGGATGCTAGCTGAGCCACAAAAGAAAAATATCTGGGTAAAAACCCTTTACATATAATATAGATGCCTTGAAAGTGCATACTTCGATAAAAAGGCCTGTGATGGTCACATGGCAAACAGGATAATGCCCTAAGGTAAGGTATACAGGTTTCCCAACAAGTGGGATCAAAATTGAGTTGATCACATTTCAATGACTTAATGGCAACCCAAGTCATTGAAATGTGATCAACTCAATTTTGATCCCACTTGTTGGGAAACCTGTATACCTTACCTTAGGGCATTATCCTGTTTGCCATGTGACCATCACAGGCCTTTTTATCGAAGTATGCACTTTTAAGGCATCTATATTATATGTAAAGGGTCTTTACCCAGATATTTTTCTTTTGTGGCTCAGCTAGCATCCAGTTTATCGAACACTGATGATAATTTTTTAAAAAAATCGAAAACGTTTTGTTGTGATGTAGCCCTTTTAAGGGATTTTTAATAAAAATTTTTTATACCTTTTACAAAGGATTTCTTCCAATTTTGTGATTGATGGTATACAGCCAACTACAGGAAAACCTTTTCTTTTCCTTGTGGATTTTTTAATTCAATAATCACTGTTAATCAATATTACAAACTAAATTTTTTTGAGTGAACTTTTTTGGTGTAGGCAGATCTGCCCCAAACGTGGTACGCATATTCAGAAGTTGAAAAATACACTGCCTGTGCCGTTATTCTTAAGAAGCCAGGACATGCATTCCATTTACTTCCCGTTAGCTTTCTGAGTTTGCTGTTCCTAGTTGTTAGTTTCCCTCTCGATGTATGCAGTGTTGTTTGTAGCTGAGGGACCGGTGCAGAGTTACTCCAAAATAAATAAGTTGCTCCATGTGTTCTAATATCCACGCAGTCTGAAGGTTTAGTTTAGCTTCCCATTTGCCAAGTTGGAAGGCGCAGTCTTGGGTTTAGAAGGATGGGTCTTAGGAAGTTCTGTAGTTAGTACGTCGTCATTGTTTTTAAGACATTTTCGAATTTCTCCTTCACCAATTTAAAACTTTTTCCTTGAGCACATTTTGTTATGATCTGCTTTCTCTTACTTTTATATTAATTAGTATTTATTTAATTAAATATTGAATTGACGCAAATCATACAAAAAAATTTAAGAAGAAATCTCAGGGTGCCTTTTTGTCATAAAAAATTAACTAAATTATCTTAGGTTATACTTATCCTTTCTCGTGACTTCAGTATCTCTTAGTTGATCCTTATTAGGATAAAATAGGAAAAGGAAATAAATAGAAAAATCATAAATAAGCACATACAAATACCTTTATTATCAAAAGCAATGCTCTGAAAATCTATCAATTACATCCTGTGAGCATAATTGTCCAAATGAAACTTTTGCTATATAATTAATCTAATTCAAACAAATATTTATCGCTTTGTTTCTGATACCATTAATAAAATAAGCTAAACAAACAAATTTAGGTATTTGCAAGAATATTTATACTTCCTATTAAATTTTTGAAATGTTGGAATCTTAATTCATATGCTTTTACGCAAAATTTATAACTTCTGATTTTAAAGAACATCTATCACATAAGTTATTGACTGACCTTTTTGATTCACACACAATGATGTCTCCTCTTGACCCCAACAGCTCTTCCTTGTTGATTATGTTAGGCTACCAATCAAAGCCCTCTCCGTTCTCAGCATCAATCCAGCAGCATACAGCAACTATTTCTCCAAAACACAAGCCAGGCCGCTTTTGACCAGTACTCGTTCAATAAACTCCAAAACTCTCTCCTCTCTTTCTCTCAATAATAATCTCCTGAGACCCAAGTATCTTTTTTACTTGGTGTCACAAATAATTTTAATAACTATAGTTCTTATAACTTACTCTCTTCGACTTTACAGAATCAAAGAGGTTTTTCTTCTCAATTTGATTTGTCTCTCCTTCCACTTTTCAGCTACTCTCCACTATCAAACAACCACTAGTACTTGCTTCTGAACTATCCGCGAAAACTTTCGACTGCCCTTTCCCCATTCTTTCAAACAATACTTCTACTCATCCTAATCACTTTCCGGAAATTATACAAATATTCTTGTGCTTAAACAAACAAACTTAAAATTCCAAATCTCTCTACCTTTATTTTCCTAAAAGCTAATAATTACAGCTACCTGTGGATCTTACCTTTCCCGTAACAAACAATCTTTTTAAATTATAATCCGAAATATATTGTATTTTCACTTCACTTTGTTTACAAATGTCTTTAAGTCTTCAGGGAAAAACTCATTAAGGATAGACCCACTGCGTAAAAGCTTCTACTAAATAGTTACAAATCAATATACAGGGTGTATCAAATTTATGTGCCCGCGTTATAATTAAAAATTAAAATTTTTACTCAATCTTTGATTGATAAAGTGATACATGATAATATATTGCGAGTTTTTCAGCATACTTGGTTTCAGTCGGCGTGGGTTTTGGTGCTAAACCACTTCCCTCTGGGAGGCCGTTCTTTTAAACTCTTCGCCTACTTATTTTACCCTCCAGCATGACAAAAAATCGTCGGATTTCCATTAAATGGTGTACGACCTTTATTAGATAATGGTCATTGAGAGTGTTATACAATTTACCTTACTGTGTCATAGGCTGCTGTCAAATCTACGAAAGCAGACTCTGTTATAAGATTTTCTTCAAAGCCCTCTTCAATGTGTTCTGTTAGTGCGAGGACTGGACCGGTGCAAGAATTGCCGGGTCTGAATTCTCCTTGTTGTGGGATGAGGTGTTTGTTGACTTTTTTTTATCTATTCTGGCGAGTAAAAGTCTCTCGTATAGTTCGAAAAAATGACACAACAGGCAAATAGGTCTGTAGCGACTCTAAACGTTTTGTAGAAAGGGAGGGGGGTGAACGTAAGAGTTTGGGCATCCCCGAAATAAAATCCTGGATACGTTAGTGATTAAAGATATACAAAGACTAAATTCAACGCGGAAAAAGATATAAACATTTTTGTATTTCATTCCCTCTTAAATTTACCTGTCTGGCCATTCCGACGATTTGATTAAATAAAACACCCCTACAACTTTAAATTAAATGTTTGTTTTTTTATGTTTCGTTAGTGCACAAAGCATTTTAATGCGGAACCTATTTCGATCGCAATTGTATTTTATTTTGTAGCGCAACAAAAATTCCGGAATATAAATAGAAAAAGCTACATACGGCAGCGTAAAATGCTTTAATGAATTGTTTTTTCATTGTAAATAAAAAACGAAAATGAGACTAGTGTGTTTTTGACGACAATTAGATAGAGGTAGATTCGATTGAAATGCCAATCGAACGGAATGCTGGGCACCTCTGCTTTTGCGGATTTTTCGATAAAACAAAAATGTATGACAGTTTACATTGTTCTCTTGTAAAATAATGCTTGTCTAGCTGTTTAAACCTTTGCAATTGGATCGAGATAATAATACCTACATAAATAATATTTCGTCCTTTATCACTTAGTTCAGTGTTTCTCAACGTTTTACCATTTGCGCCCCAATATTCCATAATTATTTTCACCGCGCCCCCCTCGTTCAATAACAATATATCTATGCAATAATAATATACCTTGAGCAGCATGAAACCTAATAAACTAAAAAGACATTGGGAAACGCTTCATAGTGAGCTCATTAACAAACCCCGAGAATTCTTCGAGTTAAAATTAAAATGGCGTGAAAAGCAAAAATTAGTTTTAATAAAAACTTTGACTGTGAATGAAATAGCTTCACTTGCCTCTTATAAAGTCTGATATTAAGGTGAAACAGTAGCGATCAACAGGTAGCGAAAACGCGTTCCAAGATTGCGGCTATAATTTTGAATATTTTTTCGAGATATTTGGCACACGTATTCGTAATATAATAAAGAATGGCTGTACAGAGCCCAATTTGAAAAATATATTAATATGTGGAAATTACTCTGTAATTAAATACAATATTAAAAAAACGAGCCTGTGCCGCCATTAAGAAGAACAAAAAAATACACTTTCTTCAAATAAAAATTTTTATCCGATGCCTAGATTTTGTGTCATTTTGGAAATACTAATGAAATAAAAAATTTTAGTCGTTCCAAAATGACACAAAATCTAGGCATCGGATAAAAAAGTTCATTTGAAGAAAGTGTATTTTTCTGTTCTTCTTAATGGCGGTACAGGCTCGTTTTTTTAATATTGTATTTAATTACAGAGTAATTTCCACATATTAATATATTTTTCAAATTGGGCTCTGTACAGCCATTCTTTATTATATTACGAATACGTGTGCCAAATATCTCGAAAAAATATTCAAAATTATAGCCGCAATCTTGGAACGCGTTTTTGCTACCTGTTGATCGCTACTGTTTCCTCTTAAATAGCCAGATCTAAAAAGCCTAACACTATTGGTGAAGATCTTGTATTACCAACTGCAATCAAATTTGTAGAAACTGTGTTTGGAGATAATTTTGCTAAAAAATTGGAGTTTATACCTCTATCAAATGATACTGTTGCCCGCCGAATTGGTGATATAGCTGAATATGTACAGGGTCAGCTAATCAGGAAGTTGCGTGAAAAGCTGTTTTCGATTCAGCTTGATGAGGCAACACTAGCAGTAAATATGCTCATTTTATTGCCTACGTTCGAATTTGTGATGGCAGATCAGTAGCAGAACTACTTTTCTGCAAACCAATAGAATTGATAGCAAAGTCGCTTGCATTATTTGCTATGTTAAATGATTATAGTAAGTAAGTAAGTAAGTAAATGATTATATAGATGAAGCAAAAATAGAGACACTGTATGATAAACAGAGAAGCTCTGGCTTGAATATTGTGCTAACTACGGTTGTAAAAATAGCTAATTATCTACATAAAAATGAGACCTTTGAAAACTAGAACCTTTTCTGTACTTTGCAAAGACATGGATGCGGTACATTCAGCATTATTATTTTATTGTAAGGCAAGCTGGTTATTACGTGGGAAATTTTTACAACGTGTTTTGAATTAAGACATGGAATCGCCATTTTTCTAGAAGAAGAAAAGAGGCCGCAAGCCAAGATGTTTCACAATGGTTTATTATTTATGAAATTGAGTTAGTTGGTTGATATATTCGAGAAACTAAATATTTTCAACTTACAACTTCAAGGGGCCAATACACATATATTTGATACGAATGATAAAGTTAACGCTTTCTGTAGAAAATTGAAATTGTGGAGCAGAAATTTAAAGCAAAAAACCTAGAAATATTTGAAAATGTGGATGAATGTTTTAAAACTTACCAGGTTGAAGAACAACACGTGAAATTTTTTTTGTAACCATTGAAAATCATTTAGCAATGCTGACAAAAAATTTTAGAAGATACTTTTTTGCCGACGACCAATTAATACGTACCTAATAGTTATGAGTGGGTGGGGATCCGTTTCAAATTACACCCGAAGAGCTCTCTACTTCAGAAGAAGAAACCTTCATAGACTTCACAGCAAATGCCGAAATCAAGAAACAGTTTAATATTAGATCCCTCTTTGAATTTTGGGCAGGGGTAAATGATGAGATTTCTGCACTGAAAACCAGAGCGTTTCGTATACTATTACCGTTTTCACCATCCTACTTTTGCGAAACAGGATTTTCCGCGATGGCTGCTTTAAAGACCCAATAAAGATCGCAGCTAAATATAGAGAAAGAACTGAGAGCGTCTATTTCTTAATATTACACCCTGTTTCGATAAGCTTTGCTCTGCGAAACAGGCCCAAGGAAGTCACTAATTTACATTAAACTAGCTGATTTAGTATTCAGTGCTCACAACTATGTATAGCTTCTTGTTCATGGGTATTTTATTTTTTTGCTTGTCAGAATTTTGTTTTGCTTTGATTTTAGTACTTTAGTCAATGTTTTAGGTGTTTTTCTTTTATATTTTCACGCCCCCTCATTGCTAAAAGCGCGCCCCCCTAGGGTGGCGCGCCCCACAGGTTGAGTATCACTGACTTAGTTACTTACGAGTAAACAGTAGAGCGTCATCAATATTTTTGTTTTTCGAAAGTTCTGTGAACTTTCAACAGTGAGGCAACAGTGAGTCGGTAATTATATACTGACAGTGACATTTACACTATCAAAAACAATAATTTTTATACTCATAGGCGCGCTAACTGTTGCCGAGTCAGTCACGTTCGATTTCCTGTTATAGAAAATCGATTTTAGTAGATCCAATGTGACACAATATCTAGGCATGGGATAAAAAAGTTTATTTGAAGAAAGTGTATTTTTTTGTTCTTCTTAATGGCGGTACAGGCTCCTATTTGCAATATTTTATTTAGTTATAGAGTAGTTTCCACATACTAACATATTTCTGAAATTTGGCTCTGTACCGCCATTCTTTATTATATTACGAATATGTGTGCCAAATATCTCGAACAAAACATTCAAAATTACAGCCACAATCTTGGACCGCATTTGTTGCTACCTGTTGATCGCTACTGTTGCCTCTTAATCATTAAGCCTTGTTTACTTTTAGGGTGTCAGGCATTCGAGGTTTTGGAGTAGAAGCCTCTCCAAATGCCGCTGTTCTTGGCCATCGACTCCGCTTCTCTCCAACATTTCTATCTCCTCCTCTCAGGGCATTCGGAGTAGCTTGTTATCAATTTCTCTCTCTTCAATATCTTTCCATATTTACCAACGTGATACTAACATCCATGTTAAATAGCCTCAGAACCTGATTCAATATAATATCTGTGCAGATTTTCCGCGTTACTAAATAAAGATTGCCATGATTATCGCCAACATTCGTCAAGGATAAGCACATCAAGAAGAAGAAGAAGAATACCAAATCAAAGTCTTTCTCATTCCCTTTATCCTATAGATTAATTGTGTTTGTCTGTCCGTCTGTCTATCCGTCCAGAATGCGAGGATACCCACGTTTCGAATACTTCTAACGTTTTCATGAGCATTTTTCTCAGCATCTAGACCTCCGCACCATATAATAAGATCAGAAAAACGTAGCATTTAACTAATCCGAGTTTTAGAGGAAGAGAAAATCCTTACTTACGAGGAGCTGTTTCATATTGTTGAATGCTGGTTTAGTTCCTTGTATTCTCAACTTAATGGCCTGTTTTCATTTAGAATTTACGTTTGTGTCAAGATGTACGTTCTATATGGTCAATTAGTAGGGTAGAGTGGGCCACAATGAGACATGAGCCATTATGAGACAGTTGAATTATTTAAAGGCAGCGGGGCTTGACAGGGGCTGCACTCTATGAGCAGTTCTATGAATTTCATCTTTACCTATAACATAACCCTACATTACCAATGGCTGCTATCACTCTATTACAGATTGTTTTACTTTCGTACTTTTTCGACACCAGAAGTTTTTTCATCACTCTATTTCATCACAAAATATTACCCAATTAAGCAGATAACGTTATGTTACTTTTTATAACGAACAGTTATACAACTGTTTATAACACATACAACAGTATGACAACAGTATAACAACTTTTTATAACACATGCGTATATAGTTGAATTTATTAGGTTTGTTCTAGCATGTAGTTTTGTATGGTTTGACACCAGATTATTGTACTGCTTTACTGCGCATGTTCAATCCACAAACTGGTAACAAACTGTTTTTTGCTAGAACGCTTTGATATCGGAGTAAATACCAACGTCAAATTGTTTATTTTTATTTATAATTTTGAGAATAGATTAGAAATACATTTTTCTTATAAGTATCGAAATTTAAAAGATATACGCTAAATAATAAAAATTAATGTTATAAACGTAACTAATGGTAAGTAATACAGTCAAAACATATTACGTTCATTTAAAATGTATAAACATCAAACAAATAATTCCACTGCGCAAGTCACATACTGAAAATCCGAACAAAATCCGCAAACTCTTTTGACCGTTTGAAGCCAATTTCCAAACCAAAATTTACTTACATTAGAACGCTCGACTAGTAGTTTCAAACTAGTAATTTGTGTGCTTGAATGCCATCAAACAAAATGTGCATGCTTCTGATAGTTTCACACCGTTTGAAACTGATGCTAGAACAAACCTATATTAATGATATTTACATTTTGAGTTTCTATGTTTAAATCGGTTATAATAAAAAAAGAGTAAAACACTGTAAACACTGTACATGTACACTGTACAATGAGGCAGAATTTTTGTAGGCAGTCAGACATAGAACACTACGTTTGAAGTGAGAGCAGCAAGGAATTTGAAATTACTGCTTCTAGTAACAGTGAAGAGAAGTTTTCAGACACTAATAATGACCAGCAAGAAAGAGTTGATCCTTCAAAATTTAAGCCCCTTAATGAAGACCCAAATGTTGAAGAGTTTGTTCTTGTTAAGTTTGAGGCTAAAGACATGATGTTTATTACATAGGTAAAGTAATCTCAACAAAGGACATAAATGGTGATGTAAAAGTAAGTTCTTTAAGGAAAAGTTGAAAAAATCCAGGTATCTCATTGTGGCTCACCCTCCCATTGTGTAGTTTATCAATAATTTTCAAGCAGGTTGTTGCCTTTTGCTTATCAGCATTTCCCATGGCTTAAAAAGCCCATGGCTTAAAAAATTCCAAGTCATGGGTCTTTAAGGCCTGTTGCGCTGACCATCTAATTTGATTAAGCATGTTTTTCTCCATTACTTTTATGCTTGTTTCCCTGAAGTATTAAGTCACCTTTTACATTAAAAAACTTTTGAAAATTGCCATTTTTGATTCCCGTAGCACATATTCTAGTTAAGTTTCTTTAAACTTTTTTTATGAAGCCACTTATTTAACCTTTCCTCTACGTGGCCTTAAAACAAACTGACGTTCTGTGACGAAGTCTGCGAGAACAGCAAAAATCGGATAGGCAAGTAAGTCGTCTCGGCAATTGTTTTATTGCAACCAGCCACCTAAAAGTCATCAATCATCCCGCAAAATTTTTTATTCAATATTTTCCAGGGCACGAAATGTCACCACTGGAAGCTCTTGCTTCGCTCATGAAGATTGATGTAGATTGCTATGCACAACGCTACTTTGTCTTTATCGACCGATGTATCACGAGTAGGATAATAGGACGAGAACGATTTGGACTACAGCGAACTTTTTTACAGGACCGGTTAAAAAAATCTTCTTAAAAAAGTCTTAAAATATAAAAATATAAACAAAACATACAATTAAAAAAAAATTAATCAAATTATTTCTTCTTTCTTCTTTTTAGGCAGTACTGCCTGTTTTTCTTCAACGGTGCCTTTCATTCTGTCCCTAAATTGTCAGTCCATCTTTTCCTTGGGCGTCTTATACTTCTTCTGCATAACGGTGACTTGTCCCTGGCTATTCTTACTATTCTTGATTCTGAAATCCTGCTTATGTGTTGATTCCACTCTTCTTTTCTGTTCTTTACCCAAGTATTTATATTATCTACCCCACATATGCGCCATATTTCCTCACTTCTTACCCTGTCCTATAGTCCTTTTCCAGCAATCCTTTTTAATATTATCACAAGGATAAATTCGTGTAACTGGCTGTATACCACGAATCACAAAAAATAAAAACCTTATCTTGTAAAAGGTATATTTAAAATCCCTAAAAAGGGCTATATCACAACAAAACGTTTTCGGAATCAATATTCCATTATCAGTGTTATCACCTAAAATAAGTATAACTCTATAAGTAAAGCAAACGTGAGGTTAAATTTTGACAAAGGTAAAAAAAGTGAATAGATAGTTATACTTACAGGTTTACATGCTTTAAGCCACCAAAATATACGGGTAAAAACCCTTGAGTTGTTTTTAAAAAGTTGAGGTTACATTAAATTATCCGATTTTAACGGATGTTAAAAATATTTCCAGATTAACCCCTGGCATCACATGACATCAACCATATTGGTTGGAAAATTTGTAGGTAAGACCTTACATGGCAGAGTTCAGGTGACAACTGAACCCGAATGGCCCTCTGAACGGTGTCAGCACTAGATTGTCAATATACCTTGACAGACTGTAATAATATGTGTAGGTACTTCAGCCAAAGAATTTAAATTTTGTGTTAAAATTTAAAATAATAACAGTATTATATTAACATATAATAATAATATCTTCTTACCATTTTAATATCTTCATTTTCGTTGGTCTCCAGATGTCTTTGTGTTTTTGGGTGTTTTTTGTTTTTTGGTTCGGTTAAAAAATCTCCTTAAAGAACGTCTTAAAATCTCTAACTTTTAAAGTCAAAAAAAGTCGTTTGTGAGTCTTTTGTGTAAAACAAGTAAGTCGAATGCATGTTTTTACGTTAGGATTAATCCATGTAGCTAGAAGCTAAGTCTAGCTGTATTATTTTTATCAGATGACTGGATGACGACACGTTGATGCACTGTTATGCTATGCGATAGTCTTTAGCGCATTCAACAGTTATTGAGAAAACTGTTCTAAAGGACTGCGTGACTTCTTAGGATAGAAACTAAGCTGAGCACTATCTTTATTTGTTTCACACTGGTTAGCAGCAAGCTTTCCATCGTAGCTTTCAATAATTTTTGTACCTTTAAAAATATTATTTTTCAACGAAAACATTTCGTTTATAAATTCGCAAAAGTGTGTGTGTTATTGCGTTGCCGCTCCTGCAATATTCAGATCAAATTTATCAATGTAGTTATGTAGTTTTTTCTTCTGAATCCAAATCTGAAAACTGCATTTCGATATTTCTAACCGTCTTCGAGATAATCGACTTCAAAGTCTAAAATGTGACGTCACAATCATTTTATTTTCTGCCGACACATTACACGTCCAGCTGAAATCGTTTCTATTAAGTAGTAGGTCTGGATCCCGCGTATGAAAAAAAGTTGATTAATAGCAAGCTGAAAATTTGTTAATAGCTTAAGGGTGTCCAGTCGGACAAACTTTGATATATGGGAACACTGGAACAGGGGCAGTTTTAATTGTAGAACAGGTTAAAAATTTTTAACGGTCAAACCACGAAAACGGCACATGTATTTTGTCCGACAGAACAGACTTAAACTCTCCGAACAGAGATTAAACTTTCATGCAAAAATCAGACTGCTATTTATTACCAAATGGGGGTTTTAATGAGTGGAACATGTAGAATATGTCAAATGACAGGAATTATGACAGGTGATAAATAGTAGTCTGATTTTTGCATGAGAGTTTAATCTCTGTTCGGAGAGTTTAAGTCTATGCTGTCGGACAAAATAAATGTGCCGTTTTCGTGGTGTGGCCGTTCCAAATTTTTAACCTCTTTCACAATTAAAACTGCCCCTGTTCCAGTGTTCCCATATATCAAAGTTTATCCGACTAGACGCCCTTAAGCTATTAACAAATTTTCAGCTTGCTATTAATCAACTTTTTTTTCATACGCGGGATCCAGATCTACAGGCTAGTTTTTTAATTTCAATTTGTTAAGCAAAGCATAGGTTATTTACATTTGAGTTTGACACTTCGTGAATGTCAAACTAAATTTTAAATTAAGTATTAATAAAACATCAATGACATTTGATAGTGCATTTAATTATTATATAAAATAAATAAGATGTTCAAAAATACAATTTGAGTACATTTTAAACGCAATAATTATTTATTAACAGCTTTAAAAAGGTTTATACGGGTATACAGCCTCCCATTTATGATAAATGGACTGTTCCATTTGCTATGAAATTAAAATATAGTCGGTTCGCTAAACTCTACACAACTGGCTAGTAATTTTAGTAGGTAATTTTTTGTTTTTGCGAATTTTGCCAAAATTGAAAAAATTACTAATTATTTAGTAATTATTAACTAATTAGTAATTATTTTTTTGCCAAATTGGCAAAATTATTGACTAAAATCACTAACTAGTTGTGTCTGAGTTTAGCGAACCGACAGTATATGAAATAATATTGTTTGGTATAAAAAGTTATGGTCTGATATGTACAATTACATCCTTCTAATGGAAAAAAATATTTGAAGATTTTTCTCAAATTATGGATATCAACAACATTTTCATTTATACTTTTATTTTTAATTTGACGAAGAAAAGTTATTCTTCATAAAAACCTCTTCATGTTCTAAGATTTATGACCATATATATAAATTTTTTTTAATTTTATACGAGGTATATAAAAAATATGAATTTCGATCAAAAGTAAACTACCTTTATAGTTCATAACATTTAAATTAAAATGATATAATTGCACATTAAAACATAATTATTAATTCTAAACTACTTTTCATAATAGCAGTTTTCCATATTATTAATTAAAATACGTAAATAAACAAAGTTTTTGTTATGATAATGCTCGCATTTTCAGCTTGTTTAATGATAATGTGTTAAATAAATATGTGAGGACTATACGTTTTTATATCGTGTAGCTTTCTGGGATGAACGTAGGAGAAAAATACCTAATCGGGGAATATACCCATGGCTGAGTCGTCGAGAAGAATATCATTTTGATTAATAATTGACTCTTGCCAAAAATCAAGAAAAAAAACATCACGTAACATCAAACCCAACAACGTACCTATTTGTAGAAAACAAAAAAAAGCCAAAATCAAAGCGTTAAGTATCAAGAAAGAACAATAATTCTACCTCGGTTCACGAGGAAAGTCAAAATGCCCAAAAACTTTACAGTTTATCTAAGAAATTTAAGGCAGCTATTTCGACCAATACTCAGCTCTATCGGATTATCTTTTCAACCTCGACGATCGACAGTGGCCAGTCACTGTTTATTCATTTCTACCTTTGTTTTGATCATTAACGCCAATAGTTGTGATATTTCATCATAATGACGAAACATTAGTTTAGTTATTATACAGTGTTTTAATTATTACCTCTTTGTTACAGATCTTCTCCTCAGCCGAGGTATGGTTCGCTCTCGATGGCGAAAAGTACCAATCGGCTGGTGTTCGCGCCATCATACCTTCTGATCGCATGCGCGAAAATGCTCGAAACGTTACCATTAAGCTTCGAGGAAGACCTGCAAGGTTTGTGAGGATTCGGCTGTCGTTTGCAGACAAATGGATGCTGATCAGCGAGATCGCCTTCGATTCTGGTGAGTACATCTCAATTCAATACAGCATTCAAAATTTAGGTTTTTTTAAATACAGAATATTTATAACTATCTGAGTGAAGAAGTAATTTCATTGATACATACGTATATTGTTAAAAGAAAAGTAATCCTTGAAAATCACTTTCGTACCTTTATCGAACTAAGACGTACTTATAGAAATCAACATTTTTTACCTTGGAAAGTTAGCAAAACAAATAAAATAGGTTTTGGTCTCGGTTTTCCGGTCCATTTACTTTAGATTTCAACAGTAGAGCATATCATATGTTCCTAACTTAAGAAGGTATATAGTCCGTTCTTTAACTGTAAAATATTGCAAAACCTCTAAATTTTAAAGAACCGCTTGGATTGACATGAAATTTGGCATACACATAGCTAACAAGTCAAAGAAAAAAAGTGATATTGTGCCGATATGTGCTTTTGCCCTGGGGGTGGTTTTCACCCCCTCTTGTGGGTGAAAAAATATTCGTCCAAAAAAAGTCAGGGAATGGATAAACTGGCTAATTTTAAGTAACTTTTGTTCTATAGAGTGTTTTCACTAAGTCAATACTTTTCGAGTTATTTGGCAGTGAATATGTTCATTTTTTCAACAAAATAACCACGCTTTTAGACGGTTTTTCGCAAATAACTCAAATAGTAAGTATTTTGTCGAAAAAACATTCTTATCAAAAATATAGCCTGTAAACAAAATAAAAAAATGGTGTATATGTCACGTCTCTACACCTAGTAGAAGCAGCGTTATAGCTAATGAAAAATAGGTTCATATTCGTCAAATTCCAAATGGAATACTTTAACTTGAAATAACCAAAAATGAAGCACATTTCGGGGAAAACTCATTTCAACTTATTTAAAGTGTTTAAAAAAAGCTTCATTTTTGTTTTTCTAGCATCAAAATTAAACAAGTTAAGCTCAAAATAAAGTTAGTCCCTTTTGGTTTTGGTAAAAAAATCGAGAAATTCACCCCCTAATTAGTATCTTAAATGAACTTAATCGTTACGACGTTACAAGTTTCTTGACTCGTGTGTATATTGTTTATATGATCTATAAGTTTCATCGGTTCAAAGTCCTTATTTTTAAAAGGGCTGTAGTTAAAAGGGGTTGAACGAGTCACTGATCTCGAATGTATGCAAATTTAGAAACACCAAATCTTAATCAATTTTTGTCTAAGAGAAAAACAAAAAAAAATACATGATATTCAGAAAAGCAAATCTGACTTTTTTGTGTTTCGAGATTTTTGGTATCTCTAACAATTTTTAAGTTATTTTGAAAAAAAGCATATTTTTCAAAAATTAAATTTTAAAAAATTTTACTGTGAAAACAAATTTTTTCAAAAATAAGCACTTTGAATCGATGAAACTTACAGATCATATAAACACGACATAAGTAAAATAATTTGTGTAGCGGTAACGATTAATTTCATTTAAGTTGCTAATTAGGGGGTGGTCTTCCCGATTTTTTTTTGCAAAAACAAAAGGGACCAACTTTATTTTGAGCGTAACTTGCTTAAATTTAATGCTATAATCTTTTTGTAACAAGAGAAATAAATCTTTTTTTAAACGCTTTAAAAAAGTTATAATAGGTTTTCCCAAAAAGTGCTTAATTTTTTGGATATTTCACGTCGAAATATTCTATTTGAAATTTGGTGAATATGAATCTATTTTTCATTGGCTATAACTCTGGTTCTACGAGATCCAGAGACCTAACGCCTATACCAATTTTTTTACATTTTTATAGGCTATATTTTTGCTAAGAACGTTTTTTTCGACAAAATACTTACTTTTTGAGTTATTTGCGAAAAACCGTCTAAAAATGTGGTTATTTTGTTGAAAAATGAACATATTCACTCGCAAATAACTCGAAAAGTGTTGACTTGGCGAAAAAGCTCTATAGAACAAAAGTTACTTAAAATTAGTCAGTTTACCCATTTCCGGGCTTATTTTGGACATATATTTTTTCACCCCCAAAAGGGGGTGAAAGTCACCCCCAGGGCAAAAGCACACATCGGCACGATATCACTTTTTTCTTTGACATGTAAGCTATACGTATGCCAAATTTCATGTCAATCCAAGGGGTTCTTTAAAATTTAGAGCAAAAACCGTGAAATAATGGACTAATAGCCTCTTGTTATAACTGCAAATAATCTGGATATATCGCCGCATCATACACACACTCAATGTAATCCCCGACTTAAATAGGTCTTGCGTACCCGCAGGTACAATTCATTGGGGTCAGGAGGATTGGCCAGATAGATCAAGGATGAATCATCCAAGCCCCAATACTCTTCAGGCACTCCTCCATACTATCATAATAATGCTTGTCATGTGAGAGTCTGGGGAAGCGAGACTCCCATTTGAAGTCTTCTCTGCGTCAGGAGAAGTACAAGAGAGCGTGGGGCGCTTTAGTCCAGTAATCTTCTTTTTATGGTGTCGTCTTTATGCGTTTTGTGTATCCGAGCATCGAGCTTCCATAAGACTACCAGAACTTTCGGCTGAGCAGACTCCAGAGTGTCATCACTCTGGCCAGGTTTTTTAATGTTTTTTTGTTAGTATTTTTTTTATTTGGCATGTGCCATTGTGTTAGCGTTTGTTATGTCTTTGGGTGGCCATGGCCTTTTTATTCTTTTTTGTGATTTTTTTAGGGAAGTTGGGATGAAGATTGACTGGGGGTGGGAGTATATCGTCATTAACTGTCTCGACGAATCAACTGCAAATCCAGTTGCCTGAAACAAAAATCAACCTCCTCCTTTCCCCTCTTAAGATTCCTATATGTAGAGGGAGACTTATACTTTCTTAATTTTTATGAAAATGAAAACTGCAGTCTTCGGATTTCAACGTTTGCTTACTTGTTTAATTCATCACAGCACCAAGACATTAATTTGTAATTTTTCACTTTTTCGATTAGGGTGGTGTATCGTCATCATCATCAAACTATATTCCATCAATCATCGGATGTAAGTCTTCCTTAGGTGTGTTCATTCATTTCTCTTCGTTGTTTTTTGCATTGGTTCGTGGCCAGCTATTCTCTTGATGCCATTAGTCCACCTGGTTTGTTGTCTGCCCCTACTTCTCTTCTCATCTTTCTTACGGTGCCTATCGGTTCTGGATGTTGGCGATCAGCATGGCTATCCTAATTTTGCTTGCTGCTATTTTGAATAGTCTGGTAGTCGATGTAACTTTCTCAGGTTTTGAAGCCATGATATTCTTCTTCTCTCTGATCCTCTCTTTCCAAATACCTTACCCTGAAGAATGAGTTGCAACAAGCTATATTCCTCATAATATGGCCATGATATTCGAGTTTGCGCTCTTTGATTGCGTTAATAATCTCATAATCTCGCATTCTTTGTCTATTCTACGTAGGAACTCAGCATTAGTTACACGATGCACCCACGAAATTCTTAAAATGCGTCTGTAACACCACATCTCAAATGCCTCGAGTGTTCTTAAAGTATAATAACGTAGATTATTTTATTCATAGAATATTCTGACCAATAGAAAGCTACAGAAATAAAAATTAAAGTGATTATTTTTTAATGATTTTAACTTCTAATCGTATAGTAAGATATTTGATTACGTGCCTAATTCTGTCCAATTAGATTAAAATTATACTGAGAATTATCTACTGTCGAAAATTACCGATAGAATTTTTTTAAGTAGATTATTTCTGTTTAATGGCAACCAGTTTCCTAGTTTTGACACTGTCACATTTAAGAAAATATCCATAATATACGTATTAAAAAATAATCTTACGAATACCACACGACAGTAAGAATAAATAAGAATATAATGCTTCATTTTACTCAAATTTGTTGTCATTGGGCAATAGCCACTCGAGCCCTGCGGGCTCTCGTGTCTATTGCCAGACAACAAATTTTCGAAAAACTGTCGCATTATTTTCAATTTATTCTCACTCTCTTGTGATATTATACCCGATAATTTTTGATAATATCCCGTCGTCAAGTATATTACGTCAGATGCCCTTCGTTGCTACGAAAAAATACATTCAGTGGCATTAATGACAATTAATGTTTTAAAAATTATAAAAGTGATGACTTTAAACCGTCAAATATTTATAACACTGTGTGTTTAATTGTACTAATTTGTACTTACATAAATAAATTACAATAAAATTTTGGTTTTGAACAGTTTTATTCATGAAGTAATCGCAGCAAATTGCACTCGATCTGTAAAATTATTATCAAATTTTTGCCCTCGTGACACTTTGACATAATTTCACTCCCCTTCGGGTCGTGAAATTAAAACTGTCAAAGTGTCACTCGGGAAAATTCGATAATTTTAGAGCTCTTGCAATTACTACTGAAAATATATAGCACCTGATGATAGAGATTTTGGTAGAAAGAGGTAACTCGTGACTTCTGAACAGACACTTCATCATTATGAACGCTGATCTCGCTTTTCCTATGCGTTGTTTTATTTCACTTAATGGGTTCTATGAGCTGTTTATGTTGATACCAAGTAGTGCAGTCACTGAAGGTTTTCACCTCCGATTTCGTTGAACCTCCATCGATTTTTATGAAAATTGGTGAGTAGTTAGAAGATACCTCAAGGAACAAAGGTGACATGATGCCAACTTGCGCTTTTACCCTGGGGGTGGATGCCATCCCTTCTCGGGGGTGAAAATGATTTCATTAAAAATAATACCATAAATCGATAGAGGGACAAATTCTAAGCAAAATTTGTTATATAAAGTTATTAATATATATCAATACTTTTTGAGTTATTAAAGATTAAAAATTTTATTTTTTCGTAAAAAAATGCATGTTCTAAACCTGTTTTTTCACGTATAACTCAGAAACTATAAGCTTTTACAAAAAAGTTATTATTGCCAAAATTAAAGGTGATAAAAAGCTGAATACACTTCTCATTTAAAGAACTACACTTATGTTAATTCAAAGTAAGATATGGGTAATTGAAGGTAATTTTTTTTCGACGAGTACGCAAATCTAAGTATTCAAGCTTAAATAACGGGAAAACGATGCATTTTATAAAATATATCTACTAAACACTTGTCAAAGTACTTCAGAATACCTATCAAATGAGCTCCATAAGACGTTAATAGCATCAAAATTAAGCAAGTTATGATGAAAATAAGAGAACCCTTTGGATTTTTTTGGAAAAAGTGAAAAATAAAACATCGCCATTTCCACAAGAATTAAAATTTATAGAATTCCTTACAAGAGTTTCTTTATATTAGCATAATTAATGATTTCAACAATTTTGACCGGTTTAGAATGCATATTTTTGAAAAAAAAGATATAATTTTAAAAAACCAGAATTTTTCAGATAATCGTAATTTTCATTTTATTTTAGTAATAACTTCAAAAATACTCAATATACGAAAAAAATGATATATAATCAAATTTTAGTTTTTTCTGTATCAAATATTTTACCTGTTTTACTATTTCTGTAGGCTACAAAATAACCGAGATAGAAAAGTTTTAAGCTTAAATTTTGCCTGCGAGAACCATATAGCCGGGCAATTTAACCTTTTATTTTTAAAAAAGTAAGGGGTTTAAAATATTAAGTTCAACGTGGTTTACAAACCCTTAGTTTTAGCTTTTAAATGGTTTTTAGGTGAATCTCACGTCTCAAAATTAATGGAGGTATTTAAAAAAAAAACAATAACACTTTTTGGAAAAATTTTTAAAATATAAATTTTGAAAAATTTTTGGAGCATAAATTTTATTGCTATCAACTTGTTCGTGGGCTCATCTGATGGATATTTTTAAATACTTTGACAAATGTTTAATAAGTTTGTGTTATAAAATGCATATTTTCCCGTTATTTAAGCTTGAATACTTAGATTTGGGTACTCACCGAAAAAAATATAAAATACAATTACCTATAACTCACTTTTAGTTAACACTAAAAAGTTTTTCTAGTAAGAAATTTATTTTATTTTTTATTATCTTCAATTTTGGTAATAATAACTTTTTTGTAAAAACTTATAGGTTTTGAATTATTTATAAAAAATCGGTTAAAAACATGCATTTTCTCAGGAAAAATTAAAATCTTTAATCTGTAATAACCAAAAAGGTATGATTAATTTCAATAACTTTATATAACAAATTTAGCTTAGAGTTAGTCCCTCTATCGAATTATGGGGTTATTTTTAATAAAATAATTTTCACCCCCGAGAAGGGGTGGCATCCACCCCCAGGGTAAAAGCGCAAATTGGCACCATGTCACCTTTGTTCCTTGAGATATCCTCTAACCACTCACCAATTTTCATCCAAATCGATGGAGGTTCAACGAAATCGGAGGTAATAGCTCATATCCACCTTCAGTGACTCCACTAAAGGTATATTCAGCTGTCCACATGTCAATTGGTTGTTGGTTAACCGAAAGCTGTGTATTTAATATTTCGCGTTTACTGACTACCATGTATTTTGTTTTTTTTTTTTTTTTTTTCGTATTGAGATCAAGTCCGTGTTCTCTACTTACATATATCTGATATGCGCGACATTATTATTTGCAAACTTTTAGTCTATCTGCAAAAACTACTGCGTCGTCGGCATATCTAATGTTGTTTAGACGCACTCCGTTGACTAATACGCCTTTCTGTATTTCTCCCAGTGCTTGCTCGTATATTCAGAGTATATATTAAACAACACCGGGGACAGAATGTATCCATGCCTCACTCCTCTATCTATGGAGACTGCCTCTCTAAGTTGGTTATCCATTTTAATATTGGCAGTTTGGTTGTAATATAAATTATGTATGATTCTCAAGTCTCTATCATCTAATCCCGCTTCTTTCAAGATGTTTATGAGTTTATCATGTTTTACTCTATCAAATGCCTTTTTGTAGTCGATAGAATAAATATACACGTCACACTTAACATCCCTGCATCTTTGCACAAGCACTTGGACAGCGAATAGAGCCTCTCGGTGTCTAAGGCATCGCGGAATCCAAACTGTGTCCATGATACCTGCTCTTCCTTCTCTTACTTGCTCTTATCCACGAATTCGCTTCGTCCAATGGTTGTCTTCCATTGAGATAAATGAATTTATTCCTTAATTTTTCCCCTCACTATATACATACGTATATTGTAAACCACCTTGTTTTAGTTTATATAATTCAATTACTGTATCCAAATCGAATAACACTCTCATATCCTCCAATATCTTCTATCGATACGTCTATGTTTTCCGATGTAACGACGTCTGTTGCTTTAGGAGCCATGTTTTATTAAGGTGCAGGCCACTTGGGCACTTTGCAGGAAAAACAACTGACCCCTCGAACTGATGGCGCACTATCAAAACAATGGATAATCTGATAATTGTTATTCAATTTGGATGGAGGCGACTTCGACCGCGCCAGTTGAAACTTATGGAAGTTGGATAGGGGTGTTGTTGAACGAGTTCGGGGTTTTATAGTTCATAAGAAGATGTGCTTCAATTACAAAGTACATATTTTATTAAATAAACAACCATAAAGACGAGACAGCAAAAATTACAATACCCCGATAGAGTAATTTCATTTGTAACATTAATGACAATCAACAAGGAAAAAATGCGCCAATAGGGAACTCGCATACAATTTTAAATTCGAAAAGAATGCTATAAATCCCATTTTAACATAATGTAAAATATATTTCAAAGTTCTTTTTGGCTTTCGTTTGGCCCCTAAAAACGATTAAAATCGAGGAAAAAATCAAATTTCAGCAGCCCATCCAAGACGCGCCCTCATTGACCGTGACGTCATAAAGATAAAAATGATCAAGTTCCGCGCCATTAATTAATTAGGTTTGATTTTCATTTACTTGTTGTAGTTATTTTAGGGTGTATCTCAGTTTTATAAATCTTTAGATAGTTGCTGTAAACTATAATATTTTAATGTTTTTGTTAAGACAATTTTTTTAATGACCGAAGAGGGTTTTCTAAACGGCAGTATGATAACTTACCCATTATGAACATAAATCTTTATTATTATGATTAGTTAATTTTAATTTTATAGTAACAACAGTTCCAGAAAAATATTGTGTAGGTAAATATCATTCAATCTGTAATGTATATATACCAAAATATACCAAAAGTTGACATATTTTCTTTTTGTTCAAAATACACTTGATCTTTTAAAAAACATTAAGCACACAACAGACATCAAATACTTACATTAAAATTATTTTCACATGCATGAAGATTTTTAGAATTGACTAAAATGCCTTTAATACCTATTAAACGTTATCGACTAGTGATCCAATAAATATTTTATTGGGGGTTTTAATGGTTCTACTTTAACACAATGGTACTAAACAGCACATAATATAGTATTTACTTTTATTTTCCATAGTAATCACACATAATTCAACACTACCCCTTCAAAAACTGTATGAAACTCCAAAGTAAACAAAATAATTTTATACGAGACAGGAGAAATGTTATTAAAAATACTAGGATATGACGTCAAAAGGGTTCGCGAGCGCGAGAAAATTAAGCCAATCAAGGCTTTTTCTCTTGTCCATTATGAACTCCACTCTAGCTTTATAGTGCCTCCCTGTTTTGGGGATTCGCCGCCCCCTATAAATACAATCAGGGTTTTGGTTAACAGACAAACTCAATGTAAATTATAATAATTAATAATCTATTATTTAGAGAATTTAATAATGCCACAATAACAGAGCAACCATTTTTCAAATAAATAATTACACACTAACAATATGTCTATTCTTTTTGTGTGAATTCCCAAAATTAATAAATAAATAATTATAACCAATTTATCTCTAATAATTATAATAGTAGATCTGCAATTTTTAAAAATTCCCTCTATGCATTAATTGATTTTGCGTCCTACTTTCCCATCGCAATTTTCATTTATTATATTAACAAATTATCTAGATGATTCTGTTTCTGTTTGTTCCAATATATCGCTTAATAAAATATGGAATATAGAATATTTAGAAAGTTAGTTAAACAGAATTCAATATTATAGTTATTGCGAAAACCAAAAGCGAGGGACGTAATGGTTTGGAGCGATTAAATAATGAAATAATCGTTCAATATTCATAAATGTACATAGAGATTATAAACTAGCACAACTACCACATTTAGATTCTCTAAATTTTCTATGTTCTTGTGACATTTAATGTTTGTATTAGAAACTCTGATATTGATGAAAAAGCAAGAGCGTCGTTCAATAGCATGAAGCAAATTTTTTACCTCTAAAAAAGAAATCCCACCAAACGTTGGAAGGGCAGACCGTGTCAAATAGGAAAATGTAACAGAAAAAGATAAAAACTGAAGACGAGATTCAACTCAACGTGAAATAGCGAAATTTCTCTCGAAATTTGTTATTTATGATCCTTAAGCTAATACCAAATCCTAATTTATTGCCTCTTTACCCTATCTTTATTATCCCGAGGAGCGTGGATATTTTCCGATGAATTGTCTGTAAAATGACACAGTTCAAAGAGATTTAGCATAGAGATGCTAAAATGTTCTCCTTTCGACTAAGCTAGCGAGCTGATACGATCAATGCCGTGGTAAATCTTGAAACGTTATCCATGTCTCATATTCCCCGTCAAATATAGGTACTTTTACCTAGGGCAGTGTTAGGATGTCCCTCCTCTGTGTATTTTCCGGCCGTTCAATTTCTGGCCGTATTCGCTTCAATGTTTCCGGTACAGCAAAGTTCATAATGGGTTCTAGGAGGATTTCTTCGAGCAGGAATAGCTCTGGAGAGAATTTGGAATGCATGATCTATGTGGTTCAAGTCTGAGGATATCGCAGGCTACTCCAAACGGCGAATACCTTCTCTTTCAAAATAATGATTAACCGCTTGAATCCTATGCGGGTTGCTATTTTTTCTGTTCTGTTAATTTCTTGTTCAATAGAATATAAGTCAGTAGGATAATCCGTACTATAAACTATAATCGCTGTTCTTGCAAAAACATATCTACGAAACGAATTGGTTTGGTGGGCCTACTTTCTTTATACCTATATCGTTTTAAATATATTTCTTTCAGTTTCTATGGTTGAAAGCGCCCTTACCACTTTAAATTATTTCTTTTACTGTATACCAAAGAATCATAATTTACAAGTAAAAATCGAAATTTTTCAAGATAAGTCTCGAAAGTCACCTCTTCTCGAGGAAATGGATTTTAAATACTGATCCTATATGTGTTCCCCGAAAAACATTCCCCGGAAAAATCCCTCAGGAATGGTTGGTGTCCACCTTTGTAACAATACCAAAAACAATATATGCCAAATATTGTTCGGACTATAGGACAATATCACTAATAAGCCATACCCTCAAAATATTTCTAATGGTGATTCATACCCAATTTGGGTTCCGCAAAGGACTTGGAACAACAGAGACATTGTTTGCGTTTAATGTCCTCTCTCAAAAATGCTTAAATATGAACGTGGATATTTATTCCTGTTTCATCGACTTCGAAAAAGCGTTCGACAGGGTCCGACATGAAAAACTAATAGAATTATTGAACAAGAGATATATAGACAGACGAGATTTACCAATTATCATCAATCTGTATTGGAATCAAAACGCCAATATAAAGATAGAAGAACAAGAATTCGAGAATATTAATATAAAGAGAGGAGTAAGACAGGGTTGTGTTCTGTCACCGCTACTGTTTAACCTGTACAGTGAAGCCATATTTCAGGAAGCGATAGCGGATCTAAGTGATGGAATCTCTATAAACGGAAGAATAGTAAATAACATAAGATTCGCTGATGACACCGTTATAATGGCAGACACCCTGAAATCGCTACAAGAATTGCTAAATAGAATTAACGATTATTGCTTTCGATACGGACTAAAAATAAACAAGAAAAAAACTAAATTTTTGATTGTCTCAAAAACAGAACATGAAAATGAAAGGTTAATGATAGAGCAAACCCAAATTTAAGACATACAATTATCTGGGAACCTGGGTTGATGACAAATATGACCAAAGCAAAGAAATTAAAGTCCGAATTGAAACTGCAAGGCAAGCATTTATAAAAACGAAGACTCTGCTTACAAACAAAGACCTTCAGTTGCCTCTCAGATTGAGGGCTATAAGATGCTACATATCTTCTATATTACTATACGAAATGGAAGCTTGGACATTGAAGAAACAACACATAAGAAGAAAAGAAGCGTTCGAAATGTGGTGTTAAAGAAGAATATTGAAAATTCAGTGGGTTCAAAGGATTACCAATGTTGAAGTGCTACGACGTTTAAATAAGGAGTTAGAAATTATAAAAACTAGAGAACTGGAATATTTGGGTCACACTACCAGAGGAGAAAAATATTGAGAATTATTATGCAAGGAAGGATCCAAGGAAGAAGAAGCATAGGAAGAAGACGCATCTCCTGGCTGAGGAACCTTAGAGAATGGTTTAACTGTAGTTCATTACAACTATTCAGAGCAGCAGCCAACAAAGTGACCATAGCCATTATGATATCCAACCTCCGATAAGAGAGAGAACTTTAAGAAGAAGAAGAAGAAGAAAAACATTCATTGTAAATCGTTGTGCGTGACCTGGAAGTTCACGGTATTGAGACGGGCGTAAAGGGTAAGAAAATAAAATTTATCATTCATATCCAACTTTATTTTTAGGCTATCTAACCATAGCAAATGCAGCTTTTCTTGATGCCTTCGTTAAGCGTGGCCTCTTCTCCTTCTTGCGTAGTTAGGTGCAAATTCGCAGATAAAATTAGAGCAAACAAACCGAAATAAAAATAAACAACGTCTCTTATTCTCGTAAACGTAAAGTTGGCCGAAAACGAGGACATTTCGACATTCTTCATCATTAAAAACTGCTCCAAGTTGCCTGCTCCGTCGTTGTTTTTGTGTTGGAACAAGAAAAAACTTCGTTATGTACGTTAACGACGGTCCGTTACCAGTAAAAACTGACACAGCCCCGAAGTTTGCCTCGTCCTCATTAAAGTTTCAATTTTAATAAATCAAAAACTTAAATTTTGTCCGTCCTTGTCGACTTAGTAGATGGTCCGAGAGCTTGTAAACATTTTTGAGTAGTTATTTGAGCCAATTCTGAAAATTTTTCCGATCATCATTATCTTCCAACCTCAAAAGTCCCATACTGAACATAGACCTCCTTCTGGTGTTTCCAATCCCATCTATCTTACGCCGCTCTCATCCAGTTTTTATTTAGCATTCGTATATCGTCAGTCCATCGTGTAGATGGTCGACCGACGCTTCTCTTGTCTTCCCTTGATCTCCATTACAATAAACTCTTTGTCAATCGCCCATCTGTCATCCTAGCTATATATCCTGCCCATCTCCACTCTAGTCTAGCTATCCTTCCGATGGTGTCAGTTACCTTGGTTCTTCTCCTGATCTCTTAGTTTTTATCTTGTCTCGAGGAGTTAAGTTTGGTAGCCGATGCTGTTGTTAAAGTAAGTGCTGCTTCATATGTCAATACTGAGAGGATGTACTGATCAAATACTTTTCTCTCTTCAGGCATGTGGGCTCCTCACTTTTAAAAGTTGCTCTGAGTTTTCCATATGCTGCCCACCCCAGACCAATTCTTCTCCTCAGTTGATGGGTCTTATTATCCCTGCCAATCATAATTCAATGTCCGATGTATTTATATTTATCTACGAGCTTTACTTCTTGTCTATCATTACTGATGTTCTGGATGGGTACCAAATTTGTCATTATTTTTGTTTTCCAGATGTTTATATTGAAACATGTATTTTCCCTAGCCCCAACGAGTTCCAACCATTCTTTCTTGCCATTCCTAACTTCTCAGCTATTTTTACTATATTATCGGTAAAACCTAAGTTATTCAGATATTCTCCATCTCTTTTTATTTCCTATGTTAGCCAATCCAAATTCTTAAAATAGTGTTCTAGCACCGTATTAGAAAGTTTAGGCGACATTGGGTCTCCTTGTCTAACACCCCGCTCTATTTTTATGTAATTACTATTAGTATGTAATTTGACAGTTGTTGTTGCCTGTAGGTTAATATTGTATAACAGTTTTGTATACCTATAATCTAGCCTGCATCCTTTAAGCGCCTGTAGCATTTTTTTTAACTCAACTCTCCACCGTTATGTGAAGAATTTCGAAATACTGCGAATAATAATACTGAACTTGCAGTTGCAAATAAAGTGGTAGATTTCGAAGATTTCTTTGAGTTACTAAATCAAGTAGATATAATACAACCCAGTTATCATGTGCACTCTTTATTTAACAGTATTGTTCTAAACAACTACCTTACAAATTGGTCAAAATATTTCTGTATTTATACATATGCATCCAAAAGTTCAAATGGTACTGGTTGTGCCTTTTATATTCCAGATAAATTTATAGAAAAAATGTTTAAACTGTCCTCAAATTTCTCCATTTTTAGTACCGAGGCTGCGGCGGTATATGAGGCTTTAATTTATTTCAAGTTAGCATCCTATAATTCTGCAGTAATTTTAACTGATCCATTATCTGTGCTTACTGCTATTCAAACACCTCAACTACCTTGTAGTACTTCTAATCCATACATTTTCTTAAGGCTACGGGTACATAATTCGCAAATATTTTACGTGTGTCCCTACTTTTTCTGTCTTTACACGGCAAATTACGTGTAGTAAAATTCACACTGGTCTGGATATGTAAACATTACTAGAATGTCATTCTACTTGAAAATGTCATCATTAATTTAAAGAGATGGCTTTTGAATGTTCTTGGATAACTGTTATTTTTATAATTGCAAATTAATAATTCAGTTAATAAATGTGATAATTTTTTCACTAACTATGTATTCAGTGATTGTAATAATTTATTTGTACAACAAAAACTAATACTCAATTGACAAAAGAGGAAAAGTGTTAAAGTGATTTTTTAATAATATATTGTTATGGAACGCTTACAATTTTGAACATCTTTAACAACAAAATACTTGGATCACAGAATATATTATCCTGATGTATTCTCTGCTTGGATCTTCCACAAATAATACACAATAAATAACTTTTTATTAAATTCACGTCTTAAATCAGTTATTCATCAAATACACTATATATCAATAATATTTAATCAATAACTCAAAATATTCCCGATGCGATGTCAAATATTTAAAATTGTCACTGATTGTCAGTGTCTAACTGACAATATATGCTGACAATATTATATTCGGCTGAGTGCGTTGTAAGACAAAGATAGATTTGGAAAATATTACCACAGCATTGTGTTCATTTTTTTCGAATCCTGAAAAAACCAATAAATATTTTTGAAAAATTTAAACGCAGAATGAAAGACTAAATTATTACCGAGGGCCGAAAGTCCCTTAGAATAAATAAATAGTTTATTTTGAATGAGCTATTTGAAATTAAAAATCACACTAAATTTTCTCTTAGTTTTTCACCCCTGTAACTTATTAAAATAAACATTATAGAAGTTCTCAGGGACTTTCGGCCCTCGCTAATAACGTAATCTTTCATTCTGCGTTTAAATTTTCCAAAATACTTATTAGTTTTCTTAGGATTCGAAAAAAATGAATCCCCATTTGAATAGCATTGCAGCCGAAAATACGTACCGATCCTCTTAATAAAAAAAGAATGTGTGTGTACTTTGTACGCACGTAAGAAGATATTCTTCTATTATATAATAGGTAATTTAAACGAAGTAAATATACTTAAAATGTTATTTGTACTTATTTTATTTAAAAATCAAACTAACTTTCTTATCTACCACTTTCAAAAAAGAAGAATATCTTCAAAAATTATATAATAATATACTTACAATCATAAAATCTATAAAAAAAAATAAAAAAATAATAACTTGCTTGGGGCTTGAACCCACTTCACGTCTACCGCGCCGTACGAAAGTTGACGCCATTTCAAACTGCACCAAACTCTCGTATACGTCATGTGGGAATATACACAAACTAAACGTTTACACCTTAAATTTATATGAATTTAATAAAATTATTAGTTTGATTTTTGTCGAAATAAAATACAACAAAATATAGAGTAAGAAAACGATATATGAGATGAAGATTTGTAAAAAGTTTGTTCGCAATCAGATTATGTAAATTAAAGCTTTGCCTACTAATAGGTAACTACATTATTTTGTTTACATTTTCCAAATAGATAGGCATTGAAACTATTAGGTATTTCCAACTGAAACATTTAGAATTACGTACCTGCGGCTTTTCAAAACTATTTAAAAAGTCAATATAATTATAAATTTGATTTTATTTCTGTCCACACATCAATAAAAACTAATATTATATAATATTTTTGTTTACCGATAACCTCCATATTGAACAATTATTGACAGATCATTTCAAAATTTCAACACCCAATCAGAGCCCGTATAACAACTAATACCATACTGTCGGTGTGCGCATGCGCGGGGATCAATCAAATTTTACCCTCAATCGATTCGCCGCTAAAGAAGAATATCTTCAAAAATCATATTTGAAATTAATAAACACGCCCAAAAAATACAACGTATGTGGATCAAAGCACATTCAGGACTTAAACATAATGAACATGTAGACCAATTAGCTAAAAATTCCCTCATCCATGGAACAGTAACCAAATATCAGCCCTGCACTCTAGATGCTTTTGCTTGTTTAAGAACTGAACAGATGAAGAACTGGAAAACACACTGGGAAAGGTACTGTAGCATATCAACAACACAATACAGTTTGATACAACCGATTATTCCGGAAAAACCTTGGTATCATAATTTCACCCTCCGTCGCAAATACATATCCAACATCAGTAGAATTAGATTTGGACATGCATGTTATAATGCACATTTATTTAAAATAAACGTATTAGATTCGAATATTTGTCAAGAATTTGAGGTTAAAAGTGACTTGAACCATATATTTTTTGAATGCAAGAAGCATAAAAACCTAACCAGTCACCTAATTAAAAGAATTATAGACCAGAACATCCCACTCTCTATATATATTCTCTTTATTCTGTCACTGAATAAATAGAAAATTTTTGACTGCCTGGTATCTTTCTTGTCGGATAGTAAAATATTATTGTAATTAGTCATAAGTATTTGTAAAATATGTAAAAAATATAAAAAAAAATAATGAAAAATGAAACAAAAATAAATAAAAAAAATATTAAATTAAAAAAATCTACTATCTAAAATAATCTAATAACTAAAAAAATACAAAAAAATATAAAAAAAAATTAAAGAAAAAAAATCACTAAGAGGATTTAAACCTCCGAGGGGTTGAACCGGGTTGACATCTTATCGTAGTGACAAAAAAAAACAAACAAAAAACAAAACAAAAAAAAACAAAAAAAAAATACAAAAAGGAATGCATTTATTTTAAATAATTACCATTAATAGTTTTATTTGTAAAATGTATACACTATGTGTTCTTGATAAACATTAAGTATAATATATTATTTATAATATTTATTAACATAGTATGTACATTAGCTGTAATGAGTAGGTAAAATAAGAAGTAAAATATTGTAATATTATTATAATAACCATTAGACCTATATTGGCAATATCTTTAATACATTTACTTTTGATTGAAGTAGTTTGTTTTTCAAGTAAAATATCTCTAATTTTAAGTGCTTCTGATACTATTCCATCTTCGCCTGGGGTTCGATTATTTTTTATTTTCATTAGGGCCTCTTTGGTTTCTGTTTAATATCTTAATAGTTGAATAATTAAATTTATTAAAAAAAAAGTTGCTCAAAGATAGTTTTTGTAAAAAAATTTTTACTTTCTTTTAATTTAGAGGGTTAATTTTAGGATTAAATGACGCTAGCCTCCAGCCAAGTTTGCAGTTTTGTATTACGATGTTATGGAGGAGTTATCTGAAAAATTTTTAGTTTGCCTCAAATACCTACCTACCCAAAAATATCTATCAGCTCTCGGAGCATCATTAAAGCTTCAATTTTAATAAATCAAAAACTTAAATTTTGTCTCTCCTTGTCGACTTACTATATACTACCATCAAATTTGCACGGAATGAGGTCACATTATTCGGTCCAAGTTATTTAAGACTTTGGAAAGGTCAATTATTTTAAAGAAAATCACCTCAAGTAATGGCCATTTACGAGATAATTGGATTTAAGACACAACTGATGCACTTTCTGCATTACATGGGAGGGAGTCAATAAATCCGTGACTTTTTGAATTGCCCGCCTCTTAACTGGAATGGAAGCACTGTTCCTGAAAAAAGGCAACTCTCACTTGACTCTGATCTAAATTGAACAAGCTGCCACATTTAGTTTATGTTTGGCGTTTGACAGCCGTTGACAGCACTACCGCCCGTCTTGCGAAAAAAAAATGGAAAAAGGTGATTTTCGTGTACTCATTAAACAATTTTTTTTAAACCGTTACTCAAACCCAGTGTTGGAATTCCGATAAATTGGTTTGGTTGTGTAAATAGTTCCAAAGTATATCCCATTTGGAAGAAACAAATGATATACAGAAGGATATCTTTGAAACGATCGCAGAGCAAGAGAAGCCTTATTCTAAACAACGTTGTATAAATATTAACTTATTGTTTCCATACATATAATTCTTTCTCAATGGTTTTTGCGGGCACAAGTTCCTGTTCGTATTTGATTTTTCCTCTTGCTTTAATATCTTCCTTTATTGTTGTCCAATAGGAGTATATATTAAATAGTAAAGTATGTATATAGAAAGTAGGAAGAAAAAACAATTTACAGAAAGGTCTTAGACAGGATTTCACAGAACTATTTGAGATAAATGTTCTAAATAAAACTTTCTAAATATGACCCGGAATACAAGGGTTATTCCGTAAACTATTTCTGTAGAATTCTCTGGTGTTTTCATTTCGATCTATTTCATGTTGTAGTAAAACATTTAGTTTTTTTTTGTATTGTTGTATTTGGAGATGATTTTATGTATTTATAAATAGTTGAATAACAATTATTCAACGTAACTGTGCTAATATTATACAGGGTGTAACAAAAATACAGGTCATAAATTAAATCACATATTCTGGGACCAAAAATAGTTCGATTGAACCTAACTTACCTTAGTCCAAATGAGCATACAAAAAAAAGTTACAGCCCTTTGAAGTTACAAGATAAAAATGGATTTTTTCCGATATATCGAAAACTATTAGAGATTTTTTAATGAAATAGACACGTGGTATTTTTATGGCAGGAACATTCTAAAAATAAATTATAGTTAAATTTGTGCACCCCATAAAAATGTTATGGGGTTTTGTTCCCTTAAACCCCCCAAACTTTTCTGTACGTTCCAATTAAATTATTATTGTGGTACCATTAGTTAAACACAATGTTTTTAAAACTTTTTGCCATTTATTACTTTTTGGAAAAGCTAGTTTTTATCGAGATATTTTGAATATTTGTCAAATCCACCACATATTTGTATACTGTTACGTACGATTGTAGACCTGGTAATAATATGAAATTTTTTTTATAAATTAGGTACAGTTTGAGGTATATTTTGAACCATATTAGAAAAGAAGCCACATCTCGATAAAAGGTGCCTCATCGGAAAAATACTAAGAGGCAAAAAAGTTTTAAAAACATCCTGTTTAGCTAATGGTACCGCAATAATTGTTTAATTGGAACGTACATAAACATTTGGGGGGTTTAAAGGCACAGAACCCCCATAAATTTTTTATATAAACATATTAAAAAAGAAGCCGCATCTCGATTAAAACTGGTTTATCGAAAAAATATTAAGAAAAAAGTTTTAAAAACATTGTGTTTAACTAAGGGTACCACAATAATAAGTTAATTGGAACGTACAAAAAAGTTTGGGGGGCTTAAGGGAACAAAACCCCCATAAAATTTTTATGGGGTGCACAAATTTAACTATAATTTATTTTTAAAATGTTCCTGCCATAATAATGCCATGTGTCTATTTTCATTAAAAATCTCTAATAGTTTTCGATACATCGGAAAAAATCGATTTTTATCGTGTAACTTCAAAGGGCTGTAACTTTTTTTGTGTCCATATTTGTACTAAGGTAAGTTAGGTTCAATCGAACTATTTTTGGTCCCAGAATATGTGATTTAATTTATGACCCGAATTTTTGTTACACCCTGTATGTTTGAAACATTGAGTTCACTGTAATTTTGTTTATTAAACCTACCGACTGCGCCAATTTATCTAACTCGACGTTGTTTGTAAACGCGTCTAATATTTCTCGAGTTTACCCAATTTAGGACTAAACCAACAAACTCTTAATAAGTTATAACTGGAATAATACAGGCATACATATTAACTTCCAGTCGTTATACACTGTGTTTGGCTTATCAATCCCAATTTGAGCACTCAAATTTGCTGTAAATCCCTTTGTCCGCGGTCAGCGGCGAACAAATATCGCTACGAGGTTATTTCGCGGAGTTGCGTTGAGTTGGAATAGGAGAAACAATTCAATTGTTGGATGTAAACAGCTCAAGGCCCGCTTCAGCCCTTCAAGGACTGAAAGGCCCGCGCTTGGTAACTAAATAATGGGATGGACAAGGACGCGCACGCTTTTTTTGCGATGGGGTCTTCCACACAATTAAAAATAATAATTTTTTCAAAAACTAATAATATAAAAAAATCCATAGCAATTAGTTTTTATTGATTTGATTTTAGTGAACGGATTTTCAACACAAAAATCTTGAGATAAAAAATCATATATGTAATACAGCTAGACTAATTAATTACTAAACTAAATAAATAAGTAATACTAAACGACACCACAATAGAGGCGGTTAATGATTATATATATTTGGGACAGATGATAAAAATAAATAAAGAAAACCAAACAGCGGAGGTAAAAAGAAGAGTCAGATTGGCCTGGGCAGGATTTGGAAAATTAAAATGGATCCTAAAGAATAAAAAATACAACAATACTTAAAAACAAGAGTGTTTGACCAGTGCATACTCCCAATTCTCACATACGGATGCCAAACATGGACCTTGACAAAGGCAAACATGGATAAAATAATGAAGACACAAAGAGCCATGGAGAGAGCAATGTTAGGAGTAAAATTGACAGACAAAAAGCAAAACAACTGGGTCAGAAATAGAACAAAAGTCAAAGACGCAGGCCAACATATAGCCAGGCTAAAATGCTAGACAAACGGACAATGCATAACGCTAGACAAACGGACAATATGTAGGTGGAATAGCACGATACAACAATGGAGACCATGGACAGGAAAGAAAGCAAGAGGACGACCCCAGATGAGATGGAAAGGCGACATTAAAAAGATAGGAGGAACGCACTGGAAACAGAAAGCACTAAACAGAAGCGAATGGAGGAAACTGGGGGAAGCCTATGTTCAAAATTGGACGAATTAAAGGGCAAAAGAGGAAGAAGAAGAATTAATTACTTCTTTTTCTTCTTCCTTCTTGTATGTAGGCTTTAAAGCTTGTTTCTTCTTCAATATTAGCCTCCTAAATTATTTAAGTTATCGCACCATCTTTTTCTTGGTCTGCCAATACTTCTTCGTCCATTTGGTGACTTATCTCATGCTATTCGTACTATCATATTCTCTGCCATTCTGCTAATGTGTTCGTTCCACTCCTGTTTCCGTTTTGTCACCCATCCATTTATGTCTTCTACATTGCATGATCTTATGTTTTCGCTTCTCTCCCTATCCAACAGACTTTTCCCTGATATTCGTCGGAGTATTTTCATCTCTGTTGTTTCTAGTAGTCGTCTCGTTTTAGATGTGTCAGGTCTTGTCTCCGCCGTGTATGTCAATATAGGTCTAATTGCTGCTTTATCGTAAGTCAATGCTGATGACTTACGAAGGACAACAAAAAACTGGGTACAGCAAGCACAAGATAGAACACTTTGGAGACAAAGAGGGGAGGCCTATATCTAGCAGTGGATTGAGAGAGGCTGATGATGATAATGATGATGATGATTATGATGATGCTACTTTATAGATTCTTGCTTTTGTGTCTTGTCTTAGGTGTTTGTTCTTCCAGATTGTGTCATTAAGGTAGGGATGGGAAAAACCTACCGGTTTTAAGCTAAAACCGGTTTTTTACTTTGCAATAACCGGTTTTACCGGTTGTTTTTTTCCCCGGTTATAACCGGTTTTTTCTTTTTAAAGTAAAAACCGGTTATTAGGTTTTTACGGTGATTAGGATTAGGTTAGGTATTATTTTGGATCCCAATCATAATTATTATTCTCAAGTAATTATTTCAAAAAAACCATAATTCAAATTTTATTTTATAAATACAGAAGCAAACTGAAAGTGCAAACTCACATCAGCCAGAAACAATTAAGTTTTATTATAATAAAAATATTATTATATAAGACTAATAAGTCTCGAAACCGGTAGAGGTGCTTGCTGCACTCTCTGATTGGACTAGAATATGATGCGGCTGTATTTTCGTTTTGCAACGAAATTGAAAATGGTTATTTATTTTTGATTTTATTATAATATTTCGTAAAAGGTATTTGTAATCATAATATTTACATAAGAAGTGATCTGGTTGAAGTAGACCCAAACATCATCTATGTCTCACACTTCACCCTTGACATTGAAAGTGGGTGAATGACTTTTTCAGATTACCTAAAATAATGTTCTGACTATGAATATCGAATTACCGATTATGAATACGAATCTCCAAGCATTTTCCTACGTTTTCAAAACGATACACCCATACAAGAAGTATTAAATGAGTTAAAATGTACCTATTATACAAATATAAAAACGTGTTAAAAGAAATACATGATAAATTTTTTTGATGATATTAAAAATAAAAGATAAATTGCATTATCCAATTTATTTTTAAGTAAAATATTTATGTTGATATTAGTTTTTTTAAACCCCATTTGAAAGAGTCTGGGAAATTTTTTAATAAGTTGAAATGGTTGGGTTAAATTGTATATTATTGCAATATCTATATATTAATCTTACGCTATATTATATATAATAATAATCAATAAATATATAATAATAATAAAATAATAAATAAATATAATAATTAATAGAATAAATGGTTTTATTAAAAATTGTGTTTTATTTATATTGATATTGATGTTCTTTCGATAGTACTAATTTTGATCATATTGATATGGAGTATCGAGTCGAGTGGAGTATCGCAAACTAAAGTGTATTGTAAATGTAACGTTGTAACTTATTGGATTAAAAAAACCGAAAACCGGTTTTTCTAAAAACCTGTTTTTTTGGCCGGTTATAACCGCCAGGTTAAACCGTAAGCAAAAAAAACCGGTATAACCGAAAACCGGTGTTTTGTCAAAAACCGCCATCCCTACATTAAGGGATCCCGCCGCTTTACTTGCTTTTAAGCTTTGTTGTCGTACTTCCTCTTCAACATCTCCGTAACTGGTTATATCTATTCCCAGATATCTAAATCTTGCTTCCTGCTTTATTATTTTCCCATCAATTTCGATTTTATATCGTAGTGGGTTCCGAACCCGAAAAGCCGAGAGCCGAAAGTCGCGAATCAGAGGACTGGACTACGCTCCGTATTCTAATTGAATAGTAAGATTGTTTTGTCTTCGCATTGCAACTGAATTAAAAATAAAATTTTTATTTTATTTTTATGTTGGTCTTTACTCCTTTGAGTAACTAGGTCCATTTTCTGTTGGAATTTACCAGCTGAACAGACGGGGTCGTGAATTGTAAGTTTTTTGAATTCCCTCTTGTCTTCTTCGCTTCATCATCCATTTGGCTTGCAAATTTTAGAACCCTTGGAGGTGTTACCAAGGAAATGGATCAATAAGTTTTCAATTTAAAAATCTTTTAGTAATATTTTAATATTTTTTAAATATTATTAATAATGCTATTAGAATCGAAAACTTCATCTTTTGAAATATTTTGGGCCACATAACCATAGGGCTTTTCATTCACAGTCATTTGTTTCGAGCTTCTGTCATATGTCGTATAATCCGTGTATATTAATATTATACACAGATTATACAATATATGACAGAAGCTCGAAACAAATGACAATCGATGAAAAGCCCTATAGGAGAAAAATATGAGTTTGCTGAGAATTATTATGTAAGGAAGGATCCAAGGAAGAAGACGCATCTCCTGGCTGAGGAATCTTAGATAATGATTTAACTGTAGTACATTACAACTATTCTGAGCAGCAGCCAACAAAGTAACCGTAACCATTATTATATCCAATCTCAGATATGAGATGGAACTATAAGAAGAATAACTGAAAGTAAAATGCCTAGAATATAATCAACCGGAAGTTATGTGCCTTATCGATTTAACCAAAGCGTTTGAATGCATACAAATACAAGATATGATAAGTACATCTGTTTTGTATTATATTTTTTAGTTTCTCTGGATTTTTTAACTTCTTAGTAGAATAACTCTTTATTTATGTACACTATATATGTTTTTCAAGTACTTTTCTAGCTGTTCTCTTTTCTTCTTTCTGCAGCTTATTTTAACTTCTTTTAAAACTTTAAAAGGGTAAACCCTGTAGTTGGCTGTATACCTTTGTTAAGACAACGTAGAATGAAGTAAACACTTCTGTTGTATGTAGGTATATAAATTTATTAAAAAATTCTTAAAATTTATCCACAAGGGAGTGGAAGTACAACAAAACGTTTTCGGAAGTTGGTTCCTCTCACCTCTCACCTGATCACAACAACCTTGTGCAAATTCCGAGCAAGGATGACATACATCCACATGTGATATATTTTTAATCTTAAGACATCGACTTATTGTCGATTACCATACAGCTCATAATGTAGCAATAATGTTATTTTGAGGCTTTACACCTATTCAAGTGGCTAGTTTCAATTACTTGTACACTGGACGTTTACACTGAGGATGGTCAGTTTGACCGAAAACGTTTTGTTGTACTTCCACTCCCTTGTGGATAAATTTTAAGAATTTTTTAATAAATTTATATACCTACATACAACAGAAGTGTTTACTTCATTCTACGTTGTCTTAACTTCTTTTCTTCTAGAGTATCGATTTCGATCGTATTTTGGGTTTTATACCTTTGCCTGGTCTTTTCTTGCCAAATTATTCTTACATTCTTCATCGAACCTTTGACATCTCCTTATACGCACTATTCCTATTTCCGCTGCGTCCGACATAGTTATCTGTATGGTCTGCCATTCTTCTTCTATTTCCTGCTTGACTGGATTGTCTAGCCCTAGCCTGTTATTTATTTCTTCATCTTGTCTGTTTACTACTTGTTTTCTTTTTTTAATTATTTTTTCTTAATTTTGCTTTTATGTACTAGTCGTTCTGGGAAGGTTCGTAGGACCTAGGTTCGTTTCGTAGGTTTCGGTTGGTATCTGCCCCTCTCTAACTTATATAATCGAATGTTGTCTATCATGTTGTTTTCTATTAGGTAATGATAAATATTAAAATAGTGAACAATATATGCAAAGATAACAAAATAATTCCAAAGCAAGGGAACGAAATGACAGAATAAAATCCCATACTAAACAGCTTTAGGATTTTTCAAGGCCTTTCTGTTCAACTTTATAATAGATAAAATGATAAGGAAAGTTAAGGCAAAAAGAAAGAACATAAATAAAAATACTTCGTATAACAACAAATAAAACATTAAAAAACAGAGTTGGAAATGAAAATGGAAGGTGTATTTACAAAATGAAAGGAATAAACGAATGTATCAAGAAATAAAATACTGTATGAAATCCTGAAATGAAATCAACACTAGATAGTCCTGTCGCCAGGGGGGTACAACGGCCTCCTTAATTCAGATGGGCTTACCCAAGTTTTTTTATGTATTTTGACCCGTAGAACACGAATTTTTTGGGTAACAGTTGATCCGGATATCGATAAGATTGTTATAAACAAAGAATTTCAGGAAATGCATAACAGCGATTTTTCGCAAAACAAAACATTTTTTGTATTTTTTGGGTAATTCTCAGAAAAAAATGGTTTTACAAGTTTTTTCGTAGAATGCATAGTTTTCGAGATAAACGCGGTTGAACTTTCAAAAAATCGAAAAAGTGCAATTTTTGAACCCGAATAACTTCTGATTCAAAAATAAAATAGCAATTCTGTTTACTGCATTTGAAAGTTCAAGTCAAATTCTATCGGTTTCGATTATTTGCATTGCTAAAAATTAAGTTTTTACTTGTTAAACAAAGCCATAAACACATAGTGTTTCCCGTGCCCAATGCATGCTTTTTAATGTACGTAATCTACGTATAAATTGTCTGTATGCTCGCCTACTCGTTATATTTCAAATGAGAAATGCATTGAAACCATCATTCAATCACTATGTGTTTATAGCTCTGTTTAACAATAAAAAAATTAATTTTTAGCAGTGAAAGTAATCAAAACCGATAGAATTTGACTTGAGCTTTCAAATGCGGTAAACAGAATTGCTATTTTAGTTATCAATCAAAAGTTATTAGGGTTCAAAAATTGCAATTTTTCGATTTTTTGAAAGTCCAACCGCGTTTATGTCGAAAACTATGCATCCTACGAAAAAACTTGTAAAAATATTTTTTGCTTAGAATGACCCAAAAAATACAAAAAAATATTTTGTTTTGCGAAAAATCGCTGTTATGTGATTCCTCAAGTTCTTTATTTATAACAATCTTATCGACATCCGGATCGACTGTTACCCAAAAAATTCGTGTTCTACGGGTCAAAATACATAAAAAAACTTGGGTAAGTCCATCTGAATTAAGGAGGCCGTTGTACCCCCACTGGCGACAGGACTAAGGATGACAGAAAATATAACAATAAAAAAGGGAGGACTAAATCAACTGAAAAAGACGATCTGGGTGAAAACCAGGAAAATTATACTTAGACAAACTTTGAAGAATGAACAGACATTTATCTATGTCTATAGGCAAGAAATAGGGAGAATACTTTGTTTTATCTTGATTAGTTGGTTTTATTATTGTTAATTAATATTTTTGTGTCAAAATGCTTGTTTGTTAATGAATGGTGGGTTATGATACTGGTCTGATGTATGTTCTATTCTTGGGATATTGTGATATTATGGGAAACTGCGTTTTTATCCTCCCTGAAGCAACGACAATGTTTCGTACGTCGGCCCGGCACACGCCTACTTCGTTTGCTGTTGTTTGTCTTTGAAATTGAAGTAAACCGCCCCTTATAATTGTTTGTTAATGGACAACAATATTATAGATGAGATTTTAATTATAAAATATATACGGTTCACTTGCGGAAAATGAACAATTTCATTTAGACGGGATTTGTAATTTGTTTATTTTGTATTTTCTCTCGGGAAAATGTTTTGAAGGTGGATATAACGCAAAAAGAAGAAGAAAAACCGTTTGTAAATCCCAACAATAAATTTAAACCTCAGAAATTTATTTATAAGAGGTCAAAGAACGGAGGTAAAGAAACTACTAGGGCGGTGCGATAAGTACCTACTTAGCCTTCAAAAGAAAAACGAAAATTTTGAAAAATACCTTCTTTAACCCGTCTGAAGGATACCTTTTCTCGAGGTTTGTAAAGTAGGCTTCAACTTTAGAGAAAATATATAGGAGACCTTTTTTATCCACAATGGTCCAAAAAACCTAAAAAAAATTGTCCGGGCCGAAAATATTAATTTTTGCAATTTGATTAAAACAAAAATTGTTAAAAAAAATTTGGACCACTTTTCGCGTGGGCGACTTCTTGAATCTTATTCTGGAATTACTTACGAATGTGATTATGCAAAAAAATCTCATGGGAATATTTTCTCCAATGAACTCACTGTTTTCGCCTTGTCTACAAGAAAAAGAACAATGTCAAAAATCCCTACCAATTAAACTATTTGAAGTGTAAATTTGTTACAAGAACATTTGACACTCCCGCTATTATCTCAATTTTCCAGGACGTCCTCCACCTCAGAAAACGCATATGCAGAATTGACTGCAGTAGCATAGTAGCATGTGCGGGGTTCTATCTAATAGCGTTCATAAATTAAGTGTAGTAGGAACAGAGCCTCTATTAACCATACGAATGTCACCTAGTTGCAGCACGTACTAAGAAAACGCACACCTGAGGTTTACTTGCCAGACAAACAGGCCGGTATAATGGAGCACTCAAATTTGTGGGAATAATCTGACAGTAGAGAGATATAACGTAATTGTAGAGTTTAACATGTACAAGAATACTAACTTTAAGTTTTTTGACAGTATAGATTTTAGTTTCAGAATATATTTTTAAACGCTTTTCTTTAGTTTAATCGTTTGGGTCAAATCTATAGACGTTAATTTGACTGCCTTTTCTTCAATGCGAATGAATGGAAATTTGCAGGCATATGAATTCACGGGAACAATATACGAGTAGTAAATAAAACATTGTTTTCATGTTTATTAATTGTTTAAATGACTATTTCACTAGACTGTTTTTAACTGATAAAACGGCATAGCAACGCATCGTTTTCTACTGACAAAACTCCTTAGCGACGTGATTTCTCAGCGACAAAATTATGACAGATCCATCACGAAAGTGTCTGGTAATAACAAATAAATAAAGATTATATTTCATTGATACGGTGCATTAATTGTCTCGTGAAATAGTCTTGTCGAATATCATCCGAGAGAAAATTTTTACCGGCAAAATTTTCTCCTGGTTTCATTCAAGTTCGTTGCCTTTTAGTAATTTTCGCTTATGAAATTTTGACAAAATCACTCGACTGACGTCTCGTGATTTAAGTCAAAATTTAATTCGAGAAAATTGCCAGGCACCAAACTTTCATACCAGTCGAAAATATTGCCGGCAAAATTTTCTCTCTTGTGATATTATATACGAAAAAAACGATTTTAATGGAAAATGCTTAAATTCTCTTGTTTTTTACAATGTAGAAACTTGAAACTTTTACAGATTGTAGCTAATCATATAAACTATACATAATTTCACTTTTACGTTAATTGTTTAGGCCAGAAACAATGAACTTGGGCCCGAAAGTGTTTGCGGAAAGACCGGCTTACGTTGCATTGAGCCGAATGCGGTCATTAGACGGCTTGCGCATCGAAGAACTGCATTGCGAGAAATTAACAGGGTCTACACCGTGCAATTGTAAAGCATTAGAAGAAATGGAAAAACTGCGAAAATTGTAATAGGTGTAAATAATGATTTTGATTTAAGAAATGTATGAAAAAATTACAGAAAATGTACCATGTATGTATGAAATGTTGAAATAAATGCAAAAAATGTGTCTATCATATACATCCTTTTTTTAACATGACGATATATTTTAATGTTTGAAAAGTGTAAGACAAGTCTAAGTGTAAAAAACAAAAAAATATGAAAAAAATTAAAAAAAAAAAGAATGTGTGTGTACTTTGTACGCACGTAAGAAGTTATACTTCTATTATAATATAATTTCAACGAAATAAATATACCTACTTAACAGTTACAATACAAAAAATTAACAATAATTACCAAAAATCTGAACCAAAACTTAACAATGCCAAATATTAAAAAAAAAAAAAGTATGAATCGTCCGGGATTTGAACCCGCAATCTCGCGATTTTTTGATCTCTGGTCCAATGCTCTACCAACAAGGCCATCAAGCCGCATGCTACTTACCTTTCAGATATACATAATTATACATCACGGTGACAAGTGAAATATAAAAATAGATGTTTTATTATTTTACGCCCAAGGAAGACAAATCCAAAGACACAAAATTATAATAAAAAACCTTTTAAACCACCTTTTTCAAATTGCGAAAGTTGTATTATTAATATTAATGTTAATAAATGAAATATAAATATTTTGACGTTTTACAATTTGACAATTCACTTTTAACTGCAGTGCCTTAAAAATTTTAAAGCACTAGTGCCTTAAAGTAGCATTTTTAACGCTCCTATGGAGTTCTAAAAATCGCATTTTTAACACGTTTGTAGAAAAATATATTTAAAAACACTAAATATATTCTTTCCACACCTTTTCTGGACTGATACATACATAAATTAAAACATTTTGAAGTATAGCTTCAAAAATATAATATGAAAACTATTTAAAAAGGCAGTATAACTATTAACTAACCTTTGTTTGTTGTTTCTCTTACCACAAATTTTAAAACGCAACAACCATACATAACCAAACCGTCAACCGTCCAAACCACAGCTGCGCTACAGCTGCCATATTGGATAATTTTTGACATGTCATTTGAACATCCAATCAGAACAAAGTTATAATGCGCATGCGCCCGGATCGTAGGTTTTAACATATAAAAATTCACCCTCATATCGCGCGTAAACAAGTATAACTTCAAAAAAGCTTTTCTTTAGTTACGAGTGACTGAAATTAAAAATATTATAAAAAAATCAACTAACAAGCAAACAATAAAAGAAATTCAAATTCGAAGAATTATTCGAAAAAAAGTGTTACACAGATTAAACATACAAAAATCTCACATATTCGTTAAAAAATTGAAAAAATCTAACACATTCGTTAAAGAAAAGCGTGGGGCGCATCTTCATCGAATAAATTGTTTGAGGATAGACACTTTTACCGTATCTTAATCTGACAATTTCGAGTATTTTTAAAGATAGATTTTTTTTCGGGCCCCCCTTAACGAACTTCCCTGTGTTAAGAGCCAATATATGGTAGAGGTACATCTGGAGGGTAGCAGGTTTCTCCCCATATGATAATCTGATGCGCTCGAGTAACTGCAAAAATCCCTGCTTGGGCTCTCCTACCATAAGTATACTAGTAAAAACTTAAAATATTTTATTGTTTTTTTAAGAAAAAGCATTGGTCACTACCGTTTGGTATTTCTAGATTTGTTTTATTTTGGAATATAATTTATATGACTCTTTTGCTTTCTAATTGTTTGACAAGCATTATTTAATTATCTACTTAGTACCATCTATAGACCAGTGGCGACGCGTGACTTTTTCTAAAGTGTTACCAAAACCAGATGCAAAAAATCTTATTTAAAAAAATGAAGATATGGCTAAATGTATATACATATAGCTTCAATAATATCATTTTGTATATCACTTGAAACTCTCGAAAAAACAGTTGATGTTTCTAGATGTTGGCAAAATTTTTGATCTTTTTTGGCAATGAATGTTAACAATTCCCTGTAATTGCCTCGAATGTCAGAGCCGTCGCCCTCAAAATGACCACGAAACGCTAATTCTGGTTCGGCCAAAAACATACGGTACATATATATTATAAGTGAGCTAAGGATATACGAGTACCTATCTATTTTTTTAACAAACTCATTATATGTTTAGCAATATTTGCTTTAAATGCTTGGTTAAGAGAACTTTTGATTCTTGTTTTGCCAAACTGAATCAAATTGGGTATACATCTTAAGCGTCGTTTAAACACAACGACAAGTCACAGCAACTAGTTGTGATGACAAGTTGAAACGCTGTTTAGACGCTGCGATTCAATGCGATACCACCTTCAACCCAACTCCAACTTTGATAAGTTGTGCGATGCACCGTTTACACACAATGATAAGTTGCAACAACTCGATTGACCTTGATAAGTTGTTTGATTTATCGCTGTGTTTAAACGATCCTTTACATGTAGGTAACGGAGAAATTTCATGTCTCTTTTTTAAAACTCTAAAACTATTTAAATCGTGAACCTGGTCCACCCATTTTTCTGTAAAAACCAGAAGACATGGCCAACAATACAGTCTATTTTTCTTGCAACCACATAACCAAGGATTTTCACTGTACCAACTAAATTTAAAATATCGAGCTATTTTTTTAAATTCCTTTTTTAAATTGTTTAAAATAGGTCTTTCATTTTCAATAATCTCATTTTATTTTTCAATCAGAATTACTTTTCAAGTAGTTGATCGATTACGCAGCGACACTCATCCATGGTGAACTGCACGCACACTTTTTATTATAGGTACTGTTAGCAAATTTAAATCTGGTAACAGCCCTACTGATATACATAGCGCGCTTACGCCCATCGCTCCTTCAAAATTTTCAGTACTAGCCGGTCCCGAGCCGCCCGATCGACAGCGAGATAACCATTCATTGTCACCACAAATGAGACTGGTAACAGAATATAATAAAGTGCAACTGAGTCACATAAACTCGCCAATATTTTCGTGTGTCTGGCTATTTACTGAATTAGGTACTATTAACACATAATATAATAATATATTTCTGTTGGTAAAAATAAAATAAAATAATAAATGGAATTATTCATCGTCATAAAATACATATTTATTTGCAAGATTTTTAACTGTTACCAATGGTAACAGTGGTTACATGGACGCTTCACCAGTGCTATAGACCAAAATTACTACATACTTGAAACTCTAGTCTTATATATCTATCTCTTCTTTGAGAAAAAGAACAAGAGCGACAATTTTTCATTCCAATCCTTTGTTCCAGAACGTGAGTTTTTTAGATCTTTTTGTGGTACGTGCACATTTATAATTTTTGCAGGTGACCGGTATTGCGAGGTCCCAGTAAAAACATAAACCATTATTATATATAACGGCGTGACAGATAATTTTTAATCCTCTGATGTATTTCCAGCATTTCAGTATAGCTGCTGGACGTTGTGCATCGTTTCAGGGACGGAATCTAGAATTTTGAAAGAGAGAGGACATTTTGAAAACTTAATTTATAAGTGGTATTTTAAACAAGAATGTGTGTGTATTTTGTACGCACGTAAGAAGTTATACTTCTACTACATATTATGTGATTTTTAAGACAATACCAAAAATTTTAAAAAATAAAAGAATAAAACGCACACAAACACATTGAAAAATGCCACAAAGAAAAAATGATTTCTGAACGATAATAATTGTTGGCAAAAATTTTAAATACGCATTTTCTGAAAAAAAAATTATATAACAAATATACTTACAATCATAACATGCATAAAAAAATAAAAAAATAAAACCTGCATCGGGAATTGAACCCGTGAATTTCGTGGCACTTTGATTCGTAATCGAAGCGTAGACTCACTCATCCAATTACACATTACTTGTCATGTGGAAAAATACGGTAACTGAACGTTTTACTGTTTGACATTTGTTTTGAAAATTAAATTATGTAGTTTAAATTTTGTGGAAGAAAATATAAAAATATAACAAAACAGTAAGAAAACAATATATTAGATGAAGATTGGTAGAACTTTTGTTGGTAATCAAATTAAGTATGTAAATCAAAGCATTACATACCTACTAGATAAATAAATCTACGCCAAAAAATCATAATTTAAAAATAAAAATCGAACCTAATTTGGGATTTCTCTCTAAAATCCGCATTCTTGAGAAAATAAATGTATGTATTTCAACCTAATCCAAATGTATAATTACAATATGATTATGATAAAAACTACTTACCAAATTAGAATGAGTTTTCCTTGTCCAAAATAGTCCAAAAGTCCAAAAATATAGGTATATGAAAACTATTTAAAAAGGCAGTATAACTATTAACTAACTTTTGTTTGTTGTTTCTTTTCACACAAATTTTAAAACGCAACAACCATAAATAATCTAACTACAGCTGTGCCACAGCCGCCATATTGAATAATTTTTGACATGTCATTTGAACATCCAATCAGAACAAAGTTATAATGCGCATGCGCCCGGTCGCTAGGTTTTACCATATAAAAAATTCACCCTCTATCGCCGGTAAAGAAGTATAACTTCAAAAATCTTCTGTATCATCATCAACATGTAGGCAGGCGCACACTGCTGGACATAGGTCTCCCCCAGCTCTTTCTATCTGCTTATATCTTGTGCGGCTTGCATCCTGTAGGTACTAATAACACGCTTCAGGCGTCGATCCATCTGTAGTCCAGAGTAATAAGGATTTTCTCGGGACACTCAAAGATCCAGGTAGCTGACTACTTTTTTAGTTATTGTAGACCTATAGGAAGAAAACCTACCTGTTTCCTGCATAGAGTTCGCGTCCGTTTTTTAATTATTAACAATTTAGTGCAAAAATCGCGATTTTTTTCGATTTTTTGCACTCCATTCAAAAGCTAAATAGTTGACATAAAATTACAAAATTCAGTTTATTAGAACGTTGAAAAACCTTCAAAATGCCGATTTTTATTTTTGAAAGTTAAAAAGTTAATTTGTTGCTACGCAAACTGCAAAATAAGTGAAAATCGCTATTTGTTAATAACTTTTACTGAAACTACCTTAGAACTTTAGTGTTTCACCCTAAATTGGGTATTGGCATACTTAACAAACCTTCAAAATTTGAGACCGATCCATTAATTAGTTTAAGAGTTATTCTATTTGTTTATCCCAGAGACCTTTATTTTGCAATAAGATAAGACAGAAAATAATGAAGATATGGCAATTCTGCGTATGCCAAATGAAAGTAGAAGAGTGATAGTATCAAACTGTATTAAAAAAAGAAAAAAATTAATATAGTCAAAAATACTAATGCCAAATTTTTGAAATTTTGTAGTTTATAAACATTTAGAATAACTTTAAAAATGTTGTCCGTAGAAATACTATTTTTATATATTCGAAAAGATAGTATTTTAACACGAATTTTCAAATAAAAAAATTGCCTGGCTTCATTTGGGACAAAGTTAGCCATATGTTTGTTTGATTCATAGCTAATTTGTTTATAATAATTACGGCATCTCATTAATGCCATTTTAAAGAATGGGATTTGTCTTTTTTCCTAAAAAATTTGCACAAACATAGTTTATTTACAGCACTCTCCACGATTTTTCAAAAATGTAGTTCAAACGACTACTAGGTGGAACTTACAAATCCACCGAGTTAAAATACCGAAAAAGTAATTTCAAACAAAAAATATAATTTTCTTTATCTCTGGATCAACACAATGGATTTTGATCTTTCTTTTTTTAATTTGTATGTAATTTCTACGTACATTAGAAATATGCAATTTGTTTATAAATTTATTAATTAATAAACAGTCCAATGTGTTTAAACAATTTTTGAAAAAATATTTTTTTACAAAAATCTATTTTTTAATCATAGTATCATTAATGATCATAGAAAAAGTTAAAGTACACTTTAATAAATAAATGATTTTTATTAGATCATTATTTATTGAAGATAATTTATTTATTAAAGTATACCTTAACTCAGTCATGTCAAAGATACGGCCCGCGGGCCGCATCCGGCCCCCGGACCATACCAATACGGCCCGCGATCGCAATGTGTCACAGAAAGAAGAATCATGTTTTTTAGAGCTTTTAGACTTCACTCGATTGCTTGAATAAAATAAATTTTTTCTTAATGTATTTTTATTATCCTTAGAAACTACCAAGATTAAAAATTTTAACATAATTTGGCAAAATCCGATCATTTTAGCAGTGGCTTAATATAATTTCATATATAGTGACATCGGCAACACTGCGAACTTAACTTAACGAACACATCACAGTCATCACAACACCACTGATATGTACTACGCTTAAAATGGCGACTCTGTACTTTTCAACTTCAAAGGCGGCATCAGGGAGTGTCCTTGCTGTTCGTTTATTATGCTGTGGCCTAGACTAGAACCTTCCTTATCGATATAAAAGAAGTGCGTCGACGTGTCACGTGACACCATTCTCGTCCCGGACGTCGAAGAGTAAGGTCACTGCTAGCACACCCCACTCTTACCGACGAACAGCGAGAAGCCTGAGAGCACCAAGTGCTGAAGAAGCGGCGCACGGTTAGCCCTAAGCTATTAGTTTGGAACCAGCGTGAAAAACCAACGACGCTTGGCCGTGTAAACCAAAAAGGTAGACGGATTACTGGGTTTCAGAGGAATACTCTGGCCCTGGGCTCGAGCGAGTTCGCTCGCCCCGAACTCTACCTAGTGTTCACATACGGTTACAAGAACAAGTGCGAGTAAGGGGGCCAAACTAACTGCGAAAAAGGCTTTCAACGAGGGACCCACCAGCAGCAGGGTAAACTGCACCCATCAGGTAATTATAGTCACTGTCTTACGCCGGAAAAGCACGGAGGGGTGGACAAGCCACCTTTATCCCTGGGGTTTACCCCCCAGAACACCTTGAGGCTGAGGTGCCCTCCGATCGCTCGACTTGCATCCTCACCCATTTGTAATGCCTTCTTCTGTAAGGTCAGTCAGCTCCACCCGGTCGCTTCGTCCTCGGACGACGACCTCGACAAGCGTTGCCACCACCACCACCACCACTACAGCCACCACTACTGCCAACCAGTTCTCTTCCTTACATCAGGAAGGCACTGTACCCCCAGCCAGAGGTTACAACCGGCTCACGGCGGAGCTAGACCTCGAGACGCTTAGCGCGGAGATGGAAATCGTCCGCAACAAGTATCGCGAGGCCTACCTTCGCATCGAGCAGGACGACGCCTCCAACCCCCTTCTGCAGCGATATGCTAATGATTTTCCGCCTCTAAGAACACCAGCACAGGCTGGTCCTCAGCAACAGAGCGCTCGGAATATTCACGGTGCCATACCCAAAATCCCAACTCAACCGTCAAAGCAAGCACCCAAACAACCGAAACAACAATCTTCTCAACAGCAACCCTCTTCTCAACCACAAGCAACCATCAGCACTGAAAACAATCCTGAACCGAACGATTTCGTCTTCCAAAGAAGACAAATAAGACAAATGTCTTACGCCAATGCCGCAGCCAATCCACGTCCCAAAACCCAAGCCAGAAATCAAAACGTCATCAACGCCATAAACGATCCCACACTGTCCGAATATCTAATCAAAGATCTCCCAAAAGATCTTTGTAACAAACGTACCTTCTTTCGGCAAATAAATGCCACCACTCTTTTGTCCAACAAAATTCACTCTTGTAAAGTTCTCTCACATGGAATCGCACATCTTCGACTTTTTAATCCTATAAATGCAGGGGATATCGAGAAAGCTATCCACACAGCAACTGGCCAAACCATGGTTACGGTCCATAGCCGTAGCAGAAATGCAAACACTTCCGCTAAAGAGCCTACCTATCTCCTCTGCATTACCGGAATCGACGTAGATTACTCCGAGCAGGAGGTCACCGACTTGCTCACAGAACAGCAATTCCCGGTCGAAAGACTGTGGAGAGTCAAAGCCTATAAAACAGGCAAAGACTCTAAAGTGATCAAGGTGGTGACCAAATCCTTGGAGAGATTTACGTCAGCACTGAGCCGAGGCATAACTCTAGATGGCGAAATCTATAATGCCGAACTCCCTCATGGCTCCGACCCTACAATCCCTACCCCAAAATATTGCAGCAAATGTTGCATCAACGGACATTCCATCGACGAATGCCCTCAAAAAGCATTCGTCTGCCCCCACTGCGGCGGTAACCACAAGTCCAGCGCCTGCACCAAACAGCAGGAACCCAAATGCCCGAATTGCGGCGGTGACCACCCCGCATATTCAAACAAGTGTCCAAAAAGACACACCATCCCCTCCGCCCAACACGAAATACAGCCACTCACGATCGAAAGATCATTCCCCCCTTTCGAACTCCCTACTGAAACAAAGAACATCTTGTCTATTCAGACTGCTCTGTTGCTTAACTTGTTGCCTGAACTTCGCGAGCATATCGCTGCAATCACGGCTAATCTGATTAGCCAAGTCTACGACCACTCCACAGTGGTCCACGGGTACGGGAGCAATGTCACGGTGACATTCCGCCCCAACCACTAAACACCCCCCTTTTATGGATTTCACCCTAGGCACAGTCAACTGTCAGGGTCTCTCCAAAAAGAGACCCCTCATCAAGAATATCCTGTCGAAGCATAACATCCAGATCCTCGCACTCACAGATACTCTGTCGAAAAACGATCCACACTTCGCAGGATATTCGATCATCCATCGAAGCCGCTGTCAGGTTTCACGTGGGAATGGTATTCTCGTGAAACACGGAATACCGCACAACATACACACATTCCCACAAAATTTTCGTCCACCTGATGTGGACTTCCTGGCAATTGACGTGCACATCCCCAACAACGAAACCCTCACGATAGTCTCTTACTACAAACACCCGGATCAACCACTCAACAGGCATTTGCTAGAGTACTTTTCGAGGCTCGGCAAGGCTGTGTTGATGGGCGATCTAAATTGTAGACACACACAGTTTGGTGATCATCGTCAAAACCCAGAAGGCATCCGCCTCACGGATTATCTACTAGACCTTCCTATTTCAAGAATCACCAACACTGAATTCACGTTTTTGAACGCCAATGGGGCTTCTATTGTCGACCACATCCTAGTTACTAGTAACATTCTGGATCGGTTCGGGGATAGATGCCACATAGGTGATTCGATAACGTCAGACCACGTACCTCTTCTTGTCGACACCGACATACTCATTCCAAAACAACCAAACCCTCCAAGATCTATAAGAGACTATCGTCACGCTAACTGGACTGAATTCCAAAACTTCATCACACAAAATCTCCCTATGTTAGGCGAACTCGATACTAACGATAGTATCGACACCAGTGCAACCAATATCGAGAACCTCATCACTGAGGCGATCACGCACGCAATTCCACTCAAACAAATAACTTATACATCACCGGCACTTCCACAATACATCATTGCCAAAATTCAACAAAAACGACGTCTTCTACGTCAATACAAGGCCAACAGAAACCCACTTATCAAAACAGAGTACAACCGGATCTGTGCCAGGATAAAGAGGGAGATATCTGTCCTAACGGCTCGCCGGTGGGAAGATGCTACCTCAAAACTGGACTACAGAGACGGAGGTAAATTCTGGCAAAAATTTAAAGTCCTAACAAAACAAAAATTATCTCAACCATCTCATCTGTTGGTCAACAATCACATAGTCAATTCCCCAGAAGGGAAAGCCGAAGCATTCAGAAATTCGCTTCAAAACAATTTTCAAACGCCAGATAACCCGAACTTTGATCGCATATTTAAATTCAACACAGAATACATTGTAAATGTTACTCTCAACCACTACATTCCAGTCTATGATCCTATCATGGACCCCCTCACAGACAGGGAAACGGAGAGCTTTTGCCAAATCGGCAAAAACAGCGCTCCCGGACCTGATGGCATCAACCGAAGGTGCCTCAAAAAACTTCCAGAGAGTATCATCCCTCTTCTAACTAAAATATTCAATGCATGTCTCAAAAACAGCCACTTTCCTACTCCTTGGAAAGTGGCCAACACCATCATGCTTTTGAAAAAAGGCAAACCCCCAACCGACGTGGAATCCTATAGACCAATTTCATTAATCAATACTCTGGGTAAAGTTCTTGAGCTAATCCTAAAAGAGAGGCTCAATAACTTTCTCGAAAACCACAATATCATACCAAAATTCCAATATGGATTCCAGTCAGGTAAATCTACTAAACATGCATTAATAGACTTCACTACCAAAGTTACTCAAACCATCAACGATGGTTCATTCGCCATAGCCACATTTCTGGATGTGCAGAAGGCTTTAGACCAGGTCTGGCACGACGGGCTTGTTCGGAAACTTCTGGACATCGGGCTTCCATTGCAATTTACCAAAATTGTACACTCCTACCTCCACAATCGTACTGTCAGAGTGAAAATATGCGATCAAAAGTCCACCCCCTTCACTCCACAAGCTGGAGTTCCCCAGGGTTCAGTCCTAGCGCCGCTGTTGTACATTATCTACAACAGCGACATCACTAACCAAAATATCCCAGGTACTCGGCTGTTTCTCTATGCAGATGACACGACTCTGCTCTCAACTACCTCTCGATACAACCCAAGACTCCTCTTCAGAAGAGCCCAGGCTCTGTTGGACGGCGTCGGCGAATGGTGTTGTAAGTGGAGAGTCACGCTCAACGCGAACAAAACAACAACAATTGTGTTTCGCGCCCCTTCTGTGTCAAATAGAATCATTCGCAATGAAGACGACCAATATCCTCTGAGTTTGTTGGGAGAAAGGCTTGTTGTTAGCCCGACTGTGAACTATTTGGGAGTTCTGTTTACCAGGACTCTCAACTGGGACGCAGATCTAAAGGCAACTTTAGATAGGGTAAGGAACAGGGCCAGACTTCTCAACGCTCTCTCTGGAAAAATTGGCAAGACACACAAGAACACTCTCATTCACACTTACAAGACCTTTATTCGACCCGTCATGGAGTACAAGTCATGTATCTACTCTCTTTGCTCTAGACAAAAACAAGAGAGGTTGTTGAGGACAGAGCGCAGAGTCTTGCGTAGATGTAACTATGAGCACTGGCGATATCCCTCAAACGAAATCCATAACATTTCGAACACCCCCAAAATCACCGAGAGAATAAACTCTCTGAACAGGAACTTCACAATCAAAGTAATCAACGGCCCCCCTTCCGACACCCAAGAATCTCTCAAATGTTCCTGTTCATCTTCCGGCCACGTACTCCACCGAAAGCCCAAACGCAAAAAGATTCATGTACCGTCCGCTCTAATGCAAACATGCATTGACGAACTCCCGGTGGAGTACGAAAACATCCTTGAGGCTACCCCGTTAGCCTTCCGTACCCACCTCTAACATCTCCTCTTCCCTACCCCGAACAGGGAGAAGTTGGTTTTTTGCGGTTTCCCAACTTCATTGCACAATTATACCTGTTCGTCCCAAGAAAATAGCCGCAACTATTTTCTCCACTCGAACGCTCACTGTCCACGCTGCGCTCAAAGCCACCTCCTGACCGCCGACGAGGGACGCAGGTTCGCCTGTCGTAGTACAATGGTTTCTAGGGAGATTGGTCGAGAGCAAAGCACGGACAGTACACGTAAATGTCTATGGAACCAACAACAATCCATCAAACTTTCTTCTCTGTTGACTTCTTAGCCTTCTGGACACCACCGTCCGGCATAACCAAGGATCCAAGAACACCAGGACACGGCGCTTGCCCCAGTGTGTTTTTCGGACTGTTTGCTTTTGCTGCCAACACTAAACATTCACCACAAACCCTGAAGAGGACAAAATCCTAAACGGGGAAGCACATTGTACGCATTTCTTCTTAACATTATCAAGACAAGCAAATCAAACAATGTAGTAGTAGTGTCACGTGAGTCAGTTGCGAAGTAGTGGTTGAGAAGGTATTGTACATTTGTTTGTGTCGTGCGTGTGCGATATCCATAATTGTGTCGAGTTCCATATTTGTTACGATTTCGGCATAATGTCACAAAAACGTAAAGCTGATAGTGAACGTAGAGTTTTTCAGTCTAAATGGGAAAATGCATATTTTTTCATAGAATGGAAAGGTAAACCACTGTGTTTGATTTGCAATCAAACAGTTGCTGTTTGTAAGGAGTTTAACTTGAAGAGACACTATGATACGAATCATAAATCAAAATTCGATTGTTACACTGAAAAAATAAGAATGGACAGATTGTCATCTTTAAAATCTAAACTTCAAGGTCAACAATCGATGTTTACTAAAGCTAATACTGAGAGCGAAGATGCCCTGAAATCAAGTTTTATTATTGCATTAGAAATCGCGAAGAGATCAAAACCTTTCACTGATGGTGATTTTATTAAAGACTGTATGTTGAAAGTTGCCGATGTTTCATTTCCATTTCAAAAGTCAATAATTCAAAATATTTCGCTGTCAAGAAACACTGTTGCTTCAAGAATAAATTATTTATCTCAAAATTTGGTTCTTCAACTGAAGGAGAAAATTAAGGAATTTACAAACTTTTCACTGGCTGTTGATGAGAGCACTGATACTGTTGATACAGCTCAACTTGCTGTTTTTATACGAGGTATTAACAGTAACTTTGAAATAACTGAAGAACTATTAAAGTGCGTTCCATTGACAGGTACTACAACAGCAAATGATATTTATTCTGCATTGGAGCATTTGATGGCAGAATATGGACTCGATTGGAATATACTTAGCAGCACAACTACGGATGGCGCTCCTGCCATGGTTGGCCAACATTCGGGCGTTGTAACTAAATTAAAACAGAAAACATGAGGAAATTTTGTGGGATTTCACTGTATAATTCACCAGGAATCATTGGCATCCAAACATTTAAAAATGGACCATGTCATGCAACCTATAATTAAAATAGTAAATATTATAAGGAGCAGAGGACTAAATCACCGACAGTTCAGGCAGTTTGTACAAGATTTGGACGAAAAGTTTTCTGATGTCCCTTATTTCACCGAAGTTCGTTGGCTCAGTCGAGAAGTAGTTTTAGAAAGATTTTTTGCATTACGTGACCCTATTCAAGCTTTCATGTTAGAAAAAGGCAACCCAATTGATTATGACAATGACTGGTGGGTTGATTGTGCCTTTTTGGTAGATATGAATAAACACTTGACTGATCTGAATGTAAAGTTACAGGGTAAAAATCTGATTGTCACTCAAATGTACTCATGTATTCAAGCCTTTGAAACAAAGTTGAGGCTGTGGGAAAATCAGGTAAAAAATCAAACTTTGGATCATTTCCCTCATTTAAAATCATTTGGCACAGTGGATCAAAAAAAATTGGATCAATATTCTCAACTTCTGCAAAATCTTATCACGGAATTCAACAATCGTTTTGAAGACTTCTACAAAATGAATGAAATGGAATTCCCAATTTTCAACAATCCATTCAATTTTGAAGCTTCACAGGCACCAGTTCATTTGCAAATGGAGTTGATAGATCTTCAATCGGACAGTATTTTGAAAGAAAAATTTAAAGAGGTTAACGCACTTACATTTTATACACAATATTTCAAGAGTTTGGATAACTACCCGGAATTAAAAAAGCATGCAGCACGCATTCTGTGCATGTTTGGTAGCACCTATTTATGTGAGCAGATGTTTTCCGTCATGAAAATAAATAAGAACAAACATCGCACAAGACTTACAAATGAACATCTCCAATCAATTCTTAAAATAAATACAACGAATATGATACCTGACATCAATGAGCTTGTCAAAAACAAGAGAAGTCAGGTATCTGGATCCTCGAGCTCAAAATAATTACCCTCTTTTATAACTTTGATATGATTTTTAACAACCGTATATTATAAGTATACTATTAAATAAAATGTTATAATAATTCAGTACATTTTTTTTTATTTGAATCTGGCCCGCCGACACATTCTGAATTTAATATATGGCCCTCTGCAAAATTGAGTTTGACACCCCTGCCTTAACTTTTTCTATAATTAATAACGGTAGTATGATTAAAATCATGGATTTTTGGGAAAAAATTATTTTTTCAAAAATTGTTTAAACAAATTAAATTGTTTATTAATTAATAAATGTAATTTCTAAATGTAATTTATAAATAATAAATGCAATTTTTGACAAATTGCATATTTGTAATGTACAGAAAAATTACATATAAATTTAAAAAAGAACGATCAAAATATATTCAGTAGATCCCGAGATATAGAAAATGATAGTAGTTTTAAGTTGCCTTTTTTATTTTTGAACTCGTGCATTTGTCGGCTCCAAGCTCCCCCTTCACGTCAGCTACGGATAATATTTTTAAAGTTATTCTAAATGTTTATAACCTACAAAATTTCACAAATTTTTCATTAGGATTTTTGACTATATTATATTAGATAATTTTTTTATCTTTTTTTGCTACATTTTGATAGCATTAGTTTTCTACTTTTATTTGGCATACGCATCATTGCCCTATCTTCATTATTTTTTGTCTTAGGTTATTGTAAAATAAAGGTTTCTAGGATAAACAATCAGAATAACTCTTAAACTAATTAATGGATCGGTCTCAAATTTTGAGGGTTTGTTTACTCCAATACCCAACTTTGGGTGAAACACTTCTAGGTTCTAAGGTAGTTTTAGTAAAAGTTATTAACAAATAACGATTTTCACTTATTTTGCAGTTTGCGTAGCAACAAATTAACTTTTTAACTTTCAAAAATCGGCATTTTGAAAGTTTTTTAATGTTCTAAAAAATTAAATTTTGTAATTTTATGTCAACTATTTAGCTTTTGAATGGGATGCAAAAAATGGTAGGAAATCTGACTAATAAGGTATCTTACCTGGTTTTGTCTCAACTTAGGTATATTCTTTACTAATTTCGAATTAAAGTCTCCTAACATGAAAGTTACAACAATAGTGTACAACTGTACGTAATTTAGATGTATTGTCCATCTATTTCATGTTTTCTCAATTATAATAGAGTTTACCTGTAGTAAGTATACAGTATTTGATTAATTTTCACCATATTCTCCGGCTAACCCGGTTTTTGGATAACCCGGATCGGCCGCGGTCCCGATTAATCCGACTTATTGAGGTTCCACTGTATACCTACATTATATAAAAATAGTATATTTAGAGCATATTTTTCTAAATGTTAAGGGTCGCAAAAAATTAAAAGTTTTTTTGGTAATTTCGACGTCACAAATAATTTAGAACTTGAATTTCGTTGATCCGGACCTGTAAGTTGGCGTAGAATTCAAGCACATAAATTCCGATTAGAACTAATGTTCGGATTTGTTCCAATTTATCCTAATTTATACAAAATTTGTAGCCGCACTCCGCATCACGTTGTGACCTAATTGAAACTAATTGATTCTGATAGAAAGAACCATATTATACTACGAGCAATACAATTATTCTATAATACACAAAGGGGCTAAGCGAGCTTTAAACGTTCAGAGCAAACACAATTTTGAAAAATAGACACTCTATTCCAGCGGTTCTCAATCTTTTTGTGTCATGTACCACCAAATACTTTTTATTATTTTTGGTACCACCTAACTGAAATACATATCTAACTAGGTGATCTAATTAACTATAATAGTGGTGCTGATTTTGGCTGTTTTTGCGTTTTGTGGACCACCTCAAAAAACGAAATGTATGGTTCAACAGTTCAACAGTAAATGGTTGAGTTCAATTAGTGCGATCGTAAATATTATTAAATTTATCTGACTTGGCCCATTGTTAAGACCCACCCGGAGCGATAAGTCACCGAGGTAGACAGAGTTGGTCTTTTGCAATTAACACTAATTAGACGGTACTCCCATAATAAAGCCTGAAATAAATTTTACCTGAAACCGGGCCTTTTATACTATTATCAGTTAATCCAGGATGTTTATAGTGGTAACTAATTGAACTCAACCATTTACTGTTAAACATACCATACCACCAGTGGTACATGTACCACAGATTGAGAACCGCTGCTCTATTCAATTAGCATATTATGTGACGAAGACAAGTGACATTTGGAATACTATACTCATTACCTTTGTATTATGGTTAATAAGTATATCAGGCTTATAATAGAATATACATTAATGATTGTTTGAATTCGTCTCAATACTCAACCCTGTGATATCTATTGGTCAACATCAAAACCAAAAATAATTAGGAAATGAGTGAAAGATAATTTTGACCACGTCCAAGTAATCTGTTAACCGAGATACACTAGTACCAAGCGACGCCGCTAAGAGAACACTCCAATCAATCAATCAATCAATCAATCAATCAATCAATCAATATTCTTTATTTCATCTGACTTTTACAAGTATTGAAATGCGTTAAATACAATCTATGAGTAAAAACTATAAGGATCATAAAAAACAGTTAACATAAAAACATATAAAATATACACAAAAACATACAAATTGTTAAAAAGATGCCTGCAAGTATTCCTCTAACGAATATAAAGTGTTTACCAGAAGTAAGTCCTTAACTGTTCTCTTAAATACATAAATATTTGACTCTTTAACATAATTAGGTAAGGACCCTTGCCCACAACGGTCAAGTGTCACCAAATCATTTCTGTAACGAAAATTGTAGCCACTCATTAAGGAAACATCATTTCTGCAAATTAAATTGCCTCTATGTGACTTTACATAAACAACACAACTGAAAATATACAGCGAAATTACAGTTAAAATATTTAATTGTTTAAAAACTGGTCTACAGGAATCCAAGCGCTTTCTAAACGTCATGATACGAATAATTTTTTTTTGAAGAACAAGCCCCTCATTAATTCGCGAGCAATTTCCCCAACAAACTAAGCAATATTGCAAAATTGACTGTACATGAGCAAAATAGTAAAGTTTTAAGATATCTAGGGAGACAAAATTCCTAAGTTGCCATAGAACATAACAGTGCACAGACAATCTTCCCACTACATAATCAACGTCATTGACAAGACAAATTAGAATCCAGGTAAACACCAAACAACTTAGTGGAGTGGCTATTTACCACTGACCCATTGTCAAGTTTTACTTATAGACTCATCTGCATAGTAGAAGGTGAAAAGGTTACCATATTGGTCTTTGATCCATTTAAGATTAGGGCATTATTTAGACAGTAATGAGTCATACTTTTTACAAGGCAGTTTGCTTTTTGTACTACATGAAAAAAATTATTGGAATTTAGTGCAACTGTGGTATCGTCAGCAAATTGAGTGACATAACAGCCTGATTGCTGTTCCACGTTTTCTACTCGAACGCTTATTGCATCAGAAAAATTATCTAATGGATTGCGAACCAAACATGTTGAGCTATCGTTTATCAGTTGATTTAAATCATTGACGAAAATCAAAAATAAAAGAGGGCCAATGATACTTCCCTGTAGAACTCCGCAGAGGACACTTTCTTCTGAAGAAAATATTTTATTTTTATTCACATTGACCTTAACTTTTTGAAACCTTTTCGATAAAAAGGTGTGGATCCACTTTAACGCATCTAACACACTAGTAGTAGTAGTAACTAGTAATGCATCTTGCACACTTATATCTTCACGGAAACCAAATTGAGACTTTTCTATAATGTTGTGCTTGTTAATATACGAGAGGAGACGTGTATGAAATGCCTTCTCATATATTTTTGAAAACACAGATAAAAGTGATAGGCTTCGATAGTTATCAAATTTTGATTTGTCACCTTTTTTATGTATAGGCACAACTAAAGCAGTATTTAGAATTTGAGGAAAAATCCCTTCCTGAAATGAAAGGTTCACTAGAAATGTTAATTGTTTATATATGTTATGAGATACATGTGTTAACATAGAATACGGGATCTCATCCAGTCCAGTCCAGGATTTTTTTGAGATATCTTTAATTATACTTTTTAATATGCGTATATGCCAATAATGCGTCGCATATTACTTATATGAAACGTGGTCATTTTGTACTCTAAAACCGAGTAAGGTATGACAAAAAGAAAATAATCGTTTCGTTTTGATTCAATTCGAGTCTCTTGCCATCCTGACTTCAGATGTCAGAGGATGGCAAGAGACATGTCCTTCCATGCGTATCTCTCTAATACCCTTCTCCTCCATTGTCTTATATTCATGGGTTTTAGATCTTCTTCCACTTCATCTGACCAACTTATTCTGGACCTTCCTTTTTGTAGCATTCACATCAATACATAACAAAGTAAAGATCATACGACTGATCTTAAATATTCTTGGAGATCAAGGCACTTAAAGAAGAAGATCATAGCCATATTTCTACGATTAATAATAAAATTGTCAATTCCAGGACTATTTTAATTTTTCATCTCAAACAGAAACTTGTTTTATCCGTTTTTCCCTTTTTACACTTCTTTTTCCTTTTGATAATATCTTCATTTTGAAATTAATTAAAATTAAAAATACTATTTACTTTCCTCTCAGAAAATAAAATATGTTTAACCTATTTATTAAGTTCCTCACTTAAGCTTACACAGAGTTCTTTACGCTTTTTATATTCCTTCATATATATTCATTCTGCACAACATATTCAATTAAATTTAATACGGAGGAAAAATATGCATCCATTGAAAGTCCATTACTTTGGACTCTGTGGATGTTTTATATGATTTTAATTTAAAAATAAAACGCGAATAAAATTTGTATCTGAAAATAACGAAAATGAATACTAGAAATATATTATAAAATTTACTGTTCGATAAAGAACAGTTCTATAAAATTTGTTTGAATATACAGTGATTATTCAGCGAAAATATTTCGCAATGGTAACGGAAAATGTTTTGATTGTTTGTCGATTTAAATTTTATTAGACTTTGTTTGATACTAATGTAAGTTTTTACATTTGAACAATATTTAATTTTAAAAATTACAAGAAACCTACTCAGGCCCTAATAAACTCCATTTCTATCAACCTATCAAGCAGGCTGAATTTAGAAAATATTTTAGTACCATAAACCACTTGCAAGAACACTATTAGAAAAATGACTTGAAAAAGGACATTAACAATTGTCTACTATTGCTGGTGTATGCGATCAACCTATGTATGAACAGTACGGCAAGAGTTGAGGGCTTGCGGCTTAATGTTATCACTCCAAGAATCTAGCTTGAAAGACTGCTGGACTGTAGATCAAAACTTCTGAAGAAGTAATAATGAAAGAAGAAAAAATGAAGAATAAAGAAGAAAAAATAATGGCCAAAAATAGATCCGTCCATCTGGTTTTTGTAGGTCTTAAGAAGGCCTCTGACTCAATACCTAGAACCAAGCTATGGGAAACAATGAAAGAAATCAAAGTCCCACGTATATTAATAAGAGCATTAAACACTGTAATAGAATAATAAAGTAGCTATCAAAACAAACAATAGAATATACAGTCCACTTAAGACGAACAGGGGACTACTACAGGGCTGCTCTACGTCCCCTACCTGGGGGAAAAATATTCCTGGAAAAGCCTAAAACCATGTGTGTGTATGTGTGTCATCGAATTTCCTGACTGTGGACTTAATCCATTAACCGAACTTATTTTTGCTCTACAGATATTTATCTCACATATTACTATTAAAATAAGATTTTGTATTTTAAAGATATACCTAGATTCTATAACAATAAATGGATAATTTAATCTTTAGCTACAATCATGCAATATTACACATTTATATACTGTTATATTCCTATTTGACATAAGAAATAAAAGTCTATAGTTATATTTAAAATTCAAATAAAAATAAAGGTTTTCGTTTTTCTCGACCGCTGGCATGTAAATTTGGAATACCCTCTATAAAACAAATTATGTATAGGTAGTTTTTAAGAAAGTGTTTCGGAGAAGTGTTTACGAACCCCAGGAACAATACGACTCAAGTAAACAATTAGAGTGATGTTTAAAAGAAAGTGTTCGTGGAAAGGTGTGAATAACCACCGATAATTCATATTCTAGCAAATAAGATAATACGTTATTAAATTTGTAAAGAGGGTTAATGTGGAAAGTAAAATTGAAATGGGGAATATTATTTTTTCTTGAAATCCATTAAGATATTTAGAAAAAGGAAAGGTTGTGTTGGTAAATACCGATAATTGAAAGTTGCTTTGGATTGTTTGATTTTTGAATGCTGGAAGGGGTATTTGGAAGGAGGAGAATGAATGAGCAATGAGAGGACAGTATGTTTTGAGCGATCGAGAGGCGAAGTCCAGAGTTTTCGAGAAGAGTGTACAAAAAAGTGAAACGTCGGGTTGGTTAGTTTTGTCTTTAAAAAAATAAAAAGTAAGATATCGTGGAGCGAGTGATAGACCGAGTCGAGATAGTATATAACTCCTTGAGTCTAGAGTATCCCGGTTTTTGTTGAAGTGTTTGAAAAAGGTAGAACACGGCATCAGGAGAAGGCAGGAACGAGGGCTGTACGAGGCTTAGTTTTCAAAGGACCAGAGGCATTACTGGAAGACTTGGACGAGTCTTTATATCGCAACCCAAGCCAATAGGAAACGTGTTTTGTGTGAAGACATTGTCAATTCATCAGTAAAGGTCAGTCTATTTTGTTATGACATGAATGTATGGTTTGTGTATTAACCATTAAACGCCCAACCTTTTTTAGGTTCCATGTACGCCCAAGGGTGGGTAAAAAATGTCCACCTCGAAAATAGCTAATATATTTATTGAGAGTTGTTGAAAATGGATTAAACTTAAGAATCTTATGCTTAATAAACACAGCATCTTCTAAAATATTAATATAAACAATTTACAAACCTTACAACAAAATTACAATGTACATCAAAATTAACATACCAGTAATTCAGATTTGTCGATTTTCTCCATATTCTTTCTTTCAGCCTCCTCATTGGCGGATAATTATGTAGATTATGTAATTATACATACATCGATAATTGTATGAATTATCTTCCTACCAACCAGAAATTATATAGAAACCTTTAGTAACAAGTTTTGCCAAGGGTGTACTTTTTATGCCCATCCATATTAAACTCAAGATGCTGCTTTTATTTTCAAAAATATTGGTATAACCAAGTTAACATTCGATAATGGGCTGTCTTTTTAACAATAAATAATTTAAACACGTAATAAATATGTTACAAGGGAATACGCATTAGGTGGACATTTTTTACCCACCCTTGGGCGTTTGAGGGTTAAATAACACATTGAAAATTGAGCTACACAATCACTATTAAAAAATTTTGATCAAACCATAAATCAATTTATTACTAATAAATCATAATAGTTCATTATAAATAAAATAAATTTGGAGACAAAAAGAAATAAGATTCCCATTTTTGTAACTGTTGTATTAAATAAAGATATTATTATTTTATTATTATTATTAAAGAAGAAAAAGGAGCCGAGGTCTAGGACCTATATAGCTCCATTTGACTAAAACGAACTATGCAAAAAGAAACCTAAACTTAAGACTACATACGACTTATAAATTAGTTTAATTTAAGAAACGAAAAATTATTGGCCCCGTGGTACCGAACTAAAAGAGTCATATTTATTTTTGAAGCAATTTACAGATACAGCCCCGACGACGTCGTGTGGAAGTGAGTTCCAGGTATAAAATATTCTATTGGATATAGAGTTCTCACGACATTTACTGTGAAACTGTTGTCTGGCTAATTTGTATGGATGACCCCGCAATCTAAGGTCGTTACTCAAAGGGAAAAGATGTGATAGATCTATCCCAAACTTTCCCTGTAACGCTCTATAAGCAATTATTAAATCCCCACGAAGTCGTCGGTCCATAAATGTAGGATAATTTAAGTAGGTTAACCGTTCTTCGTAGGAAGGACGACGACGGCCATAAGGAATTCTTGTTGCCCATCTTTGCACAGATTCAAGTCGATCAGAATCCCTTTGCCAGTCGACATTCCACACGGGTCCGGCAAACTCTAAAATAGGTCTTACATATACACTAAAGAGAGCAACAAAATTTTTTGGCGATATCTTAGAGAAAGTCTTAGATAATAAGTAAACTGATGTTCTAGCTTTATTGCATACCGACTGGATATGTTCAGACCAAGATAATGTTTCCGTCACAAGTACACCCAAGTCTTTTTGCTGCGAAACAGTTTTTAGAGAAACAGTTGAAAGTACATACCGATTCCTTGGATTGTTTTTACCTAAATGTAGAACTGCACACTTGGATGTGTTCAATTGCAAGCACCAATCGTCTACCCACTTAGCAACCTCTTGAAGGTCGGTCTGTAATTGATTGTAACCAGAAAAGGGATTTGCATATAACTTTGTGTCATCAGCGAAAAGCGACATGTTACTTTTAAGGTGAATTGGCAGATCAGCAACGTACACTAGGAACAAAATCGGCCCCAACACTGAACCCTGCGGAACGCCACTGTATACACTAAACATTGAGGAATAACAGTCACCAACGCGTACACAAAATTTACGGTTTATTAAAAATCCTTTAATCCACTCAAGTAAGTTTCCTCTAATACCGTTATGTTCAAGCTTAAATAGTAGTCTCTTATGAGGAACTCGATCAAAAGCCTTAGCAAAGTCTAAATATATAATATCAACAGGTTGTCCAAACAAAGAGACCAGTCATTAACACATGTTAACATATTAGTAACTACCGATCTTCCAGGTACAAAACCGTGCTGGGAAATAGGAATTCTATTATTGTTTAAGAGAAAGTTCATAACCGATTCGCGAATAACTGATTCCATCAATTTAGCCGCAATGGATGTTAGACTAATTGGTCTATAATTGTCAGGATCTAACTTGTCACCTTTTTTATAAATTGGAGTAACACTAGAGATTTTCCAGCCATCAGGTAAAGTGTGTGACAAAAATGAGGTTTTCATTATAAAACTTAACGGATGGATAATCGAGTTTGCACACTTCTTAAATAAAATTGCGGCGAAACCGTCTAATCCGGGAGCGGAAAAGGATTTTAAACACAAAATTTTTTGTTTAAGAATCTCTGGATCAAAGTCTATGTCACTAATATCGTAGTTACTTCTTGTAGAAACAACACGTAAAGTATTCGGAAGAGCCTCCTCGATTGTAAACACTTCTTGAAATTTTTTGGCAAAAATAGTAGCAACTTCCATTTTCACTGAGGTTGGTTGGCCTGTTTCGGTTTTTAAAATAGGTAACGAAACTTTAGATAAAATAGAATTTCTGACATATTTATAAAGAGGTTTTTTGTTCTTATTTGAGGACAGTTGGTTTTCAAAATTTTGTTTAGATTTAAAAATAGTTGATGTTAAGTTATTAGAAAAAGTTCGATGATTGAGGTAGTCAGCATTCGTTTTACTTCGTAAATACTTTTTCCATAATGACTTTTTAAATTTTATAATTTCAAATATTTCTGCACTTATCCATGGCTTATTAGGATTACATCTACGTTGCACATAATGAGAGTTCGTGCGCATGGATTCATTCAGAAAATTTTCAAAAATTTCCCACTGTTTGTTAACATCCTTACCATTCAACATATCTGCCCAATCTGCAGTAGATACATCTAAGTTTACATGATGATAGTTTATTCTTTTATATGTCATTAGCATATTATTTTGTAATATTTCCGACTTGAGGATCTGTATGGAAGTTGAAATAACTGCGTGGTCCGACTTTCCAATTGGAGATGTAACCGAAATATTAGTTACAAGATTAACATCAGAGGTTAAAGTAAGATTTGGCTGAGAAGGTTGTTGATTCAGACGAAAACGAGTCGGTTCATTGATTATTTGTTCTAATCCAGAATTTTCTAAGAAATTAATAAAAAGCTGAGATTGAGTATCATGAGGGTGATTGATCAGCGGCCAAGAAATGTTGCTTAGATTGAAATCACCAAAAACAATTAAGGTTTTATGTTTGGCTATGAGCGTTTCCAATTGACTGTATAATTCTTGATCACTTTGAACGGAACTGTAACCAGGTCTATATATACAAGCTATAGCAAAATTTATTTTTAACTTTTTAGAAGAAAAATTAAGCGTCAACCCTTCATAATGGTGATCAGAGAAGTTTTCACAAACAATGTTAAATTGGCAGAAGTCAGATTCCTTTGCATATATGCAACATCCGCCTCCTATTCTCCCTATGCGGTCTGCTCTAAAAATTTTATACCCAGGTATATTTACCATAGAGTCCAAAATATTTTTGTGCAACCAAGATTCGGATACTAAGAACAGTGAAGGTTTTTCGCATTGCATAAAAGTAATGGTATCTAAAAATTTCGCTTGCAGAGAACAAAGATTAGTATACATAATACGCCATTGATGAAAGCTCGAACTCAGTTTTTTGGTGAAAGATCAATTATACAGGGAATACCTTTCTGATACTTGATTGTGACGTTTTTTTCTCCATTCTCGATGCGTTGATTTAATTTAAGACGCAGGTCTTTTAAGTATTGTTCTTGCATTGGAGTTTTATCGTCATCAATCTTTATGTTTTTGTATTGCGTGTTCAGTAGTTTCCTTTTGTTTTTTAAAATAATTTTAGCGACGTGTGCATTCGGAAAAATAACTTTTAATGGACGTGGAAATTTACGATTACTGTCTGGTTTACCTAATCTAAAGACAGATGTTGGTGCATTTGCGGAAAGATCTGTATTAATAGAATTCAAAATAGCGTTAACGGCATTAATATCGTTGTCAGAATCTGGAACATTTCTTATAATGATGTTACTAGACCGATGGATCCGATCCATTGTTTCAGAAATAACTGCCTCTGTATTTACCGACTCTGTCTCAAGAATATGTTGACCAGAGAGTCTTGATTCAAGCATGTCGATTTTATTTTGCAGAGACTGAATAACATCTCTCAAAGAACTAAGGTCGGCAAGGCGATCAACGCATGTATTGTAAAATATTTTAATATTCCTAGTTCGGCTACGCGTGATTTTGTCGTCGGATTTCAAACCGGCACACTTAAAGTGTATTCGGCCCTGGCAATGATAGAAAGATAAGATATAAGAAATATTAAGCAGTTATTGCCATTTAGATAAAATAAACGATTTTTATAATTTCTAATTGGAATCCGTATATGTGTATTATTTTACTCTCTTTTATCTATCCCGATTAGGAATCCACTGAGAAATACTTTGAAGCCACGAAAGTAAGTAATTGATATTATAATTTAGCCCTGAGATTGACACTATATTGGTATTTGATCTGTTTGATTAATGGGATAATTATTGATTAATTAATTAAGATAAATTACATCTGAGAACATCATTAGATTTCAAAAGTAAGATCACAACAATACATATATCTATATCATAAATATATTCTAGTATTATTCAATATTATTCTTTACTTTATTTTTTTTAATATATTTTTTTTTATTTTATATATATTTTTTTCTTTCTTTTTTTTTCTTTTTTTTTATTTATTATTATTTTTTTTTGTTTTTTTTTAATTGTATTATAAGGGATGTCAACAAGGAGTACTTCTGCTCAGGGGTCTTTCAGAGCAATGCACACACACAAGACTAGACCACGGAAAGGTAGGTAGACAAATGGGATAAACACAGGTATTATAGTTTACAATTTTAATTTTATACTAAGTAAAGCCTAAAACCATGGAAAATAAAGTGCGAAGGAATTTGTATACCAGTAAGAAGAAATAAGATAAATAACATATAGATTAAGAAAAGAATGGGAATGAACTTAGATATAATAGACTAGAGTAAAGCTCGATAGGAAGAAGGAAGAGAGGCAGATCCCAAAGATCTTTCAGAGATGAAGTGGACGAAGCACTGGAAACAAGAAATCTATAGGAAGGGGACTGGCAAAACAGAAAGAACTGAAAAGAACGGTTAAGTAAAGGAATACAGTGAAAACTGTGGAAATTCTTAGTATATTGTTATGCTCTGTATTTTCTCTCTGTTATGAGATTGATCAGCATATTCTTATTTTGATTAATTAATTAATTATTTTAATTATTACTTATGGAAAACAAAACCAAAATCAAATAAAACTTTCCAATAAAATTTATTATCAGGGCTATTTTAATTTTAATGCATTACCTTCGGTTTGAGGCTTCTAGTATCTCTATTTTCTTACTTCATCCAGGACAAAACAGTGAAAATAAATATACTTAATGTCATATAAATTCTATAAATATTATTTATTTATCCAATATACCGTAAATATAAGATTTAAATGTATGCTAAAACTCAGTGCCGGTTTATCAACTGGGCGCTTGGGGCGGGCGCCAAGGGGCCCGGAGCCCGAAGGGGCCCGTTCCTTTTAATTATAAAAAAATAAAGACGCTAAATAATCTACATATTCTCCGAAAAAAATCTCATACGCAGATACGCCAATACACTGCAAGAGCCTATGTTCTATTGTTACATCTCTTCACGCCTATACACAGTGGCGTAGCGGCGTAGCCTAGCCCCACAGGGTATCAGTGTTTGTGGCGGGGCCCTTTTACAAAAACTACAGAAAGTTGTCAGATTTAGCTATGTCTCGAATTGTATCCAAAATAATCGCATAAACGGGGTTTTTTTAGTTTCTAATAATTTCATTTTGAATTTTGGGGCTTAAATAATAATAGGTATATCTCACTTTTCGGCTTTAAAATAAGTTCTTTTAAAATAGGAACAAAATAAGTTATTTTAAAATAGTTAAACGAAAGACAGAAATAGATATACATACATCTAATTTCTAGATAAAGGATAGATTATTCTCTAAAATACCAATACCCAAACAATTAATAGGTATAGTCGGTTCGCTAAACTCAGACACAACTGGATATTGATTTTAGTAAGTAATTTTGCCAATTTGATAAAATTGGCAAAAAAAATAATTACTACATAGTTAATAATTACTAAATAGTTAATAATTTTGCCAATCTTGGCAAAATTGGCCAAAAACAAAAAAAAAATACCGACTAATTCACTAGCCAGTTGTGTCTGAGTTTAGCGAACCGACTACACACACTCTTTCAAACATTCAAAAGTAAAGAGATTACAAAAATTGCAATTTGGTATTATACAGTGGCCTCTATGTCTAGCACTCCACTTGCGATTTGTAGTCGCGGCGACAAGAAAATCGGTGTCGCAGAAAATATAGAGTCTAGAAAATTAGTCGCTGTTTTCAGAATCGCGAATTGAATGCTACAAGGGTGTGAATCAGTTTTTAGATGTTTTTTTAATCTAGAGATAAAGAAGAAGTCAAGACGAAAATTAATACTTTATGCGAGAAACATAAAAACGATATTGATGAAACCAAAGAGAACTTACATAATGAAATTACCCATTTTGTAACGTTATGCCAAAATTTGAATAAACATACAATTTATGAAAAATTTGATGTCATCCAGGATGTAAAGGCAACTTTTCCAAATATTTTAACTTTACTGCAAATTTCTTTGACGCGTCAGGTGAGTCGTCTTTTTCGGCTTTAAAAAGAATAAAAACATATTTAAGGTCAAATGTGGGTCAAAAAAACCTAGACGCATTATTACTATTGTATATAGAGAATCAAGAACTGGAGAAACTGAATTGTGATAATTATTATATGGCAGTTTGCGAATGCCAAGTCAAGAAAAAAAGTGATCTAATTTTTGTCTTTATGCATTTTTTAGAATATGTTTTTTTGTTTGTCATGTGTTGTTTTGTGGAACTTTCTGTTTTTTATTTATTTTTTTAAAAGTATTTTTTGGATTACTTATTTTTTACGTTTGCTATTCTTCTTGCTTGTTTAAAAAATATATTTTATGGATTTTACAATAAACGTTTATAGTTAATACATTGTGTTTTCTTGTTAAAAAACTGACAACAAATAGCATTGAGGGGAGCCCTAAATCTCCAGCGCCCGGGGCCCGAAGTTAGGTTAAACCGGCACTGCTAAAACTTAATTTTGTTGCAACTATTTCTTATCTAATAAATTAGTCTTTAATTCTGCTATCTCCTTTTTTACAAAATTTTTATTTAAATAATTCGTTAGACTGTTCTTACTATTGTATAAAAAAAACAAAATTTACTTTTCACTTTTTGAATAGATTACTTATTTCTTCTTTGAATTTATCAATGACTAAATTGTGCTGTAGAACTGTTCAATAAAAAATAAACAAATATGGTATGTGATATAAAACAACTCTCTCCGTTTCACAAATAATCTGACTAACCTTTTTTTCTCATATTTACTTCTTCTCATGGATTGTGTAGTCCTTGATTCTCCCCCACGTGCTTCTAGGATCCTTCTCGTCCAAACTGCTTCACAAACAACAACACTCGCACGAAATCTCTCCTCAGTTTTCTCTCTGCTCGATATCTTGTGCAAATTGATACCAACCGGCTACTCGTTCCAGACAAAAACAGGAATCTCTTCGGACACAAGGAATTTAACTTCTCAACTCGATCAACGATTTCGTTTCAACACGATTCTGCTTACACGGCCGCCAACTTCACCACTTTACACCGACTTCTTACTTTTCAAAAACTGGACTGCTCTCTCCAGATGTTCATTCTACAGTGACTTTTTTTTTCTCCGAGTCAGACTCAAACTATTCTCCTTCCATCCGTCTCTCTCGCCAATTTATTAATGACATCACTAGCTAAAAAATCGATGGAAAAGTTTTTCTTTTTGCTGATGATACCAGTATCACTTGGAGCAACTCAAATATCGTAACCCTCCATGCTACTATAACTTCTGATCTACTTACAATAAAATATTGGTCCGATTCAAATTTACTCTCTTTTAATGTAGATAAAACAGTAGCATTGTCCTATAAAGGAGCTCTTCAACCCTTACCTCTTCATAACAGCCAGATCAGTATCGTTGATTCTGTATTTTTTGGTATTTTTTTAGATAGCAATCTGAAATGGTCCCTTCATATTGATGTGTTAAGCAAGAAACTATCCTCAGCTTGCTTTGCAATAAGATCTGTTTCAAAGGAAATGAATTTAGCCTCTTCCAAAATAACATATTTTTCTTTGTTCGAGTCACATCTTCGATATGGTCTCCCTTTTTGGGGTTCTGGTACGGCTGCCCAATCTGATGTTATTTTTAAATTACAAAAAAGAGCAATAAGATATCTGTTTGGCCTCAGAAGAACAACACATTGCAGAAGCTACTTCAAAGATCACAGGATTCTAACCCTACCTTCTTTATATATTTTAGAAACTGTTTGCTTAATTCGTAAACATCTACATGTCTTTCCAGCAAGACCTAGACATGACTATTCCACCAGAAATTCTACCTTTGACATCTATTTACCGATCCCGTCCAGTGAGTTAGTAAAGAAATCTATATTATATTCTGCAAAAAAACTTTACAACCATCTCCCTCTACAATTTAAATCTGCAACATCTTTCCCCAAGTTCCGTAAAATGACTAAAGCCTATTTATCTGAAAGACCATATTATTCAACAGCAGAGTTTCTTAACCAATAACTAAGAAAGTACAGTATTCTTATTTATAAGTATAATCTTAATCTATATTTGAGTGTCGTATGCAGCAGCTTAACTTAACTTATTAAATTTCTTAAGGTAGATTATGCAATTTGCAAATTTTTTTTTTAATTTTGCAATAGATTGTTACTGTTTTTTTTTTTGTTTATTTTCATTATTTTTATTTATGTAGACGATTTATATCATTTTAGTAAATTGTATTTGTTATTTGTTATTGTTCTTATTTATGATTCTTGTAAGCTTTGTCTATAAAATTGTTAAATTTTTCATGACAATAAAGCCTATTTCTATTCTATTCTATTCTATTCAATCACAAAACATCCGCTCTACACACTATATCCCGCCTTTCATTTTTTAAGAACAACAAATTAATTTTGTATACAACTTTTCCATTTTGTCAAATTCCAGGAGACACCAAACTCACTTTTGTGTTTCTACATGCTATAAAAACCCGATATATTCTAAAAGTCAACAATAATGGTGTTTTACCGTCTTTCCTTCCAAGTAGCATTTATAAATGTCCTATTGTTTACTACAAAGCGAATACATGTACTTTCTAATCCGACCGTTTGTATAAGTCCGTTCATAGAAACACTAATAGTCCAGAAAGCCGCTGCGCATCCGCTAGGAAAAATATTCTAATTCGGAGTTTTTGCACAATCTTACTCAAAAAGGACTCCTTTTAATAAATTTGCATGTTGCCAGGACCAAAAGGTGGTCAAAAATTTTTTAAACGTTTTTTTTTGTTTTTTTCCTAAATTATTTTTTTTTGCATGGAAAAAAGTTTTTTTAGGTTTTTTGGATCATTCCAAACAGAAAAGGTCTTTAGTGACTTTTCTGTAAAAACGATAGTTTTTGACATATCAGCGATTAAAAATTGAAAAATTGCGAAATCGGCCATTTATAACCCTTAAAAACTATGTGAAAAACTGAAAATTTTAATGTTGCCAAAGTAGGTAGATATTCTTTAAACATCGATTGATGAAATCCCGAAGAGTTTTTTGCAATAGAGTATTCAAAACTCCTTTGTTTTTTAATTGCTAATCAAGCGTGCGCGACACTATTTTCCACCGACAGTATGGTGCAAATGAAAGGAATAAATTCGTTATTTCGTAAACCGGCAACTTTAAGGAAAAATCCCGAAACAGGTCGATTTTTATTTTTAAGTTATGATATTGTAGCATATATGGTATACTAGTGACGTCATCCGCCTGGTAGGGATGGGAAAAACCTACCGGTTTAAACCTAAAACCGGTTTTTTTACTTCGCAATAACCGGTTTTACCGGTTATTTTTTTGTCCCGGTTATAACCGGTTTTTTCTTTTTAAAGTAAAAACCGGTTATTAGGTTTTTACGGTGATTAGGATTAGGTTAGGTATTATTTTTTATCCCAATCATAATTATTATTCTCGAGTAATTATTCCCAACAAAACCATAATTCAAATTTTATTTTATTTTATAAATACAGAAGCAAACTGAAAGTGCAATCTCACATCAGCCAGAAGCAGTTATTTTTATTATAATATTTCCTTGAAAAGGTATCTCTAATCATAATATTTACATAAGAAGTGTCTGTTTGAATTACATAGATGCAAACATCATCTATTTTTCACACTAAACTCTTAACTCTTGACATTGAAAGTGGTTGAATGACTTTTTCTGATTACCAAAAATAATGCTCTGATTATGCATATCGTATTACTGATTACGAATACGAATCTCCAAGAATTTCGCTACGTTTTCAAAACGATACACACATACAGGAAGTATTAAATGTGTTAAAATGTACCTATTCTACAAATATATACAAACGTGTTAAAAGTAATACATGATATTTTTTTTTGATGGTAGTAAAAATAAAAGATAAATTGCATTATCCAATTTAGTTTTGAGTAAAATATTTATGTTGATATTATTTTTTTTTAAATCCCATTTCAAAGAGTCTGGGAAATTTTTTATAAGTTGAAATGGTTGGGGAATTTTTTAAGTTTGGGAGGAGAGGAAAATTGGTTGGTATTTTAGATAATAAATAAATATATTAATTAATAGAATAAAACGGTTTTATTAAAAATTGTGTTTTATTTATATTGTAACAAAAACGAGCGTTCGGGTATTTATTTACGACTTTATTATTTATTTATACAAGTTTACTTTACAAACTTTAGCTTAAGACTAAACTCTATTTACAAATATGCCCGTATTTATACCCAGTTGTTATTCTGGAACAATCGACGCCCATCTCTAGCTATCAGCTTGTTCCGCCTACGGGACGTACGTTCGAGAAGTCTCTCCTCCTCTCCGCCGAGGCCTAGATCACAGTTTTTTTGCTATTCGAATCAGTTAGTTCACTCTTGTTTTTATGCGGTTCCTGCGCTAGCAGAAACTCCTGGCTGCTGCGCAGTAGACTAGGAGGAAAATGTGCGCTGTTGCGAGATTTAAAATATTCCGATAAAGAATACATTCCAAAATTATAATAAAATAATTATTATTATCGATTTTTTTTCAGAAAGCTGAAAATTAAATTCATAAATGGTAAAATCCTTTATGTACACACTTTATAAAATTTGAAACATAATATTTTCTAATTATTGATTGAATATATTCAAACAATTAATCACAAGTAACTCTCTCAATTGATGACATTTGGCAACAGTGAGTAGACTTGTATATTATTCCACTTCCACATAACCTTATAAAAATTTCATTCAGTGGTTAAAAATGTTAAATGAGTTATTCATTATTGTTTTCTTATATTTTGCAATTGTTAAGTTGGTTTACTTCCAATTTAATAGGCATTATTTACCAAAGAATATGCATTACTTTGGTATTTCTCCAGTTTTCTACAAGAAGTTTGGTGATTTTGAATTGGGATTATGATGAATTCAACCCAAAGGAAATAATGTGTATATTTGATGTGGAAAAATTCCAGACACCATAAAAATTTGAGTTTCTTCCTGTTCCCATGGATGAAAATGGGTAAGAACGTAAATTCTATCATTGACATAATTTTTGACATGCTTTCGTTTTAGGTTTGCAGAATGAAAAGAAATTGTTCAATGTAATAAACTTTCGATGAACAGTCCTCAATATTGTTACATTGACTTTGAAATATGCACTTTACATTCTGAGGAGCAGGCCTTTGCAGAAATGCTGAAAAGCCGTTGAAAAACAAAGCAAAATAAAATAAACAAAATACATCTTGAGATTAAACATTCCAGTTGAAGGTGTGTTCTTTCGTAAACTGGAATGATAATTTTGTAATTCTGTGGGCACATCTATTGAGAAGTTACAACTAGTGGCAAAGTGCCTCAAGGGAATCTATGTATGACATTATAATTGGAGGTATGAGTATACGTTTCAAAATAATTGTTGGATTATTCTGAGAAAGTGTAAATTTTGGTCATGAATTTGGTACATAACTGTACTCTAAAAACCATTGACACCTGTTTTGAAAAACCATGTTTCTATAGTCCGTTCCACCTTGACTTTACAGTCTAGGGAACATAGGCAATGTGTTATGAGTGTTTTTATCGCAGTGATGCCGATTTTATCAAAAATAATTTTTAATCGAACATTTGAGAGATTAAATTAAAACTATTTTATAAAGGCAATCTACAATTTTAGGATTCATATTCGTAATAACTATAGTATATCAAATAAACTTAAACGCATACGAATCCTAAAATTGTAGATTGTCTTTATAAAACAGTTTTAATTTAATCTATCTAATGTTCGGTTACAAATTCTTTTTGATAAAATCGGCCTCATCCAGCTAAAAACTCTAATAAGGACTGCATTCCCTATGTTCCCTATACTGTAAAGTCAAGGTGGGACGGACATTAGAAACCATTGATAACAAATATAGATGGTTACCTCTATAATTGTTTATGTGCTGGTTTCATAAAGATGCTTCAAAAATCTATAAGGGTCTTACTAGGCAGCACAGCCATGCCTTTAATAGCTTTTCCAATTATATTTTCAATATATTTATTCTAGTTAAGATTGTGGGGTAAAAAGCCCACTAAATATTTGAGTTCATTTTTAGGTATCAGAATTGGCTCCACAGCCCATGGTGGGTCTTGGCCTGTTCCAGAATCAGCTTCCACTCCTTCCTATCCTTTGCATTGACTTTACAATTTCCAGCATGAGTTTTTAGGTATATATGGGATTATATTGTGATAACGACCAGATCTATGAAAGAATAGTATGTTGTTAAATTTGAAGGTTGTGGTGGCACTATTTATGAATATCTGATAATATTGGTTAATGTGAATGGGGTCCAAAATGGGGTTTAGGCTGTTATATAAAAAAAAACTAGGTTATCAGCATACGGAAGTAGGGTGACACTATCTGGTATTAAATTATGTGAATAAGACGAATTAAATGTAAAACTATTTATTCTGCTAATCAATATGATTTTAATATAAAATATATGTTATTCTTTCTAGGGACATCTCATCTGAAGGAATAACAATTATTTGCCAGTATGCCAAATGAATTTTCAACATCAATCATACTTTCGTGAATTTATTGATGAAAATAAAACTAGGTACATGATTTATTATTTACTTCCAAGGGATTCTAAGATACTATGTGTAAAAATTCCAATATGCAGTGATGAGCGTGCTAATAACCCGCAAAATATGGGATATAACGCTAAAGATGGGAAACATAGGATGCAGTCTGAAGTAAAAAGAGATGAAACTTCTGGAGGTGGAAATTATCGATATAAACATATAAATTAATATATATTACATAGTTTATTATTATATATATTACATAGTTTCCCACATTTAGACGTATCAGATGAGTATGACAACTGTCACTATGACAGGAGAATTTTATAAAATACTCCTGTCATGGACATCTAAAGGTGGGAAACTATGTAATGTTATTGTCGACTAAGAGTGTTAACCTGCAAACTCCATTTTTCACTGTGAGTGATATTGGGGTAGTTTCTAGGTCTGTGTACCTTCATACGCTGTCCCACAAGCCCGCTGGTTCCACTGTAGTTTAGAGATAGTTATTTCTAAACTACATTGGTGTCAGCGGGTTTGTGGGGTGGTGTGTGAAAGTACACAGACCCAGAAACCAGCCCAATATCACTCAAAGTGAAAAATGGAGTCAGCAGGTTAAAACTCTTATCTGATGTTATGTTAATTTATTCGTTTATAACGATAATTTCCACTTCTACCAGTTTCATCTTTTTTTATCTCACAAGTTAATGTTTTCCATCTGTTCTCCATTAAATTTATGAGTTCATTTTTTGTACCTATTAAACTTTATTTTAAGGATTAATTTGAAATGCATTTAGGGAATATATCTGTAAAAAATAAAATTTGTATTGTAAAATTGAAATTCTCAAAATATAATTTATAATTCGAATGTATTATTATTTTTGTCCTATATAGAAAAGTCCTCTTATTAGTTTCCTCATTAGCTCTTTTGACAAGACATCAGTACTTCGTTTTTTAGATTTCTCGCAAGGATTCAGATCCAGAAGATCCTGCGTAGACACCATTACTTAATTACTTATTCCTCTTCACTCCATACGGAGCATACGGCATCAACTGTCTGCCTCCATTCTGTCTTATCCTTTGCATTGATGTGTATTTCTGTCCAGGTTTTCCCAATAGGGCTTTTCATTCACAGTCGTTTGTTTCAAGCTTCTGTCATATGTCATATAATCCGTGTATATTAGTATTATACAACATATGACAGCAGCTCGAAGCAAATGACAATCAATGAAAAGCCCTATAGCATTAATTTCTTTTTCAACACTTCTTTTCCACGTTTCTACTGGTCTTCTCTTTCCATGTGGTGTATATTCTAGGGCTTGCCTCGCTATGTCTGTGTCAGGTCTCCTTAGTGTGTGCCCCATCCAACTTCATTTCCTTTTGCATATTATCTTAAATATACATAGGTTTCTGGTTAGTTCTTGTCCATAGCTCTTGGTTTGATATACGGTTTGGATAGTAAATGTTAAGAATCTTCCTTAGGCATTTATTTATGAATACCTGCATCTGTCCAATACATTTTCTTGACACTTTCCAAGTTTCTGCTCCATATAGTAATACAGTCTTCACGTTGCTGTTGAATAGTTTTTCGGTTTTAATTGTCATCGAGTACAATAAACCAGCATATCTATGTTTTATAGACCTGACAAAGGCTTTCGATCGCGTCCAAGTCGAAGACGTGTTACACGTACTGTATAGAAGAGACGCCAATCAATATTATACCAACCATCGAAAACATCTATTTCCATAATCGAATACAGGCAAAGATAAATGGAAAACTAACACAGTTTATACCGGTACAAAGCCGAGTCAGACATGGTAACCCGTTTAATGTATCTAATAATGGACGAAATAATAGAAGCAGTATGTAAAGGTAATGGTTACAGAATGGGAACAAACAACTCCAAATATTAGGTTATGCAAACGACGCCGCATTAATCGCCGAGACAGAAGACAATCTCCAAAGATTAACACATATCTTCAATACAACAGCCAAGAAATACAATATGATAATATCAGCAAAATTGAGTGAATACAATATTTCTTTAGAAATCCATATAAATATATTCGCTAATAATGAAGAAACTAATTTGCAGCGGTTATAGCCAACCTTCATTAGTGGAGTAGGCACTAGAAGAAGAAGACCATTGAAGATAAAGTAGAGCCCATTGTTAGACCAAAATTTTGTTTATATAGAAAAAATTATTTAGTTGAAAATAGGTACATAATCTCAATGAATTCATTAAAGCTGATACATTTAGTCTTCAGAACAACAATAATAATTATTTAGGAAACTATCGATAAATTGTCAAGAGCTTCGTAAACGTTAATTGTAGAAAAATATTCCTTATTTCGAAAAATCTATTTCAAATTTGTCCTATTTATTTTCGAGCAGTGTATCAAAAATATTGTTGAGCAGTATAACACACGCTGTTATGCGCGTGCGTCCGGCTGCAAGCTCTCGATGCGCAGTGGGAAAAATGGAACATTTTTTCATCACGTACTTCACGGCAAGTGACTATACTGCTTGTTGTATAAACCTATATACTGTGCCTAGATCATTCGATTACGTCATTCTCGAGGTGTTTACTGTTATACGGTGGTCGGCCAAGATTTCTCTTTCGTTACAATATTGATATTGATGTTCTTTCGATAGTACTAATTTTGATCATATTGATATCGAGTCGAATGGAGTATCGCAAACTAAAGTGCATTGTAAATGTAACTTGGTAACCTATTGGATTAAAATAACCGATAACCGGTTTTTCCAAAAACCGGTTTTTTTCGGCCGGTTATAACCGCCAGGTTAAACCGTAAGCAAAAAAAACCGGTATAACCGAAAACCGGTGTTTTGTCAAAAACCGCCATCCCTACCGCCTGGGCGTGATGACGTAATCGATGATTTTTTTAAATGAGAATAGGGGTCGTGTGGTAGCTCATTTGAAAGGTTCTTCAATTCTCTATTCATTAATGTAAACATTTACATACTTATTTATACAGGGTGTCCTGCTACTTCTTTTTTTGTCAAATAATTTAATTTAATAAAAATTTTTTGGACACCCTGTATAAATAATTATGTAAATGTTTATATTACTGAATAGAGAATTGAAGAACCTTTCAAATGAGCTAGCACACGACCCCTATTCTCGTTTAAAAAAATCATCGATTACGTTATCACGTCCAGATGGATGACGTCACTAGTATACCATATATGCCACAATATCGTAACTTAAAAATAAAAATCGACCTGTTTCGGGATTTTTCTTTAAAGTCGCCCATTAACGAAATAACGAATTTATTCCTTTCATTTGCACCATACTGTCGGTGGAAAATAGTGTCGCGCACGCTTGATTAGCAATTAAAAAATAAAGGAGTTTTGAATATTGTATGGCAAAAAACTCTTCGGGATTTCATTAATCGATGTTTAAAAATATCTACTTACCTTGGCAACATTAAAATTTTCAGTTTTTCACATAGTTTTTGAGGGTTAAAAATGGCCGATTTCGCAATTTTTAAATTTTTAATCGCTTATATGTCAAAAACTAGCATTTTTAGAGAAAAGTCACTAAAGACCTTTTCTATTTGGAATGATCCAGAAAACCTAAAAAAACTTTTTTCCATGCAAAAAAAATATTTTTAGGAAAAAAACAAAAATAAAACGTTTAAAAAATTTTTGACCACCTTTTGGTCCTGGCAACATGCAAATTTGTAAAAAGGTTTTTTGAGTAAGATTGTGCAAAGAATCTGAATTAGAATATTTTTCCTAGCGGATGCGCAGTGGCTTTCTGGACTATAATGCTGAACGATTTTCACTTTCTGCGAACCACTGCTTATGACTAACTAATACTATTTACAATTTTTTTGACCATATACAGGGCGATGAAAATCTATGATCTCGTGGTCTTTGGCATAAATTAATTTTCTAAATTTTCCCCATAAAAATTATATAACAATATATACATCTGAAGAATCGTAGTATCATGAAACATATCACCTAAAAGCAAAAATATCGCAAATTGTTCAATAACACAGTTTTTTATCATGCAATTTGGTCACGCAAACATCTTAATACGAACGACGGACCACTAAAAACAACCTTCTCATGACTGCGGTTAGTGTAAAACGGCACTAGTAAAATATATAACAACTTTGGTGCTTAACGAGCACATATCGATCTTTTCTTGCTAACCATTTACTGCAAGCAAAAGATGTAAATGTTGGGAGAGCCGGAAACATTTCAAGTAATGAAGTAATTTCGTGAAAACAGCACTAAAACAGAAATATTGCCTCTATGAAACTAATTGCCACTGTTTCGAATACGTTGCCATGTTCTGTTTTTGTTGCCATTACACGAAAATGGCGAGGTCTTGGTCTTATGTTGGACTTGATGTTCGGCCATGGGCGTTCGAGATGTTCATTAAGAAATTGCAAGGTTATGAAGGGAACGAAATATATACTAAATGTATAATCAAATAAACATAAAAAAAGGCATAATCATAATAAAATCTAGCATAACTTAAGCAATAGAAAAAGGAACAAACAACAAATAATCATTATCATCATTCTCTTTGCATTTATCCCTATGCGGGGTCGGCGTCCCTAATTGCATTTCTGCGTATAGGGCAGTCAATGAGGATATTTGGCTCCGAATTCCATCCTAATACATCGATTTACTTGATATTTTCAGAGTAAGTAGGGAATAGATCAGGAAACAAAGTCTACCCCATCCCGATGTGCGCTTTTATATTGGGGGTGGTTCCCACCCCTTCTCGAGGATGGAAAATTTTTTGGTTAAAATAGCCACGGAAGTGGCTATAGAACCTAATTCTAAACAAAAACTCTTCTATATTATTTTTTGAAAACAATACTTTTTGAGTTATTCGTGGTTTAAAATTGGCCAGTTTCATTGAAAAATGACACCTTTTCGGACGGTTTTTTGCGAATACTTTAAAAACTATGCATCTAACGAAAAAACTATATAAAATATTTTTTTAGCTTATAAAAAAAACAAAGAGAATCGTTTCTTCATAAATCGTCTAGTTATAACACAAAAAGAGATATGGTAGGTGAGAAGAGTTTGTTTTTTTGGTGCATGCTCAAATCGGTATATTCAACTTGAAATAACAGAAAAACGATCGATTTTACCTTTTACCTTTTAGAGTACTTGAAACGACCTTTAAAATGAGCAATATTAAATGTCGATTTCATTCAACCTAAGCGAGATATGCTGCAAAATATTGATGACTAATGTATTTTAAGAAAAAAGGGGAAGTATATTTTTAACCCCTCATCCATTAGAATTTAAATACATCGTTTTCCTTCCACTATACATTTTATTAGAGTGTTATTTCTATGTTCAAAAAGTTTGACGAGTTTAAAATAAATGGTGTTTGAAAAAAATAAGATCAAATTATAGAGTGCATTTTTAAATTTTCTTAAAAATCTTCTTTTTTCTCCATGTAACTCGAAAATGATAAGAGATACGAAAAAAGATACCGAACAAAAATGTAGGGTTTTTTTAGATACAAATTTCGTTTTTGTTTTTCATTACTGTATCTCGTACTGTTTTCAAGTTACAGGGAGAAAAAGAAGATTTTTAAGAAAATTTAAAAATGCGCTCTATAATTTGTTCTTATTTTTTTTCAAAACCCATTCATTTTAAACCCGTCCAACACAGAAATCACACTATAGTAAAAGGTATAGTAGAAGGAAAACAATGAATTTAAATTCTAGTGGATGAGGGGTTAAATATACTTCTCATTTTTTCTTAAAATACATTAGTCATCAATTTTTTTGCAGCATATCTCGCTTAGTTTGAGTGTAATCGACATTTAATATTGTTCATTGTAAAGGTCTTTTCAAGCACTACAAAAGGTATTGGTAGCATTATACACCTAAAATCGACCGTTTCTCTGTTATTTCAAGTTGAATACACCGATTTGAGCATGCACCATAAAAACAAACTCTTCTCACCTACCATATCTCTTTTTGTATTATAACTAGAAGATTTATGAAGGAACGAATCTCTTTGTTTTCTTATAAGCTACAAAAATGTTTTATATAGTTTTTTTAGTGAGGTGCATACTTTTTAAGGTATTCGAAAAAACCTTCCGAAAAGGTGTCATTTTTTAATAAAAATGGCCAATTTTCAACCACGAATAACTCAAAAAGTATTGAGTTTTCAAAAAAATATATAGAACAGTTTTTGCTTAGAAGTAGGTTCTATAGCCACTTCCGTGGTTATTTTAACCGAAAAATTGTCCACCCCGAGAAGGGGTGAGAACCACCCCCAAGATAAAAGCGCACACCGGCATAGGGTAGACTTTGAGTAAGGAGATAAGTAAAGGCTATTCCTAAATTTCATTAAAATCCATGCAGTAGGATAGAATTCGGAGGTAATATCCTATTCTTGCTCCCATTGACTGGCGTAATAAGTTTCTATCATGTCAATATAAATCTCCTTTACCGACATGTCCTGCCTAAGCGCCTCCCCCTTGGTCTTCCTTGGACTTCCTCTTCTACCCCTTTCAAGAACCCGCAGTTCAGTAATTCTTCGCACTGAGTGATTAACGTCTCGACGTTGAACATGACCAAACCACCTTAACCTTTGCTCCCTCAATTTGGCATCAACTGGTGCCATCCCAAAACTTCCCCTACACCTATTTTTAATTTTATCCTTTTTGTCACTCCACTTATCCATCTAAACTTTCTCATTTCCGCCACATGCATTCGTTGTTGCTCTTTCTTTTTCACTGCCCAACATTCAGTTCCGTGCATTATTACCGGTCCTATGGCTGTTTTGTAGAACTTTTCCTTTAACTTCATATGTAAATAGCTTCATGAGAATAAAATTAAAATAAGAAATAAAATTAAGTAAAATATAAAGGATGGAGAACAAGCCTACGTTCTTTCCGATGAGGCTCCAATAAGAGCCGAAAATCGCGATTCAAGGGACTGGACTGCGCTCCGTATTCTAATTGAAAGGTAAGATTGTTTTGCCTTCGCATTGCAACTGAATTAAAAATAAAATTTTTGTTTTATTTTTAAATAAAATTGTTTTTACCCGCGGGAAGGGGTGGTATTCACCACCAGGGTAAAAGTGCAAGTTGGCACCAAATCAGTTTTGTTTCTTGAGGTATGCTCTAACTATTCACCAATTTTCATGCAAATCGATGGAGGTTTAACAAAATTGGAGGTGAAAACCTTTAATGACTGCACTAACTCTCCCCTTTCATCCCTTATTGCTACTTCCTGTATCCACTGAGGTGTCAGCCTGAAAGGGGTCATAATTGTCAATATACAATGGACACAGTTCACAGGAAAAACTCCATATTACTTATGACGATGATTTTTCGGAAGTATTAAACAAAGGGGCACAACCACCATTACAACAACAGAGACAGCAACAGGCACGGCAGGAGGTACAACAACAAGAGCTGGGGGAAGATGGAGAAGAAAATGAATTAACTAGACCCCCAACGCTAGAGGAGGTCCAAACGGCAATCCACATACAAAAAAGCCATAAAGCACCGGGAATAGATAAAATACAGGCAGAACTACTCAAGCAAGGAGGAAGGAATTTGACACAACAGATGTATCAGCTAATACGAGAGATATGGATAGAAGAAGAAATCCCCCAACAATGGAAGAAAAGTATAATCTGCCCTATTCATAAAAAAGGAGACAAACTGTTGTGTCAGAATTATAGAGGCATCTCTTTACTTTGTTCGGGATACAAAATATTCACAAACATCCTTAATCGAAGACTTCAACCTCTCACGGAAAAAATCGTCGGGGAATATCAAGCAGGGTTTAGGCAAAATAGATCTACCATTGACCAACTATTTACAGTTAAACAAATACTAGCCAAAGCATGGGAATATGACATGGACGTTTACAATCTCTTTGTAGACTTTAAACAAGCCTATGATTCAATAGATAGAACAATTCTACCTAATATATTGGAAGAATTTGGCATACCATCAAAATTAATACGACTAGTGCAAATGACAATGACAGAAACAGAAGCACAAGTATGTATTCAAGGACAGATCACTGATGCGTTTACGATAACGCAAGGACTGAAACAAGGCGACGGACTGGCTCCAACGCTTTTTAATCTTGTTCTTGAATATGTAATTAGACGGTTGATGGTAAGCGGAAATAACATACTTACAAACAAATCTACCCAATTAGCAGCATACGCGGATGATATAAACATAATGAGCAGAACAATGAATGCAGCGGAAGAAACCTACGTTGAGTTGAAATAGAGTGCAGAAGCAGTAGGGCTAGCAATAAACACAAATAAAACAAAACTACTCATACAAACCAGATCAAATAGACCGGCGCAACAACACTTTATTGACGATATAGAACATGTGAATAGATTCACGTACCTAGGAATGGATCTGGTTGCAAGCAGTGAAGAAGATCCGAAAATAAATAGAAGGCTTGTGCTGGCAAATAAAGCATATTTCGAGTTGGGCCACATATTCAAATCGCGAGACGTACACCGGAAAACAAAACTCCGGGTATATAAAACAATAATCAGGCCCATAGTAAGTTATGGCTGCGAAACATGGGTGGTGGCACAGAAATCTGCCAATGCATTAGATGTGTTTGAAAGAAAAGTATTACGTAGGATACTGGGCCCAATAAGGGAAAATAACAACTGGCGAATTAGGTATAATAGAGAAATATACGAGCAATATAGCGAACCAACTCTAGCACAACACACTAAACTACAGAGATTACGGTGGGCAGGGCACGTGGTCCGCATGCATGAGAATAGAATCCCCAGAAAATTGCTGAATGCAAGAATACAGGGAAGAAGACCGGTTGGAAGACCTAAAAAGAGATGGGAAGACGAAGTCGATGAGGATGCCAGGAACTTCCTGGGAACGCGTTCATGGAAAAGAACAGCGGTAAATCGAAATGATTGGAGAAGCTTATTGAAGGAGGCCAAGGCTCGATTTGGGCTGTAGTGCCATTGGATGGATGGATGATTTTTCGGCTCTAGTTCTCCGTCTACTATTACCTTGCAGTTCTTACATTCAGCAGCAAACAACAAAATAAGGAATAAACAAGCATAGAAGCTAGCAAACAATTTTTTAAAAAAGTCTACAAAATAAGAGGCACTAAAAATTCTTCTTCTCTGCTTCTAGCATTCATTGCCCTATTAGAGCCTCGAATTAAAAATATGTTTTTGAGAGAAGTACATATCACTAAAAATTTATAACTCATCAATTGCCATGTCTTCATAAAAGCATTTCCGTCTGCGTTCAATATCTCATCGTTTTGATCATAAAAGAGTAAAAAATTATTAGAAAACTACCGCACCTGGAATAATTGACCCAATTAAATTGCAGAGAAAGCTTCGTGAAACTCAACTTACTTTAGTTTTTGAGCATCGTGATAAATTACACGATTCGGACTCCTTTGAATAACGGACTGTAATTAATGGACGTAGGTAATAGCGGAGTTTCCAGCATCAGCATGGAGTTATATGTAACTCGAACCGCCGCGCCGCGAGCAAGACCAGACCGGTGAAAATTATATTACAGGTGCTTCGGCCAAGGTATTTCTCCTTTACTTCAGACAAACAGAATCGGAGAGATTCTGTATTTCCTTCAATATATCTGCATTTCTGGATATTTATATTTCATAAGGTGAGCTAATAGAGGTGATAAGCAGTAACGATAATCGCCTTATAAACAATGTGTTCTGGGAAAGGCCAGATGGAAGAAGGTCTGTAGGACGGCCTAGGAAAAGGTGGAAAGATGCAGTCAAGGAAGATCTAGAGAAAATGGAAGTGCGAAAATGGGAATTTGTGGCACAGGACCGACAAACATGAAAGGCAATAGTAAAAAGTTTATCTTCAATAAAGCATTTCCTTTAATCACAATTAAGCAAAAACATCGCAAACCCTGGACTACCAAAGGTGTCCGCATATCAGCCAAAAACATGCGTTCACTACTGTATATCAAGAAATTTACTACCAACGTCTCTGTTACTGAATATATCACCAAGTACAGGGCAATCTATTTAAAACTTATAAAATCGGCTAAAAAATTGTATTATCATAATCGTCTCAGAAGCTCCAAAAGTGTTGCAAAAGAAACTTGGTCCATAATAAACGATCGTCGAAATAAAACTCACACAGCTCAAACATTTTCCCTTCCAGACCCAGAAAATCTAAATGAATATTTTGTTAATGTGAGTAAAAATATAACATCAACTATTGTGTCACAACAAGATCCCATTTCCTATCTCCCTAATTCAGGAAAGGTTTCGAATTCATTCTTTATAAGACCGGTTGGTAAATCTGAACTGATCCAAACAATCAATAGTATCAAAAGCAAATCTTCCTGTAGTACCGATGGACTATCCATAAAAATTTTCTCAAATCTCCCAGACAATGTGTTGGGAGTCCTCATCTCTCTAATAAATGATTCTTTTGAGAAAGGTAAATTTCCAGAGTGCCTAAAGACGGCCATCATTATTCCTCTTCATAAGGGTGGTGAAAAATCTATTGCCTGCAATTATAGACCTATTGCATTACTACCGGTACTCTCCAAAATTATTGAAAGACTCCTAAAAGCCCGACTTATGTCCTTTCTCGTTGATAACAAGATTTTGTCACAAAATCAGTTTGGATTTTTAAATAATAAATGTACCACCGATGCCATGTTTTCTGTACTACATGAGGTTTATCAAGCATTAAACAATAATCTCCACACTGCCACTGTTTTTTGTGATTATGCCAAAGCTTTTGATTGTGTAAATCACGACATTTTGATAAAAAAACTAGATTTCTATGGAATTCGAGGTATTTCTTTGAACTGGTTTCAATCTTACTTGGAAAATAGGAAACAACTGGTTAGAGCAAATGATACAGACTCTAGTCTCAAAAATGTTGTATGTGGGGTACCGCAAGGTTCAGTATTGGGTCCTCTACTTTTCCTTATCTTTATTAATGACATCACTAGTTTAAAAATCGATGGAAAAGTTTTTCTTTTTGCTGACGATACCAGTATCACTTGGAGCAACTCAAATATCGCAACTCTTCATGCTACTATAACTTCTGATCTACTCACAATAAAATCCTGGTCAGATTCTAATTTACTCTCTTTTAACGTAGATAAAACAGTAGCATTACCCTATAAAGGAACTCTTCAACCCTTACCTCTTCATAACAGCCAGATCAGTATCGTTGATTCTGTAAAGTTTCTTGGTATTTTTTTAGATAGCAACCTTAAATGGTCCCTTCATATCGATGTGTTAAGCAAGAAACTATCCTCAGCTTGCTTTGCAATAAGATCTGTCTCTAAGGAAATGGATTTAGCCTCTTCCAAAATAACATACTTTTCATTGTTCGAGTCCCATCTTCGATATGGTCTGCCTTTTTGGGGTTTTGGTACAGCTGCCCAGTCCGATGTTATTTTTAAATTGCAAAAAAGAGCAATCAGATATCTGTTTGGCCTCAGAAGAACAACACATTTGCAGAAGCTACTTCAAAGATCACAGAATTCTAACATTACCTTCTTTATATATTTTAGAAACTGTTTGCTTAATTCGTAAACATCTACATGTTTTTCCAGAAAGACCTAGACATGACCATTCCACCAGAAATTCTACTTTTGATATCTATTTACCGATCCCGTCCAGTGAGTTGGTAAAGAAATCTATATTATATTCTGCAAAAAAACTATACAACCATCTCCCTCTACAACTTAAATCTGCAACATCTTTCCCCAAGTTCTGTAAAATGACTAAAGCCTATTTATCTGAAAGACCATATTATTCAATAGCAGAGTTTCTTAACCAATAACTAAGAAATTACAGTATTGTTATGTATAAGTAGAATCTTAATCTATATTTGAGTGTCATATGCAGCAGCATAACTTATTAAATTACTTATTAAATTTCTTAAGGTAGATTACGCAATTTGAAATTTTTTTTTAATTTTGCAATATATTGTTACTGATTTTTATTTGACTTTATTATGTTTTATTTATATTGACGATTTGTATAATTTTAGTAAATTGTATTTGTTATTGTTTTTATTTATGATTCTTGTAAGCTTTGTCTATAAAATTGTTAAATTGTTCATGACAATAAAGCATATTTCTATTCTATAAACGCGGCAAAGACTCACGAAGAGTTGTAAGGCCATTGGTGATGATGATGATGTATTAATAGAGGGCATTAATGCAAGAAACAAAAACTTTTATTTCACTTAAAATTTGCTCCTTACGTATCTGAAGCACGCAATTAGAGAGGTCATTTTATATAGTTTTTAAGTAGGTAGGTAACTTTAAATCCTTCTTTTAAGTGAATAATAATAGCTTCTTTTAAGTGAATAGACAAGACTAACCACTGCGTGGTATAACTACTCTAAGGCACATCAAAGAAACATGAAACCGTGAAACATTAAACGTGAAACATGAAACAAATAAATTGTAAAAAAGTAACTGTTTCATGTGATAAGCTAATCGATAAAACAAAAATAAAATTTGTATAGTCGGCAATGGATAGTGACGTGGTCGTTGCTGTCGGCGCCGGTCTTTAATTGCTTTTTAATATCCAAGAAACGTGAAACATGAAACAAATAAATTGTGAAGAACGAAACCGTTTCATGTTATATAGTGAAGGAAACCAAGGTTAAACTTCGCAAATAAGTCCGGTTATATTTTTTTTCAGTATATCAAGAAGTGCTTTTAATGAGACTAACTTTTTCTTAAAAGATTTCGCCCCGGAACACCCATTTTCATCCCTTTAAAGGGGGTAGTTTATCGTTTTTGCGAAACGTAGCCCTTACTGTACGTCATTGCAAAATATTCCTTAATAGAAATATGAAGAGGACTATATTTCCTACAATTTATTCCGCGACAGCATATATCTATCACACACCGTTTAGCGGAGGTGGTGCCCCAAAGTTGACAAGTTTTTAAAAAAGATGTTTAAAAAAAAGTATTTTTCCCTTATTTAACCCAGCGGCAATTAATCACAAATAAATGTCTGATTTTTTGGTATAGGTTTCATTTAAGGGCAATTGTCCATTTTTTAATTATAGGGTGTTAAATTTTAAAAAGCCCCTCTTTATATATACCATCTGAACCGCTTATGATAGCGTAAAAAAACTTTCAGCGATTACTCATGTACAAGTATTATTTACAAATTTGTATATTCACCCCCATATTTTCCCCGAAACCACCCAAAAAAAAAAGGAAAATGAATAAAGAAAATATGCAAAAATTTACTCTGGGCCACCACTGTGGCTTTAAGGCGCAAAGAAAGTTAAAATATAGGTCATAGTATGTAGGAGGCAGTGTGTTCTTTTATTTGTCATAAGTATGTTAATAATAAAATGAATAGGTGACGAAAAAAAAAACAAAACTAGAGCCCGCCAAAGCATTTCTGAGGTTTGCGGCTCCACTGTGCCGTAACGGTTGCTTATACGAAAAAAATGCATAGGACCTTATTTGTAGAGCAAATAGTGATCTTTAATTTTATATAAAAACGTTGTTTCAAAAAAATATATAGGTAATGAGATAATCGTAAAAACATGCTCGCCAAACTTATTTTCAGGGATAGGGGTAGTTTCCGCAGGGATATTGCAATAAGCATAATATATAAATGTATTTATAAAAAACCCTACTGATGGAGTAGGATTTTTCCCTACCCCCTTTAAAGGGATGAAAATGGGTGTTCCGGGGCGAATCTTTTAAAAAAAGTTAGTCTCATAATAAGCACCCCTTGATATACCAGAAAAAAAATAATACCGGACTTGTGTCGAGTTTGCGAAGTTATCTCTGTTTCCTACACTAATATACTAATCAAAGAAACAAAAATAAAATTTGTATAGTAAATAATGGAAAGTGATGATGACGAGGTCGTTGCTGTTGTGGCAACTCTTTTATTACTGTCCAAAAATCATAACCATAGTACATAATATTTGGTTGCAAACGAATTAAATAATCATCTTGCTAAATTTCAATCATTTTATAGAATGAGTATTCAAACATTTACATTGTTTTATTGTGGGTCCTGGTTTAAAAAAAACGATATTTTCTTGTTATTGTCTATTCGAGTACCACTTCAGGTTATAATTATTGTACAACTCTTCGTTCTGCTCCATCACAGAATCCAATACAATATTAAATTCTTGGTCGCATTCATTTTACGCATGTAATTAATTAGTTAAAACAATGAAACTGATATCGAAAAATAGAACACGTCCTATTTCATGAAACACGTTTCAAGAAGATAAAAATGTCTCATGGGCATGAATCACACTCGTTTTATAGATATGCGGACGTCTATTTCTTTAGCAGTGTTTTATTTCCATGAAACGTGTTTTACGTTTCATGTTTCTTTGGTGTGCGCCTTCGGAAGATAAAAATGTTTCACACGCATGAATCACACTCGTTTCATTGGTATGCGGACTTCTATTTGTTTAGCATTGTTTTATTTTCATAAAACGTGTTTCACGTTTTATGTTTCATGTTTTACGTTTCATGTTTCTTTGATGTGCGGCCTGCCTTAGAAAGGAACTAAAATTTAGTTTCATGAATTGGCGCACCATCATTGTCATTTCATAAGTCTTCTACGCTTGATACTCAACCAATCGAATAGTAGTTATTTCTCGGAACTGCGTTCTGAAAGCCCATATCACAATATCATCATATGCTTAAGAAAAGTAGACTTAGCCAACGATTCAGGTATATTACTGTAGTATTGTATTTTTCATTAATTGTTCCTCATCTTTCCATTTGTTGCCATAGCCTTTCGACATTATTGCTTTGGTACACTATACATAGATGTTGTTTCATTTCCTGTAGGACATTTTCTCGGATTTCCTCAATTTCCTCAACGAACGATGCTTTGTTCGTAACTCTCGCTATGAATTCTTACCCGTATCTGAGGACATTCCTTATTCACTGCCTTCTCCGCGAAGGCAAAATACGTGAGCCTTTCCTTGTGCTAAATCTCAATACTAAAACGGACATTGTGAACAGTAATCTCATTTTGAGTGTCACTCTCCGCTGAGATCACATCAATCTAAATACTTGAACCTTTCCTTTGGGTTGAAACTCTTCTCTGCTGACCCGCAAAGGCAGCAAAAAGTGCAAATGTCTCTCTCGTGTGTAAGCTTTCTTTCGCAACACATTTGCGCAAAATAAGACAGTAATCCAATACATATAAAGTAACCGTTAAACCGTTAAAATTAAAACTCGGCACGGAACAGTTACGAATCAATGAGTGATCCGGCTCGAAGGACCAGTTATGTATACATGTGAAATTATTAATATACTTTCAGAGTTTGTGGACTGTATGAGGTTTCCGGTTCAAGTGGAAATTTATAAAGCGATCTAATATATAAAGGATAAACAGACACGATTATAACTCTTTTATAAATTTACAAATTATAAACTATAGAAATTATATTAGTAATTTCACAAATGTACATGCTTTTACTGTATATACGTCACTCCTCCCTATTAAGACTGATTTTTGTCATGTTTTGACCAATATAAACCTTTTGAAAATTCTTTGAAAATCCAAGTAAAACCTATATAAAAACCGGTTTTTTCATTATCTGTAAATCACCGAAACCATTTCCAACTCTTCCAAGTCCTTGCGAAATAATTTCCCGTCAGTGTACGGTACGTTTAAATTATCAGTAGTAATTGCACAAGAGCTCTGAAATTATTGAATTTTTCCCGAGTGACACTTTGACAGTTTTAATTTCACGAGCCGAAGGCGAGTGAAATTATGTCAAAGTGTCACGAGAGCAAAAATTCTATATTAATTTCAGAGGTCGAGTGCAATTTGTTGCGATTATTTCATGAATAAAACTGTTCAAAACCAAAATTTTATTGTAATTTATTTATGTAAGTACCATTAAACACACAGTTTTTATAAATATTTGACGATTGAAAGTCATCACTTTTATAATTTTTAAAACATTAATTCTCATTAATGTCCTGAATGTATTTTTTCGTAGCAACGAAGGGCATCGGACGTAATATACTTAACGACGGGAGATTATCAAAAATTATCGATTTAATTCAGATTTCTGTAGCTTTCTATTGGTCAGAATCTCCTATGAATGAAATAATCGTAAAAATTCCATTAGATTTCTTTGGGAAGTTCCCGAACAATCCCCTCAAGAATTCACTTAATTCCAATTACTACTTCCGTCAAGTGAAATATGGGACAATTCCTTTTAATTTCTGGAAAGTAAAGCTAGAGCTATCCTATTTCTCTTTATCTTTAATTTCTTGCCACTTTTATACAACTGGGACTGTTAAAAGTGGGTCCAGTTGCTAGTACCAACATCCAGTTCGAGCCTTGACAAGGTTACAGGAGCAACCATCTCTTAAGGAGGGGACAATTTTAGGATTCCCAACATCACATTGAACATTGTTCAATTTTTCACATGCAAAACTCTCTTATATTTTTTGCTGTATGAGTTCTATAATTTTTTATCCACAATTTTAAACTTTAGTTTAATCCATCCGTTGCCAATATCCTGCCACTTAATTTCATTCCTACCCAGTACAGACAAGTATTATGCTTGGACATTGCGAGAGAGGTAACTTCCTCTATTGATTCTTCTGCTTCTCGGCGCAAAAGCAAAATACGTGAGCCTTTCTTGGGGCTAAATCTCAGTACGAAAACGAGCATTGTGACAGGTATCTCATTTTGAGTGTCACGCTCTGCTGAGGAGACATCAATCTAAATACTTGAACCTTTCCTTAGGTTTAAACTCTTCTCTACTGACCCGCGAAGGCTGCAAAAACTGCAAATATCTCTCTCGTGTGTAAGCTTTCTTTCGCAATACATTTGCGCAAAATAAGATACTAATCCAATGTAAAGTAACCGTTAAACCGTTAAAATTAAAACTCGTGCACCAAACAGTTCGCGAGGTCGCATACTGAAGCAATATCCTACATCGCATGTGGCATGCATTGCGAAAAGATACGCACTGAGTGTCACATCTGGTTTTCGGTGAATCTTCGGTGACTTTCGGTGGACTTTCGTTCACCGAAAACCAGATGTGACACTCACTGCGTATCTTTCCGCAATGTATGTTATGCGATGTAGAAATACTACTTTGGTTTGCGAACGAATCAGTTAGTGATCAGGCCCGAAGGACCAGCTATGTATATATATGAAATTATTAATATACTTTCAGAGTTTGTGGACTGTATGAGGTTTCTGGTTCAAGTGGAAATTTATAAAGGGACATATACAAGGGATAAACAGACAAGATTATAAGTCTTTTATAAACTTACAAATTATAAACTATACAAAATATATTAGTAATTTCACAGATGTACATGCCTTTACTGTACATACGTCACTCCACCCTGTTCAGTCTTATTTTTGTCATTTTTTGACCTATATAAACGTTTTGAAAATTCTTTGAAAATCCAAGTAAAACCCATTTAAAAACCGGTTTTTTCATTATCTGTAAATCACCGAAACTATTTCCAACCCTTCCAAGTTCTCCGAAATAATTGCCGCGTCAGTGTACGTGTAAATTATCGCAAAAATTCCATTAGATTTCTTTGGGAAGTTCCCGAACAATCCCCTCAAGAATTCACTTAATTCCAATTACTACTCCCGTCAAGTGAAATATGGGACAATTCCTCTTAATTTCTGGAAAGTGGAGCGAGAGCTCTCCTATTTCTCTTTAGTTTCGTTCAAGATTCTTCTTCCATTTAAACAGTTCAACAACCCAGTCGAGCTTGCATTACGTGCATCAATTACTTGAGAAGTTAACTTAAGTGTTTTCTTATTGCTGGATTTAATGATTTTTCTTTGATACACACTGCAATAAACGTATAACATCCGTGACTAATCGGTAAATTTGGGATCTTTTTTATGGCGGGTTAGATATAAACTAATGCTGTTGCCATTTGTATTTCATTATACAAGGTTTTCCACTAAAAACAGTCCACTCTGTTTTTCCATTGAATTTGGAGAAAATAAATTGAAATGAAATTCAAACCTATACGATCAACTTGATACCAGGGAAGGCGAAGCAAAATATATAAAATAGCCAAACAGAGAGCAAAGAAAGCAAGAGATTTTAATCAGATTAGATGTATCCGAGATGAAAATAATAAAATACCAATTCACGAAAAGGATGTCAAAAAGAGATGGAGAAAGTATTTTGACAGTTTATTAAATAAAGAATTTGACAGACAGCCTGTGGAGTTAACGGAGACAGTAACAGCAATGGTTACCAGAATAACACACGAGGAAGTGGCTCAAGCGCTTCAAAAAATAAAGAAAGGAAAAGCAGTCGGACCAGATGATATTCCTGGGGAAGTATGGAGAGCATTGGGAGAGACAGGAATAAGTTGGCTAGCAGGTCTATTTAATAGAATTATGGAAGTTGGATAAATGCCAGACGAATGGAAAAGCAGTATATTAGTACCTCTCTACAAAAACAAGAGATACATACAACAATGTACAAACTACACGGCTATAAAACTACTTAGCCACACCATGAAAATATGGGAGAGAGTAATTGATAGACGGATATGTGAAGAAACCGAAATATCCGATAATCAATTTGACTTTATGCAGGGAAGATCAACAACAGATGCAATTGTCATTGTAAGGCAACTGATGGTAAAATACAGGAATAAAGAGACCAACGCTCATATGGTATTCATTGATCTTGAGAAAGCATATGATAGAGTTCCTCGAAAGATTCTGTGGTGGGCATTCAATAAGAAAGGAGTCCCTGGCGAATATGTAAAGATTGTGAGAGACATGTATGAGGGAGTAACGACTAGTGTTAGGACAGGTGTCGAGACTGATAAATTTCAGGTGAAAGTAGGATTGCACCAAGGCTCGGTGCTAAGTCCTTATTTATTCTCATTAGTTTTGGACCAGATAGCAGCGAAACTACAGGGTAGCATTCCATGGTGCCTAATGTGTGCTGATGATGTAGTGTTAATACGAAATAGTGAGATACTTAGAACAAAAACTGGAACAATGGAGACAAGCTCTGGAGGAAAAAGGTTCAAAACTTAGTAGGACAAAAACAGAGTATTTGGAATGTTCATTTAAAGATGGAGTTACTACAGATAAAATGGTATCTTTGGATGGTGAAATGATTGTGAAAAGCAATAGTTTTAAGTACCTAGGATCGGTATTACAGAGTAACAGAGAAATAGGTATATGGAGATGCATGCAGTAGAATTAGGGCTGGATGGATGAAGTGGAAAGAAGCGAGTGGTGTGTTGTGTGACAGAAAAATTTCAATAAAGGTGAAGGGAAAATTCTATAAAATAGCCATAAGACCGGCTATGGTGTACGGAACTGAATGTTGGGAAGTGAAAAAGAAAGAGGAACAACGAATGCATGTGGCGGAAATGAGAATGCTTAGATGGATGAGTGGAGTGACAAAGAAGGATAAAATTAGAAATGAGTATATTAGGGGAAGTCTAGGTGTGACACCAATTGATGCCAAAATGAGAGAGCATAGGTTAAGATGGTTTGGTCATGTTCAACGTCGAGACGTTAATCACCCAATACGAAGAATAGCTGAAGTGCATATTCCTGGAAGGAGTAGGAGAGGAAGACCAAAGAAGACCTGGGGGGAGACGATAAGGCAGGACATGTTGGTAAATGTGATTAACATTGATATGACCCAAGATAGAATTGTGTGAAACGTTGGCTATTATCATGGCAATTCTGATCTTGCTTGCGGCACATCTGAATAGTTCGATTGGTGTGAGGTTGCAGTAGACGGTACTTATCGTGTCTCAATATTTTGCCGAGATATTCAAGCTTTTTTTGTTTAATTGTGCTTACGATCTCTTTCTCTTTTCCGATTATGTGAATTACCTCTATGTTGGTGACGTGTTCGGTCCAGGGTACACGAAGAATACGTCGGTACACCCACATTTCGAATGCTTCTACAGTAAGAGCGGAAATATGTAGCATTTAACTAGACGTGGATTTTTACCGCACGCGAGCGCCAAAGAATTGATGCCTTTGAGATGTGGTGCCTTACCTTAGACAGCTCATAGGAGAAACGTTTCCATTCTAAACCAATTCGAGATTAAAAAAGAATGTGTGTGTACTTTGTACGCACGTAAGAAGTTATACTTCTATTATTATGATTTCAACGAAATTAATATACGTAATAGGTTATTTGTATTTTATTTAAATATTAAACTAACTTTCTTTACCTACCACTTTTAAAAAGTTTTTATTAAAACGATACCAAAAATATAAAAAAAATATCAATCGTCCGGGATTTGAACCCGGGACCTCTTGATCTCCGGTCACACGCTCTACCACTGAGCTATATCCCTTCTGCTTTGACAGGTTACAAGATGTCTCATATACTGACCAAGTGAAGTATACAAAAATACTTTAAATATACTTACTATTATTATAAAATATCTTATTCCCGAGGAAGACAAACCCAAAGACACAAAAATTATAATAAATAATTCATTTACTTAACAGTAATATATCCTTTTATATGATATAATATGACTTATTTGCGCTGACAGCGCTGATACATACATCTTGAAAGATTAGCAACAAAATACATATGGTTTATTCAACAGTAATTGGTTTGAGTTCAATTAGTGCGCTCGTAAATATTATTAAATTTATCTGACCTGGCCCATTGTTAAGACCCACCCGGAGCGATAAGCCACCGAGGTAGACAGAGTTGGTCTTTTGCAATTAACACTGACTAGACGGTACTCCCATAATAAAGCCTAAAATAAATTTTACCTGAAGCCGGGCTTTTTATACTATTATCGGTTAATCCGGGCTGTTTATAGTGGTAACTAATTGAACTTAACCATTTACTGTTTAACATACCATACTGTCTTTGTATAGGGCCACCGCTACCATGTGTGCTAAGGGTGCATCGCACACGGGCGGCCAACAATAGGGGCGGCCAAAAGCAAATTTGAACTAAATGCTAGGGCTATTTAACATAACAATAATCTAGAGCAAATCGAAAATCTATCAGATTTTTTTTATTTTTGCATATGTCAGTCAATAATCAGCCCTTATTCAAAGGCAGAAAAATTAAGGATCAACCAACTGCTATCACCAGATGAATCATCGTGAAGGATTGTTTTGCGGGTCTCGTAGAATTCAATCTGGACATCCGTCCAAAATCCAAAACGAGGCAGCAAAAGGAAAGAAAGAACTAAAAAAGAACTTATTAGACACCTGATGAGAAACATCACACAGAACCAATATAACGCTAAAGGGCATGGATTTACTCATTAACCTAATATTATTGGTTTGATTCTTGTGTTTTAATAGATATGCTTTAATTGTGTAATTAGCATAGTTGATAAAAATTCCAAACGATGGATAAAATTTAGAAAAATTAGGCCCTTAGGCACTGCATGATTTCCCCATCACATAGATTGCTAAACAGGTGGACTTGTCTCTACAAAGACTGTTAGATGGCAAACTAAAAACTATTTGCGATGCTTAATGAAGCAAGATAGACTTTCTGCTTTAGCAATGTTATCTATAGAACATGAAGTGTGTGCGTCATTGGGTATTAAAGACATTGTCAAAAAGCTTTCTGGAACGAAAGCCCGAAATATTCGATTTTATTAGGATCTTAGGATATTCACATTTTGACGTTTAAATTTGACGTTTACATTAGGATATTAGTATATATGTTACAGTTCAAGTTGATTCTCAGTTAGAGTTGACTCCAACTAGTTGGAGTCAACTCCAACTGAAAGGAGCAGTAAAAGTTGATTTTAAAAATTTAAATCAACTTTTACTAGTTGGAGTTGACTCTTCCTGGATCGATTCACTAAATGTTGATTATACGAGAATCTCAAGTGCATTTTTGATGAGTGTGCGTTTCTTTGTTTTGACCGTTTCAACTTCTTATTAGTATAGTCTGTAACGTCGCCCCCGTTAGGTAAATTATTCTGATTCGATTTTTTGCACAAACTTACTCAAAGAAATACATCCGTATAACAATCCTTATAACAAATACACAGGGTGTCACGCGGTACCGCGGTCGAAAAATTGTTTAACCAATTTCAATAAAGTCAGTCAGTAAAGTGACTCTTTATCGAACGAGTCTGATATTACGAGCAGAGAAACAGACGCGTTCGATAAAGAGTATTGAGGTGGTGCGTACAAAATTGTATCGTCAATCATAAAAAACATTAACACTTACTTACAACTTTGAGGAATTTTTTTTAATTTTAGACGAAATAAAAAATTTGTATGACAGTAATGACAGATGACTTTTGCATGAGGGGTGGTTTTGATGTTTAATCGATAGTTATCAATATTGTATACCTACCTAATTACTAAATATGTAAAGTTTTTATTTATTTTGTATGAATATAATTGCGAAACACTACAGAATTTTACTTTTTGACATAAATTTTATTAATAGATAATAAGATAAATTTTGTACAATATTTTTAATAATTAAAGTAAATAAATTTTAATTTCACTCAAATAAATAATCGATTGCTGCCATTGACTACTTACATTCAATCTCGGTTAATTTGATTAATTATCGCGGCAGATAAAGTAACATTCTTCTTTCAATACAACAAAGTGTTATTTTACTGCCGAAAATGAGGGCAAATGAGTACAATAATGAATGATTTTAGTGAAGTTTGGCGATAAACAATGATTTTAAACAAATTCGCAAAAATACATAATTTTTTCACTTCGTACAAATTTTTTTCACTTCGTACAGGGTTAAAGATGTAATTGGCGCCGGAACTGTCCGAAAGGCAAAAATGCCATACGATATTATATATTATGAAAGTCAGAAACTAAAAAAAAAACAAAGATTAAAAACTACCTCTATAAGATCCTGAAGAAATTTTTGTCATTATTTCATTAATAAGATATTATTTTTTATTATCAATAATGAGCACTAACCGTGTATTGAGGCGGCCGTCAATGTGAGTGCGAGTGAGAGTCACCATTGGACGGCTGGAATGGTGCATCTCTTTAGCACTCACCATTGACGGCCGCCTAATACGCACTTAGCGCTCATTGTTAATAATTAAAGATAAAGCTTAGTAATAAAATAGTGACAAAAATTTCTGCTGGATCTTGTAGAGGGGGCTATAAACTTTGATTTGGTCACTTTCTGACTTTCATAATAATGGATTTTAACCTAGTTATTAAGCCTTGAAAATGGCTATTTTCGCATTTTTCAAATTTTAAATCGCGTATAACTCGACAACAATCAATTTTAGAGAAAAATCACAAAATACCTTTTTTTGCTCAGAATAACCCAAATGATCTAAAAAAATTGTTCGAAGTGAAAAAACTATTTTTGTGAATTTGTCTGTTTCTGAATTTTTTCTGAATTTTTTTCTGAATGTTTTGTCTGAATTTTTGTGTACTGCCTGGCACCCAGTAGATTTGTTATAAGGACCTCTTTTTGAGTAAGTTTGTGCAAAAAATTCGAATCGGAGTAATTTACCTAACGGGGGCGACGATACAGCCTAGACTAAGTAACATTTAATTTCTAGAATCGGCTGTTTGTGTGAATCAGAATCAACTTTTACTAAATGGCATTGGGACGAGTATACTTTTCCTAGTTGGAGTCTACTTTTACTAGTAAATGTTGAATAAAAATCTTCATTTTATATTTATAATCAACTTTTACTGAAACCAGCCGTTAGAGTTGACTCCAACTAGTTGGAGTCAACTCCAACTGGATAATCAACTTGAACTGTAACATATACACATAATGGACGTTGGATCATGGATTTAGTCTAAATGTTGAAGAATTTTCTATTTACAAAAATTATTATTGCTATGGATCTTCTGCACATTTCTTGAAATACTAGTATGTACATCTTTCTAAAGTGTTGAAAGGAGGGCGGCAAATATTAAGTTGCACACGGGTGGCCAACACCTTAGCGGCGGCCCTGACTGTGTGCGCATGCGCCTGGCATGTGATAAAATTTCACTCTCGATCGTAAAGAAGTATAACTTCAAAAAGGCTGTTCATAATATGTCTGCAACGAATTCTGCAATTCTTCGGTCACGTGGTTCGCAGAGGTGACGATAGTTTGAAGAGATTAATTGTTTCTGGAAACGTTCCAGGGAGAAAATCAAGAGGACGATCACCAACTAGATGGTCCGAACAAATTAAGAATTAAGCTAGAAGCTCATTCTGCGAAGCTCTTAGAGCAGATGAAGATAGAGATCAGTGGAAAAAATTGTTAGGAACATTGGAAGAAATCACGATCCTCAAAGATGGGGAAACCACAAGAGAGAGAGTCTTAGAAGAAGAGATAAATCTTTGCTTATGAGGAGCTTTTTCATATAATATCTCGTTCTATAATCGTTCTATAATCACCGTAATGTCAGTACCCTGTTCCCATTTTGCATTTATATTACGTTGGTAAGATATACATAAGATTCTACGTGGTCAATTAGTATGTTGTTTATCCGTAACTGTCGAGCAGGTTGTTGCTTTTTGCTTATCAGCATCCATTTTTCAGCATTCTTCTTGCAGTACCGTCTTCTATCAGAGGTTGGCTGTCATCACAGTAATCTTAACTTTGTTGGCTGCAGCTCTGAATACTTGTATTAAACTGCACCCGTACCACACCCTTAAATTTCGCAACCAGGAAATCCTCCTACGTCCCACATTTCTCTTTTCCGAGATTTTTCCTTGGATTCTGAGCCTTAGCAGGGAGTACTTTTCCCCTCTTATTTTGTGGCCTAGATATTCGAGTTTTCTCGTTTGTATGGTTTTATGACTTGGCATTCCTTCCCCATCTTCAGCACCGACGTCTATACAGTTATAAATTCGCTGTTCGAGATTATGACTAACATTTTGAAGCATTTCAGGGGCTACTAGACTACATTCATGCAACATTCTTCGCCTTGGTTCTTATAAGGAAGCAGGACCGTCATTTTTAACCAAACAGTTAAAAGATTGTTCAATTTACAGTTGTATCATAACATCTGAGTCAGCTAGATAGCCAAGCTGGCCAAGCAGATGAATTTCATTCACTTCACTGTGAATGATCTAGCCGATCAATCGTTCAAGCTCTGGTCAGAAAACAAAGAGGCTGATACCTGTCTGAAACTGGGACTTTATTTGGCTGGGACTACATCTATTCTGTTATATACCAGTAGATGTGAAAGCTTGGTGATGACGCTAATAAATCTCTCTAATTGTTCAAAAGAGTGAGCATTAAAACTGTTGATAGATAGAGAAGCGAAAACGTAAAACAAGAACTGAGTATTCAATTCAAATTAATAAATGATAAAAAAATACTAATAAAGATACACAATGGGAACAACGTAATATTAAACATTATTCTTTGCATTATTTATTTTCTATGAAATTCTCGACATTTGTATCAAATCCTATTAACGATTTTGTCTCACCGTTCTTCTCTTCAGTTAGCTGTCGTGTATTAATCAGTGTAAGTGACATCCTTCAACTTTTCGAACAAATTTTCGTCTAATTTATTAAAAGAGTAGGGATGGGGTTGCGTAGAAAGGAAATACCTATCTAGCAAAACGGACGATCTCTAAATACTTCATGTCACCTCTTGGAAAAATTTATTCACGCCTTCCGAATGGAATATTTCAAAGTCATACGCGTCATAATCCCTTTACCAGTGGCGTACGCTGAGCCTCTCAAGCTGGGTTTAGAATATTGTGTTAATTAATATGAACGCAAGTGATAATTGAAGATCAACAACATTTGATGGTTATAGATGAAGAAATGAGAGAGAAGAATACGACTATAAACTTTTCCTCCCGAGAATGAAGTTTCCGCCGCTACCCGTCGGACAGTAATCATTCAAGGAAGAAAAAGGCACTTTACACCTATGTTATACATATGATTTTCTCACCTTCCTCAAATAACAAGTCATTTTTTCATTTTTAAATAATTTATTTATGTAAAACTAACAAGTAGGTAGGTACAGCGGAACTGTCAACTGTCAAATATAAGTCAAATTATTAATTTAAACATTGTTAAATCAAAATAACAATTTACTGTTTTTTCCATTCTGCAAAACACAGGGTGTTCTATAAATAAACGTTAAATGTATAGATACTTACGTAATAGATAATAAAATATTGTATAGGGCGTCAATAAGTTATTTCATCAATGACATACGATGACGTCACTTTCACTTTTACTCCCTAGGGAGGAAAAGTACGACTTTGCTCCCTACAATCAGGTCCGGAAAAGTATACTTTCCGTAGAGGTAGGTGAAAAACAAGTTTTCTGATGTTTATTAGTGTAGAAATCCCATCCGGATTCTGGATTAGTTGTGTGTTTGTCGTGCAGTCTATTTTAAGAAGTCAAACTGTTACAATAAAATTTGCTGCACTTATTTCGAAACACCCTGTACTGATGACGAACTTGGGTTGTTAAAGTCCCTAACTTTTTTATTATCCAACATAAGTGAATGAATCTAAAAACAGAATGTTAAAAAAACCTAAGGCTATAGTTGGTTTTTAATTTCAGTATTTTTTAACTCTAGAATAGTCCACAGGGTGATGAGAACTTTGAGAAGAAAACACAGTTTGATTCGTACACCCGGTATACAATGACTGTTTAGCTGTCTAGCAACAATATTATTACAAAGATATTGATAATGAATAAGGCTATAACATGGTAAAAAAATCACTTAAACAGGTACAACAGGTTTAGGAAATCCGAGACATCAAAAAACACCAAATTTTCAGTGGACCAATTTTTTTGCACCCGAGTGTATATTACACAACTAATTTTATATTGAAGTTTGAAATTTTATGGGAGGTCTATTTTATTTTGCCATTAATTTACATACAAAGCTAACAACAAATGCATTAGCATACAAATGCTAAGTTTCCGCAAAAGTGAAAGAAATGACAAAAATAATCATTAATTATTGATGATATTAAAATAACTTATTACACCATTTTAAATGTACCTGTAATTCTGCACCAAAATTTTAAAGCAAAAGTAATATTTTACGTTCTATTTATTTGATAATATCAACTTTTATATAATCGGTGATCTGAGCAGTAGTCACTTTCTGTCACTTGCTGTTGCGTGGAGTAAATTTCCGACTTATGTCGTATGCTTTCAATGATGACGCACGGGTAAATAACCATGACCTCAACTGTAGAGCTGACACAAAGGAAAGCTTTATATTTTTGAAATCTTCTTCTTCTTCTCATACTTGTTGTAGATCTGTCGATCTGTTAATTCCGACGTTGAAGTATTTCTTGAGAGGTAGACTGCCAGCTATATCTCCATCTTTTTGGTGGTCTCCCCGGTGCACGCTTGCCTGCTGGTTTTCCTTCTAGAGCAATTCTTGGTAGTCTGTGCTCCTCCATTCTTTTTACATGACTGAGCCATTCTCTTCGTCTTTGCCTGCCCAATATGACTACATCTTGCACGCCACATTTTTCCCTGATGATGTTGTTTCGTATTCTATCTCTTCTTGTCTTCCCTGCTATTGCTCTTAGTGTCTTCATTTCGATGCCCGTAGCATGCTTTTGTTTGTATTGGTGTCTTCTCTTGATTCAATTCCATAGATCATAACAGGTATGATGCAAGTTTTATAAATTCTAACTTTGCCGTCCATTCTCATATATGGGTTATTCCAAACCACATCTCTCAAATATCCGGACAAGACAGCGGCCTTGTTAATTTGTCCTCTTAGGTCTCTGGCTGGGTCATGATAACTTGATAACTCTACACCTAGATATTTGAACTGGTTTAGCTGTTTTATGGGTTTCCCCTCCACCACTAGCTTGCATCTAATTAGGTCTTTCGCAATTTGTTTTATGCGTGGATATGTTCATGTTGAGTCGTCGACATGCTTGATAGAATCGATAAAGTTGTCTTTGTAGGTCATCCTCGTGATCTGCAATCAGGGCTGCATCATCCGCATAGCACACTGTACTCATTCTATTGTGGCCGAGTCTGTATCCTAGTTGTAGCGATTTCACATCTTCTATTATTTCATCCATTAGCATATTGAATAGAAATGGACTGAGGCTGTCTTCCTGCCTGATTCCTCCTGGTGTTGGTATGTTGGCCGTAGTGGTGTCGTTTGTTTTAATTTTTGTCGTGTTTTTATTGTTCATTTGTTTTATGACTTCAACAATGTTTGCCGGTATCCTTTTTTGCTTAATTTTCTTTATTATATCGCTAAATCTGACTCTGTCAAATGCTTTCGTTAGGTTTACGAATCAAATATATGCAGGTTTGTTATATTCTATGACAAATATTGCGTCCGTCGTCGACCTGTCGTTTCTGAATCCTTGCTGTTCTTCTCTGTTCTTTATCTGTGATTCAAATTTATCCTTGAGTATACCTGTGAATAACTTCATTGTCGTATTTCTCTCTATCTATCAGCGAGGTTCCTACAGCCTCTGCCGCTTCTCGCATTTCGACCGCCATCGTTTTCTGTCCATCCATTCGTCTTCTTTGATGGCTCTATCTTTCATGATGTGCCGTACATTTTCTTCCCAGGCAACTGAAGGTCTTCCCCTTCTTCTTCTTTGGTGTGGTATGTAATTTAAAGCTTTCTTTGGCCATCTATCTTCATTCATTCGTTTCACGTGACCATACCACACTAGTTGTCTAGTTTCAATTTTATCTACACTGGAATATACAGTATGTGTCCTCCTTCTAATATCTTCATTCCTGATGTGATCTTTTTTAGATATACCACACGCTCTCCTTAGATAATCCGTTTCTACTACTTCTATTCTTTTCCTATCTTTTTTTGTCATCTGCAAAACTTCTGCCCCATAAGTCATAATAGGCTGTACCAAGGTACGATAGATTGTCAATTTCGTTTCTTGCCTTATATCTTTAGACCACAGTAGAGAGCTCAGAATGTTTACCGCTTTTTTGCCCTGCTGCGTTCTCTTTTCGATGTCTCTTTTGGTAGTGCCTTCTTTAGATATTATAGATCCGAGATATTTATTTTCATTACATCTTTTCGTGGTTCTAAATTTGTCGTATTTAAGATTGTCTGGATTGTCGTATTTAAGAGAGTTATTCCTCTGTAGTTGTCCGGGCATGATCTTTGTCCTTTCTTAAAAATCGTTATTGTGATACTGGTGTGCCAATCTTGTGGTATCTCCGCTCTGTCTAAGATTTTGTTAAACAATGTTGTGAGACAATTAGTGAGTTTCTGACCGCCGTATTTCAGCAGTTCGTTCGGTATTCCTGGCGATCCTCTATTCTTTAAGATCTTCATTCTCGCTTCGACTTCAGTTTTTTAGTGATATACCTGTCTTCTGTATTGTAATCGTGTTCGTCACTGGCGTCTTCACCTTTGTAGAATTCTCTGAAATATTTTTCTTATGTCTCAGTTGGTATCACCTTTGTCTGTACAAATTCAGTTACTGGTTTTTTCTGTTTTTTAGCATTTTCCAAACTTTCCTCTGGGCGCCATAGATGTCGTGATCCATGTCACTTGTGAACTTGATCCAATGCTCTCTTTTTATTGCTCTTATTCGCGAATTTATTCTGTTTCTTGTTTCTATATAGATGACGCGTTGTTCCTGCGTTCCAGTGCTTTTGTAACACAGATAGCATTTTCTCTTTTGTTCTGCGAGTTCTTTGACTTCTTGACAAAACCATGGTTTGTTGTTTCTTATTGCGCTGGTGTTTGTTTTTCTTTTGCCGATAGACGCTTCCGCAGTCTGCTGGATGCAGTTTTTGATTTCATTCTAGCATTCTTCTACTTCACAGTTGTGCATGTTACTGTTTTCCAATTTGCTTGTCAGCCTGCTTTCATACAATTTTTTGTGCTCTCTGAGGTCATTGCTTCTATATTATATCTCTCGATGTATGTTTATATTATATATTATATTTATATTTTTGAAATCACCACAGTTAAATTAACCAAAATCAATTACTTTGTTTTCGATAGCAAGACAAAAAAACTGTTTTTTTGTCTTTGATTATAGACGCGGTTTTTGCATAAACTGTTTAGGTACGTCAATGGTTTCTAGTGTTCTTTAATTAATATACGAGGCGGTATTTCAAAGTAAGAATTTTCGGATGATGCATCGCCTCAACCTGTTCCTGAATAGCTTTATCGTCTCGTCTTTCTTGAATATCTTGTAAGTTGGCTATGAGCGAGATAAAGCCTCTTCTCTTCGTAGCCGCCGTTTATGCTCTAATGTAATGATAAATTTCTCAGCCTCCTGTGATGATATTTATACTAAATGACGTCGCTGTTGCTGTGAATGCCATTAATTTACAAATTAACTTCGGCGAACTCCGGCGTCGGAAGTTGTGTCCTTTTTTGACGTCGCTACGCGCCATTTTTGTTAATCGCACCGATGCATAAATTCTTAAAAATTCTCGACTTGTTTTTGATTTTTTGTTGTTCGTCGTCTTGTTACGGGTGACGTGGCTAATTTTGGCCACCGTTTCGCAGTATGATTAGTCGAAATCGCTACATTGGATGACGATCTTTGTTTGGAAACGACCTTTCAATATTTTTTCAAAGAAAATACGCATTTCCCTATGGTATAGAACAGGGGTGGCCAAACTGCGGCTCGCGAGCCACATGCGGCTCTTTGAAGAATTACTTGTGGCTCTCGATAAATGTACCAGAGATCCTTTTCAATTCTGTGTTATGATTTAAAAAAATTATTATCGTTCCGTATGTGTTTCACAATGTCTTTTAAATTATTGACAACAAATGAAAGACCAAATGCAACTTTGTAACAAATCCATTTCCATCCAAGCTAAGAGTGATATAACAAATCGAAAACTGCGCGAAAGAATATTAAGAGTGACGCGACATAAAAGTCAATTATAATCAACCCACTCCTAGTCATTTTACTCGACTTAAAAAAATTTTTTACAATATTAAACTAGAAAAACTTAACGAGGAGATAAATAAAAACCAGAAGGAATATTGACCGAAGTCCAAAATTTATTTCAAGACTTAAAATATTTTAAATCGTCCCTTCATTTTTTTCTGAATTCATTTGAAATATACATAGTCCATAAGATGAATTTTTGTATGTATTACCTATATATTACCCAAACAACATCTGGTGAATTAAAATTAATAGAGACGCAAGAAGATCAAGCTCGAAAATTAAACTATAAGTCGACGCCGATTACCGAATTTTGGAAATTTGTACCAAAATCGAAGTACATGTACTCTAAATTAAAAAAGGATGCTTGTCGAATTATTTCCATATTAGAAACAACGTACTTGTATGAGCCATTTAATTCCATTTTAAAATTCGTGAAATCCTAACACATATCAGTATTAACTAACCAGCATCTGAAAGAATTACTGAGAAGTGCTACCACAAATTATTCAGCAAATTTTATAGATTTACCAAAAGAAGGAAAACAAATGTTGGACAGGGAAAGAAACGAAAACATTAGAAACATGCTAAGACAGGGACCAACAGAGAAAAAAAAAATTGAAAAAAGAAACCTGAATTGGTTTGGACATATAACTGGAATGAACGAGAACAGACTAGTAAAGAAGGTGACAGATGCCAAGAGACAGGGTAAAAGAAGAAGGGGCAGACCTAGAAAGGGGTGGATTGAACAAATCCAGGAAATCGGAACCAAGAGACGGAAAACAGCGCAGCAGGTGAAGGAAATGGGAAGAAGGCCGGAAGGCGTGGAAGAAATGGGTAAAAGATGGATAGGTGATAGGTGATAGCAAAGCTCCACTCTCTTATTGGGCATAAAGACAACGAGAATAAGGAAAACAAAAATGTAATTAAGTTTTAATATTTCGTAATTTTATTTTTGTTTTCAATAAATAAAAGTTCTGTTAAAAAACCTTCTTTACATACTTTTTGAATACGTTTTTAATTGCGGCTCGCGAAAAATTTTAACTTATGAGAAATGGCTCGGCTATCAAGGAGCTTAGCCACCCCTGGTATAGAATATTTCATTTATTTCCAAACTGGATTTATATCTTAATGACATGCATTTGGTCTTCCATAACGGTGTGGGTACAAGAAAAGCACTATTTTCTTTTAACCCGGCACCTGCCACGTGGCCTTGCAAGGCATCAACTGCCACGTGGGGTGCTCACAGCACCCCTTAAAAATGTTCTGTGATCTACTTGTTTAAAAAACAAAATAATGTGTTGAGTACATAAGAATATAAAAAAACATGTTTTATTAACATATTAACCACTAATATATTATAAAAGTTAAAAAATAAAATGAAAAAGGTGTTATAAGCAAATTAGCAAGTACCAAGCCATAATAAATGAAATGAAGTAAAATATCTAAAAAAAAATTAAGATTTAGTGAGTATAGAGTCTATATTAATAATTTAAATCAGTTATTTCAATAAAAAATATAAATTTGACCAGTTTATCAAAAATACAAAAAAAAAATAATACTTAAAGTGCCAGATGATGACACCCCATTTCGACTTTAGAGCTACAAGTTCAGAATGACACTAAATAACCACTTCAAACGCTAATACATCTATGCTATATACTATTATAGAAAGCTACTATGACGCACAGCACGGTAACCAAACTTGAAATACCAAATATTTGATAAAAATATGTTATGGGGTGCTGGTAGCACCCCACGTGGCAGGTGCCGGGTTAATGTTCTTATTTAAATATTACTCACTTACTCCATGGCGTTAAACCCTTCGTGGGTTTTAGCCGACTCGACAACATGCCTCTATTCCTCTGTCTTGAGCATTCACCATCCAACTCTCCATTCCCATAAGTTTAAGGTCTCCAGCTATATTATCTCGCCACCAGAGTTGAGGGCATCCATGTGGTCTTCTTCCAGTTGTGACTTCTTCATACCCTAACACAGTCTAACCCTACATGCTCTATCAAATACATGATTAAAATATTTTAAAATCTGGTAAAACTCACTATCAAACTTCCAGCATGTTTCCATTATCTGTTATATAGTCCAGAGAAATAAGATTTTTCTCATGACACATCCCCCTCCAGGCAGAGACAAAATTTTTTGAGTAGTATGGACATCTATATTAATAACCTATATGTTTCCTGCAGCCGATTTTAACGATATACATAGTTATAAACAAATGAAGATCAAAATATGGTAAATTTTCGTTTTTTTTTTCTTCTATTACTAAAAAGTGAAGCATTCTAAACAAATTTGAGAATAAGAAACTCATAAATCATATAAAAAACTTCAATATGGCGTTGGCTGAATATATCTATCCTTATTTGTTGCTTAGAAAATTGCAAAATAAATCATAAATTTTGAAATTTTATAAATGTTCATAACTTATGTAAAAATTAAGTTAGAAACTTCTTAATACACGGAATGCTGAGATTTCTTGTGCTTAAATTATTTCTTAAATTTCAAAGCAACTGGTAAAATAGTTTAAAAGTTATTTAATTTGTTTATCATAAATTAATTTTTTTTTGCAACACTATAAGTCAGAAAATTATGAGGTTACGGTAATACTTCGAACCATAGATATATAATACTCTAGATTGCGCCCTGCGATCTTAAAATGGGTGACGGTTGCGACAGAGATAAATGAGCCTATTTGGTCGGTAGTCTCTTTTTAATTTAAGGGGAATATCGACGACGTGACTATCCCACTTTATCGAGTAATATTTGTTGACAGTTGGAGCGGGTGGTGACGAGAAATGGTCTTTGGTCTTCGGACGTGGATAATGGTGGTTCGAATCCCATACCAACTTTACCTTTTTTATTTTTATTTAATCAATATTGCGTTTATTAGATATTTTTACTTCTGAAAAATGGACCTAAGTAAATCTAGCAGATAATAAATGTAGTACCTGTGTATAGTAAGTTAATATTGGAATACATAATTTGTGAACTGCATAGTAAAATAAAAGTCATTCGTTATTAATATAAATTCGTCCTTATTCGAATGATGTGAATAATATTTGTTTTGCTTCTACTTTTTTAAAAAATTGTAACAATAGTTTCATAAATAAAAATAATGTCTAATTACTTATAATTGAATCGGTCATTTCAAAAACAGCAAAGTCCACAATTTTGAGAAACTAACTTTTTGAGAGGAATAGACTCCTTTAAGATAAACGTTGTGTGCAAAAACGACACCAGTCCAGTAAAAACATTAGGAACAAAACTACAATATAACTCTGAATTTTGATGGCATCCATTTCATCCATCTTTCGACTATATAGTTAAGTTTTCTTTGCTCTTCTGTAAAATTAGGAATATTATGTGACTCGTGTTGTTTTTGAAATGACCGATTCAATTAATAAATCGATGGTACATTATGTTGATATTAATTATTGGTAATTTTTTACGAATATTTTTAATTACTTTATACTATTCTACCATTAACTTATTAAAAAAAATAACATTGGCTTTTATATTTTTTAAAATCTATAGGTACCTACACAGTTTTTCTTATTTGTTATATATTTCTTTGCATAGATTTATTTTAGAGATGTAATAATATCTAATAAACGCAATATTGATTAAATTAAAAATAAAAAAGTAAAGATTGGTATGGGATTCGAACCAGGATTATCCACGTCCGAAGACAAACGACCAGTTCTCGTCGCCATCCGCTCGAACTGTCAAACCATCTAAAATACTCGACGACAGAGTAGGACAGTGACGTCGTCGATACTCCCCTTGAATTAGAAAGAGACTACCGACCAAATAGGCTCATTTATCTCTGTCGCAACCGTCACCCATTTTAAGATCGTAAGGCGCAATCTAGAGTATTATAAATCTATGCTTCGAACCATAGATATATAATACTCTAGATTGCGCCCTGCGATCTTAAAATGGGTGACGGTTGCGACAGAGATAAATGAGCCTATTTGGTCGGTAGTCTCTTTTTAATTTAAGGGGAATATCGACGACGTGAATATCGCACTTTATCGAGTAATATGTGATGACAGTTGGAGCGGGTGGTGACGGGAAATGGTCTTTGGTCTTCGGACATGGATAATCGTGGTTCGAATCCCATACCAACTTTACTTTTTTTATTTTTATTTAATCAATATTGCGTTTATTAGATATTTTTACATCTGAAAAATGGACCTAAGTAAATCTAGCAGATAATAAATGTATGTATAGTAAATTAATATTGGAATACATAATTTGTGAACTGCATAGTAAAATAAAAGTCATTCTTTATTAATATAAATTCGTCCGTATTCGAATGATGTGAATGTTTGTTTTGCTTCTACTTTTTTAAAAAATTGTAACAATAGTTTCATAAATAAAAATAATGTCTAATTACTTATAATTGAATCGGTCATTTCAAAAACAGCAAAGTCCACAATTTTCAGAAACTAACTTTTTGAGAGGAATAGACTCCTTTAAGATAAACGTTGTGTGCAAAAACGACACCAGTCCAGTAAAAACATTAGGAACAAAACTACAATATAACTCTGAATTTTGATGTCATCCATTTCATCCATCTTTCGACTATATATTGTAGTTAGTTTTCTTTGCTCTTCTGTAAAATTAGGAATATGTGACTCATGTTGTTTTTGAAATGACCGATTCAATTAATAAATCGATGGTACATTATGTTGATATTAATATTGGTAATTTTTTACGAATATTTTTAACAATTACTTTATACTATTCTACAATTAACTTTTTAAAAAAATAACATTGGCTTTTATATTTTTAAAAATCTATAGGTACCTACACAGTTTTTCTTATTTGTTATATATTTCTTTGCATAGATTTACTTTAGAGATGTAATAATATCTGATAAACGCAATATTGATTAAATAAAAAATAAAAAAAGTAAAGATTGGTATGGGATTCGAACTAGGATTATCCACGTCCGAAGACAAACGACCAGTTCTCGTCGCCATCCGCTCGAACTGTCAAATCATCTAAAATACTCGACGACAGAGTAGGATAGTGACGTCGTCGATACTCCCCTTGAATTAGAAAGAGACTACCGACCAAATAGGCTCATTTATCTCTGTCGCAACCGTCACCCATTTTAAGATCGTAAGGCGCAATCTAAAGTATTATATATCTATGCTTCGAACAGTTTATGAAAGAAGACCATTTATACTATTAACTTAATAAAAACAATGACAAAAAGTAATTTTAAACAGTGTAAAATTATTTTGAAAAAACATGTCGATTTTTTGCTTACTTATAACGAATAAGAATAACTTTTTAACCGTTACCCGTAGAAAAATTACTTTTTCATATTTAGAAAGACTGAATTTTTATACACATTTAGTAAGAAAAATAATTGTCCTAAGACAATTAGGGACGAAGTTAACCTCCGCCCTTTTTAATTCACATGTTATTGCAAAATAATTCTGCAATATTTAAAATTATTTTCTGTCATTTTTTTAATTAAATTAATAGTGACTAATAGTCACTGTGAATTAATAGTATTCTGACTTATAGTGTTCCAAAAAATAATTAATTTGGGATAAATTTGACAATTTGACTAATTGCTTTGACACTTAGGGTATGATTTAAGCACCAGAAGTCTCAGCATTCCGTATAATAAGAAGGTTCTAAGTTAATTTTTACATAAGGTATGAATATTTATAAAAACTCAAAATTTATTATTTATTTTGCAATTTTCTAAGCAACCAATAAGGATAAACATATTCAGCGAACGCCATATTGAAGTGTTTTATACGATCTATGAGTTTATTACTCTCAAATTTGTTTAAAATGCTTAACTTGAGCAAAAATTGAGTTATGTCCGGTTGCACCCAGATCTTAAGCTTAAGTCGAGAATATCATTAGAATTAATATAATATAATTATAATATATTACAATAAGAATACCATAATATAATAATAGATATAATTGATAATAAGGTAAGAATCTAAAATTATGGTGCAACGTAAGTGATACTTAAGGAGGCCCTATCTATAAGTAGAGCTTAGCTAAGCTGGAGCTTAAGATCTGCTGGTGCAACCAGGCATTAGCTATTGATAATTAAAACTTGTAATAGCATGCAAAAACCACCTTTACCAACCCTTTCAGTCACCTCTTTTTGCGACTGAGGATTTTAAAACGATTTAATAGTAATAGGCTTGTAGATCTTGTAAAACCCTACAAAATTATTTTTCTCCAAACTTTCTAAGGTAAAAAAAAAGTTACGGTAAAAAATCAATATATTGTTTGAAAAAAAAAGGAGAAATCCAATTGGAAGCATAATAATGTAAGTTAGCGGTGATTTTAGTCATTGGCCTTATTCTTTCTTATTTGTTTACTTATTATAAATAGATTTTAGAAGTTTGACTGGCTTAGAATGATTAGTTTTTACAAAACTGGAGTTAAAAGCGAATAACGAATTTTTGTAATTTGGTAAAAAATGCAATTTTCTTCAGAATAGAAAGATTAGCATCAGAGATACGAAAAAATCTTTCAATATAAAATTGTAGGTTATTTCATGCCCAAGAACTTGGTATGAAAAAAAAATTTCTACAGCAAAAATTGAATGAATCGTAAATGAGTATATCGAAAAACATTCATTTTTTCTATACAAAACTAATATGTACTTTCGATAGCGAATAATTCGAAAACAATTAATTTTATCAAAAAAATGTATAGAACATTTTTTGCTTAGAATGAACGTGTTTATTAACTTTTGCATATAGATTTTGATCCTTGGACTATCCACTACTTATTCTCAAATTTTCAAGCAAATCGATCCATTCTGTAAAAATTGCGAGGTTTTGTCCTATTTTAAGCTTCATTACTTGATATAATAATATAAAGTAAACTTTTTAACAATTTTATTATTATTAAATACAAAATATGTAATATTAATTATATCTATTTATTGTTTACAATGTTTATATTGAACATACAACCGGTTGCATTGTGCAAATTAATGGCGGATGATTACAGATTTTTTGAGGTGGTGAATGGTGAAAGCAGCCGGTAGTTCTGTCTCTTCATCCTCCGTAGTAACGGTCATCGGCATCGGTAAAGGTTTGCTTTTTGAAGCGGCAGCTGATTTTTGACAGGATAATATTTGGTTCGACATGTTCTTTCTTAATTCCGTGGATTCTTCTAAACATCCCTCTGCAACCGACGTTGCCTTTAATTTTATCCTTAAGTCATCAGGAGCTTCAGATAAAAATTTTGAAATTTTTTTTTGGTGAAAATCTTTGCCTTTTTTGGTGTGAATCCTACGTTTTTTTTTCTTCAAATGTGCTGTTTACTTAAAATAATCGCCTATATTAACATTTTTTAATTTTTAATACTGCCTTGAGCATGGAATAGCGTAACCACAAAGTATTTGGTTTGCACATTTTGGATAGACTAATAAAATAAGCTAAAACACTTCTTCTTTTAAGCTATTTACACTGTTTTCTTTACACCAACTCATAAAAATGTATTCTTTCCTGTACCTGTTTGCTGATTTTTCCGGTAACAGATCAAGATTATTCACAACGTCGAGAATAGATGGGGGTAGTTCTTCGTCTCTAGATGCCATCTAAATCACTGAATTATTTTAAAATTCGTAAGTAAAGTGCGTGGAAACTTTAAAGTGTGTGACGTGCTTTTTGACAATTGCTTTGTTTGACATCTTTGCTATGACTTTAAAATATTAAAACATGCATTGATATACACCATTAATTACTGCATAACAGGTGTTTAGGCACCGTATTGACTTTTAATTCGGGATTATTGTAACTTATTAGCGTTATTTTTTAATTCAATTAATTGATTAAAATTTGGTCCTTTTTTAAACGCTCGTAGAAAAAATATTGTTCCTAACACTTACGGAAAGTCTCTTTTCCGCACTCGTCTGCTTTCGCGTGCCTAAAAGTATGACTTTTCGCACTAGTTAGGAAAATAACTATACTATATCGAAATATTTCTCTCTGATATTATTTCTTATGATGAAAACTCAACATTATCTTGTCTGAAATGAAATAACTCTTACAAATTGTCTGCACTATTATATGTTCTCTATATTGTACGATTCTTTTCCAATTATCCAGTAGGTAAATGCTATAAACAAATTTCTATGAGGTTATCTAAATTATATCCTCACTTAACGTTCTCTTTGTATAGATCACCCAATTACCCATCAGAACAAACCAAACTAGGAACTTACAACTCACTTAATTCCCTCATATATGCTAACTAAAGCTTGTTAACAATGTTTGCCTTATCAATCTCAACTTAAACTGAAATTTCTTGCCAACTCACTCATAGGCGATGTTTTGAAATCCTACTATAACCGCGCCATTTCCTGCGCCACTTGAGTTGTTCTGCTCGGAACACTAGTGATTCTTTATAATTTAATCTTTCCATAAAGTTGGATTCTGTTATTCAGTTAGATGGGTTAGGAATACGTCTAGATTTTTAGTTGTTTCATAGATTTCCAAGAAATATGGGTAATGTTAATACAAAAAGGACTTTTACAGGTCAATTATATAGTTAAAAATATAGAATAGAGTAATATAAATAATATAAAGCATAAAATGTATTAAGTGTATTAACAAAAGTAAATGACCGATAACAATCACAACAGATTAAAAGTGGAAAATAAATACTCCTCAAATGAAAAAAAGGCATGCACTATAAGATATCGCTTACATACTTTTTGCTTTGAAGCCGACGTGTATATAATGGACATGGATATGGGTCAACCTGTTTACACCAGGTGGGAATGTCTCCAACAGGGACTCCATTTCCTTTTCCAACTAATATTTGCTTCTGACCATTTTGTTTCTCTCTCCGATGTTTTGGTTCTTTGTGGCTTCTCAATTTTTTATCAAGTAGTTTTATTATTAATACACTTTTTAGTTTATTAAAAAAAGTTTGCCGAAACCAGGGATCGAACCAGGGACCTTTAGATCTTCAGTCTAACGCTCTCCCAACTGAGCTATTTCGGCTGTTATTTGAAACAAAAAATGTGTACAACAATCTGTCAATACATTTTATTTAGCAAGATTTTATTTTGCAGGATATACCCAAAGTCGTTTTCATCTCAAGAGAGACTATTTCATCTCCAACTCATATTGATTCTCGCCATTTGGTCTCTTTCTCCGATATTTTGGTTTTTTGGTTTCTCAATTTTGTATCAGTTTTTTAATAAATTTATAAATTTATTAAAAAAGTTTGCCGAAACCAGGGATCGAACCAGGGACCTTTAGATCTTCAGTCTAACGCTCTCCCAACTGAGCTATTTCGGCTATTGCTTAAAGCAAAAAATACGTACAACAACCTGTCAATATATAATTTTATTTTGCACGAATTTGTTTTGCATGATTTTATTTTGCCGGATATACCCAAAGTCGTTTATTTGGTTTCTTTGTCCGACATTTTGGATTTATTGTGCTTCTAAATTTTGTATCAAATACATAGTTTTATTATTGATATACTTTTTATTAAAAAAATTGCCGAAACCAGGGATCGAACCAGGGACCTTTAGATCTTCAGTCTCTCCCAACTGAGCTATTTCGGCTGTTATTTGAAACAAAAAACGTGTACAACAATCTGTCAATACATTTTATTTCGCAGGATTTTATTTTGCAGGATATATCCAAAGTCGTTTTCATTTCAAGAGAGACTCTATTTCCATCTCCAACTCATATTGATTCTTGCCATTTGGTCTCTTTCTCCGATATTTTGGTTTTTTTGGCTTCTCAATTTTGTATCAAATAATTTTTTAATAAATTTACAAATTTATTACAAAAGTTTGCCGAAACCAGGGATCGAACCAGGGACCTTTAGATCTTCAGTCTAACGCTCTCCCAACTGAGCTATTTCGGCTGTTATTTTAAAGCAAAAAATACGTAGGTACAACAACTTGTCAATATAAAATTATATTTTTCAGGATTTTATTTTGCAGGATATACCCAGTCATTTCCATCCCAAGAGAGACTCTATTTCCATCTCCAACTCATATTAATTCGTGCCATTTGGTTTCTTTCTCCGATATTTTGGTTTTTTGGCTTCTCAATTTTGTATCAAATAGTTTTTAATAAATTTATAAATTTATTAAAAAAGTTTGCCGAAACCAGGGATCGAACCAGGGACCTTTAGATCTTCAGTCTAACGCTCTCCCAACTGAGCTATTTCGGCTGTTACTTAAAGCAAAAAATACGTATTCTTTTTCTCATGAGCATCTTTCAGTGCGTCAGTTTTTCGATTTCTTTCTAACGCATTAAATTGTATGTGACAGAAAAAAGGCACGTCTGTGATTATAGAAATTTATAACATTTAAGTATTCTTGTTGTCGATAAATGGCGCTAAAATCGAAAAAAAAAATATTTACGAATTATATAATATATCTACAAATATAATCTGTACAATTTATAAGACTATACAAATCAAAGAAAATACCATTTTATAAATGCAATATACAGAATTGATTTGTTTTTATGTTAAATTGCAAATAAAATCTGACAACTGTCAGATTTAACTTAAACGTCATGTTAGAATAACATTAAAATGTTATAAATGTGTATTATCACGGACTTACCTTTTTTTCTATCATTTGTGACGCACTGAAAAATTCTCATGAAAAGAACTTTACAACAACCTGTCAATATAAAATTTTATTTTGCAGGATTTTATTTTGCAGGATATACCCAAAGTCGCTTCCGTCTCAAGAGAGACTCTATTTCCATCTCCAACTCATATTGATTCTTGCCATTTGGTCTCTTTCTCCGATATTTTGGTTTTTTGGCTTCTCAATTTTGTATCAAATAGTTTTTTAATAATTTATAAATTTATTAAAACAGTTTGCCGAAACCAGGGATCGAACCAGGGACCTTTAGATCTTCAGTCTAAAGCTGGCCATTCACTTACGGATATCGAAGAGGCCATGGCATGCAGGCCAGGACTGAAGGCCGTTATTTGAGTAGTTAAGTTAATGAACTGCAGTTGAGACGCCACACACATGCAGTTTTGTGATCGAGCGTGCCAACGCCTTTACGAAAACTGCGTGTATGTGGTGATTTTGGCTTCAATTAACCGCCTGTCAGTCGCTCGGCCTCTTCGATATCCGTAAGTGAGTGGCCAGCATAACGCTCTCCCAACTGAGCTATCTCGGCTGTTATTTAAAGCGAAGAATACGTACAACTTGTACGACTAGAATAATAAAATTATATTTTGCAGGATTTTATTTTGCAGGATAAACCCAAAGTCGTTTCCATCTCAAGAGAGACTCTATTTCCATCTCCATCTTATATTGATTCTTCCCATTTGGTTTCTTTGTCCGATATTTTGGTTTTATTTTGCTTCTTAATATTGTACCAAGTAGTTTTATTATTGATATACTTTTTATTAAAAAAGTTTGCCGAAACCAGGGATCGAACCAGGGACCTTTAGATCTTCAGTCTAACGCTCTCCCAACTGAGCTATTTCGGCTGTTACTTAAGACGAAAAATATGTACAACAACCTGTCAATATTTCGCAGGATTTTGTTTTGCAGGAAAAGTGAAAGTTGTTTCCTGCTCTGTATTTTCTAATTTCCAAGATTAAGATTCTTTTATATTTATACTCGAATTAGGAATTTTTTTCATTATTTAGTGATTCGGTAAATAAATATGGTTTTTAAATATCGAAACTCTAACACTTATCTAATTTTCTAAATATAGTTAATAAATTTTGGGGAAGGCGTTTTATTGTTAGATAATGGTTATTATTCTTAATAAGATTTACACGCACTTCTATGGCAGAAGCTTTTCCCTATGAATATTACTTCAGGTGTATAAATGGTTTAGGTCAGTATAATGTGCTGAAAACAGCGATTGTCATAAATTAAGCGCGCAACATGCGATACTATATTATTACTGTCCTAATCACAGTAAAATATATCTAGTACCAAGTCCACATCTAATCAACAATACATTTTATTGTGTCATAAATCAAACCGAGATAATATTGATTAGGTGGAGTATAATGAATTGTATAATGAATCACCTGAAAACAAACCGCGACAGGTGGTGGTATATAAATTGCTTATTTTTTTAGTATTTAACAGCCGAAATAGCTCAGTTGGGAGAGCGTTAGACTGAAGATCTAAAGGTCCCTGGTTCGATCCCTGGTTTCGGCAAACCTTTTTTTTAATTTTCGGGGAAAAATATTCCTTATAAACTTTAAACCAAAAAGTAAATTGTTCGTTTTATTTTATATGGAGAATATTCTTTATAAAAACATTCTGAAACTGTTTTCTGATGTCAACTTTAAGCGAAATATTATTTTTATATGGAACTAAACCACGGTTCTTCATTGTAATTAACATTACATTTTGCATTGAGGCATTATCATTTTATATTATCACTAAAAATAATATGCCCAATTACTATAAAATCGATTCGAAGTCAATTATCTTTCAAATAGACTTCTACCAGTCAGTGCCAATTATTGATAAAGATGGATTTATTCTTTTAAAATTAAAAACAAAAAAGGTTGCATCGGCCGGGAATCGAACCCGGGCCGCCCGCGTGGCAGGCGAGCATTCTACCACTGAACCACCGATGCTGTGATTAATTGTTTTATCATTTAGCATTTAAGTTCTTCTTCTTATAATTCTTATAATCGAATTTTGTAAAAAATTTTATTATTGTGGATTTCATGTTGTCACCCAGTGACGCACCTAGCGCATATAAAAAATGTATAAACAATGGTAGGAAAATTTAACTTGTCTTTCACAAACAACACAAAAAATTTCGGGGTGCCCAAGTCAACTCCCCCCTAGAGGAAAATTATGGGTGCTCACCTGGTTGTCACTGCCTGTCCTAAAGTGAATAAATCAGAAGAGCAGTGTTAAAAGATGTTGGTGTTACAAACAAACAAATAAATTATTCACTATCTATCGTCATTTATAGATCCATCTCGTTATTCACATTTCTGTTTTATTTCCCACTGCGTCAGGAAATTTTTTAAATAAACATTAATTTTTGGTGCTACGCGCAGGACAGCGGTGTTCGATTTACACAAGTTGATTTCCACCAAAATTTCTTCCAATCTGTATCTAATATATTATTTTCTTACTCTATATTTTGTTGTATTTTAATATTTTAATTCCACAAAAATCAAACTAATTTTATTATTGTTTGTGAAATATTGTTTAATCAATTGCATATGTTTAAAAATAATAAAATTTTATTATCTAAGTTAAAATATATGAACAAAGAAAATGTTTGCTAAAAAAAGTGTTATTTCAAAGGATAGAGTATGTGTTTTTATTTTGCAATAAACAAATTTATTTATTTATATCGAAATGTAATAAAAATTAAAATGTATCAATCATTATTAAAGGTCATTGGAATGCCCAATCAGAGCAAACTATCCGCTGTCCTGCGCGTAGCACCAATAATCAATGTTTATTTAAAAAAATTCCTGACGCCGTGGTAGTTAATCGATTTTAGTTTTGCAAATTAAAAATGAAAGGTACAATACACTTCTATACGCAAAAAAAATGCTTCAACTTGCTATCTGCTTTATTTTCAGTCCTGTAACATTTTGAAAAAATGAATATTTTTTGCGACAGCTGGATTTAAAAATTTATTTTGCAAAATCTATTCAACCGATCTTAATGAAATTTACAGTATTGTTTAACTGTATCATAAAGTTTTTCTGGGTGAAATATGAAGGTCCTAAGTATAGCATAAATGGTTGAAAATCGTAAAATGCGAATACTTGTTTTTGTATGGTTTTTTTCGCAATTATTGCTGTTTTGCAAAAAGGGTGACTATTTTTTAAATCTTTAACCAATTCTATATTGTAGGAAATTTAATTATGCAACTTTTATGTCAGTACAACTTTTCTCGCAAATGAATACTTTTAAAGTTAAAATCAAAAAACGAAGAAAAAAATCGAATTTTTCCTTCCTTTTTTGCCATTTTGATTATTTAAACAATGTTCCGGACCTTTTTGAGAGGGAGGATAACTCAAATATTATTATTTGAGTTATTTTCAAGCAATTTCTGCAAAAAAATTTGAGTCACCTCTCAACGTCCAAATGTACTATTAATATTTTTACAGATGCGCCCTGGTCTATCAGACTTGTGGAATGTATTATAAGGTGTGGTTTATAATAATTGGGAAATGTTACTAAATATTATACTGTTATTTCATTCACCGTATCGATAATCGTCACATTTGGAAGCTTCACAAGCGGTAGTTGATCCCGAATAAAACCGGCATCTTTTGCCTGTCTATCTTTCGCTGCTATAGATGTACACGTTACTGTTTGCGTTTTATATTATTGCACAAGGAGAAAAAAAAGCTTGTTTATTACCTGTGACGGAATCAGAGCAATTGGCGATATTTTAGTACGTAGTACGTAGTAAAGTAGAGTAGTAATTATTAATCAGGGTTGGCCTCAGTAATGATTTAAAATTAAGGGTGAAAATTATCGAAATCATGCAGCGAAAGTATAATATTCATTTTTTTACTCTTTCTTTCCCCTTTAACTTATTTCGCCCGACTTTAAATTTCCATTGGTTCCAGTTTTTTCATTTCAATTCTTCTAGTTTTTTGCATTGTTTTGTTTTTGTTCGTTTTTAAAATAATCAAACTTTTGTCCATTTCTTTGCCTAGTTTGTTCTCCTTTTATGTCTTCTCTTACCAGTTCTTTTCTTATATTTTGTATATTTTAGAAAAAATTGATATTATACCTATATTGATTCAGTATTTAACCCTCATATTTAGTAATTGACACAACTTTCAAGTGAATTGTTTTCACAAAGTACATAGTTTTTTTTAATTCGGAAAAGCCGACTCACATCTCGAACATCTGTTTATATCGAGTGTGGTAAAAATTGAATGTCAGATTCGTTAGTCTTTTGTTTTGGTGCTGTTTCGACGTGGCATATCGAGTGAGTAATTAAAGGAAGCCACACGTCGCAACATCCCATTTGACGGGACGCCTTTCTTTTGAGTACCGCATTGATTTATGGCGGAGAAGACGAACACCATGTTTTCGCAATTAGCTCGTGGATATTCTTCATATTTTTCACGGGGTTTTTAATGCTGCAAATGTTGCGTTTTGATTTATTATACCGATGCGAGGGGTCCGCGTGACATGTGACTTTCAAATAGATTGATGAATGAAGGTATAGTGTTAAATACATTAAAGATTTCTGTTTGTTTTATTAACTATCAATGATTTTGCTTAAGAATTCGATTTTATTCTAATTTTTTCTAGGTTAAATTATCATTATATCATCATCATTACCATAATCAAAGCCTTACTTTGTATCAAACTTGTGATTTTGCTCGTTGATATGCGACGAGTAATTTATTCAATTGCCATCTACAGTCACTCGATTCAATTTGTTCTTACTCCCACCACTGTTTTCTGACTCTCCAATTTTTTCTTACTTTCTGCAAATTTTTTTAACTCCCTTCAATTTTTTCTGAGCCCCTCCAATTTTATCATGACTTCCTTTAATTTTTCCTAACTCCCTTTAATTTTTCATGACTCCATATAATTTTTCCAGACTCTCTAAATTTTCCTGGCTCAGTGCCATATGTAAAATAACCGGATCTCATATAAGTTCATAAACTTACTAGGCAAACAACACTAATATACCTATGCACCTATACCGGGTGGTGAATTGAAAAACGGGCCATAGGAAACTCAATGTAAAATTATAAACTGTTGAATTCCTGCTTCCCTAATTATTTTACATCAAAAGTCATAAAAAACTATTTGTAGAGGATTGAAATCTGTATTGAAAACAACTGTTAAATATGTTCTACGAACAATAATTATTCAAAATTTTGTAAAACTATAATACAATTTTCAGAGTAATACGCCAAAGTTTGGCCACACACAGTGCAATAATGTGTATAAGGTTGCATTGGGTGACAATGAAGTTATTATATTAACGCCCGGCTTCATAATCAACTTAAAGCGAACATTAACTAAAGTTCACTTTAACGTTGACATTTATCCATATGAACTGCATTGATAAAGTTACCAACTTAAAATTTAAAGTCCACATTAACTGATTATGAAACCGAGCGTAACAATTTGAACTGTCAATTTTTTATTTCTTTTATCATTTATTGTTTAAAACACAATAAAGTTGATAAGATACCCTCAGTTAAGGAGAATGTATTAATAATAAAGATATTTTCTTTAGTCAATAGTGTGCGCACTGTCAGTTAAATAGTAACGTGTGGCTTAACATGCCCACGCATACCTACTGCGGTAAATACATTATATTTTTCAAAATTTTGAAATGTGTTAAATCGTAGAACAATTGTAACTTTTGTTTTTAATACATATTTCAATCCTCTACAAATAAGTTCTCATGACTTTTGATGTAAAATAATTAGGGAAGCAGGAATTCAACAGTTTAGAATTTTACGTTGAGTTTCCTATGGCCCGTTTTACGATTCACCACCCTGTATATATGGCAATACGTAACTGCAATAATCTTAAATCTTTTTAAAATCCTATTCTGAGATGACTTCTTCTTGATTATTTATAACCTGTTGGATGTTTTTGCTGCTATTGTGAATATCTTCCATTTCTTTCTGTCTTTGTAGTGAACTTTCTACACTTTGGAATTAATTTATCTTGCTTACTTCTACCTCTACAATCAAGTTAAATAGTGTCGGAGAGAAATAGTGTCGGAGAGAAACAGTATCCTTTTTACTTTAATTTTCTTAGTAGAAGTTTTTCCGTTAAAAATTATTTTTGCTGATTTAGACTTATTCTGATCTACTTACTATAGTGTTGATCTAGTATTTCTTCTTTAAGTAACTACCTGTCCTCAAAGAACATTGACAATCAGTCGCATGATTTTTACTATGTCCACAGCTGACCTAAATAGTGTCGTGGTGCTCACTCCATACCATTGGCGGAGGTTTCTAAGCGTTTCTCTATCTTTCCTTGGATAATTACAAGAAGCATTTCATATTTTCGGATTTCTTATCACGTGAGCAAAGTACCTTAGTTTTCTTCTTTTTATGATATTCAGTACTACTCTTTCTTTGTTTAGCCACTGCATTACCTCTTGATTTGATATTACTCTGTTCATCCATGATATCCTCAATAGTCTGCGGTAAGCGCACATTTCCAAATCCTCAATCTTCTTGCACATTGTTTCCGTCAGGGTCCATGCTTCCATTCCATAGAACAAAATGCTGAACACATAGCAGCGTAATAAGCGTATTCTTAGCGTAATTTTTAGCTCTCTGTTGGCTAATACCTTTTGCATTTTCCTAAATGATGGTCTCTCTTGCTCTATTTTGCATTTGATTTCCTGTGATAAGTCCCATTTTTCATTCACCCAGCAACCTAAATACCTGCGTGTTTGTACTCTCTGCACCATGTCTCCAAATATTCTAATATCTGTCAAGTTATTAGCTAAATTTTTGTTTGTGCTGATGACCAGCCATTGGGTTTTTTTTGTTTAGTTGCTAGCAGAACTGTGTCATCAGCGTATCTCAGATTATTGATGACTATCTGTTCTCTCTTCTACTGCTTCTCTGAAGATCTTTTCTGCATACAAATTAAACAGAAGCGGCGAGAGTACGCGACCTTGTCTAACTCCTCTCAGAATAGGAATTTCTACAGATGTCTGGTTGTTAATTCTGATGTCAGCTGTTTGATTCCAGTACAAATGTCAACGTTGAACCGCCACTGAATGTAGGAGTGCCTGCAAATCATCCCTGTCCGTTGCTAGCAGAACTGTGTCATCAGCGTATCTCAGATTATTGATGACTATTCCATTGGTAATTATTATACCCTCTGCTCTGTCTTCTATTGCTTCTCTGAATATCTTTTCTGCATACATATTAAACAGAAGCGGGGAGAGTACGCAACCTTGTCTAACTTCTCATAGAATAGGAATTTCTTCAGATGTCTAGTTATTAATTCTGATCTTAGGTGTTTGATTCCAGTACAAATTGGCTATTATCCAAACGTTTCGTCCATCTAGGCCTATCTCTTTTAGTATACCCATTAACTTATCATGTTAAACAGTGTCGAATGCCTTCATAGTAAACAAAGCAGGCATATTCATAAACATTCACATACTGAATGTTAACATGTTAAAATTTAATTACCTCTCTCAATTATTTTGAACCATCCCTGTACTACAGTTCACAAGTTCTGAAATTGTTTTAATAATTTCGCAAACACCTTATATGTATTTAAGCATAGACATAATATCTGTGAAAAATCCGCATTGAACAACATACGCATAGTATAAAAACATTACTGCTACTAAGCCCTTTGCCTGTGAGCGGTTTTCTCGCTTTTCTCCATCCAATAAACCTTTCTTTTCCCCACTGATAAGGCGAAGTGTGCAAAAAAGCCGGCAATTTCGGAAAAGGATGATATATCTAACGGCATTCTTATATTTTATGTATATCTCATTCACTTTATCAAGTGTGAAAGTTGAAAACTGTTGCTTCTACCCGACTTGAATTTAAAGGATTGTTCCATAATATATCTGCATATCGATTTGTAGAACAAGAACGATAAGAACACTGGCGTGCTTTAACAATGCGCGTACTACATGGTTAATTCATTTAATAGCTTTTTATTTTGACACATATTTCTCTGTATATTCATCATAATCATCATCATCATCAACATCATCATCATCATCATCATCATCATCATCATAATCATCACCATCATCATCATCATCATCATCATCATCATCATCATCATCATCATCATCATCATCATCATCATCATCATAATCATCATCATCATCATCATCATCCAGCCTTCTGCATCCAAAGTTCAACATAGGCCTTCCCTATTTTCTTCCAGTTATATCGGTACAAGAACGCAACTATGTCGATGAAACTACATAAAAACACGGACCGTATCCCAATCGGCAGAGGAGTCCGACAGGGCGATACCTTATCGCCTAAACTGTTTACCGCAGTACTAGAATATGCTTGTAAAAAACTTAACTGGGAAGAGCGATGCCTAAATATTATTGATGGTAGAAGATTAACAAATTTGAAATTCGACGACGAAGTAGTTTTCAATCCTAATAGTAAATTATTAATATTGAAAATATTAAAAATATTACTAAAAGATTTTTAAATTGAAAACTTATCGGTACACTTTCCTGGTGACACCTCCAAGACTTCTACAATTTGCAAGTCAAATGGATGCTGCAGTGAAGACGAGAGGGAAGGAATTCTACACTATGCAATTCACATCCCCCGTCTGCAGCTGGTAAAGTTCCAACGGAAAAATGCACCTAGTTACTCTACGGAGTAATACGACTATAAAATAAAAATGTATACCATTTGTATTCAGTTGCAATGCGAAGGCAAAACAATCTTACTTTTCAATTAGAATACGGAGTGCAGTCCAGTCCCTTGAATCGCGATTTTCGGCTCTTATTGGAGCCTTCATCGGAAAGAACGTAGGCACTGTTCTCCATATTTTAACTGATTCGCATCGAGAGGTGTTCCCACCCATTGCAACTGAAGTGATGATAGTAGGTGGCTAGCGCCATCTGGCATTGAAAGACGAAGTAGTTTTCAATCCTAATAGTAAATTATTAATATTGAAAATATTAAAAATATTACTAAAAGATTTTTAAATTGAAAACTTATTGGTACACTTTCCTGGTGACACCTCCAAGACTTCTACAATTTGCAAGTCAAATGGATGCTGCAGTGAAGACGAGAGGGAAGGAATTCTACACTATGCAATTCACATCCCCCGTCTGCAGCTGGTAAAGTTCCAACGGAAAAATGCACCTAGTTACTCTACGGAGTAATACGACTATAAAATAAAAATGTATACCATTTTTATTCAGTTGCAATGCGAAGGCAAAACAATCTTACTTTTCAATTAGAATACGGAGTGCAGTCCAGTCCCTTGAATCGCGATTTTCGGCTCTTATTGGAGCCTTCATCGGAAGGAACGTAGACACTGTTCTCCATATTTTAACTGATTCGCATCGAGAGGTTTTCCCACCCATTGCAACTGAAGTGATGATAGTAGGTGGCTAGCGCCATCTGGCATTGAAAGACGAAGTATTTGAAATTTTAAATTCGCAGACGACATAGTTTTATTCTCTGACAACCTCAAGGAGATATGTACAATGATAAATGAATTTCACTTAGTGTGTATCAGTGTAGGTCTTAAAATAAACATCTCCAAAACAAAATCTCCAAAACAAAATTGTTTTGGAGTGACAAACCTAGTACCTAGCGGAAATATCAATATTGGAGACAACGAAGTAAAGCTAGTGGAAAAACATTGGACACTAAATAAAGATCACAAGAGACAACCAAATATGCGAACTACGAAGAAGAATAAACCTAGCATGGGCAGCCTATGGAAATCTCAAAGACATCTTTAAAAGCGATATACCTATTTCTTTAAAACGTAAAACATTTGACCAATGTGTGTTGCATGTGATGGCTTATGGTGCCGAAACTTTGACATTGACAGCTACAACTTCTAAAATGCTGCAAATAGCCCAGAGAAAAATGGAAAGGTCAATGCTGAGTATATCGCTTCGTGACCGAGTTAGAAATGAAGACTTAAGACGAAGAACAGGAGTTACCGATGTAATTTCCCGAATTGTCACCCTGAAATTGGCACTGGGCCGGACACGTCGCCCGAATTAGTGATGAAAGGTGGACGAAGAGATTACTTGAGTGGAGACCGAGATTAGACAAAAGAAGTAGAGGAAGACCACCTACTCGTTGGACTGACGATCTCAAGAAAATGTCAAGAACAAAATAGAACACAATGGACAAAAATAAGGGAGGCCTATGTCCAGCAGTGGACGCAAAGGGTTGGATGATGATGATGATGTTATATAAGAAGGCCGCTCCACCAAACCAATTCGTTTAGTATGTATGTTTCTGTTAGAGCAGGGTTGTCAGGTAATCGGAGTCAGATAATATTTCGGAAACATTCGGGTTTCAGTCGGGAGGCTAAGAGGATATCTGATATTTGAAACATGACGCTAGCTAGTATCTATATTAGTTTCTCTCGCTAATTTTGTAATGCCTGCCCATTGTAAATAATTTTTGCTCAAAAAGTTTTTATCTCACCATTACTTCATTTACTACTAAAAACAATATCCCAACGAACGAGAAGCTTATTCCAGCAAATGGAGTAATAAATTCAGCAGAACCTATCGAAAAAGTGAAAAACTTTAAAATAAATTGAGTACAAGTCATAACAAAGCGATGTTTTATTCATGCTCATCCTATCTAGTGAAAGCCGCCGGGACATATTTTGTTCCAGAAAATGTCCATTAAAAAGTATAACAGTGCTTCTTGTCTCTCTTGTCTCCCGGGCTAAGTGAAATTTTAATACGGACACCGCGTTGAAGCTGGTGAGGAGGAAATTTGTAGAGATAGGAGAGTGTTCCTGGAGCTGTTACAGGAACAAGGATGGTACTGTGGAAAAATGTAGTAAACGAAAAATTACGCAGCCAAGTACTGGAGTATACCTGGAAAGTGACATACAGGATATCGCACACCTAGTTCAATTGTGCCACAACTACAAAAAATTCGAATTTTGGGTTAAGGCTGTAAAATATTGCCTATATAATGGCCCATCTAATGCAATACAGCCTGAACTAAAATATTGTTTCGGATAAGTATAAAGTAAGTTACTTCGGTATTTCACTGTAGGGTTTTTGGAGGTTTTGAAAATGCAATATAGCCATAACTAGGAGATGTGGCGATAATATACACTGCCACAATACAACAGATGTAATTCAATACGTTCAATACGACCACAACTGCAAAAATCAAGAGAGATGTGGCGATAATATACACGGCCACAATACAACCGATATAATTCAATACGGCCACAACTGCAAAAATCAATTGATTTTTTCATTATATTGCCGCCGTATCTCCTAGGTATCGTTTTATAAATGACTTTCTTCACAATGCAATATCGCCATAACTATCAAAATAATAATAACGTTGTAAATGTTATGATTAAAACTTTATTGAGTCTAAAATCTTAATACAAAAAAAAACATTAAGTTATCGAAATTTAAAGAAACGCTGAGAGTTAAAGTCTTTATTACACGTCTTCACTTTTCAACGTCTTGGATTCGAGTGTTGAATTGTCGAATGACTGAAAATGCCCTGGCCTCTCTCCGAGTACCTACCACCACCTCGAGTCCATGTGGTAGTGGAGTCGGGTACAATCGACACCAGTCGATCATGCCGTGGTGTGGAAAGACAGGGCCGGCTCGGTTTGCTACAACGTTTTATTTTTAATAAATTTTAATAAGATCCAGCCAATAAGTGTATAATTTGCTACCTAAATTGTAATTTTGGAGCCAGTCATTCTCAAAATAAATTATTTACAGGGCAAAACGCGTTTACTACAGAACGTTTTGCTCATTTCTCGAGAATATTGTGTTTTGCACTTGTGGCACTATTGAACTAGGTGTGCGATATGATAATGAATGAAAAGGCCTTCATCATGTATTAAGCTAATCGGAGTGTTCTAACTGGATCTCATGGCTGGATCTTATTAACTTCAGGAGGCAGGAATAATTATAAATATATAAGTTGACTTGCATTATTTCATTCAATAACTACATCTATAGTCCAGGGCGCATCTGTTTTGAGATGGACGTTGAGAGGTGACTCATATTTTTTTGCAGAAATTGCTTGGAATTAACTCATATAATAATAATTGAGTTATCCTCCCACTCAAAAAGGTCCGGAATATTGTTAAAATAATCAAAATATCAAAAAATGAAGGAAAAATTCGATTTTTTGCTTTTTTTTTGATTATAACTTTAAAAATATTCACTTCCGAGAAAAGTTGCACTAGCATAAAGGTTGCGTAATTAAATTTTCTACAATGTAGGAGTTGCTAAAATGTTTAAAAAGTGTCACCCTTGTTGCAAAATAGCAATAATTGCGAAAAAACCATAAAAAACTTAGGACCTTCATATTTTACTCAGATTATTTTTTTCACCTGTCAAATTCTGACGTTTTTGCTTTTTCAGCCAATCACCACGCGTCGTTCTAGCCAATCATTGAGTGTAATACTGATAAAACAGCCTCTTCCTTGATAAAACAGTCTCTTCCCTGATAAAACTTAAGGTGCCCTAAATTTCACATAATACGTACATACCTGTGTTTACTAACTTAATTTACGAACGACATTGGAAAATCTCATATTAGTTATAAAAATTGTGTTTTTAATAATTGTTCATTTTCGATTTAAACAGTTTTTTATGTATTAACAATATAATAAATAAATTGGTTCATTTTTAAATCATAAAATAATTTATCTATAACCTACTTAAGACATTGATCCTAGTTGTCTTAAAAATATTTCACAGATGCCCGTATTTACTAATAATACATAGTGGTTCACAAAATAATCTTTTCAAATACCACTCGTCCTCTAAATTTTGCTTGATAAATTTAGAGGACTTGTGGTATTACCTTTGAAAAACTTTATGATATAATAAAAGAATACTCTAAATTTTATTGAGATCGGTTCAACAAATTTTGCAAAATAAATTTTGCAATTCAGCTTTCTCAAAAAATCATTTTTTCAATATGTTGCAGGACAGAAAATAAAGCAGATAAGTTGAAAAAAATTTTTCCACCTACCTCTACCGAAAGTATACTTTTCCGGACCTGATTGTAGGGAGCAAAGTTGTACTTGTCCTCCCTAGGGAGGAAAATATTTTTCCTCCCTAGGGAGGAAAAGTAAAAGTGACGTCATAGTATTTCATTCATGAAATGTAACTTATTGACGCCCTGTATAATATCTATTTTCTATTACGTAAGTATCTATACATTTTAACGTTTATTTAAAAACACTCTGTATTTTGCAGAATGGTAAAAAACAGTAAATTGTTATTTTGATTTAACAATGTTTACATTAATAATTTGACTTATATTTGACAGTTGACAGTTATATTGTACCTACTTGTTAGTTTTAGTTCTAATAAATTTTGTTGGTTAGTTACATAAATAAATTAAGTAAAAATGAAAAAATGACTTGTTATTTGAGTAAGGTGGAAAAACCATATGTATAACATGGGAGTAAAGTGCCATTTCCTCCCTTGAATGATTACTGCCCTCCGCTACGCGTCGGGCAGTAAACTTCATTCTCGGGAGGAAAACTAGCACTTTCCTCCCTTGTTATACAAATAGCTATTACATATAGAAGCTAATTATACCTTTCATTTACAATTTGCAAAATTAAAATCGGTTGACTACCACGGCGTCTGGAAATTTTTTAAATAAACATTATTTTTTGGTACTACGCGCAGGACAGCGGTGTTCGATTCAAACAAGTTGATTTCCACCAAAATGTGTTCCAATCTTTATCTAATATATTATTTTCTTACTCTATATTGTGTTGTATTTTATCATTTTAATTCCACAAAAATCAAACTAATTTGATGATTGTTTGTGAAATATTGTTTAATTAAACAGTTGCATATGTTTAAAAATAATAAACTTTTATTCTCTAAGTTAAAATATATGAACAAAGAAAGTTTTTGCTAAAAAAAGTGTAATTTCAAATGACAGAGTACGTGTTTTTATTTTGCAATAAACAAATTTATTTATTTATATCAAAATGTATTAAAAATTAAAATTTATCAATCATTATCAAAGGTCATTGGAATGCCTAATCAGAGAAAACCTATCCGCGGTTCTGCGCGTAGTATCAAAAATTAATGTTTACTTAAAAAAATTCCTGACGCAGTAGAAGTTAACCGATTTTAATTTTGCAAAATGCAAATGAAAGTGACAGTATTCTTCCATATGTAGAAAAAAATTCAACTTGCTGTCTGCTTTATTTACAGTACTGTAACATTTTGAAAAAATAAGTTTTAAATGCGAAAGCTCGATTGCAAAATTTATTTTGCAAAATCTATTAAACCGAACTTAATGAAATTTAGAGTATTGTTTTATTATGTCATAAGGTTTTCCGTGTGAAATATGAAGGTCCTAAGTTTAGCATAAATGGTTGAAAAACGTAAAATACGAATACTTGTTTTTTTATGGTTTTTTCGCAATTATTGCTATTTTGCAACAAGGCTGACATTTGTTAAAATTTTTGACTAATCCTATATTGTTGGAAATGTAATTACACAATTTTTAAGTATGTACAACTTTTCTCGGGAATGGATACTTTTAAAGTTATAATCAAAAAACCGACGAAAAAATCGAATTTTTGCTTAATTTTTTGACATTTTGATTATTTAAATAATGTTCCGGACCTTTTTCAGTGGGAGGATAACTCAAATATTATTATATGAGTTATTTTTAAGCAGTGTCTGCAAAAAAATATGAGTCACCTCTCAACATCCAAATCTGCTAATATTTTTATAGATGAGCCCTGGTCTAAAAACTAAATTACCTTTTTGAAATTAAATTATTCTTTTCTAGGAAAAATTCTAATCTAAATTGAATTATCCTCTCAAATATTTTCGAAAAACTAGTAGTAATTGATATACCTAGGTCTATGGTTAGATGCTGTAGGTTTTTCAACTCTTTTATATAAAGGTTTAATGATAGTTACACAGTGGCGGATCCAGAAAAGAATTTTTTTTGGGAGGGGGTCATGAATCTTGAGGGTGACTTAATTACTCTTTTCTGAGTGAGTTTTCAATTATTATTTTTTGGATGGGCCTAAATTTTTTTTTGTTTGACGGCTCTCGCTTTTTGTTTTTTTTTTTAGGATTATTGAATTGATATTTATTTTCATTTGAGGGGGGGGGGTCATGACCCCGTGACATCCCCCTTGGAGCCGCCACTGAGTTACATTAAATTATTGATTATTTTGAGCTAATATACTGTTTATCGGCATTGTCTGTCTTGTTTTATGTTTCTAAATGCATTTATGTTCGAATTATACAAGATATACAGCTATTGTTATGCTCTTAATTTCTCTCTTTTATGAGATTGATGAGTAACTTCTAAATTTAATTAATTACTCAATTATTTTGATTACTGCTTATGTAAAACAAAACCAAATTTAAATTAAATTTTCTAATAAACTTTATTCTCAGGGCTATTTTATTTTTGATGCTTTACCTTTGGTTTGTGGCTTCTGGTATCTCTAGTTGCTTACTCCATCCAGAAAAAAAAACAGGGAAATTAAACACACTCACTGTCATATAAATGTTTAAAAGTATTATTTTTCTACAACCGTGTTAAAAATGCAATTTTTAGCACTCCATACGAGCGTTAAAAATGCTACTTTAAGGCACTAGTGCTTTAAAAATTTTTTAAGGCACTGTAGTTCGTATTGACCGTATAGGCAATTTTGATGTAATGTCAAAAAAATATAAAAATGGAATGTCAGTCAAGTTCAAGTAAAAGATTTTGTAGATATTGTCCTGTAATTACGTTTGTAGAAAAAATATTGTATGATATGCGTATTAAAAAGTACATTTTTAAGGCACTTATGTGAATTGCAGAACTCGCTATCGCTCATTCTGCAAACTTTCACATGCGTGCCTTAAACGTGCACTTTTAACACTTATATCATAAATAACTATTATTTATCCAATATACCATAAACATAAGATTTTAAAATATGTTAAAAATTTATATTTGTTGCAACCATTTCTCATCTAATAAATTAAGCTTTAATTCTGATATCTCCTCTGTTTTAACAAAAAAATTATTTAAATAATTCGTTATTTATTCTTACAAAATTTAAGAAATTTTTCTTTTCTCCTTTTGACTTGATTACTTATTTCTTCTTTAAAACTTGGAATGACTAATATTGTTATAGAGCTGTTCAATACAAAATTAAGCAAATATGGTGTGGATATAAACAAACTCTCTCCGTTTCACAAATGATTTGACTAACCTTTTTGTTTCTTCTCTACTTCTTTTCCCGGATTGCGTCGTCCTCGATTCTCCCACACGTACTCTTAGGATGTTGCGAAAGGTCTCTCTCGTCCAAACTGCTTCACAACCCAACAAACAGGACTCGCTCGAATTCTCGACTCAGTTTTATCTCTGTTCGATATCTTGTGCAAATAGATACCAATCAGCTACTCGTTCTAGACAGAAACAGGAATCTTCCTCGGACACAGGAAAATTATCTTCTCCAACCGGTCAACGATTTCGTTTCAACTTGATTCTGCTCGCAAAGGCCAATTTCACCACTTTACACTGACTTCTCACTTTTCAAAAACTGGACTGCTGTCTCCAAATATTTATTACACAGTGCCCATTTTTTCTCTCGTCAAAATCAGACTCCACACTCTCATCCCTTCCATCCATCATTTTCCACCAATCACAAAACATCCTTTCTACCCATATTATCATTTCTTAAGAACCAATTTAATTTGTATACAACTTTCCAATTTGTTAAATTCCGGGAGACATCAAATTCCTTTCGTTGTTTCAAAATGCTAAACAAATAGCCTTACATTCTAAACTAAATAAATTTGTTACCGCTTAACCTTCTTCGAATTTTTTATAAAATGTCTTATTGTCCATTGCAAAGCGAAATAAACTGTATTGTCTAATCTGACCGCACCATTGTTTAAATCCGTTCAAAAACCCATTAAGAAAACCACCTTCTTAACGATTTCACTATTCCGCGAAAACACTGATTACTCACGAAATTATCCTATTACAATTTTTGGTCATATACAGGTCGATGAAAATCTATAATTTCGTGGTCTCTGATATAAATTTATTTTCTAAATTTTTCCCATAAAAATTATGTACGTGTATAATATAGATAGATAGTACGACATCAAAAGATTATTAACCCATTTTTCATTCCTCTCTATATAATTAGCACACACGGATCACACACAACGTCTACCTTTGACAAGACCAACCTTCTGCGTCTGGTCTAACCCGATTACAGAATCATTTACCCTAAGTAAAGTTCCTCTCGAATATGCACTGGCGTCACAGCATCAGCATCTTTTGCACCCATCTCAAACAAAGTTCCTCTTATTTACTTGCTTGTCAAAGCCCACTCTGCCTTGCCTTTCTAAATAATCGCGCAAAATGCTTTTTGCATTAGCCTTAGAGGGATACACACTACACTTGCGGATGGGTAAATGTATTACAAAATATTTCGGGAGATATAGAAGATGGCACAAATTCCGCAAATATTTTGAATATTATTCGGAAAAATCTGAATAATGTGTCTGCTATTCTAATATGAATACGTGGGGTGGGTTTGCGGGTGATTATCTTGAGGATTTTGGGGATATAGGAAGTGACGTAATCGGATTAATGCGAGTTTTCTAATATGCTTCAAAACAATCAGTGAAGAGGAATTATACGATAGCTTTGAAGGACCGTTTCTGTTTAATGCGGATTGAGTCACAATTGTCTAATATCTGTATGATATTATTAATAATTGATATTATGTATGTATGTACATGCGAAACATGTACATGATGTGTGAAATGATTAAACAGGGTGTTAGTAAATAAGTATGAAAAACTTTAAGGGATAATTCTACATGAAAAAATAATGGCAGTTTGCTCTATAAATGTATGTCCGCAAATGCTTTTTTCCGAGATACAGGGTGTTGAAATTTTTATTTCAAACTGCCAATTTTTTTATTGTTCTAAGACCGGTTGAGATATGAAAATTACATTTAGTGGGTTTTAAGTAGTTAGGTGGTGGGTAGTTATTGCGCATTTTTTGGCAAATAAATAACAATTTTATATTCATCATTGGCGCGCCTAGGGGTAATGCGCGCCTGAAATTTTTAATGAAAAAATGGTACTCCACTGAGATATTTCAAATTAAAAATTATTTTTGTATTCTACGTGTAATTTATGAAAAAGAACCTTTCTTTTGTTTTTTCCTATGGAGCACCGTTTTTATGCGAAAAAATAAAACATATTCGAGCGTATTTTTCATTTCTTAATATATTATCAAGAACTCTCCAATATTACATAATAACACCAAACTAGAACAATAACAGAAAATATTACTAAAATGATTTTAACTAGGTGGAAAGCTACAACAAATGTTCAAAATTACCTCATTTAAAGGTGACAGAATAATTTTATATTCACCATTTAAAAAAAAATAGTACGCCACTGAGAAACATCAAATTAAAAATCATTTTTGAATTACTCGTTCAATTTACGACAAAAAATCATTCTTGTTTTTTTTTTCATATGCGGCGTCGTTTTTATACAAAAAAATAAAATATCTTAACGCTTACAAATTATTCGAGGTAGATCCCACCAGACCGAAAACAATGGGAACCTTCTCTGGTTACACCTCCGAGGCTTCTACAATTTGCAAGCCATACGGATGCTGAGACTAAGGAAGATGAGGGAATTTTACAATTTATAATTCACGTCCCATCTGCTCAGCGCGATAAAGTTCCAACGAGAATGGTTCCCTTCATACTCCAATCGGAGTAAAAACATATCAATGTTTATTTCAAATACTTTGTAAACGTTAAGATATTTTATTTTTTTGCATAAAAACGGCGCCTCATATGAAAAAAAGATAAAAACTATTTTTTGTCGAAAATTGAACGAGGAATTCAAAAATGATTTTTAATTTGACAAATCTCAGTGGCGTACTATTTTTTTGCTTTAAAAAAATTCGGGCCATTACGCGTACGCGCGCCAATGATGAATATAAAATTACTCTGTCACCTTTCAAGGGGGTAATTTTGAACATTTGTTGCAGCCTTGAAAATAGTTCAAATCTTTTTAGAAATATTTTCTGTTATTGTTCTAGTTTTGCATTATTATATTGGAGAGTTCTTGATAATGTATTACGAAATGAAAAATACGCGCGAGGATGTTTTATTTTTTTGCATAAAAACGGTGCACCATATGAAAAAAAGACAAGAAAGGTTTCACTTGGAAGCCAAGATTAAGACTCCATTTTGGGTTAATTACACTTAAATCTTGTAACATCAACTTATTGTCACTCTCGATGTAGCCGAAATGGCTAATTTTTTATACTGGTAAGGTCATTCGACCTACCACAGTAGCTAGTTTCAACTACTGTGGATCTGGAACTTTAACCTGATGAAGGACTGATTAGTCCGAAAACGTTTGTTTGTATCGTACCAGTGATGTACCCACTTTAGATCTTTTTTAGAAAAAAATGTTAAATAAATTATATACCATCTACAAAGGAAGATTTTTACTTCTTTAGTAAATTTTTATTATGATGTACATCCAATGAGAGGGATTCTTTCCTTTTTATATTAAAAGGCGTCCTCCATATCTTCAGTCTCCAGAACACAAACTTTTCTAAAAACAGTTTCCTTCAGATTGAAGAAAATGCTTAAAAAAACAAGAATAATCCGCAAAATGTATCTCATAAAAGCTTAAAAGTAACTTACGTCCTTTCCTAATTGGAAGCTTTCTTAGGATAGATTTACCATTTTATGTTAAAAGATAAAGTTTTTGTCAGTAATGTTTTTCGTTTAGATTATCTCAATTTTTTCTTCACTTGGGCTCCTTCTAATTTTCACTCTAACTCAATTTACTTACGTACATTATTTTGATATTAACAATTTTCTATTGACTCAAAACTTTCCCCAGCTTTCGTGATAATCTACTATCGGCAACGCCGCCTCCATTCGCATTCGGAGCGGGCTCTTGATAAATGGCTCAGCAGTCCGATAAACCAGCGAGCACGCCTAAGCCATACTCCGATAACTTCAACAACTTTTTTACTTGTTGTTACACTTTTCAAAAAGTTGGGGGAACCGAGAGCTCGCAGCTCTCTCCTGGCTGGCAACACCAGCCACAGCCAGCAAGACGATCTAGAAATAGCTCTGGAGCACTCTGGGACGCCGGCGTTCTTATCTCTACAGCACAGCGGCTTTGATCTTTCCACAATTTCTGCAATAGGCCAGTTCTTTCACATTTGTAAAATAACATTCTTAATGCTTAACTTCTTAATGATGAATTTAATATACATAATAAACTTACCTACAAAGAAATTACCCACACTCAGAAAAAGAACTCCTCATTTCATGAGAAAGTCTTCTTCTTTTTGTGTAGACATGACTCCGTCTGTTTTTCAATGTGCCTCCAGTAAGTTGTCATTCCATCGTTTTCGTGGTCTTCCCACTGATAGTCTTCCCATTGGGGAAATATCTCTCGCCGTCCTTACTACTCTATTATTTGTCATTCGGTTTATTTGGTCATTCCATTCTGTTCTTTTGTTTCTTACCCAGTTATTAATGTTGTCCACCTTCCATATAATATTAGAATTATAACAAATCTATATTATAAACAGCAAGCACACATACGCATTAATGAACACACATCAGAAGAGTTCGAAATTAAAAGAGGAGTGCGACAGGGGTGTGTATTGTCACCACTACCATTCAATGCATACTCTAAAGAAATTATGAAAACAGCTCTTGAGGGAGAAACAGCAGGAATAAAGGTAAATGGGACGCCAATTAACAACATTAGATATGCGGACGATACTATCATAATAGCAGACAACCTTAAAGACCTCTAAAAGCTAATGAAAAATGAAAAGAATATGGATTATCAATAAAAATCAAGAAAACTAAATTTATGAGGATATCAAAAACCCAAAATAATGATGAAAACCTGACAATTAAAGGTAAAACTTTAGAACAAGTTGAAAACTACAACTATCTTGGCACAATAATTAATCACACAAACGACTACTCCAAAGAAATCAAAAGTTCGAATAGAGAAAGCAAGAACAAACTTCAATAAAATGAGAAAGGCACTTTGTGCAAGAGAACTGAAATTAGTCTTGAGAGTTAGGTTGGCAAATTGTTATATTTTCTCGACCCTGCTTTACGGGATAAAAGCATGGACACTTAACGCGTCGACTACTAAAAAGTTGGAAGCATTTGAACTGTGGGTGTATAGCAGAATCCTGAAGATATCATGGACCGAGTATACAACAAACAACGAAGTCATGAGAAAAGTCAACAAAAGACTGGAAATATTGGAAACCATCAAGAGTGGAAACCATAATGAGTCACAGCAGACAAAGAGATGAAACAAGCAATAAATTTCATGAAGAACAATAAAGCTGGAGGACCAGAAGGAATTGTGGCGGAACTAATCAAATGCGGAACAGAGAAATTAAGAAGAATGATATGCCGAATCATGGAAAGAGCAATAAATGGAGAGAAAATTCCTAAACAATGGCAGGAAACCTACGTAACATCGATATATAAAAATTGAAATAGAAAAGCATCGTCGCTACAATGGGAAGACTGTATGGCAAGATCCTCAGGAACAAAATAGAGGCAAGTATAGAAGATAAAATCGGTGAAGAACAAGCAGGATTTACAGCAGGGAAATCATATCTAGATCATATATATTTAATACAATAGACAATAGAGAAGAAAAGAGATCTACACATGGCGTTCGTAGACCTTAGGAAGGCATACGACACCATGTCAAGGAAAGAACTAAACAAGGTAATGATAAAAATAGAGATATCAGCTAATCTAACACAAGCAATCAAGAACCTACACAGAGGAAATGCACTATATATAAAAATTGGAAATAAGATAGTTGCCAACTTTAAAACAACAAAAGAACTGCTACAGGGAAGCTTAACTTCACCAACTCTATTGCGTAATTCATATACAATGCGTGTCGTATTTCATAATACTTGCAAATTTTAACCTTGCACTACCAGCAGTCTGTACACCACACACTTAAACCAGGAACGCGGTAATGTGCTATATAACATTTTTGTTGATATAAAAGAAGGACATACGAGATTCGGCACAATAATAGACTCGATACCAGTAATCTGAGTTACAGATCAAGTAAATCAAATTTGTAATTGTAAATAATTTTTCACCAATAAAGGCTTAATAATTAAAGTGTATGTTTATCCTGACTCTCCACACGGGCTACCCCACTTAAGGGCTACCCCCAGGACCATCATAGGAGGAAGGGTATTAAATAGTACAAATTTTTTACGCCGTAGTTTCTGGACATTCCCTACACCTCTCGTGCTGGCCTATTCTTAGCCTTATCAATAGAATGTCAACGTTGATCTTTCTGCAGTTTTAAGAAATCAAAAGATGGATTGTGCCATGTACAGAACTTGCTCCTTTTAATCTCGCCTGATATCTGCCACGTTCTCGGTTTGTTGGAGGAGATTTTTGCTGAAGGTTTTTCCTCGAAATTCCTGAGGAAAATTAAATTGTTGGAAAATAAAAAAGTCCGAATGATTAACTAGCAGCGATATCGGATTTGTAGCGTAAGAAACGGGCGTTTTGGAAAATGGGGCAATTAAACTTGCAAAAGGGGTTTTTTTCATCGAAGATTTAAGGTTTTAGAATTAAATGGAATTTCTGTTTTTTTTTTATTACAGTGGCGAGTAAATCACTTCTTATGGAATTGGGACGTTCAAAATTTATTTATTAATTTACAAGTTCATTACTATTGTTTGTTTTCATTCGTCATTCGCCATCATTTTTGTTTTTGCGCATTTTATCTTTAAACCGGTTCTCTGTGTTACTTGCTATCTCTGCTATAAATATTGTGCTTTGCCTACTCAGTTGGTACTTCTTTTCGATTTATTCTTGGGGAATAAGTATTTCCCAACTTATTTCTTTCTCCTTTTTGAATGCATCCGTCCACAAAATCGATCATTTGCACTTTGTGGTATACTTAATAGGTCTAGAAACCTTTGGACCTGGTTTTTGAGATGTAAATTGTAGTCCAGGGCGCATCTGTGTTGAGATGGACGTTGAGAGGTGACTCATATTTTTTTGCAGAAATTACTTGGCATAAACTCATATAATAATATTTGAGTTATCCTCTCACTCAAAAAGGTCCGGAACATTGTTTAAATAATCAAAATGTCAGAAAATGAAGGAAAAATTAGATTTTTTCTTCGTTTTTTGATTATAACTTTAAAAGTATTCACTTCCGATACAATTTTCACGTAAATAAAAAGTTGTGTAATTTAATTTTTCTGCAATATAGGATTGGTTAAAAATTTTAAAAATTGTCACCCTTCTTGCAAAATAGCAATAATTACGAAAAAACCATAAAAAACAAGTACATATTCGCATTTTACGTTTTTCAACCATTTGTTCTACACTTAGGACCTTCATGTTTTACCCAGAAAAACTTTATGATATAATAAGACAATACTGTAAATTTCATTCAGATCGGTGGTTCAATAGATTTTTCAAAATAAATTTTGCAATCCAGCTTTCGCAAAAAAATTCATTTTTGAAAATGTTGCAGGACTGAAAGTAAAGAACATAGCAAGTTTAAAACTGTACCTTCCATTTGCAATTTGCAAAATTAAAATCGGGTAATTACCACAACGTCAGGAATTTTTCTTAAATATACATTAATTTTTTGGTGCTACGAGCAGGACAGCGGTGTTCGATTCGCACAAGTTTCCACCAAGATTTCCACCAAAATTTATTCCAATCTTTACTCCAATCTTATTCCTTCGAATCTTTATCTAATATATTATTTTCTTACTCTATATTTTGGTGTATTTTAATATTTTAATTATGTTTAAAAATAATAAACTTCAATTCTCTAAGTTAAAATATATGAACAAAGAAAGTTTTTGATAGAAAAATATTATTTCAAGGGACGTATGTGTTTTTATTTTGCAATAAACAAATTTATTTATTTATATCGAAATATACTAAGAATTAAAAATTTATCAATCATTATCAAAGCTCATTGGAATGCCCAATCAGAGCAAACTTATCCGCTGTCCTGCGCGTAGCACCAAAAATTAATGTTCATTTAATAAAATTCCTGACGTCGCCGTGGTAGATTTTTAATTTTGCAAATTTCGAATAAATCGTATAGTATTCTTCTATATGTAAAAAAAAACTCAACTTGCTGTCTGTTTTATTTTCATTGCTGCAACATTTTGAAAAAAAAATTTTTTTTGCGAAAGCTGGATTGCAAAATTTATTTTGCAAAATCTATTAAACCGATCTTAATGAAATTTATTTACAGTATTGTTTTATTATATCACAAAGTTTTTCTGGGTGAAATATGAAGGTCCTAAGTCTAGCATAAATTGTTGAAAAACGTAAAATGCGAATACTTGTTTTTTTATGTTTTTTTTTCGGAATTATTGATATTTTGAAACAAGGTTGACAATGTTTAAAATTCTTAACTGTAGGAAATTTCATTACTCACCTTTTATGTTAGTGCAACTTTTCTCGGAAATGAATTCTTTTAAAAAATGAATAACCATTTTCAATTTCGTTGCAAAACGAAAATACAGCCGAACCATATTCCAGTCCAATCAGAGAGTGCTGCAAGCACCTCTACCGGTTTCGAAACTTATTAGTCTCTCATCAGGAGGCACATATGCTGCTCTCCCTGATCCAACCAAAACAAACCCCAGCATGCAGTCCCGAATTGCAACGAACGAAATGGCATAGATGCCCTAGCGGCAACTGCTAACAAAATACTAAGTTTTCACTCTAATGGCATATAACATATCCCACCAGAATGAAAACAATGGGAACCTTCTCTGGTTACACCTCTGAGGCTTCTACAATTTGCAAGCCATACGGATGCTGAGACTAAGGAAGATGAGGGAATTCTACAATTTACAATTCACGTCACATCTGCTCAGCGCGGTAAAGTTCCAACGAGACTGGTTCCCTTCATACTCCACACAGAGTAAATGTAAATAAAAAATGAATAACCATTTTCTTTTAAAGTTATAATCAAAAAACGAAGAAAAAAATCGAATTTTTCCTTAATTTTTTGACATTTTGATTATTTAAACAATGTTCCGGACCTTTTTGAGTGGAGGGATAACTCAATTATTATTATATGAGTTAATTCCAAGCAATTTCTGCAAAAAAATATGAGTCACCTCTTAACATCCAAATGTAAATACTAATATTTTTACAGATGCGCCCTGGTCTATTGTTTGAAACAGCCTGTGTACTATATAAACCGGCGTTTTGCGAAAACTAGCCAAATATCCAGAAGACCAAGATTTTTAGAGAAAATATTTACAACTCCAGAGATGATCAGCTTGCAAATTGCAAAAAGAAATAATAATATAACACAATGATTTCTAGTAGATTACTACTTCTAACATTCTGTTTCTTTTTGTTTCAGTTGCTTTGACAAACAACCTCACCGAAGACGACTTGCAGCGCTATTACCTCATTCCTGACACAGTATCTACAACCACTGCACCAGGAGTTCCTAGTGGTGAAACCACTCATGCTAGAAAAGAAGTAACACCAGCTACCAGCCCCACCTCGAGCACACAAGCTTACATAGGATTGATCACAGGAGCTCTAGCAATGGTTATTTTGTTGCTGGCTTGTACAGTGTTTTTAATGATCAGACGAGGTAGAAAGAAGGTTGCTCTTCTTCACAAGCACACAGCCTTAGTATCGAGCAGCACCAAGCCTACGACTATCAACATGAAAGACTTGAAAAACAACATGTCTACTCCGATTATCAACAACGGTCTTTCTCGATCTCGACTTTCTGTTAAAAGTAAAGACAATACTATAGGCTCCGTTGCTTCCAAAAAGGCTAAAAAGTGTAACCTGTATGGAAACGTCGCAGGGGAGGAATCGGATAGTGAAAATTCGTCAGTTTATCACGAACCGTACAAACTACTGCCCAATCCAAAGCAGGAGTATGGGTGTTTGCTGAAGAAGGAGGGGCTCACGTCAAGCAAAAGTGGAGAATATACAGGTGAGTGTTCGATTTTTGCTTTTGGGTAGCTTGAAAAACGTTTTTTTTTTAACAGTAGCGGTATTTTAAAGATATCAGTGTTATATATAAAATCGGCAATACAATCTATTTTTTAAACGCTTTTCTTTAGTTCAATCGTTCGTGTCAAATATTTAGACGTTAATTTGACTGTCTTTTCTTCCATGCAAATGAATGAAAATTTGAAGACATATGCATTCGCGGGAACAATACACGCGTAGTCAAAACGATTTTAATGGAAAATTCTTAAATTCTCTTGTTTTTTACAATGAAGAAACTTGAAAATTTTACAGATTGTAGCTAATTATATGATGTATATGTTACAGTTCAAGTTGATTCTCAGTTAGAGTTGACTCCAACTAGTTGGAGTCAACTCCAACTGAAACGAGCAGTAAAAGTTGATTTTAAAAATTTAAATCAACTTTTACTAGTTGGAGTTGACTCTTACTGGATCGATTCAGTAAATGTTGATTATACGAGAATCTCAAGTGCATTTTTGATGAGTGTGCGTTTCTTTGTTTTGACCGTTTCAACTACTTATTAGTATAGTCTGTAACGTCGCCCCCGTTAGGTAAATTATTCTGATTCGATTTTTTGCACAAACTTACTCAAAGAAATATGTACATCCGTATAACAATCCTTATAACAAATACACAGGGTGTCACGCGGTACCGCGGTCGAAAAATTGTTTAACCAATTTTTGTTAACCAAATTCACAAAAATAATTTTTATCTACTCTATCTCATATTATGTAATGTAAAGGTTTTATTGTGTGAAAATTGTAAATATAGATAGCAGTACATGAAGGGTTTAAAGTGTGTCTGAAGTAACAATGTATTTTAAATGGGTTTTACTTTTTCGCACTGTTTTTCAGCACACTGTCATATAATTAAACATCCTTAACTTTCGCCTTCGGGAGGAAATCAGACACGCCCTTGCAACGGCAACTGAAATGCTCACAAAACAGCGACCACGGAAGCAAAGATGGATGACAGAGGAAATATTGGATTTAATGGATGAAAGAAGAAAATGAATATTACCATCCTTGGATTATAAGCTTTCATTTGACACATCATTTGCCATATCGGAAAAGAAATGAAAGGCAGAATTTACAAATCAGTCATCAGACAAATAATGACATACGCGGCAGAAACACAACCCGACACAGAGAGGACAAAAAGATTGCTCGAAACAGCCGAGATGAAAACCCTTCGAAAAATCGATAGTAAGACTCTATGGGACAGAGCTAGAAGTACAGATATACGACTGAGATGCAAGGTGGGTAACATTAATAACTGGGTAAGAAACAGAAGAATAGAATAGAATGTAGTCAGGACAGCGAGAGACGGTTCCCCAATAGGAGGACGTTCAGTGGGAAGACCACGAAAACGATGGAACGACAACTTACTAGAGGCACATTGAACAAACAGACAAAGTAATGTCTATACAAAAAGAAGAAGAAGAAGAAGATGTGTCATTCTACCTGTTATAATGACGGAGGAGTTATATTCGCGGACGGACGGATAGACAGCCTAGGTTAAATTTGTCACCTTTAGTACCATTCTTAAATATTAATCTTTCCTTTGACACCTCATTTGTCATTCTACCTGTTATAATTAACGAGGAGTTATACTCGCTGTCGGACAGATGGTACTAGGCAGTACCATGGTCGAAAAATTGTTTAATAGTTATTTATGTACCAAGTCAGTAAAGTGGCTCTTTATCGAACGAGTCTGATATTACGAGCAGAGGAAGCGAAGCGAGCAACAGACGCGTTCGATAAAGAGTATTGAGGTGGTGCGTACAAAATTGTATCGTCAATCATAAAAAACATTAACACTTACTTACAACTTTGAGGAAATTTTTTTAATTTTAGACGAAATAAAAAATTCCTATGACAGTAATGACAGTAATGACAGATGACTTTTGCACGATGGCCGGTTTTGATGTTTAATCGATAGTTATCAATATTGTATACCTACCTAATTACTAAATCTGTAAAGTTTTGATTTATTTTGTATAAATATAATTGCGAAACACTACAGAATTTTACTTTTTGACATAAATTTTATTAATAATAAGATAAATTTTGTACAATATTTTTAATAATTAAAGTAAATAAATTTTAATTTCACTCAAATAAATAATCGATTGCTGCCATTGACCACTTACATTCAATCCCGGTTAATTTGATTAATAATCGCGGCAGGTAAAGTAACATTCTTCTTTCAATACAACAAAGTGATATTTTACTGCCGAAAATGAGGGCAAATGAGTACAATAATGAATGATTTTAGTGACGTTTGGCGATAAACAATGATTTTAAACAAATTCGCAAAAATAATTTTTTCACTTCGTACAAATTTTTTTTAGATCCTTTGAGCCTTTTTTTCTCTAAAATTGACTGTTGTCGAGTTATTAGCGACTTAAAATTTGAAAATCGCCAAAATAACCATTTTCAATGTTTAATAACTCGGTTAAAGATAATTATTGTGAAAGTCGAGCGAGCGGCCGTGGAGTAACGGCATAATCGCTGGCCTCATACGCCAGTGCACGTGGGTTCGAGCCCTGCCAAAGACAAACCATTTTCATTTCCAATAATGACACGAGCCGTCTCACCGTGCCTCGGAGAGCACGTTAAGCCGTAGGTCCCCCTGGGCTAGTGTACATCGACACTAGTTACTTGAAACAGGGTTAAAGGTGTAGTTGGCGCCGGAACTGCCCGAAAGGCAAAAATGCCATACGATGTTATATATTATGAAAGTCAGAAACTAAAAAAAAAAAAATCAAAGATTAAAGCTACCTCTATAAGATCCTGAAGAAATTTTTGTCGTTATTTCATTAATAAGATATTATTTTTAATTATCAACAATGAGCGCTAACCGTGTATTGAGGCGGCCATCAATGTGAGTGCTAGTGAGATTCACCATTGGACGGCTGGAATGCATCTCTTTAGCACTAAGCTTAGTAATAAAATAGTGACAAAAATTTCTGCTGGATCTTGTAGAGGGGGCTATAAACTTGGTCCCTTTCTGACTTTCATAATAATGGATTTTAACCGTTATTAAGCCTTGAAAATGGCTATTTTCGAATTTTTCAAATTTTAAATCGCGTATAACTCGACAACAATCAATTTTAGAGAAAAATCACAAAATACCTTTTTTCTACGAGCGTGCAAAAATGTCTACTTTCGGGAACGCGTTTTAGTTTAGAAAGTTTTACTTTTCCGCACGCGTGTTACTTTTCCGCACGCGTGTTACTTTTCCGCACGCGTTTTACTTTTCCGCACGCGTTTTACTTTTCCGCACGCGTGTTAATTTAGATATGTTAATACGGCCTTAAAGTAATTATAATACATACAATAAACTAATATTTAGATATTATTTACTAATTTATTTCAAATATATCTTATTGTGTTCATGTTTTAATGAAATTAACGCGAGAATTCGATGAAATAAAATAATTTTGACCTAATATTCGAAAGTCAAATCAGTAGACAATAACAGTGGTTTTGAATCGTCGTCATGGAAACCAAGATCGTCGTCATGCTAACCAATTATGCTGAAAGTTTGGTTTTGACAACCTTGTCAAAGAATTAATTTGTGTATGTATTTTCATATTAATTAAATTAATTGATTAAGATTTGGTCATTTTTTAAAGACTCGTAGACAAAATATTGTTCCTAACGCTTGCAGAAAGTCTCTTTTCCGCACTCGACTGCTTGCCGAACTCCGCGTCGTTCGGCAAACTGCAGTCGCGTGCGGAAAAGTATGACTTTCTGCACTTGTTAGGAAAATTATTTTGTGAAGTGAAAAAATTATTTGTGTGAATTTGTCTAAAAAAAATTGTTTAAACAATTTATCGATCAAGGTACTGCCTGGCACCCAGTAGATTTGTTATAAGGACCTCTTTTTGAGTAAGTTTGTGCAATAAATTCGAATCGGAGTAATTTACCTAACGGGGGCGACGATACAGCCTAGACTAATTTGAACATATTCAGTAACATTTAATTTCTAGAATCGGCTGTTTGTGTGAATCAGAATCAACTTTTACTAAATGGCATTGGGAAAAGTATACTTTTCCTAGTTGGAGTCTACTTTTACTAGTAAATGTTGAATATAAATCTTCATTTTATATTTATAATCAACTTTTACTGAAACCAGCCGTTAGAGTTGACTCCAACTAGTTGGAGTCAACTCCAACTGGATAATCAACTTAAACTGTAACATATACATAATTTCACTTTTTACGTTAATTGTTTACGTGATGCTTCATAAATAAACAATAAAATTTCAAATTTGTTGCTGATTCCGACTACTTTTCATGTTTGTACATCATAATATGTTTTATACATATTGTTATGATCTGCTTTCTTATTACTTTGATATTAATTATTATTTATTTGATCAATTATTTAATTAACGCAAATCATACATAAAAATTATTAAGAAAAAATCTCAGGGTGCCTTTTGTCAAAAAAAAAATTAATTAAATTCTCTTAGGTTATACTTATCCTTTCTCGTGGCTTCAGTATCTCTTTGTTGATCCTTATCGGGATAAAATAGGAAAAGTAAATAAATAGAAAAATCATAAATAAACACATACAAATACCTTTATCATCAAAAGCAATGCTCTGTAAATTTATTAATTAAATCCTGTGGGCATAACTGTCCAAAAAAAAATTTACCATATAAATTAATCTAATTCAAACAAATATTTATCGCTTTGTTCTTGACACTATTAATAAAACAAGCTAAACAAACAAATTTGGTATTCGCAAATTACTTATACTTCCTATTAAAATTTTGAAATGTTGGAATCTTAAATGCATGTATGCTTTTACGTAAAAAAATTTAACTTCTGATTAAAAAAAATCTATCACATAGGTTATTGACTGACACCTTTTTGATTCACACACAATGATGTCTCCTATTGACCCAAACAGCTCCTCCTTGTTGATTATGTTAGGCTACCAATTAAAGCCCTCTCCGTTCTCAGCAAACAATCCAGCAGGATACCAGCAACTATTTCTCCAAAACAACAGCCAGGCCTCTTTTTGCCAGTACTCGTTCAATAAACTCCAAAACTCTCTCCTCTCTTTCTCTCAACAATAATCTCCTGAGACCCAAGTATCTTTTTCACTTGGTGTCACAAATAATTTTAATAACGATAATTATTGTAACTTACTCTCTTGGACTTTACAGAATCAAAGAGGTATTTCTTCTCGATTTGATTTGTCTCTCGTTCCACTTTTCAGCTACTCTCCCTATCAACACAATCACTAGTACTTGCTTCTGAACTACTCACGAAAACTTTTGAGTGCTCCTCTCGACTGCCGGTGACACAATAATCCCTCTTTCCAAAACTATCTGAAAATTCAACCTTCTCTCCTTCCCATTCCAAATTGCCAAACCAATCAGAAACTTTACTTCTTCCCCCTTCTTTTTTTCATTCGAAACACCCACTCATACTTTCAAAATATTCCTACCATCATAATCATATTAATTACTTTCGGGAAATTCTACAAAATTTACTCGGGGTTAAACAAAAAGCTTAAAAATTCCAAACTTTCTTTTCCTTAATTTTCTAAGAACTAATTACCTATGGCTTCTATACCCGTAATAAACAATCGGTTTAAAATACTAATCCTAAATAACTTTCACTTCACTTTTATTTACAAAAATGTTTTTAATATCCTTCATGGAAAAATTCATTAAGGAGAAACCACTTTGCGTTGAAAGCTAACTTCTAATAAATATTTACAAATCAATATACAGGGTGTATCACATTTATGTGGCCGCGTTATATTAAAAAAATAAAAAATTTTATTCTATATTTGATTGATAAATTAAAACACAATAATATATTTTAAAAAACATAACGATATATTTTAATGTTTGAAAAGTGTAAGACTAAAAAGTAAAAAATAAAAAAAATATAAAAAAAAATTAAGAAACTCTTTTCTTTAGTTACGAATGACTAAAATTAAAAATATTATAAAAAATCAACTAAAAAGCAAAAAATAAAAAAAATTCAAACTCAAAGGATTATTCGAAAAAAACTGTAGACGGATTAAATATACAAAAATCTCACACATTCGTTAAAAAGTTAAAAAAAAATCTAACACATTCGTTAAAGAAAAGCGTGGGGAGCGTCTTCATCGAATAAACAGTTTTCGCCCCACGCTTTTCTTTTACGAATGTGTTAGATTTTTTCAATTTTTTAACGAATGGGTGAGTTTTTGTTTATTTATTCCGTCTAACAGTTTTTTTCGAATAATCCTTTGAGTTTGAATTTTTTGATTTTTTGCTTTATAGTTGATTTCCTTTTTTGGACAGCTTGGCTATTAGTGCACCCTATGTAACCCACAGCTGAATCTTATGCTTGTGCGTCACAGTATTGCCATACTGTTTTCTTTATTTGTTTTATGATTTCAATCAATGTTAAATGTACCTACAAGAACAATAGAATAATTTTTTAAGAACGTTTACTTCTCCGTCATTATACCAGGTAGAATGACAAATGAGGTGTCAAATGAAAACAAAAAACTTTACTTTATTGGTGTTTCAAAGTTCTTTTTTAATTTATTATTATCATTCTTCTGTTTTATTTATCTATTTATCTACTTTTTTATAACAATTTAAATTAACTTCGATTTACAAACATTTGTACAGTTTATCTTCATTTGCCTCTTTTATTTATCAGTTGATCTTCTTTTTTATAACAATTTTAAGGTAACTTTGATTTAAAATGCCTCTTTTGAGCTTTTTGTATTAAAAAAACTTTACTTTATTGGTGTTTCAAAACCATTTTTTAATTTATTACAATTATTTATCTACTTTTTAATAATTAACATACCTCTTTTGAGCTGTTTGTAAAAAACAAGTAATTGGATTTCACCCTATTAGGCGAAGTCGTAATTGGACAACTAAGTCCAAGGTTTTCACCCAAAGTAATCGAAAGTAGAACTGGAAGTCGATACTGAGACAAAAGAAAT